>NC_138873.1:90965166-91565166 GCF_965194805.1 Balaenoptera borealis
TCTTGCACACCTAGAACAAACAAACCATTGTAATCAAATTTGCTGGGATAAAAAATAAAAAGTAAATTACAAATATGAACAAGAAGTAATGAGACATAAAGTTAAAGGGCTTTTTCCTGGCACATTCCATTCTAATATACACCCTAGAACACCACTTCCATTAAGGCTCTGTTTCCCTAGTAACCAAATTTGGTAACGGAGAAATGCGGCCACCTAGTGGCCGTTTCCTGCAAGAGCAGCTTTAAAGTCACAGCTAATGGTCACTTAACATTCACAAGGACTCAGGGCTGTAAAGGACACTTGCCCTAAATATTTGTGCTGAAGTAGGGAATGGACAAAAAATTCAAAACAGGCAAATGTTTCAAGAAGAGATTATGAAGAGTTAAGTTTTACTCACACTCTTTTTTAAAAAAAGGAAAATGGATAAAAGTTCAACCTCAGGGAGTGTTAGACGCATGCAATCTAATCTACAAAAAGTTTCAACTTACACCAGTCGACTGACCATCAGCAAAAAGTCTACAAACAATAAATGCTGAAGGGGTTTTAGAGAACTGTGTACCCTCTGCCTGCTGGTGAGACGTAAAGAGGTAACAGCCAATAATGAGAACAGAAAGGAACTGTGTTTAAAAGTAAAAATGGAGGTACTATTCAATCCAGCAGGCGCACCATTGGACCTCTCACCTGAGAAGACAAGAATCGAGAAGACACAGGCCGCAAAAGCTGCAGTGCAGCCTTATTCACCATAGCCAAGACAGTGAAGCAATCAAAATGTCCAACAACAGGTAAATGGATAAAGAAGAAGTGGTCCATGTACACAATGGAATATTAGCCATGGAAGACAATGAACCATTGCTCTTTGAGGCACCACAAATGAGTCTGGAGATAATCACGAAAGATGAGGTAAGTTGGAAAGCAAAAGACCTGTTTTCTATGGTAGCACTTATAGGCGTTACCTAATAACTGACACAAATGAACATATCTCCACAGAGAAAGACACTCTGATTTAGAAAACAAACTATGCTCATCTAAAACGACAGGTGGGGGGAATGGATAAATTAAGATTAGTGTTACTATATGTATACAAACACATATGATATACATATCTCAAAAAGACCAACCATATAGCAAGGGAAGTCTGCGGAACCATCTGTAACATTTTACATGGGAAGAGGATCTGTACTTGAATAGACATATATAATGTACAAACGAACCAGATTGTGTACACCTAGGACAAACAATATTCTAAGCTTTACCCCAATTAAAACACTTTTAAAAACCAAGAAGAAATAATGACACATAAACTTATGGGGGTTTCTCCACGCACATTCCAATGGAATTTACAACCTAGGAACACGACTTCCAGAAAGGCTCTGCTGCCCTACTACCCAGATTTGGGAATGGAGAAATGCTGCCTCCTTGAGGCCACTTCCCACAACAGCAGCTTTAAACCCATTGCTAAAGGTCACTAAATATTCACCAAACTTGCAGTTCGGGAAATGACACCTGCTCTCTAAAAAAACGCTGGGGTGGAAAATCGACCAAATAATTCAAAAGAGGGCAACCTTCAAAGAAGACAATTTCAAGAGTTATATTGTACTGCCAATTGTTTCCTTTTTTTAACAGAAAAGAAAACGGCGGAGAAAAATGATGAGTTTTACGAATTTTCAAAGACATGCAAACCCAAATTACAAAAACCTATCAGCTCACAGCAGCCAGAAGGGCCATTAGCATCAATGCTGTAAACAATAAATGCTGAAGCGATTGTGGAGAAATGCGTACCCTCGACTCTAAGGGGGACGTGGTAAGAGCCACTAATGAAAACACAAAGAGGGTGCTTTGAAAAGGGAAACACGGTGCTACCAGTCAATCAATCACACCCACTGCTGGGCCTATCACCTGAGAACATGAGAATCAAAAAGTCACAGGCTGGCAATCCTGCACTCCAAAAATATTTACCATAGCCAACACTTGGAAGCAATGAAAATGTCCATCAACCGAGGAATGCACAAAGAAGAAGTGGTCCACGTACACAGTGGAAAATTACTCCAATAAAAAATAAAAATTAAATTTAAAAATCCAACAAAAGTAAGGAGACATCAGCTTGTGTGGGTTTGCCGGGCACACTCCACTCTAATTTATAACCGAGAAACACCACAGGCCGCAAGGGCTTTTCCCTAGTTACCAGGGTGGGGAACATAGAAAGGCTGCCGCCCTCTGGCAGTTACCTGCAAAAGCAGTTTTAAAGCCTGTGCTAATGGTCATTTCATAGGAACAAGTACTGCAGAACTGTAAATGAAACCTGCCCTCAAAATGTCTTCAGGGAGGTAATGGCCAAAACATTTCAAAAGGTGACACGTACTTTAAGAGAACACTTTGAAGAACTAAGGGGTAATCACTGCTTGAAAAATAAAAAGGACATGCCTTAAAGCTCAATTTCAACGGATTATGAGGCACATGCGAATTCAACCACAAAGAGGTATCAGCTCACACTTGTCAGAATAACCATGAGCAAGAAAACTACAAACAATAAATGCTGAAGGTGCTGTGGAGAAATGCATACCCTCAACTTCAAGGGGGACGTAAGTTGGAAAGGGCCACGAATGAGAACAGAATGGAGGTGCCTTAAAAATATAAACATTGAGCTACCATATGATCCAGCAGGCCCACTCCTCCACCTATAATCTAAGAAGAGAGAATTGGAAAGACACAGGCAGGCAAATCTGCATTGCCCAGTATTACAATAGCCAAGATATGGAAGTAACCAAAAAGACCACCAACAGATGGGTGGGCAAAGAAGAACTCCTCCATGTACAGATGGAATATTCGCTAGTGAAAAAATGAAACAATGCCATTTGCAGCACCATAGATGAGTCTAGTTGTAATCACGCCACGTGTAGTAAGTGAGAAAGCAAAAGGCACATATACTATCATATCACTTTCAGGAGTTACTTAAAAATTGATACCAATGAAGATATTTCCACAGAGAAAGGCAATCACAGATTCATTAAAAAACTTATGGTTCACCAAATAGAAAGGGATGAGGATTGGATACATTACCATATTGGGGTTAACAGAGATATACAAACCATGTGAAATATATAACCACCAAAGACGTACGGAAGACCAGGAGAAGACTGCTCAACATTGTGTCATAACCTACATTGGCAAAGGATGCGAGGAAGAATAGATACACGTATATGTGTGAAAGAACCACATCTTGCACACCTAGAACAAACAAACCATTGTAATCAAATTTGCTGGGATAAAAAATAAAAAGTAAATTACAAATATGAACAAGAAGTAATGAGACATAAAGTTAAAGGGCTTTTTCCTGGCACATTCCATTCTAATATACACCCTAGAACACCACTTCCATTAAGGCTCTGTTTCCCTAGTAACCAAATTTGGTAAAGGAGAAATGCGGCCACCTAGTGGCCGTTTCCTGCAAGAGCAGCTTTAAAGTCACAGCTAATGGTCACTTAACATTCACAAGGACTCAGGGCTGTAAAGGACACTTGCCCTAAATATTTGTGCTGAAGTAGGGAATGGACAAAAAATTCAGAACAGGCAAATGTTTCAAGAAGAGATTATGAAGAGTTAAGTTTTACTCACACTCTTTTTTAAAAAAAGGAAAATGGATAAAAGTTCAACCTCAGGGAGTGTTAGACGCATGCAATCTAATCTACAAAAAGTTTCAACTTACACCAGTCGACTGACCATCAGCAAAAAGTCTACAAACAATAAATGCTGAAGGGGTTTTAGAGAACTGTGTACCCTCTGCCTGCTGGTGAGACGTAAAGAGGTAACAGCCAATAATGAGAACAGAAAGGAACTGTGTTTAAAAGTAAAAATGGAGGTACTATTCAATCCAGCAGGCGCACCATTGGACCTCTCACCTGAGAAGACAAGAATCGAGAAGACACAGGCCGCAAAAGCTGCAGTGCAGCCTTATTCACCATAGCCAAGACAGTGAAGCAATCAAAATGTCCAACAACAGGTAAATGGATAAAGAAGAAGTGGTCCATGTACACAATGGAATATTAGCCATGGAAGACAATGAACCATTGCTCTTTGAGGCACCACAAATGAGTCTGGAGATAATCACGAAAGATGAGGTAAGTTGGAAAGCAAAAGACCTGTTTTCTATGGTAGCACTTATAGGCGTTACCTAATAACTGACACAAATGAACATATCTCCACAGAGAAAGACACTCTGATTTAGAAAACAAACTATGCTCATCTAAAACGACAGGTGGGGGGAATGGATAAATTAAGATTAGTGTTACTATATGTATACAAACACATATGATATACATATCTCAAAAAGACCAACCATATAGCAAGGGAAGTCTGCGGAACCATCTGTAACATTTTACATGGGAAGAGGATCTGTACTTGAATAGACATATATAATGTACAAACGAACCAGATTGTGTACACCTAGGACAAACAATATTCTAAGCTTTACCCCAATTAAAACACTTTTAAAAACCAAGAAGAAATAATGACACATAAACTTATGGGGGTTTCTCCACGCACATTCCAATGGAATTTACAACCTAGGAACACGACTTCCAGAAAGGCTCTGCTGCCCTACTACCCAGATTTGGGAATGGAGAAATGCTGCCTCCTTGAGGCCACTTCCCACAACAGCAGCTTTAAACCCATTGCTAAAGGTCACTAAATATTCACCAAACTTGCAGTTCGGGAAATGACACCTGCTCTCTAAAAAAACGCTGGGGTGGAAAATCGACCAAATAATTCAAAAGAGGGCAACCTTCAAAGAAGACAATTTCAAGAGTTATATTGTACTGCCAATTGTTTCCTTTTTTTAACAGAAAAGAAAACGGCGGAGAAAAATGATGAGTTTTACGAATGTTCAAAGACATGCAAACCCAAATTACAAAAACCTATCAGCTCACAGCAGCCAGAAGGGCCATTAGCATCAATGCTGTAAACAATAAATGCTGAAGCGATTGTGGAGAAATGCGTACCCTCGACTCTAAGGGGGACGTGGTAAGAGCCACTAATGAAAACACAAAGAGGGTGCTTTGAAAAGGGAAACACGGTGCTACCAGTCAATCAATCACACCCACTGCTGGGCCTATCACCTGAGAACATGAGAATCAAAAAGTCACAGGCTGGCAATCCTGCACTCCAAAAATATTTACCATAGCCAACACTTGGAAGCAATGAAAATGTCCATCAACCGAGGAATGCACAAAGAAGAAGTGGTCCACGTACACAGTGGAAAATTACTCCAATAAAAAATAAAAATTAAATTTAAAAATCCAACAAAAGTAAGGAGACATCAGCTTGTGTGGGTTTGTCCGGGCACACTCCACTCTAATTTATAACCGAGAAACACCACAGGCCGCAAGGGCTTTTCCCTAGTTACCAGGGTGGGAAACATAGAAAGGCGGCCGCCCTCTGGCAGTTAGCTGCAAAAGCAGTTTTAAAGCCTGTGCTAATGGTCATTTCATAGGAACAAGTACTGCAGAACTGTAAATGAAACCTGCCCTCAAAATGTCTTCAGGGAGGTAATGGCCAAAACATTTCAAAAGGTGACACGTACTTTAAGAGAACACTTTGAAGAACTAAGGGGTAATCACTGCTTGAAAAATAAAAAGGACATGCCTTAAAGCTCAATTTCAACGGATTATGAGGCACATGCGAATTCAACCACAAAGAGGTATCCGCTCACACTTGTCAGAATAACCATGAGCAAGAAAACTACAAACAATAAATGCTGAAGGTGTTGTGGAGAAATGCATATCCTCAACTTCAAGGGGGACGTAAGTTGGAAAGGGCCACGAATAAGAACAGAATGGAGGTGCCTTAAAAAGGTAAACATTGAGCTACCATATGATCCAGCAGGCCCACTCCTCCACCTATAATCTAAGAAGAGAGAATTGGAAAGACACAGGCAGGCAAATCTGCATTGCCCAGTATTACAATAGCCAAGATATGGAAGTAACCAAAAAGACCACCAACAGATGGGTGGGCAAAGAAGAACTCCTCCATGTACAGATGGAATATCCGCTAGTGAAAAAAATGAAACAATGCCATTTGCAGCACCATAGATGAGTCTAGACGTAATCACGCCACGTGTAGTAAGTGAGAAAGCAAAAGGCACATATCCTATCATATCACTTTCAGGAGTTACTTAAAAATTGATACCAATGAAGATATTTCCACAGAGAAAGGCAATCACAGATTCATTAAAAAACTTATGGTTCACCAAATAGAAAGGGATGAGGATTGGATACATTACCATATTGGGGTTAACAGAGATATACAAACCATGTGAAATATATAACCACCAAAGACGTACGGAAGACCAGGAGAAGACTGCTCAACATTGTGTCATAACCTATATTGGCAAAAGATGCGAGTAAGAATAGATACACGTATATGTGTGATAGAACCACATCTTGCACACCTAGAACAAACAAACCATTGTAATCAAATTTGCTGGGATAAAAAATAAAAAGTAAATTACAAATATGAACAAGGAGTAATGAGACATAAAGTTAAAGGGCTTTTTCCTGGCAGATTCCATTCTAATATACAACCTAGAACACCACTTCCATTAAGGCTCTGTTTCCCTAGTAACCAAATTTGGTAAAGGAGAAATGCTGCCAACCTTGTGGCCGTATCCTGCAAGAGCAGCTTTAAAGTCACAGCTAATGGTCACTTAACATTCACAAGAATTCAGGGCTGTAAAGGACACTTGCCCTAAATATTTGTGCTGAAGTAGGGAATGGACAAAATATTCAAAACAGGCAAATATTGCAAGAAGAGATTATGAAGAGTTAAGTTTTATTCACACTCTTTTTAAAAAAAAGGAAAATGGATAAAAGCTCAACCTCAGGGAGTGTTAGACGCATGCAATCTAATCTACAAAAAGTTTCAACTTACACCAGTCGACTGACCATCAGCAAAAAGTCTACAAACAATAAATGCTGAAGGGGTTTTAGAGAACTGTGTACCCTCTGCCTGCTGGTGAGACGTAAAGGGGTAACAGCCAATAATGAGAACAGAAAGGAGCTGTGTTTAAAAGTAAAAATGGAGGTACTATTCAATCCAGCAGGCGCACCATTGGACCTCTCACCTGAGAAGACAAGAATCGAGAAGACACAGGCCGCAAAAGCTGCAGTGCAGCCTTATTCACAATAGCCAAGACAGTGAAGCAATCAAAATGTCCAACAACAGGTAAATGGATAAAGAAGAAGTGGTCCATGTACACAATGGAATATTAGCCATGGAAGACAATGAACCATTGCTCTTTGAGGCACCACAAATGAGTCTGGAGATAATCATGAAAGATGAGGTAAGTTGGAAAGCAAAAGACCTGTGTTCTATGATAGCACTTATAGGCGTTATCTAATAACTGACACAAATGAACATATTTCCACAGAGAAAGACACTCACAGATTTAGAAAACAAACTATGCTCATCTAAAACGACAGGTGGGGGGAATGGATAAATTAAGGTTAGTGTTACTATATGTATACAAACACATATGATATACATATCTCAAAAAGGCCAACCATATAGCAAGGGAAGTCTGCGGAACCCTCTGTAACATTTTACATGGGAAGAGGATCTGTACTTGAATAGACATATATAATGTACAAATGAACCAGATTGTGTACACCTAGGACAAACAATATTCTAAGCTTTACCCCAATTAAAACACTTTTAAAAACCAAGAAGAAATAATGACACATAAACTTATGGGGGTTTCTCCACGCACATTCCAATGGAATTTACAACCTAGGAACACGACTTCCAGAAAGGCTCTGCTGCCCTACTCCCCAGATTTGGGAATGGAGAAATGCTGCCTCCTTGAGGCCACTTCCCACAACAGCAGCTTTAAACCCATTGCTAAAGGTCACTAAATATTCACCAAACTTGCAGTTCGGGAAATGACACCTGCTCTCTAAAAAAACGCTGGGGTGGAAAATCGACCAAATAATTCAAAAGAGGGCAACCTTCAAAGAAGACAATTTCAAGAGTTATATTGTACTGCCAATTGTTTCCTTTTTTTAACAGAAAAGAAAACGGCGGAGAAAAATGATGAGTTTTACGAATTTTCAAAGACATGCAAACCCAAATTACAAAAACCTATCAGCTCACAGCAGCCAGAAGGGCCATTAGCATCAATGCTGTAAACAATAAATGCTGAAGCGATTGTGGAGAAATGCGTACCCTCGACTCTAAGGGGGACGTGGTAAGAGCCACTAATGAAAACACAAAGAGGGTGCTTTGAAAAGGGAAACACGGTGCTACCAGTCAATCAATCACACCCACTGCTGGGCCTATCACCTGAGAACATGAGAATCAAAAAGTCACAGGCTGGCAAACCTGCACTCCAAAAATATTTACCATAGCCAACACTTGGAAGCAATGAAAATGTCCATCAACCGAGGAATGCACAAAGAAGAAGTGGTCCACGTACACAGTGGAAAATTACTCCAATAAAAAATAAAAATTAAATTTAAAAATCCAACAAAAGTAAGGAGACATCAGCTTGTGTGGGTTTGTCCGGGCACACTCCACTCTAATTTATAACCGAGAAACACCACAGGCCGCAAGGGCTTTTCCCTAGTTACCAGGGTGGGGAACATAGAAAGGCTGCCACCCTCTGGCAGTTAGCTGCAAAAGCAGTTTTAAAGCCTGTGCTAATGGTCATTTCATAGGAACAAGTACTGCAGAACTGTAAATGAAACCTGCCCTCAAAATGTCTTCAGGGAGGTAATGGCCAAAACATTTCAAAAGGTGACACGTACTTTAAGAGAACACTTTGAAGAACTAAGGGGTAATCACTGCTTGAAAAATAAAAAGGACATGCCTTAAAGCTCAATTTCAACGGATTATGAGGCACATGCGAATTCAACCACAAAGAGGTATCAGCTCACACTTGTCAGAATAACCATGAGCAAGAAAACTACAAACAATAAATGCTGAAGGTGTTGTGGAGAAATGCATACCCTCAACTTCAAGGGGGACGTAAGTTGGAAAGGGCCACGAATGAGAACAGAATGGAGGTGCCTTAAAAAGGTAAACATTGAGCTACCATATGATCCAGCAGGCCCACTCCTCCACCTATAATCTAAGAAGAGAGAATTGGAAAGACACAGGCAGGCAAATCTGCATTGCCCAGTATTACAATAGCCAAGATATGGAAGTAACCAAAAAGACCACCAACAGATGGGTGGGCAAAGAAGAACTCCTCCATGTACAGATGGAATATTCGCTAGTGAAAAAAATGAAACAATGCCATTTGCAGCACCATAGATGAGTCTAGACGTAATCACGCCACGTGTAGTAAGTGAGAAAGCAAAAGGCACATATCCTATCATATCACTTTCAGGAGTTACTTAAAAATTGATACCAATGAAGATATTTCCACAGAGAAAGGCAATCACAGATTCATTAAAAAACTTATGGTTCACCAAATAGAAAGGGATGAGGATTGGATACATTACCATATTGGGGTTAACAGAGATATACAAACCATGTGAAATATATAACCACCAAAGACGTACGGAAGACCAGGAGAAGACTGCTCAACATTGTGTCATAACCTATATTGGCAAAAGATGCGAGGAAGAATAGATACACGTATATGTGTGATAGAACCACATCTTGCACACCTAGAACAAACAAACCATTGTAATCAAATTTGCTGGGATAAAAAATAAAAAGTAAATTACAAATATGAACAAGGAGTAATGAGACATAAAGTTAAAGGGCTTTTTCCTGGCAGATTCCATTCTAATATACAACCTAGAACACCACTTCCATTAAGGCTCTGTTTCCCTAGTAACCAAATTTGGTAAAGGAGAAATGCTGCCAACCTTGTGGCCGTATCCTGCAAGAGCAGCTTTAAAGTCACAGCTAATGGTCACTTAACATTCACAAGGACTCAGGGCTGTAAAGGACACTTGCCCTAAATATTTGTGCTGAAGTAGGGAATGGGCAAAAAATTCAAAACAGGCAAATGTTTCAAGAAGAGATTATGAAGAGTTAAGTTTTACTCACACTCTTTTTTAAAAAAAGGAAAATGGATAAAAGCTCAACCTCAGGGAGTGTTAGACGCATGCAATCTAATCTACAAAAAGTTTCAACTTACACCAGTCGACTGACCATCAGCAAAAAGTCTACAAACAATAAATGCTGAAGGGGTTTTAGAGAACTGTGTACCCTCTGCCTGCTGGTGAGACGTAAAGGGGTAACAGCCAATAATGAGAACAGAATGGAGCTGTGCTTAAAAGTAAAAATGGAGGTACTATTCAATCCAGCAGGCGCACCATTGGACCTCTCACCTGAGAAGACAAGAATCGAGAAGACACAGGCCGCAAAAGCTGCAGTGCAGCCTTATTCACAATAGCCAAGACAGTGAAGCAATCAAAATGTCCAACAACAGGTAAATGGATAAAGAAGAAGTGGTCCATGTACACAATGGAATATTAGCCATGGAAGACAATGAACCATTGCTCTTTGAGGCACCACAAATGAGTCTGGAGATAATCACGAAAGATGAGGTAAGTTAGAAAGCAAAAGACCTGTTTTCTATGGTAGCACTTATAGGCGATACCTAATAACTGACACAAATGAACATATCTCCACAGAGAAAGACACTCTGATTTAGAAAACAAACTATGCTCATCTAAAACGACAGGTGGGGGGAATGGATAAATTAAGATTAGTGTTACTATATGTATACAAACACATATGATATACATATCTCAAAAAGACCAACCATATAGCAAGGGAAGTCTGCGGAACCCTCTGTAACATTTTACATGGGAAGAGGATCTGTACTTGAATAGACATATATAATGTACAAACGAACCAGATTGTGTACACCTAGGACAAACAATATTCTAAGCTTTACCCCAATTAAAACACTTTTAAAAACCAAGAAGAAATAATGACACATAAACTTGTGGGGGTTTCTCCACGCACATTCCAATGTAATTTACAACCTAGGAACACGACTTCCAGAAAGGCTCTGCTGCCCTACTACCCAGATTTGGGAATGGAGAAATGCTGCCTCCTTGAGGCCACTTCCCACAACAGCAGCTTTAAACCCATTGCTAAAGGTCACTAAATATTCACCAAACTTGCAGTTCGGGAAATGACACCTGCTCTCTAAAAAAACGCTGGGGTGGAAAATCGACCAAATAATTCAAAAGAGGGCAACCTTCAAAGAAGACAATTTCAAGAGTTATATTGTACTGCCAATTGTTTCCTTTTTTTAACAGAAAAGAAAACGGCGGAGAAAAATGATGAGTTTTACGAATTTTCAAAGACATGCAAACCCAAATTACAAAAACCTATCAGCTCACAGCAGCCAGAAGGGCCATTAGCATCAATGCTGTAAACAATAAATGCTGAAGCGATTGTGGAGAAATGCGTACCCTCGACTCTAAGGGGGACGTGGTAAGAGCCACTAATGAAAACACAAAGAGGGTGCTTTGAAAAGGGAAACACGGTGCTACCAGTCAATCAATCACACCCACTGCTGGGCCTATCACCTGAGAACATGAGAATCAAAAAGTCACAGGCTGGCAATCCTGCACTCCAACAATATTTACCATAGCCAACACTTGGAAGCAATGAAAATGTCCATCAACCGAGGAATGCACAAAGAAGAAGTGGTCCACGTACACAGTGGAAAATTACTCCAATAAAAAATAAAAATTAAATTTAAAAATCCAACAAAAGTAAGGAGACATCAGCTTGTGTGGGTTTGTCCGGGCACACTCCACTCTAATTTATAACCGAGAAACACCACAGGCCGCAAGGGCTTTTCCCTAGTTACCAGGGTGGGGAACATAGAAAGGCTGCCGCCCTCTGGCAGTTAGCTGCAAAAGCAGTTTTAAAGCCTGTGCTAATGGTCATTTCATAGGAACAAGTACTGCAGAACTGTAAATGAAACCTGCCCTCAAAATGTCTTCAGGGAGGTAACGGCCAAAACATTTCAAAAGGTGACACGTACTTTAAGAGAACACTTTGAAGAACTAAGGGGTAATCACTGCTTGAAAAATAAAAAGGACATGCCTTAAAGCTCAATTTCAACGGATTATGAGGCACATGCGAATTCAACCACAAAGAGGTATCAGCTCACACTTGTCAGAATAACCATGAGCAAGAAAACTACAAACAATAAATGCTGAAGGTGTTGTGGAGAAATGCATACCCTCAACTTCAAGGGGGACGTAAGTTGGAAAGGGCCACGAATGAGAACAGAATGGAGGTGCCTTAAAAATATAAACATTGAGCTTCCATATGATCCAGCAGGCCCACTCCTCCACCTATAATCTAAGAAGAGAGAATTGGAAAGACACAGGCAGGCAAATCTGCATTGCCCAATATTACAATAGCCAAGATATGGAAGTAACCAAAAAGACCACCAACAGATGGGTGGGCAAAGAAGAACTCCTCCATGTACAGATGGAATATTCGCTAGTGAAAAAAATGAAACAATGCCATTTGCAGCACCATAGATGAGTCTAGACGTAATCACGCCACGTGTAGTAAGTGAGAAAGCAAAAGGCACATATCCTATCATATCACTTTCAGGAGTTACTTAAAAATTGATACCAATGAAGATATTTCCACAGAGAAAGGCAATCACAGATTCATTAAAAAACTTATGGTTCACCAAATAGAAAGGGATGAGGATTGGATACATTACCATATTGGGGTTAACAGAGATATACAAACCATGTGAAATATATAACCACCAAAGACGTACGGAAGACCAGGAGAAGACTGCTCAACATTGTGTCATAACCTACATTGGCAAAGGATGCGAGGAAGAATAGATACACGTATATGTGTGAAAGAACCACATCTTGCACACCTAGAACAAACAAACCATTGTAATCAAATTTGCTGGGATAAAAAATAAAAAGTAAATTACAAATATGAACAAGAAGTAATGAGACATAAAGTTAAAGGGCTTTTTCCTGGCACATTGCATTCTAATATACACCCTAGAACACCACTTCCATTAAGGCTCTGTTTCCCTAGTAACCAAATTTGGTAAAGGAGAAATGCTGCCAACCTTGTGGCCGTATCCTGCAAGAGCAGCTTTAAAGTCACAGCTAATGGTCACTTAACATTCACAAGAATTCAGGGCTGTAAAGGACACTTGCCCTAAATATTTGTGCTGAAGTAGGGAATGGACAAAATATTCAAAACAGGCAAATATTGCAAGAAGAGATTATGAAGAGTTAAGTTTTATTCACACTCTTTTTAAAAAAAAGGAAAATGGATAAAAGCTCAACCTCAGGGAGTGTTAGACGCATGCAATCTAATCTACAAAAAGTTTCAACTTACACCAGTCGACTGACCATCAGCAAAAAGTCTACAAACAATAAATGCTGAAGGGGTTTTAGAGAACTGTGTACCCTCTGCCTGCTGGTGAGACGTAAAGGGGTAACAGCCAATAATGAGAACAGAAAGGAGCTGTGTTTAAAAGTAAAAATGGAGGTACTATTCAATCCAGCAGGCGCACCATTGGACCTCTCACCTGAGAAGACAAGAATCGAGAAGACACAGGCCGCAAAAGCTGCAGTGCAGCCTTATTCACAATAGCCAAGACAGTGAAGCAATCAAAATGTCCAACAACAGGTAAATGGATAAAGAAGAAGTGGTCCATGTACACAATGGAATATTAGCCATGGAAGACAATGAACCATTGCTCTTTGAGGCACCACAAATGAGTCTGGAGATAATCATGAAAGATGAGGTAAGTTGGAAAGCAAAAGACCTGTGTTCTATGATAGCACTTATAGGCGTTATCTAATAACTGACACAAATGAACATATTTCCACAGAGAAAGACACTCACAGATTTAGAAAACAAACTATGCTCATCTAAAACGACAGGTGGGGGGAATGGATAAATTAAGGTTAGTGTTACTATATGTATACAAACACATATGATATACATATCTCAAAAAGGCCAACCATATAGCAAGGGAAGTCTGCGGAACCCTCTGTAACATTTTACATGGGAAGAGCATCTGTACTTGAATAGACATATATAATGTACAAACGAACCAGATTGTGTACACCTAGGACAAACAATATTCTAAGCTTTACCCCAATTAAAACACTTTTAAAAACCAAGAAGAAATAATGACACATAAACTTATGGGGGTTTCTCCACGCACATTCCAATGGAATTTACAACCTAGGAACACGACTTCCAGAAAGGCTCTGCTGCCCTACTCCCCAGATTTGGGAATGGAGAAATGCTGCCTCCTTGAGGCCACTTCCCACAACAGCAGCTTTAAACCCATTGCTAAAGGTCACTAAATATTCACCAAACTTGCAGTTCGGGAAATGACACCTGCTCTCTAAAAAAACGCTGGGGTGGAAAATCGACCAAATAATTCAAAAGAGGGCAACCTTCAAAGAAGACAATTTCAAGAGTTATATTGTACTGCCAATTGTTTCCTTTTTTTAACAGAAAAGAAAACGGCGGAGAAAAATGATGAGTTTTACGAATTTTCAAAGACATGCAAACCCAAATTACAAAAACCTATCAGCTCACAGCAGCCAGAAGGGCCATTAGCATCAATGCTGTAAACAATAAATGCTGAAGCGATTGTGGAGAAATGCGTACCCTCGACTCTAAGGGGGACGTGGTAAGAGCCACTAATGAAAACACAAAGAGGGTGCTTTGAAAAGGGAAACACGGTGCTACCAGTCAATCAATCACACCCACTGCTGGGCCTATCACCTGAGAACATGAGAATCAAAAAGTCACAGGCTGGCAAACCTGCACTCCAAAAATATTTACCATAGCCAACACTTGGAAGCAATGAAAATGTCCATCAACCGAGGAATGCACAAAGAAGAAGTGGTCCACGTACACAGTGGAAAATTACTCCAATAAAAAATAAAAATTAAATTTAAAAATCCAACAAAAGTAAGGAGACATCAGCTTGTGTGGGTTTGTCCGGGCACACTCCACTCTAATTTATAACCGAGAAACACCACAGGCCGCAAGGGCTTTTCCCTAGTTACCAGGGTGGGGAACATAGAAAGGCTGCCGCCCTCTGGCAGTTAGCTGCAAAAGCAGTTTTAAAGCCTGTGCTAATGGTCATTTCATAGGAACAAGTACTGCAGAACTGTAAATGAAACCTGCCCTCAAAATGTCTTCAGGGAGGTAATGGCCAAAACATTTCAAAAGGTGACAGGTACTTTAAGAGAACACTTTGAAGAACTAAGGGGTAATCACTGCTTGAAAAATAAAAAGGACATGCCTTAAAGCTCAATATCAACGGATTATGAGGCACATGCGAATTCAACCACAAAGAGGTATCAGCTCACACTTGTCAGAATAACCATGAGCAAGAAAACTACAAACTATAAATGCTGAAGGTGCTGTGGAGAAATGCATACCCTCAACTTCAAGGGGGACGTAAGTTGGAAAGGGCCACGAATGAGAACAGAATGGAGGTGCCTTAAAAATATAAACATTGAGCTACCATATGATCCAGCAGGCCCACTCCTCCACCTATAATCTAAGAAGAGAGAATTGGAAAGACACAGGCAGGCAAATCTGCATTGCCCAGTATTACAATAGCCAAGATATGGAAGTAACCAAAAAGACCACCAACAGATGGGTGGGCAAAGAAGAACTCCTCCATGTACAAATGGAATATTCGCTAGTGAAAAAATGAAACAATGCCATTTGCAGCACCATAGATGAGTCTAGTCGTAATCACGCCACGTGTAGTAAGTGAGAAAGCAAAAGGCACATATCCTATCATATCACTTTCAGGAGTTACTTAAAAATTGATACCAATGAAGATATTTCCACAGAGAAAGGCAATCACAGATTCATTAAAAAACTTATGGTTCACCAAATAGAAAGGGATGAGGATTGGATATATTACCATATTGGGGTTAACAGAGATATACAAACCATGTGAAATATATAACCACCAAAGACGTACGGAAGACCAGGAGAAGACTGCTCAACATTGTGTCATAACCTACATTGGCAAAGGATGCGAGGAAGAATAGATACACGTATATGTGTGAAAGAACCACATCTTGCACACCTAGAACAAACAAACCATTGTAATCAAATTTGCTGGGATAAAAAATAAAAAGTAAATTACAAATATGAACAAGAAGTAATGAGACATAAAGTTAAAGGGCTTTTTCCTGGCAGATTCCATTCTAATATACACCCTAGAACACCACTTCCATTAAGGCTCTGTTTCCCTAGTAACCAAATTTGGTAAAGGAGAAATGCTGCCAACCTTGTGGCCGTATCCTGCAAGAGCAGCTTTAAAGTCACAGCTAATGGTCACTTAACATTCACAAGAATTCAGGGCTGTAAAGGACACTTGCCCTAAATATTTGTGCTGAAGTAGGGAATGGACAAAATATTCAAAACAGGCAAATATTGCAAGAAGAGATTATGAAGAGTTAAGTTTTATTCACACTCTTTTTAAAAAAAAGGAAAATGGATAAAAGCTCAACCTCAGGGAGTGTTAGACGCATGCAATCTAATCTACAAAAATTTTCAACTTACACCAGTCGACTGACCATCAGCAAAAAGTCTACAAACAATAAATGCTGAAGGGGTTTTAGAGAACTGTGTACCCTCTGCCTGCTGGTGAGACGTAAAGGGGTAACAGCCAATAATGAGAACAGAAAGGAAATGTGTTTAAAAGTAAAAATGGAGGTACTATTCAATCCAGCAGGCGCACCATTGGACCTCTCACCTGAGAAGACAAGAATCGAGAAGACACAGGCCGCAAAAGCTGCAGTGCAGCCTTATTCACAATAGCCAAGACAGTGAAGCAATCAAAATGTCCAACAACAGGTAAATGGATAAAGAAGAAGTGGTCCATGTACACAATGGAATATTAGCCATGGAAGACAATGAACCATTGCTCTTTGAGGCACCACAAATGAGTCTGGAGATAATCATGAAAGATGAGGTAAGTTGGAAAGCAAAAGACCTGTGTTCTATGATAGCACTTATAGGCGTTATCTAATAACTGACACAAATGAACATATTTCCACAGAGAAAGACACTCACAGATTTAGAAAACAAACTATGCTCATCTAAAACGACAGGTGGGGGGAATGGATAAATTAAGGTTAGTGTTACTATATGTATACAAACACATATGATATACATATCTCAAAAAGGCCAACCATATAGCAAGGGAAGTCTGCGGAACCCTCTGTAACATTTTACATGGGAAGAGGATCTGTACTTGAATAGACATATATAATGTACAAATGAACCAGATTGTGTACACCTAGGACAAACAATATTCTAAGCTTTACCCCAATTAAAACACTTTTAAAAACCAAGAAGAAATAATGACACATAAACTTATGGGGGTTTCTCCACGCACATTCCAATGGAATTTACAACCTAGGAACACGACTTCCAGAAAGGCTCTGCTGCCCTACTCCCCAGATTTGGGAATGGAGAAATGCTGCCTCCTTGAGGCCACTTCCCACAACAGCAGCTTTAAACCCATTGCTAAAGGTCACTAAATATTCACCAAACTTGCAGTTCGGGAAATGACACCTGCTCTCTAAAAAAACGCTGGGGTGGAAAATCGACCAAATAATTCAAAAGAGGGCAACCTTCAAAGAAGACAATTTCAAGAGTTATATTGTACTGCCAATTGTTTCCTTTTTTTAACAGAAAAGAAAACGGCGGAGAAAAATGATGAGTTTTACGAATTTTCAAAGACATGCAAACCCAAATTACAAAAACCTATCAGCTCACAGCAGCCAGAAGGGCCATTAGCATAAATGCTGTAAACAATAAATGCTGAAGCGATTGTGGAGAAATGCGTACCCTCGACTCTAAGGGGGACGTGGTAAGAGCCACTAATGAAAACACAAAGAGGGTGCTTTGAAAAGGGAAACACGGTGCTACCAGTCAATCAATCACACCCACTGCTGGGCCTATCACCTGAGAACATGAGAATCAAAAAGTCACAGGCTGGCAATCCTGCACTCCAACAATATTTACCATAGCCAACACTTGGAAGCAATGAAAATGTCCATCAACCGAGGAATGCACAAAGAAGAAGTGGTCCACGTACACAGTGGAAAATTACTCCAATAAAAAATAAAAATTAAATTTAAAAATCCAACAAAAGTAAGGAGACATCAGCTTGTGTGGGTTTGTCCGGGCACACTCCACTCTAATTTATAACCGAGAAACACCACAGGCCGCAAGGGCTTTTCCCTAGTTACCAGGGTGGGGAACATAGAAAGGCTGCCGCCCTCTGGCAGTTACCTGCAAAAGCAGTTTTAAAGCCTGTGCTAATGGTCATTTCATAGGAACAAGTACTGCAGAACTGTAAATGAAACCTGCCCTCAAAATGTCTTCAGGGAGGTAATGGCCAAAACATTTCAAAAGGTGACACGTACTTTAAGAGAACACTTTGAAGAACTAAGGGGTAATCACTGCTTGAAAAATAAAAAGGACATGTCTTAAAGCTCAATTTCAACGGATTATGAGGCACATGCGAATTCAACCACAAAGAGGTATCAGCTCACACTTGTCAGAATAACCATGAGCAAGAAAACTACAAACAATAAATGCTGAAGGTGTTGTGGAGAAATGCATACCCTCAACTTCAAGGGGGACGTAAGTTGGAAAGGGCCACGAATGAGAACAGAATGGAGGTGCCTTAAAAAGGTAAACATTGAGCTACCATATGATCCAGCAGGCCCACTCCTCCACCTATAATCTAAGAAGAGAGAATTGGAAAGACACAGGCAGGCAAATCTGCATTGCCCAGTATTACAATAGCCAAGATATGGAAGTAACCAAAAAGACCACCAACAGATGGGTGGGCAAAGAAGAACTCCTCCATGTACAGATGGAATATTCACTAGTGAAAAAAATGAAACAATGCCATTTGCAGCACCATAGATGAGTCTAGACGTAATCACGCCACGTGTAGTAAGTGAGAAAGCAAAAGGCACATATCCTATCATATCACTTTCAGGAGTTACTTAAAAATTGATACCAATGAAGATATTTCCACAGAGAAAGGCAATCACAGATTCATTAAAAAACTTATGGTTCACCAAATAGAAAGGGATGAGGATTGGATACATTACCATATTGGGGTTAACAGAGATATACAAACCATGTGAAATATATAACCACCAAAGACGTACGGAAGACCAGGAGAAGACTGCTCAACATTGTGTCATAACCTATATTGGCAAAAGATGCGAGGAAGAATAGATACACGTATATGTGTGATAGAACCACATCTTGCACACCTAGAACAAACAAACCATTGTAATCAAATTTGCTGGGATAAAAAATAAAAAGTAAATTACAAATATGAACAAGGAGTAATGAGACATAAAGTTAAAGGGCTTTTTCCTGGCACATTCCATTCTAATATACACCCTAGAACACCACTTCCATTAAGGCTCTGTTTCCCTAGTAACCAAATTTGGTAAAGGAGAAATGCTGCCAACCTTGTGGCCGTATCCTGCAAGAGCAGCTTTAAAGTCACAGCTAATGGTCACTTAACATTCACAAGGACTCAGGGCTGTAAAGGACACTTGCCCTAAATATTTGTGCTGAAGTAGGGAATGGGCAAAAAATTCAAAACAGGCAAATGTTTCAAGAAGAGATTAGGAAGAGTTAAGTTTTACTCACACTCTTTTTAAAAAAAAGGAAAATGGATAAAAGCTCAACCTCAGGGAGTGTTAGACGCATGCAATCTAATCTACAAAAAGTTTCAACTTACACCAGTCGACTGACCATCAGCAAAAAGTCTACAAACAATAAATGCTGAAGGGGTTTTAGAGAACTGTGTACCCTCTGCCTGCTGGTGAGACGTAAAGGGGTAACAGCCAATAATGAGAACAGAAAGGAGCTGTGTTTAAAAGTAAAAATGGAGGTACTATTCAATCCAGCAGGCGCACCATTGGACCTCTCACCTGAGAAGACAAGAATCGAGAAGACACAGGCCGCAAAAGCTGCAGTGCAGCCTTATTCACAATAGCCAAGACAGTGAAGCAATCAAAATGTCCAACAACAGGTAAATGGATAAAGAAGAAGTGGTCCATGTACACAATGGAATATTAGCCATGGAAGACAATGAAACATTGCTCTTTGAGGCACCACAAATGAGTCTGGAGATAATCACGAAAGATGAGGTAAGTTGGAAAGCAAAAGACCTGTATTCTATGATAGCACTTATAGGCATTATCTAATAACTGACACAAATGAACACATTTCCACAGAGAAAGACACTCACAGATTTAGAAAACAAACTATGCTCATCTAAAACGACAGGTGGGGGGAATGGATAAATTAAGGTTAGTGTTACTATATGTATACAAACACATATTATATACATATCTCAAAAAGGCCAACCATATAGCAAGGGAAGTCTGCGGAACCCTCTGTAACATTTTACATGGGAAGAGGATCTGTACTTGAATAGACATATATAATGTACAAATGAACCAGATTGTGTACACCTAGGACAAACAATATTCTAAGCTTTACCCCAATTAAAACACTTTTAAAAACCAAGAAGAAATAATGACACATAAACTTATGGGGGTTTCTCCACGCACATTCCAATGGAATTTACAACCTAGGAACACGACTTCCAGAAAGGCTCTGCTGCCCTACTACCCAGATTTGGGAATGGAGAAATGCTGCCTCCTTGAGGCCACTTCCCACAACAGCAGCTTTAAACCCATTGCTAAAGTTCACTAAATATTCACCAAACTTGCAGTTCGGGAAATGACACCTGCTCTCTAAAAAAACGCTGGGGTGGAAAATCGACCAAATAATTCAAAAGAGGGCAACATTCAAAGAAGACAATTTCAAGAGTTATATTGTACTGCCAATTGTTTCCTTTTTTTAACAGAAAAGAAAACGGCGGAGAAAAATGATGAGTTTTACGAATTTTCAAAGACATGCAAACCCAAATTACAAAAACCTATCAGCTCACAGCAGCCAGAAGGGCCATTAGCATCAATGCTGTAAACAATAAATGCTGAAGCGATTGTGGAGAAATGCGTACCCTCGACTCTAAGGGGGACGTGGTAAGAGCCACTAATGAAAACACAAAGAGGGTGCTTTGAAAAGGGAAACACGGTGCTACCAGTCAATCAATCACACCCACTGCTGGGCCTATCACCTGAGAACATGAGAATCAAAAAGTCACAGGCTGGCAAACCTGCACTCCAAAAATATTTACCATAGCCAACACTTGGAAGCAATGAAAATGTCCATCAACCGAGGAATGCACAAAGAAGAAGTGGTCCACGTACACAGTGGAAAATTACTCCAATAAAAAATAAAAATTAAATTTAAAAATCCAACAAAAGTAAGGAGACATCAGCTTATGTGGGTTTGTCCGGGCACACTCCACTCTAATTTATAACCGAGAAACACCACAGGCCGCAAGGGCTTTTCCCTAGTTACCAGGGTGGGGAACATAGAAAGGCTGCCGCCCTCTGGCAGTTACCTGCAAAAGCAGTTTTAAAGCCTGTGCTAATGGTCATTTCATAGGAACAAGTACTGCAGAACTGTAAATGAAACCTGCCCTCAAAATGTCTTCAGGGAGGTAACGGCCAAAACATTTCAAAAGGTGACACGTACTTTAAGAGAACACTTTGAAGAACTAAGGGGTAATCACTGCTTGAAAAATAAAAAGGACATGCCTTAAAGCTCAATTTCAACGGATTATGAGGCACATGCGAATTCAACCACAAAGAGGTATCAGCTCACACTTGTCAGAATAACCATGAGCAAGAAAACTACAAACAATAAATGCTGAAGGTGTTGTGGAGAAATGCATACCCTCAACTTCAAGGGGGACGTAAGTTGGAAAGGGCCACGAATGAGAACAGAATGGAGGTGCCTTAAAAATATAAACATTGAGCTTCCATATGATCCAGCAGGCCCACTCCTCCACCTATAATCTAAGAAGAGAGAATTGGAAAGACACAGGCAGGCAAATCTGCATTGCCCAGTATTACAATAGCCAAGATATGGAAGTAACCAAAAAGACCACCAACAGATGGGTGGGCAAAGAAGAACTCCTCCATGTACAGATGGAATATTCGCTAGTGAAAAAAATGAAACAATGCCATTTGCAGCACCATAGATGAGTCTAGACGTAATCACGCCACGTGTAGTAAGTGAGAAAGCAAAAGGCACATATCCTATCATATCACTTTCAGGAGTTACTTAAAAATTGATACCAATGAAGATATTTCCACAGAGAAAGGCAATCACAGATTCATTAAAAAACTTATGGTTCACCAAATAGAAAGGGATGAGGATTGGATACATTACCATATTGGGGTTAACAGAGATATACAAACCATGTGAAATATATAACCACCAAAGACGTACGGAAGACCAGGAGAAGACTGCTCAACATTGTGTCATAACCTACATTGGCAAAGGATGCGAGGAAGAATAGATACACGTATATGTGTGAAAGAACCACATCTTGCACACCTAGAACAAACAAACCATTGTAATCAAATTTGCTGGGATAAAAAATAAAAAGTAAATTACAAATATGAACAAGAAGTAATGAGACATAAAGTTAAAGGGCTTTTTCCTGGCACATTGCAATCTAATATACACCCTAGAACACCACTTCCATTAAGGCTCTGTTTCCCTAGTAACCAAATTTGGTAAAGGAGAAATGCTGCCAACCTTGTGGCCGTATCCTGCAAGAGCAGCTTTAAAGTCACAGCTAATGGTCACTTAACATTCACAAGAATTCAGGGCTGTAAAGGACACTTGCCCTAAATATTTGTGCTGAAGTAGGGAATGGACAAAATATTCAAAACAGGCAAATATTGCAAGAAGAGATTATGAAGAGTTAAGTTTTATTCACACTCTTTTTAAAAAAAAGGAAAATGGATAAAAGCTCAACCTCAGGGAGTGTTAGACGCATGCAATCTAATCTACAAAAAGTTTCAACTTACACCAGTCGACTGACCATCAGCAAAAAGTCTACAAACAATAAATGCTGAAGGGGTTTTAGAGAACTGTGTACCCTCTGCCTGCTGGTGAGACGTAAAGGGGTAACAGCCAATAATGAGAACAGAAAGGAGCTGTGTTTAAAAGTAAAAATGGAGGTACTATTCAATCCAGCAGGCGCACCATTGGACCTCTCACCTGAGAAGACAAGAATCGAGAAGACACAGGCCGCAAAAGCTGCAGTGCAGCCTTATTCACAATAGCCAAGACAGTGAAGCAATCAAAATGTCCAACAACAGGTAAATGGATAAAGAAGAAGTGGTCCATGTACACAATGGAATATTAGCCATGGAAGACAATGAACCATTGCTCTTTGAGGCACCACAAATGAGTCTGGAGATAATCATGAAAGATGAGGTAAGTTGGAAAGCAAAAGACCTGTGTTCTATGATAGCACTTATAGGCGTTATCTAATAACTGACACAAATGAACATATTTCCACAGAGAAAGACACTCACAGATTTAGAAAACAAACTATGCTCATCTAAAACGACAGGTGGGGGGAATGGATAAATTAAGGTTAGTGTTACTATATGTATACAAACACATATGATATACATATCTCAAAAAGGCCAACCATATAGCAAGGGAAGTCTGCGGAACCCTCTGTAACATTTTACATGGGAAGAGCATCTGTACTTGAATAGACATATATAATGTACAAATGAACCAGATTGTGTACACCTAGGACAAACAATATTCTAAGCTTTACCCCAATTAAAACACTTTTAAAAACCAAGAAGAAATAATGACACATAAACTTATGGGGGTTTCTCCACGCACATTCCAATGGAATTTACAACCTAGGAACACGACTTCCAGAAAGGCTCTGCTGCCCTACTCCCCAGATTTGGGAATGGAGAAATGCTGCCTCCTTGAGGCCACTTCCCACAACAGCAGCTTTAAACCCATTGCTAAAGGTCACTAAATATTCACCAAACTTGCAGTTCGGGAAATGACACCTGCTCTCTAAAAAAACGCTGGGGTGGAAAATCGACCAAATAATTCAAAAGAGGGCAACCTTCAAAGAAGACAATTTCAAGAGTTATATTGTACTGCCAATTGTTTCCTTTTTTTAACAGAAAAGAAAACGGCGGAGAAAAATGATGAGTTTTACGAATTTTCAAAGACATGCAAACCCAAATTACAAAAACCTATCAGCTCACAGCAGCCAGAAGGGCCATTAGCATCAATGCTGTAAACAATAAATGCTGAAGCGATTGTGGAGAAATGCGTACCCTCGACTCTAAGGGGGACGTTGTAAGAGCCACTAATGAAAACACAAAGAGGGTGCTTTGAAAAGGGAAACACGGTGCTACCAGTCAATCAATCACACCCACTGCTGGGCCTATCACCTGAGAACATGAGAATCAAAAAGTCACAGGCTGGCAAACCTGCACTCCAAAAATATTTACCATAGCCAACACTTGGAAGCAATGAAAATGTCCATCAACCGAGGAATGCACAAAGAAGAAGTGGTCCACGTACACAGTGGAAAATTACTCCAATAAAAAATAAAAATTAAATTTAAAAATCCAACAAAAGTAAGGAGACATCAGCTTGTGTGGGTTTGTCCGGGCACACTCCACTCTAATTTATAACCGAGAAACACCACAGGCCGCAAGGGCTTTTCCCTAGTTACCAGGGTGGGGAACATAGAAAGGCTGCCGCCCTCTGGCAGTTAGCTGCAAAAGCAGTTTTAAAGCCTGTGCTAATGGTCATTTCATAGGAACAAGTACTGCAGAACTGTAAATGAAACCTGCCCTCAAAATGTCTTCAGGGAGGTAATGGCCAAAACATTTCAAAAGGTGACAGGTACTTTAAGAGAACACTTTGAAGAACTAAGGGGTAATCACTGCTTGAAAAATAAAAAGGACATGCCTTAAAGCTCAATATCAACGGATTATGAGGCACATGCGAATTCAACCACAAAGAGGTATCAGCTCACACTTGTCAGAATAACCATGAGCAAGAAAACTACAAACTATAAATGCTGAAGGTGCTGTGGAGAAATGCATACCCTCAACTTCAAGGGGGACGTAAGTTGGAAAGGGCCACGAATGAGAACAGAATGGAGGTGCCTTAAAAATATAAACATTGAGCTACCATATGATCCAGCAGGCCCACTCCTCCACCTATAATCTAAGAAGAGAGAATTGGAAAGACACAGGCAGGCAAATCTGCATTGCCCAGTATTACAATAGCCAAGATATGGAAGTAACCAAAAAGACCACCAACAGATGGGTGGGCAAAGAAGAACTCCTCCATGTACAGATGGAATATTCGCTAGTGAAAAAAATGAAACAATGCCATTTGCAGCACCATAGATGAGTCTAGACGTAATCACGCCACGTGTAGTAAGTGAGAAAGCAAAAGGCACATATCCTATCATATCACTTTCAGGAGTTACTTAAAAATTGATACCAATGAAGATATTTCCACAGAGAAAGGCAATCACAGATTCATTAAAAAACTTATGGTTCACCAAATAGAAAGGGATGAGGATTGGATACATTACCATATTGGGGTTAACAGAGATATACAAACCATGTGAAATATATAACCACCAAAGACGTACGGAAGACCAGGAGAAGACTGCTCAACCTTGTGTCATAACCTATATTGGCAAAGGATGCGAGGAAGAATAGATACACGTATATGTGTGAAAGAACCACATCTTGCACACCTAGAACAAACAAACCATTGTAATCAAATTTGCTGGGATAAAAAATAAAAAGTAAATTACAAATATGAACAAGAAGTAATGAGACATAAAGTTAAAGGGCTTTTTCCTGGCAGATTCCATTCTAATATACACCCTAGAACACCACTTCCATTAAGGCTCTGTTTCCCTAGTAACCAAATTTGGTAAAGGAGAAATGCTGCCAACCTTGTGGCCGTATCCTGCAAGAGCAGCTTTAAAGTCACAGCTAATGGTCACTTAACATTCACAAGAATTCAGGGCTGTAAAGGACACTTGCCCTAAATATTTGTGCTGAAGTAGGGAATGGACAAAATATTCAAAACAGGCAAATATTGCAAGAAGAGATTATGAAGAGTTAAGTTTTATTCACACTCTTTTTTAAAAAAAGGAAAATGGATAAAAGCTCAACCTCAGGGAGTGTTAGACGCATGCAATCTAATCTACAAAAATTTTCAACTTACACCAGTCGACTGACCATCAGCAAAAAGTCTACAAACAATAAATGCTGAAGGGGTTTTAGAGAACTGTGTACCCTCTGCCTGCTGGTGAGACGTAAAGGGGTAACAGCCAATAATGAGAACAGAAAGGAAATGTGTTTAAAAGTAAAAATGGAGGTACTATTCAATCCAGCAGGCGCACCATTGGACCTCTCACCTGAGAAGACAAGAATTGAGAAGACACAGGCCGCAAAAGCTGCAGTGCAGCCTTATTCACAATAGCCAAGACAGTGAAGCAATCAAAATGTCCAACAACAGGTAAATGGATAAAGAAGAAGTGGTCCATGTACACAATGGAATATTAGCCATGGAAGACAATGAACCATTGCTCTTTGAGGCACCACAAATGAGTCTGGAGATAATCATGAAAGATGAGGTAAGTTGGAAAGCAAAAGACCTGTGTTCTATGATAGCACTTATAGGCGTTATCTAATAACTGACACAAATGAACATATTTCCACAGAGAAAGACACTCACAGATTTAGAAAACAAACTATGCTCATCTAAAACGACAGGTGGGGGGAATGGATAAATTAAGGTTAGTGTTACTATATGTATACAAACACATATGATATACATATCTCAAAAAGGCCAACCATATAGCAAGGGAAGTCTGCGGAACCCTCTGTAACATTTTACATGGGAAGAGGATCTGTACTTGAATAGACATATATAATGTACAAATGAACCAGATTGTGTACACCTAGGACAAACAATATTCTAAGCTTTACCCCAATTAAAACACTTTTAAAAACCAAGAAGAAATAATGACACATAAACTTATGGGGGTTTCTCCACGCACATTCCAATGGAATTTACAACCTAGGAACACGACTTCCAGAAAGGCTCTGCTGCCCTACTCCCCAGATTTGGGAATGGAGAAATGCTGCCTCCTTGAGGCCACTTCCCACAACAGCAGCTTTAAACCCATTGCTAAAGGTCACTAAATATTCACCAAACTTGCAGTTCGGGAAATGACACCTGCTCTCTAAAAAAACGCTGGGGTGGAAAATCGACCAAATAATTCAAAAGAGGGCAACCTTCAAAGAAGACAATTTCAAGAGTTATATTGTACTGCCAATTGTTTCCTTTTTTTAACAGAAAAGAAAACGGCGGAGAAAAATGATGAGTTTTACGAATTTTCAAAGACATGCAAACCCAAATTACAAAAACCTATCAGCTCACAGCAGCCAGAAGGGCCATTAGCATCAATGCTGTAAACAATAAATGCTGAAGCGATTGTGGAGAAATGCGTACCCTCGACTCTAAGGGGGACGTGGTAAGAGCCACTAATGAAAACACAAAGAGGGTGCTTTGAAAAGGGAAACACGGTGCTACCAGTCAATCAATCACACCCACTGCTGGGCCTATCACCTGAGAACATGAGAATCAAAAAGTCACAGGCTGGCAATCCTGCACTCCAACAATATTTACCATAGCCAACACTTGGAAGCAATGAAAATGTCCATCAACCGAGGAATGCACAAAGAAGAAGTGGTCCACGTACACAGTGGAAAATTACTCCAATAAAAAATAAAAATTAAATTTAAAAATCCAACAAAAGTAAGGAGACATCAGCTTGTGTGGGTTTGTCCGGGCACACTCCACTCTAATTTATAACCGAGAAACACCACAGGCCGCAAGGGCTTTTCCCTAGTTACCAGGGTGGGGAACATAGAAAGGTTGCCGCCCTCTGGCAGTTACCTGCAAAAGCAGTTTTAAAGCCTGTGCTGATGGTCATTTCATAGGAACAAGTACTGCAGAACTGTAAATGAAACCTGCCCTCAAAATGTCTTCAGGGAGGTAACGGCCAAAACATTTCAAAAGGTGACACGTACTTTAAGAGAACACTTTGAAGAACTAAGGGGTAATCACTGCTTGAAAAATAAAAAGGACATGCCTTAAAGCTCAATTTCAACGGATTATGAGGCACATGCGAATTCAACCACAAAGAGGTATCAGCTCACACTTGTCAGAATAACCATGAGCAAGAAAACTACAAACAATAAATGCTGAAGGTGTTGTGGAGAAATGCATACCCTCAACTTCAAGGGGGACGTAAGTTGGAAAGGGCCACGAATGAGAACAGAATGGAGGTGCCTTAAAAATATAAACATTGAGCTACCATATGATCCAGCAGGCCCACTCCTCCACCTATAATCTAAGAAGAGAGAATTGGAAAGACACAGGCAGGCAAATCTGCATTGCCCAGTATTACAATAGCCAAGATATGGAAGTAACCAAAAAGACCACCAACAGATGGGTGGGCAAAGAAGAACTCCTCCATGTACAGATGGAATATTCGCTAGTGAAAAAATGAAACAATGCCATTTGCAGCACCATAGATGAGTCTAGTCGTAATCACGCCACGTGTAGTAAGTGAGAAAGCAAAAGGCACATATCCTATCATATCACTTTCAGGAGTTACTTAAAAATTGATACCAATGAAGATATTTCCACAGAGAAAGGCAATCACAGATTCATTAAAAAACTTATGGTTCACCAAATAGAAAGGGATGAGGATTGGATACATTACCATATTGGGGTTAACAGAGATATACAAACCATGTGAAATATATAACCACCAAAGACGTACGGAAGACCAGGAGAAGACTGCTCAACATTGTGTCATAACCTACATTGGCAAAGGATGCGAGGAAGAATAGATACACGTATATGTGTGAAAGAACCACATCTTGCACACCTAGAACAAACAAACCATTGTAATCAAATTTGCTGGGATAAAAAATAAAAAGTAAATTACAAATATGAACAAGAAGTAATGAGACATAAAGTTAAAGGGCTTTTTCCTGGCAGATTCCATTCTAATATACACCCTAGAACACCACTTCCATTAAGGCTCTGTTTCCCTAGTAACCAAATTTGGTAAAGGAGAAATGCTGCCAACCTTGTGGCCGTATCCTGCAAGAGCAGCTTTAAAGTCACAGCTAATGGTCACTTAACATTCACAAGAATTCAGGGCTGTAAAGGACACTTGCCCTAAATATTTGTGCTGAAGTAGGGAATGGACAAAATATTCAAAACAGGCAAATATTGCAAGAAGAGATTATGAAGAGTTAAGTTTTATTCACACTCTTTTAAAAAAAAAGGAAAATGGATAAAAGCTCAACCTCAGGGAGTGTTAGACGCATGCAATCTAATCTACAAAAAGTTTCAACTTACACCAGTCGACTGACCATCAGCAAAAAGTCTACAAACAATAAATGCTGAAGGGGTTTTAGAGAACTGTGTACCCTCTGCCTGCTGGTGAGACGTAAAGGGGTAACAGCCAATAATGAGAACAGAAAGGAGCTGTGTTTAAAAGTAAAAATGGAGGTACTATTCAATCCAGCAGGCGCACCATTGGACCTCTCACCTGAGAAGACAAGAATCGAGAAGACACAGGCCGCAAAAGCTGCAGTGCAGCCTTATTCACAATAGCCAAGACAGTGAAGCAATCAAAATGTCCAACAACAGGTAAATGGATAAAGAAGAAGTGGTCCATGTACACAATGGAATATTAGCCATGGAAGACAATGAACCATTGCTCTTTGAGGCACCACAAATGAGTCTGGAGATAATCATGAAAGATGAGGTAAGTTGGAAAGCAAAAGACCTGTGTTCTATGATAGCACTTATAGGCGTTATCTAATAACTGACACAAATGAACATATTTCCACAGAGAAAGACACTCACAGATTTAGAAAACAAACTATGCTCATCTAAAACGACAGGTGGGGGGAATGGATAAATTAAGGTTAGTGTTACTATATGTATACAAACACATATGATATACATATCTCAAAAAGGCCAACCATATAGCAAGGGAAGTCTGTGGAACCCTCTGTAACATTTTACATGGGAAGAGGATCTGTACTTGAATAGACATATATAATGTACAAATGAACCAGATTGTGTACACCTAGGACAAACAATATTCTAAGCTTTACCCCAATTAAAACACTTTTAAAAACCAAGAAGAAATAATGACACATAAACTTATGGGGGTTTCTCCACGCACATTCCAATGGAATTTACAACCTAGGAACACGACTTCCAGAAAGGCTCTGCTGCCCTACTACCCAGATTTGGGAATGGAGAAATGCTGCCTCCTTGAGGCCACTTCCCACAACAGCAGCTTTAAACCCATTGCTAAAGTTCACTAAATATTCACCAAACTTGCAGTTCGGGAAATGACACCTGCTCTCTAAAAAAACGCTGGGGTGGAAAATCGACCAAATAATTCAAAAGAGGGCAACATTCAAAGAAGACAATTTCAAGAGTTATATTGTACTGCCAATTGTTTCCTTTTTTTAACAGAAAAGAAAACGGCGGAGAAAAATGATGAGTTTTACGAATTTTCAAAGACATGCAAACCCAAATTACAAAAACCTATCAGCTCACAGCAGCCAGAAGGGCCATTAGCATCAATGCTGTAAACAATAAATGCTGAAGCGATTGTGGAGAAATGCGTACCCTCGACTCTAAGGGGGACGTGGTAAGAGCCACTAATGAAAACACAAAGAGGGTGCTTTGAAAAGGGAAACACGGTGCTACCAGTCAATCAATCACACCCACTGCTGGGCCTATCACCTGAGAACATGAGAATCAAAAAGTCACAGGCTGGCAAACCTGCACTCCAAAAATATTTACCATAGCCAACACTTGGAAGCAATGAAAATGTCCATCAACCGAGGAATGCACAAAGAAGAAGTGGTCCACGTACACAGTGGAAAATTACTCCAATAAAAAATAAAAATTAAATTTAAAAATCCAACAAAAGTAAGGAGACATCAGCTTATGTGGGTTTGTCCGGGCACACTCCACTCTAATTTATAACCGAGAAACACCACAGGCCGCAAGGGCTTTTCCCTAGTTACCAGGGTGGGGAACATAGAAAGGCTGCCGCCCTCTGGCAGTTACCTGCAAAAGCAGTTTTAAAGCCTGTGCTAATGGTCATTTCATAGGAACAAGTACTGCAGAACTGTAAATGAAACCTGCCCTCAAAATGTCTTCAGGGAGGTAACGGCCAAAACATTTCAAAAGGTGACACGTACTTTAAGAGAACACTTTGAAGAACTAAGGGGTAATCACTGCTTGAAAAATAAAAAGGACATGCCTTAAAGCTCAATTTCAACGGATTATGAGGCACATGCGAATTCAACCACAAAGAGGTATCAGCTCACACTTGTCAGAATAACCATGAGCAAGAAAACTACAAACAATAAATGCTGAAGGTGTTGTGGAGAAATGCATACCCTCAACTTCAAGGGGGACGTAAGTTGGAAAGGGCCACGAATGAGAACAGAATGGAGGTGCCTTAAAAATATAAACATTGAGCTTCCATATGATCCAGCAGGCCCACTCCTCCACCTATAATCTAAGAAGAGAGAATTGGAAAGACACAGGCAGGCAAATCTGCATTGCCCAGTATTACAATAGCCAAGATATGGAAGTAACCAAAAAGACCACCAACAGATGGGTGGGCAAAGAAGAACTCCTCCATGTACAGATGGAATATTCGCTAGTGAAAAAAATGAAACAATGCCATTTGCAGCACCATAGATGAGTCTAGACGTAATCACGCCACGTGTAGTAAGTGAGAAAGCAAAAGGCACATATCCTATCATATCACTTTCAGGAGTTACTTAAAAATTGATACCAATGAAGATATTTCCACAGAGAAAGGCAATCACAGATTCATTAAAAAACTTATGGTTCACCAAATAGAAAGGGATGAGGATTGGATACATTACCATATTGGGGTTAACAGAGATATACAAACCATGTGAAATATATAACCACCAAAGACGTACGGAAGACCAGGAGAAGACTGCTCAACATTGTGTCATAACCTACATTGGCAAAGGATGCGAGGAAGAATAGATACACGTATATGTGTGAAAGAACCACATCTTGCACACCTAGAACAAACAAACCATTGTAATCAAATTTGCTGGGATAAAAAATAAAAAGTAAATTACAAATATGAACAAGAAGTAATGAGACATAAAGTTAAAGGGCTTTTTCCTGGCACATTGCATTCTAATATACACCCTAGAACACCACTTCCATTAAGGCTCTGTTTCCCTAGTAACCAAATTTGGTAAAGGAGAAATGCTGCCAACCTTGTGGCCGTATCCTGCAAGAGCAGCTTTAAAGTCACAGCTAATGGTCACTTAACATTCACAAGAATTCAGGGCTGTAAAGGACACTTGCCCTAAATATTTGTGCTGAAGTAGGGAATGGACAAAATATTCAAAACAGGCAAATATTGCAAGAAGAGATTATGAAGAGTTAAGTTTTATTCACACTCTTTTTAAAAAAAAGGAAAATGGATAAAAGCTCAACCTCAGGGAGTGTTAGACGCATGCAATCTAATCTACAAAAAGTTTCAACTTACACCAGTCGACTGACCATCAGCAAAAAGTCTACAAACAATAAATGCTGAAGGGGTTTTAGAGAACTGTGTACCCTCTGCCTGCTGGTGAGACGTAAAGGGGTAACAGCCAATAATGAGAACAGAAAGGAGCTGTGTTTAAAAGTAAAAATGGAGGTACTATTCAATCCAGCAGGCGCACCATTGGACCTCTCACCTGAGAAGACAAGAATCGAGAAGACACAGGCCGCAAAAGCTGCAGTGCAGCCTTATTCACAATAGCCAAGACAGTGAAGCAATCAAAATGTCCAACAACAGGTAAATGGATAAAGAAGAAGTGGTCCATGTACACAATGGAATATTAGCCATGGAAGACAATGAACCATTGCTCTTTGAGGCACCACAAATGAGTCTGGAGATAATCATGAAAGATGAGGTAAGTTGGAAAGCAAAAGACCTGTGTTCTATGATAGCACTTATAGGCGTTATCTAATAACTGACACAAATGAACATATTTCCACAGAGAAAGACACTCACAGATTTAGAAAACAAACTATGCTCATCTAAAACGACAGGTGGGGGGAATGGATAAATTAAGGTTAGTGTTACTATATGTATACAAACACATATGATATACATATCTCAAAAAGGCCAACCATATAGCAAGGGAAGTCTGCGGAACCCTCTGTAACATTTTACATGGGAAGAGCATCTGTACTTGAATAGACATATATAATGTACAAATGAACCAGATTGTGTACACCTAGGACAAACAATATTCTAAGCTTTACCCCAATTAAAACACTTTTAAAAACCAAGAAGAAATAATGACACATAAACTTATGGGGGTTTCTCCACGCACATTCCAATGGAATTTACAACCTAGGAACACGACTTCCAGAAAGGCTCTGCTGCCCTACTCCCCAGATTTGGGAATGGAGAAATGCTGCCTCCTTGAGGCCACTTCCCACAACAGCAGCTTTAAACCCATTGCTAAAGGTCACTAAATATTCACCAAACTTGCAGTTCGGGAAATGACACCTGCTCTCTAAAAAAACGCTGGGGTGGAAAATCGACCAAATAATTCAAAAGAGGGCAACCTTCAAAGAAGACAATTTCAAGAGTTATATTGTACTGCCAATTGTTTCCTTTTTTTAACAGAAAAGAAAACGGCGGAGAAAAATGATGAGTTTTACGAATTTTCAAAGACATGCAAACCCAAATTACAAAAACCTATCAGCTCACAGCAGCCAGAAGGGCCATTAGCATCAATGCTGTAAACAATAAATGCTGAAGCGATTGTGGAGAAATGCGTACCCTCGACTCTAAGGGGGACGTTGTAAGAGCCACTAATGAAAACACAAAGAGGGTGCTTTGAAAAGGGAAACACGGTGCTACCAGTCAATCAATCACACCCACTGCTGGGCCTATCACCTGAGAACATGAGAATCAAAAAGTCACAGGCTGGCAAACCTGCACTCCAAAAATATTTACCATAGCCAACACTTGGAAGCAATGAAAATGTCCATCAACCGAGGAATGCACAAAGAAGAAGTGGTCCACGTACACAGTGGAAAATTACTCCAATAAAAAATAAAAATTAAATTTAAAAATCCAACAAAAGTAAGGAGACATCAGCTTGTGTGGGTTTGTCCGGGCACACTCCACTCTAATTTATAACCGAGAAACACCACAGGCCGCAAGGGCTTTTCCCTAGTTACCAGGGTGGGGAACATAGAAAGGCTGCCGCCCTCTGGCAGTTAGCTGCAAAAGCAGTTTTAAAGCCTGTGCTAATGGTCATTTCATAGGAACAAGTACTGCAGAACTGTAAATGAAACCTGCCCTCAAAATGTCTTCAGGGAGGTAATGGCCAAAACATTTCAAAAGGTGACAGGTACTTTAAGAGAACACTTTGAAGAACTAAGGGGTAATCACTGCTTGAAAAATAAAAAGGACATGCCTTAAAGCTCAATATCAACGGATTATGAGGCACATGCGAATTCAACCACAAAGAGGTATCAGCTCACACTTGTCAGAATAACCATGAGCAAGAAAACTACAAACTATAAATGCTGAAGGTGCTGTGGAGAAATGCATACCCTCAACTTCAAGGGGGACGTAAGTTGGAAAGGGCCACGAATGAGAACAGAATGGAGGTGCCTTAAAAATATAAACATTGAGCTACCATATGATCCAGCAGGCCCACTCCTCCACCTATAATCTAAGAAGAGAGAATTGGAAAGACACAGGCAGGCAAATCTGCATTGCCCAGTATTACAATAGCCAAGATATGGAAGTAACCAAAAAGACCACCAACAGATGGGTGGGCAAAGAAGAACTCCTCCATGTACAGATGGAATATTCGCTAGTGAAAAAAATGAAACAATGCCATTTGCAGCACCATAGATGAGTCTAGACGTAATCACGCCACGTGTAGTAAGTGAGAAAGCAAAAGGCACATATCCTATCATATCACTTTCAGGAGTTACTTAAAAATTGATACCAATGAAGATATTTCCACAGAGAAAGGCAATCACAGATTCATTAAAAAACTTATGGTTCACCAAATAGAAAGGGATGAGGATTGGATACATTACCATATTGGGGTTAACAGAGATATACAAACCATGTGAAATATATAACCACCAAAGACGTACGGAAGACCAGGAGAAGACTGCTCAACCTTGTGTCATAACCTATATTGGCAAAGGATGCGAGGAAGAATAGATACACGTATATGTGTGAAAGAACCACATCTTGCACACCTAGAACAAACAAACCATTGTAATCAAATTTGCTGGGATAAAAAATAAAAAGTAAATTACAAATATGAACAAGAAGTAATGAGACATAAAGTTAAAGGGCTTTTTCCTGGCAGATTCCATTCTAATATACACCCTAGAACACCACTTCCATTAAGGCTCTGTTTCCCTAGTAACCAAATTTGGTAAAGGAGAAATGCTGCCAACCTTGTGGCCGTATCCTGCAAGAGCAGCTTTAAAGTCACAGCTAATGGTCACTTAACATTCACAAGAATTCAGGGCTGTAAAGGACACTTGCCCTAAATATTTGTGCTGAAGTAGGGAATGGACAAAATATTCAAAACAGGCAAATATTGCAAGAAGAGATTATGAAGAGTTAAGTTTTATTCACACTCTTTTTTAAAAAAAGGAAAATGGATAAAAGCTCAACCTCAGGGAGTGTTAGACGCATGCAATCTAATCTACAAAAATTTTCAACTTACACCAGTCGACTGACCATCAGCAAAAAGTCTACAAACAATAAATGCTGAAGGGGTTTTAGAGAACTGTGTACCCTCTGCCTGCTGGTGAGACGTAAAGGGGTAACAGCCAATAATGAGAACAGAAAGGAAATGTGTTTAAAAGTAAAAATGGAGGTACTATTCAATCCAGCAGGCGCACCATTGGACCTCTCACCTGAGAAGACAAGAATTGAGAAGACACAGGCCGCAAAAGCTGCAGTGCAGCCTTATTCACAATAGCCAAGACAGTGAAGCAATCAAAATGTCCAACAACAGGTAAATGGATAAAGAAGAAGTGGTCCATGTACACAATGGAATATTAGCCATGGAAGACAATGAACCATTGCTCTTTGAGGCACCACAAATGAGTCTGGAGATAATCATGAAAGATGAGGTAAGTTGGAAAGCAAAAGACCTGTGTTCTATGATAGCACTTATAGGCGTTATCTAATAACTGACACAAATGAACATATTTCCACAGAGAAAGACACTCACAGATTTAGAAAACAAACTATGCTCATCTAAAACGACAGGTGGGGGGAATGGATAAATTAAGGTTAGTGTTACTATATGTATACAAACACATATGATATACATATCTCAAAAAGGCCAACCATATAGCAAGGGAAGTCTGCGGAACCCTCTGTAACATTTTACATGGGAAGAGGATCTGTACTTGAATAGACATATATAATGTACAAATGAACCAGATTGTGTACACCTAGGACAAACAATATTCTAAGCTTTACCCCAATTAAAACACTTTTAAAAACCAAGAAGAAATAATGACACATAAACTTATGGGGGTTTCTCCACGCACATTCCAATGGAATTTACAACCTAGGAACACGACTTCCAGAAAGGCTCTGCTGCCCTACTCCCCAGATTTGGGAATGGAGAAATGCTGCCTCCTTGAGGCCACTTCCCACAACAGCAGCTTTAAACCCATTGCTAAAGGTCACTAAATATTCACCAAACTTGCAGTTCGGGAAATGACACCTGCTCTCTAAAAAAACGCTGGGGTGGAAAATCGACCAAATAATTCAAAAGAGGGCAACCTTCAAAGAAGACAATTTCAAGAGTTATATTGTACTGCCAATTGTTTCCTTTTTTTAACAGAAAAGAAAACGGCGGAGAAAAATGATGAGTTTTACGAATTTTCAAAGACATGCAAACCCAAATTACAAAAACCTATCAGCTCACAGCAGCCAGAAGGGCCATTAGCATCAATGCTGTAAACAATAAATGCTGAAGCGATTGTGGAGAAATGCGTACCCTCGACTCTAAGGGGGACGTGGTAAGAGCCACTAATGAAAACACAAAGAGGGTGCTTTGAAAAGGGAAACACGGTGCTACCAGTCAATCAATCACACCCACTGCTGGGCCTATCACCTGAGAACATGAGAATCAAAAAGTCACAGGCTGGCAATCCTGCACTCCAACAATATTTACCATAGCCAACACTTGGAAGCAATGAAAATGTCCATCAACCGAGGAATGCACAAAGAAGAAGTGGTCCACGTACACAGTGGAAAATTACTCCAATAAAAAATAAAAATTAAATTTAAAAATCCAACAAAAGTAAGGAGACATCAGCTTGTGTGGGTTTGTCCGGGCACACTCCACTCTAATTTATAACCGAGAAACACCACAGGCCGCAAGGGCTTTTCCCTAGTTACCAGGGTGGGGAACATAGAAAGGTTGCCGCCCTCTGGCAGTTACCTGCAAAAGCAGTTTTAAAGCCTGTGCTGATGGTCATTTCATAGGAACAAGTACTGCAGAACTGTAAATGAAACCTGCCCTCAAAATGTCTTCAGGGAGGTAACGGCCAAAACATTTCAAAAGGTGACACGTACTTTAAGAGAACACTTTGAAGAACTAAGGGGTAATCACTGCTTGAAAAATAAAAAGGACATGCCTTAAAGCTCAATTTCAACGGATTATGAGGCACATGCGAATTCAACCACAAAGAGGTATCAGCTCACACTTGTCAGAATAACCATGAGCAAGAAAACTACAAACAATAAATGCTGAAGGTGTTGTGGAGAAATGCATACCCTCAACTTCAAGGGGGACGTAAGTTGGAAAGGGCCACGAATGAGAACAGAATGGAGGTGCCTTAAAAATATAAACATTGAGCTACCATATGATCCAGCAGGCCCACTCCTCCACCTATAATCTAAGAAGAGAGAATTGGAAAGACACAGGCAGGCAAATCTGCATTGCCCAGTATTACAATAGCCAAGATATGGAAGTAACCAAAAAGACCACCAACAGATGGGTGGGCAAAGAAGAACTCCTCCATGTACAGATGGAATATTCGCTAGTGAAAAAATGAAACAATGCCATTTGCAGCACCATAGATGAGTCTAGTCGTAATCACGCCACGTGTAGTAAGTGAGAAAGCAAAAGGCACATATCCTATCATATCACTTTCAGGAGTTACTTAAAAATTGATACCAATGAAGATATTTCCACAGAGAAAGGCAATCACAGATTCATTAAAAAACTTATGGTTCACCAAATAGAAAGGGATGAGGATTGGATACATTACCATATTGGGGTTAACAGAGATATACAAACCATGTGAAATATATAACCACCAAAGACGTACGGAAGACCAGGAGAAGACTGCTCAACATTGTGTCATAACCTACATTGGCAAAGGATGCGAGGAAGAATAGATACACGTATATGTGTGAAAGAACCACATCTTGCACACCTAGAACAAACAAACCATTGTAATCAAATTTGCTGGGATAAAAAATAAAAAGTAAATTACAAATATGAACAAGAAGTAATGAGACATAAAGTTAAAGGGCTTTTTCCTGGCAGATTCCATTCTAATATACACCCTAGAACACCACTTCCATTAAGGCTCTGTTTCCCTAGTAACCAAATTTGGTAAAGGAGAAATGCTGCCAACCTTGTGGCCGTATCCTGCAAGAGCAGCTTTAAAGTCACAGCTAATGGTCACTTAACATTCACAAGAATTCAGGGCTGTAAAGGACACTTGCCCTAAATATTTGTGCTGAAGTAGGGAATGGACAAAATATTCAAAACAGGCAAATATTGCAAGAAGAGATTATGAAGAGTTAAGTTTTATTCACACTCTTTTAAAAAAAAAGGAAAATGGATAAAAGCTCAACCTCAGGGAGTGTTAGACGCATGCAATCTAATCTACAAAAAGTTTCAACTTACACCAGTCGACTGACCATCAGCAAAAAGTCTACAAACAATAAATGCTGAAGGGGTTTTAGAGAACTGTGTACCCTCTGCCTGCTGGTGAGACGTAAAGGGGTAACAGCCAATAATGAGAACAGAAAGGAGCTGTGTTTAAAAGTAAAAATGGAGGTACTATTCAATCCAGCAGGCGCACCATTGGACCTCTCACCTGAGAAGACAAGAATCGAGAAGACACAGGCCGCAAAAGCTGCAGTGCAGCCTTATTCACAATAGCCAAGACAGTGAAGCAATCAAAATGTCCAACAACAGGTAAATGGATAAAGAAGAAGTGGTCCATGTACACAATGGAATATTAGCCATGGAAGACAATGAACCATTGCTCTTTGAGGCACCACAAATGAGTCTGGAGATAATCATGAAAGATGAGGTAAGTTGGAAAGCAAAAGACCTGTGTTCTATGATAGCACTTATAGGCGTTATCTAATAACTGACACAAATGAACATATTTCCACAGAGAAAGACACTCACAGATTTAGAAAACAAACTATGCTCATCTAAAACGACAGGTGGGGGGAATGGATAAATTAAGGTTAGTGTTACTATATGTATACAAACACATATGATATACATATCTCAAAAAGGCCAACCATATAGCAAGGGAAGTCTGTGGAACCCTCTGTAACATTTTACATGGGAAGAGGATCTGTACTTGAATAGACATATATAATGTACAAATGAACCAGATTGTGTACACCTAGGACAAACAATATTCTAAGCTTTACCCCAATTAAAACACTTTTAAAAACCAAGAAGAAATAATGACACATAAACTTATGGGGGTTTCTCCACGCACATTCCAATGGAATTTACAACCTAGGAACACGACTTCCAGAAAGGCTCTGCTGCCCTACTCCCCAGATTTGGGAATGGAGAAATGCTGCCTCCTTGAGGCCACTTCCCACAACAGCAGCTTTAAACCCATTGCTAAAGGTCACTAAATATTCACCAAACTTGCAGTTCGGGAAATGACACCTGCTCTCTAAAAAAACGCTGGGGTGGAAAATCGACCAAATAATTCAAAAGAGGGCAACCTTCAAAGAAGACAATTTCAAGAGTTATATTGTACTGCCAATTGTTTCCTTTTTTTAACAGAAAAGAAAACGGCGGAGAAAAATGATGAGTTTTACGAATTTTCAAAGACATGCAAACCCAAATTACAAAAACCTATCAGCTCACAGCAGCCAGAAGGGCCATTAGCATCAATGCTGTAAACAATAAATGCTGAAGCGATTGTGGAGAAATGCGTACCCTCGACTCTAAGGGGGACGTGGTAAGAGCCACTAATGAAAACACAAAGAGGGTGCTTTGAAAAGGGAAACACGGTGCTACCAGTCAATCAATCACACCCACTGCTGGGCCTATCACCTGAGAACATGAGAATCAAAAAGTCACAGGCTGGCAAACCTGCACTCCAAAAATATTTACCATAGCCAACACTTGGAAGCAATGAAAATGTCCATCAACCGAGGAATGCACAAAGAAGAAGTGGTCCACGTACACAGTGGAAAATTACTCCAATAAAAAATAAAAATTAAATTTAAAAATCCAACAAAAGTAAGGAGACATCAGCTTGTGTGGGTTTGTCCGGGCACACTCCACTCTAATTTATAACCGAGAAACACCACAGGCCGCAAGGGCTTTTCCCTAGTTACCAGGGTGGGGAACATAGAAAGGCTGCCGCCCTCTGGCAGTTACCTGCAAAAGCAGTTTTAAAGCCTGTGCTAATGGTCATTTCATAGGAACAAGTACTGCAGAACTGTAAATGAAACCTGCCCTCAAAATGTCTTCAGGGAGGTAACGGCCAAAACATTTCAAAAGGTGACACGTACTTTAAGAGAACACTTTGAAGAACTAAGGGGTAATCACTGCTTGAAAAATAAAAAGGACATGCCTTAAAGCTCAATTTCAACGGATTATGAGGCACATGCGAATTCAACCACAAAGAGGTATCAGCTCACACTTGTCAGAATAACCATGAGCAAGAAAACTACAAACAATAAATGCTGAAGGTGTTGTGGAGAAATGCATACCCTCAACTTCAAGGGGGACGTAAGTTGGAAAGGGCCACGAATGAGAACAGAATGGAGGTGCCTTAAAAATATAAACATTGAGCTACCATATGATCCAGCAGGCCCACTCCTCCACCTATAATCTAAGAAGAGAGAATTGGAAAGACACAGGCAGGCAAATCTGCATTGCCCAGTATTACAATAGCCAAGATATGGAAGTAACCAAAAAGACCACCAACAGATGGGTGGGCAAAGAAGAACTCCTCCATGTACAGATGGAATATTCGCTAGTGAAAAAATGAAACAATGCCATTTGCAGCACCATAGATGAGTCTAGTCGTAATCACGCCACGTGTAGTAAGTGAGAAAGCAAAAGGCACATATCCTATCATATCACTTTCAGGAGTTACTTAAAAATTGATACCAATGAAGATATTTCCACAGAGAAAGGCAATCACAGATTCATTAAAAAACTTATGGTTCACCAAATAGAAAGGGATGAGGATTGGATACATTACCATATTGGGGTTAACAGAGATATACAAACCATGTGAAATATATAACCACCAAAGACGTACGGAAGACCAGGAGAAGACTGCTCAACATTGTGTCATAACCTACATTGGCAAAGGATGCGAGGAAGAATAGATACACGTATATGTGTGAAAGAACCACATCTTGCACACCTAGAACAAACAAACCATTGTAATCAAATTTGCTGGGATAAAAAATAAAAAGTAAATTACAAATATGAACAAGAAGTAATGAGACATAAAGTTAAAGGGCTTTTTCCTGGCAGATTCCATTCTAATATACACCCTAGAACACCACTTCCATTAAGGCTCTGTTTCCCTAGTAACCAAATTTGGTAAAGGAGAAATGCTGCCAACCTTGTGGCCGTATCCTGCAAGAGCAGCTTTAAAGTCACAGCTAATGGTCACTTAACATTCACAAGAATTCAGGGCTGTAAAGGACACTTGCCCTAAATATTTGTGCTGAAGTAGGGAATGGACAAAATATTCAAAACAGGCAAATATTGCAAGAAGAGATTATGAAGAGTTAAGTTTTATTCACACTCTTTTTTAAAAAAAGGAAAATGGATAAAAGCTCAACCTCAGGGAGTGTTAGACGCATGCAATCTAATCTACAAAAAGTTTCAACTTACACCAGTCGACTGACCATCAGCAAAAAGTCTACAAACAATAAATGCTGAAGGGGTTTTAGAGAACTGTGTACCCTCTGCCTGCTGGTGAGACGTAAAGGGGTAACAGCCAATAATGAGAACAGAAAGGAGCTGTGTTTAAAAGTAAAAATGGAGGTACTATTCAATCCAGCAGGCGCACCATTGGACCTCTCACCTGAGAAGACAAGAATCGAGAAGACACAGGCCGCAAAAGCTGCAGTGCAGCCTTATTCACAATAGCCAAGACAGTGAAGCAATCAAAATGTCCAACAACAGGTAAATGGATAAAGAAGAAGTGGTCCATGTACACAATGGAATATTAGCCATGGAAGACAATGAACCATTGCTCTTTGAGGCACCACAAATGAGTCTGGAGATAATCATGAAAGATGAGGTAAGTTGGAAAGCAAAAGACCTGTGTTCTATGATAGCACTTATAGGCGTTATCTAATAACTGACACAAATGAACATATTTCCACAGAGAAAGACACTCACAGATTTAGAAAACAAACTATGCTCATCTAAAACGACAGGTGGGGGGAATGGATAAATTAAGGTTAGTGTTACTATATGTATACAAACACATATGATATACATATCTCAAAAAGGCCAACCATATAGCAAGGGAAGTCTGCGGAACCCTCTGTAACATTTTACATGGGAAGAGGATCTGTACTTGAATAGACATATATAATGTACAAATGAACCAGATTGTGTACACCTAGGACAAACAATATTCTAAGCTTTACCCCAATTAAAACACTTTTAAAAACCAAGAAGAAATAATGACACATAAACTTATGGGGGTTTCTCCACGCACATTCCAATGGAATTTACAACCTAGGAACACGACTTCCAGAAAGGCTCTGCTGCCCTACTCCCCAGATTTGGGAATGGAGAAATGCTGCCTCCTTGAGGCCACTTCCCACAACAGCAGCTTTAAACCCATTGCTAAAGGTCACTAAATATTCACCAAACTTGCAGTTCGGGAAATGACACCTGCTCTCTAAAAAAACGCTGGGGTGGAAAATCGACCAAATAATTCAAAAGAGGGCAACCTTCAAAGAAGACAATTTCAAGAGTTATATTGTACTGCCAATTGTTTCCTTTTTTTAACAGAAAAGAAAACGGCGGAGAAAAATGATGAGTTTTACGAATTTTCAAAGACATGCAAACCCAAATTACAAAAACCTATCAGCTCACAGCAGCCAGAAGGGCCATTAGCATCAATGCTGTAAACAATAAATGCTGAAGCGATTGTGGAGAAATGCGTACCCTCGACTCTAAGGGGGACGTGGTAAGAGCCACTAATGAAAACACAAAGAGGGTGCTTTGAAAAGGGAAACACGGTGCTACCAGTCAATCAATCACACCCACTGCTGGGCCTATCACCTGAGAACATGAGAATCAAAAAGTCACAGGCTGGCAAACCTGCACTCCAAAAATATTTACCATAGCCAACACTTGGAAGCAATGAAAATGTCCATCAACCGAGGAATGCACAAAGAAGAAGTGGTCCACGTACACAGTGGAAAATTACTCCAATAAAAAATAAAAATTAAATTTAAAAATCCAACAAAAGTAAGGAGACATCAGCTTGTGTGGGTTTGTCCGGGCACACTCCACTCTAATTTATAACCGAGAAACACCACAGGCCGCAAGGGCTTTTCCCTAGTTACCAGGGTGGGAAACATAGAAAGGCTGCCGCCCTCTGGCAGTTAGCTGCAAAAGCAGTTTTAAAGCCTGTGCTAATGGTCATTTCATAGGAACAAGTACTGCAGAACTGTAAATGAAACCTGCCCTCAAAATGTCTTCAGGGAGGTAATGGCCAAAACATTTCAAAAGGTGACACGTACTTTAAGAGAACACTTTGAAGAACTAAGGGGTAATCACTGCTTGAAAAATAAAAAGGACATGCCTTAAAGCTCCATTTCAACGGATTATGAGGCACATGCGAATTCAACCACAAAGAGGTATCAGCTCACACTTGTCAGAATAACCATGAGCAAGAAAACTACAAACAATAAATGCTGAAGGTGTTGTGGAGAAATGCATATCCTCAACTTCAAGGGGGACGTAAGTTGGAAAGGGCCACGAATAAGAACAGAATGGAGGTGCCTTAAAAAGGTAAACATTGAGCTACCATATGATCCAGCAGGCCCACTTCTCCACCTATAATCTAAGAAGAGAGAATTGGAAAGACACAGGCAGGCAAATCTGCATTGCCCAGTATTACAATACCCAAGATATGGAAGTAACCAAAAGGACCACCAACAGATGGGTGGGCAAAGAAGAACTCCTCCATGTACAGATGGAATATTCGCTAGTGAAAAAAATGAAACAATGCCATTTGCAGCACCATAGATGAGTCTAGACGTAATCACGCCACGTGTAGTAAGTGAGAAAGCAAAAGGCACATATCCTATCATATCACTTTCAGGAGTTACTTAAAAATTGATACCAATGAAGATATTTCCACAGAGAAAGGCAATCACAGATTCATTAAAAAACTTATGGTTCACCAAATAGAAAGGGATGAGGATTGGATACATTACCATATTGGGGTTAACAGAGATATACAAACCATGTGAAATATATAACCACCAAAGACGTACGGAAGACCAGGAGAAGACTGCTCAACCTTGTGTCATAACCTATATTGGCAAAAGATGCGAGGAAGAATAGATACACGTATATGTGTGATAGAACCACATCTTGCACACCTAGAACAAACAAACCATTGTAATCAAATTTGCTGGGATAAAAAATAAAAAGTAAATTACAAATATGAACAAGGAGTAATGAGACATAAAGTTAAAGGGCTTTTTCCTGGCAGATTCCATTCTAATATACAACCTAGAACACCACTTCCATTAAGGCTCTGTTTCCCTAGTAACCAAATTTGGTAAAGGAGAAATGCTGCCAACCTTGTGGCCGTATCCTGCAAGAGCAGCTTTAAAGTCACAGCTAATGGTCACTTAACATTCACAAGAATTCAGGGCTGTAAAGGACACTTGCCCTAAATATTTGTGCTGAAGTAGGGAATGGACAAAATATTCAAAACAGGCAAATATTGCAAGAAGAGATTATGAAGAGTTAAGTTTTATTCACACTCTTTTTTAAAAAAAGGAAAATGGATAAAAGCTCAACCTCAGGGAGTGTTAGACGCATGCAATCTAATCTACAAAAAGTTTCAACTTACACCAGTCGACTGACCATCAGCAAAAAGTCTACAAACAATAAATGCTGAAGGGGTTTTAGAGAACTGTGTACCCTCTGCCTGCTGGTGAGACGTAAAGGGGTAACAGCCAATAATGAGAACAGAAAGGAGCTGTGTTTAAAAGTAAAAATGGAGGTACTATTCAATCCAGCAGGCGCACCATTGGACCTCTCACCTGAGAAGACAAGAATCAAGAAGACACAGGCCGCAAAAGCTGCAGTGCAGCCTTATTCACAATAGCCAAGACAGTGAAGCAATCAAAATGTCCAACAACAGGTAAATGGATAAAGAAGAAGTGGTCCATGTACACAATGGAATATTAGCCATGGAAGACAATGAACCATTGCTCTTTGAGGCACCACAAATGAGTCTGGAGATAATCATGAAAGATGAGGTAAGTTGGAAAGCAAAAGACCTGTGTTCTATGATAGCACTTATAGGCGTTATCTAATAACTGACACAAATGAACATATTTCCACAGAGAAAGACACTCACAGATTTAGAAAACAAACTATGCTCATCTAAAACGACAGGTGGGGGGAATGGATAAATTAAGGTTAGTGTTACTATATGTATACAAACACATATGATATACATATCTCAAAAAGGCCAACCATATAGCAAGGGAAGTCTGCGGAACCCTCTGTAACATTTTACATGGGAAGAGGATCTGTACTTGAATAGACATATATAATGTACAAATGAACCAGATTGTGTACACCTAGGACAAACAATATTCTAAGCTTTACCCCAATTAAAACACTTTTAAAAACCAAGAAGAAATAATGACACATAAACTTATGGGGGTTTCTCCACGCACATTCCAATGGAATTTACAACCTAGGAACACGACTTCCAGAAAGGCTCTGCTGCCCTACTCCCCAGATTTGGGAATGGAGAAATGCTGCCTCCTTGAGGCCACTTCCCACAACAGCAGCTTTAAACCCATTGCTAAAGGTCACTAAATATTCACCAAACTTGCAGTTCGGGAAATGACACCTGCTCTCTAAAAAAACGCTGGGGTGGAAAATCGACCAAATAATTCAAAAGAGGGCAACCTTCAAAGAAGACAATTTCAAGAGTTATATTGTACTGCCAATTGTTTCCTTTTTTTAACAGAAAAGAAAACGGCGGAGAAAAATGATGAGTTTTACGAATTTTCAAAGACATGCAAACCCAAATTACAAAAACCTATCAGCTCACAGCAGCCAGAAGGGCCATTAGCATCAATGCTGTAAACAATAAATGCTGAAGCGATTGTGGAGAAATGCGTACCCTCGACTCTAAGGGGGACGTGGTAAGAGCCACTAATGAAAACACAAAGAGGGTGCTTTGAAAAGGGAAACACGGTGCTACCAGTCAATCAATCACACCCACTGCTGGGCCTATCACCTGAGAACATGAGAATCAAAAAGTCACAGGCTGGCAAACCTGCACTCCAAAAATATTTACCATAGCCAACACTTGGAAGCAATGAAAATGTCCATCAACCGAGGAATGCACAAAGAAGAAGTGGTCCACGTACACAGTGGAAAATTACTCCAATAAAAAATAAAAATTAAATTTAAAAATCCAACAAAAGTAAGGAGACATCAGCTTGTGTGGGTTTGTCCGGGCACACTCCACTCTAATTTATAACCGAGAAACACCACAGGCCGCAAGGGCTTTTCCCTAGTTACCAGGGTGGGGAACATAGAAAGGTTGCCGCCCTCTGGCAGTTACCTGCAAAAGCAGTTTTAAAGCCTGTGCTGATGGTCATTTCATAGGAACAAGTACTGCAGAACTGTAAATGAAACCTGCCCTCAAAATGTCTTCAGGGAGGTAACGGCCAAAACATTTCAAAAGGTGACACGTACTTTAAGAGAACACTTTGAAGAACTAAGGGGTAATCACTGCTTGAAAAATAAAAAGGACATGCCTTAAAGCTCAATTTCAACGGATTATGAGGCACATGCGAATTCAACCACAAAGAGGTATCAGCTCACACTTGTCAGAATAACCATGAGCAAGAAAACTACAAACAATAAATGCTGAAGGTGTTGTGGAGAAATGCATACCCTCAACTTCAAGGGGGACGTAAGTTGGAAAGGGCCACGAATGAGAACAGAATGGAGGTGCCTTAAAAATATAAACATTGAGCTACCATATGATCCAGCAGGCCCACTCCTCCACCTATAATCTAAGAAGAGAGAATTGGAAAGACACAGGCAGGCAAATCTGCATTGCCCAGTATTACAATAGCCAAGATATGGAAGTAACCAAAAAGACCACCAACAGATGGGTGGGCAAAGAAGAACTCCTCCATGTACAGATGGAATATTCGCTAGTGAAAAAATGAAACAATGCCATTTGCAGCACCATAGATGAGTCTAGTCGTAATCACGCCACGTGTAGTAAGTGAGAAAGCAAAAGGCACATATCCTATCATATCACTTTCAGGAGTTACTTAAAAATTGATACCAATGAAGATATTTCCACAGAGAAAGGCAATCACAGATTCATTAAAAAACTTATGGTTCACCAAATAGAAAGGGATGAGGATTGGATACATTACCATATTGGGGTTAACAGAGATATACAAACCATGTGAAATATATAACCACCAAAGACGTACGGAAGACCAGGAGAAGACTGCTCAACATTGTGTCATAACCTACATTGGCAAAGGATGCGAGGAAGAATAGATACACGTATATGTGTGAAAGAACCACATCTTGCACACCTAGAACAAACAAACCATTGTAATCAAATTTGCTGGGATAAAAAATAAAAAGTAAATTACAAATATGAACAAGAAGTAATGAGACATAAAGTTAAAGGGCTTTTTCCTGGCAGATTCCATTCTAATATACACCCTAGAACACCACTTCCATTAAGGCTCTGTTTCCCTAGTAACCAAATTTGGTAAAGGAGAAATGCTGCCAACCTTGTGGCCGTATCCTGCAAGAGCAGCTTTAAAGTCACAGCTAATGGTCACTTAACATTCACAAGAATTCAGGGCTGTAAAGGACACTTGCCCTAAATATTTGTGCTGAAGTAGGGAATGGACAAAATATTCAAAACAGGCAAATATTGCAAGAAGAGATTATGAAGAGTTAAGTTTTATTCACACTCTTTTTTAAAAAAAGGAAAATGGATAAAAGCTCAACCTCAGGGAGTGTTAGACGCATGCAATCTAATCTACAAAAAGTTTCAACTTACACCAGTCGACTGACCATCAGCAAAAAGTCTACAAACAATAAATGCTGAAGGGGTTTTAGAGAACTGTGTACCCTCTGCCTGCTGGTGAGACGTAAAGGGGTAACAGCCAATAATGAGAACAGAAAGGAGCTGTGTTTAAAAGTAAAAATGGAGGTACTATTCAATCCAGCAGGCGCACCATTGGACCTCTCACCTGAGAAGACAAGAATCGAGAAGACACAGGCCGCAAAAGCTGCAGTGCAGCCTTATTCACAATAGCCAAGACAGTGAAGCAATCAAAATGTCCAACAACAGGTAAATGGATAAAGAAGAAGTGGTCCATGTACACAATGGAATATTAGCCATGGAAGACAATGAACCATTGCTCTTTGAGGCACCACAAATGAGTCTGGAGATAATCATGAAAGATGAGGTAAGTTGGAAAGCAAAAGACCTGTGTTCTATGATAGCACTTATAGGCGTTATCTAATAACTGACACAAATGAACATATTTCCACAGAGAAAGACACTCACAGATTTAGAAAACAAACTATGCTCATCTAAAACGACAGGTGGGGGGAATGGATAAATTAAGGTTAGTGTTACTATATGTATACAAACACATATGATATACATATCTCAAAAAGGCCAACCATATAGCAAGGGAAGTCTGCGGAACCCTCTGTAACATTTTACATGGGAAGAGGATCTGTACTTGAATAGACATATATAATGTACAAATGAACCAGATTGTGTACACCTAGGACAAACAATATTCTAAGCTTTACCCCAATTAAAACACTTTTAAAAACCAAGAAGAAATAATGACACATAAACTTATGGGGGTTTCTCCACGCACATTCCAATGGAATTTACAACCTAGGAACACGACTTCCAGAAAGGCTCTGCTGCCCTACTCCCCAGATTTGGGAATGGAGAAATGCTGCCTCCTTGAGGCCACTTCCCACAACAGCAGCTTTAAACCCATTGCTAAAGGTCACTAAATATTCACCAAACTTGCAGTTCGGGAAATGACACCTGCTCTCTAAAAAAACGCTGGGGTGGAAAATCGACCAAATAATTCAAAAGAGGGCAACCTTCAAAGAAGACAATTTCAAGAGTTATATTGTACTGCCAATTGTTTCCTTTTTTTAACAGAAAAGAAAACGGCGGAGAAAAATGATGAGTTTTACGAATTTTCAAAGACATGCAAACCCAAATTACAAAAACCTATCAGCTCACAGCAGCCAGAAGGGCCATTAGCATCAATGCTGTAAACAATAAATGCTGAAGCGATTGTGGAGAAATGCGTACCCTCGACTCTAAGGGGGACGTGGTAAGAGCCACTAATGAAAACACAAAGAGGGTGCTTTGAAAAGGGAAACACGGTGCTACCAGTCAATCAATCACACCCACTGCTGGGCCTATCACCTGAGAACATGAGAATCAAAAAGTCACAGGCTGGCAAACCTGCACTCCAAAAATATTTACCATAGCCAACACTTGGAAGCAATGAAAATGTCCATCAACCGAGGAATGCACAAAGAAGAAGTGGTCCACGTACACAGTGGAAAATTACTCCAATAAAAAATAAAAATTAAATTTAAAAATCCAACAAAAGTAAGGAGACATCAGCTTGTGTGGGTTTGTCCGGGCACACTCCACTCTAATTTATAACCGAGAAACACCACAGGCCGCAAGGGCTTTTCCCTAGTTACCAGGGTGGGGAACATAGAAAGGTTGCCGCCCTCTGGCAGTTACCTGCAAAAGCAGTTTTAAAGCCTGTGCTGATGGTCATTTCATAGGAACAAGTACTGCAGAACTGTAAATGAAACCTGCCCTCAAAATGTCTTCAGGGAGGTAACGGCCAAAACATTTCAAAAGGTGACACGTACTTTAAGAGAACACTTTGAAGAACTAAGGGGTAATCACTGCTTGAAAAATAAAAAGGACATGCCTTAAAGCTCAATTTCAACGGATTATGAGGCACATGCGAATTCAACCACAAAGAGGTATCAGCTCACACTTGTCAGAATAACCATGAGCAAGAAAACTACAAACAATAAATGCTGAAGGTGTTGTGGAGAAATGCATACCCTCAACTTCAAGGGGGACGTAAGTTGGAAAGGGCCACGAATGAGAACAGAATGGAGGTGCCTTAAAAATATAAACATTGAGCTACCATATGATCCAGCAGGCCCACTCCTCCACCTATAATCTAAGAAGAGAGAATTGGAAAGACACAGGCAGGCAAATCTGCATTGCCCAGTATTACAATAGCCAAGATATGGAAGTAACCAAAAAGACCACCAACAGATGGGTGGGCAAAGAAGAACTCCTCCATGTACAGATGGAATATTCGCTAGTGAAAAAATGAAACAATGCCATTTGCAGCACCATAGATGAGTCTAGTCGTAATCACGCCACGTGTAGTAAGTGAGAAAGCAAAAGGCACATATCCTATCATATCACTTTCAGGAGTTACTTAAAAATTGATACCAATGAAGATATTTCCACAGAGAAAGGCAATCACAGATTCATTAAAAAACTTATGGTTCACCAAATAGAAAGGGATGAGGATTGGATACATTACCATATTGGGGTTAACAGAGATATACAAACCATGTGAAATATATAACCACCAAAGACGTACGGAAGACCAGGAGAAGACTGCTCAACATTGTGTCATAACCTACATTGGCAAAGGATGCGAGGAAGAATAGATACACGTATATGTGTGAAAGAACCACATCTTGCACACCTAGAACAAACAAACCATTGTAATCAAATTTGCTGGGATAAAAAATAAAAAGTAAATTACAAATATGAACAAGAAGTAATGAGACATAAAGTTAAAGGGCTTTTTCCTGGCAGATTCCATTCTAATATACACCCTAGAACACCACTTCCATTAAGGCTCTGTTTCCCTAGTAACCAAATTTGGTAAAGGAGAAATGCTGCCAACCTTGTGGCCGTATCCTGCAAGAGCAGCTTTAAAGTCACAGCTAATGGTCACTTAACATTCACAAGAATTCAGGGCTGTAAAGGACACTTGCCCTAAATATTTGTGCTGAAGTAGGGAATGGACAAAATATTCAAAACAGGCAAATATTGCAAGAAGAGATTATGAAGAGTTAAGTTTTATTCACACTCTTTTTTAAAAAAAGGAAAATGGATAAAAGCTCAACCTCAGGGAGTGTTAGACGCATGCAATCTAATCTACAAAAAGTTTCAACTTACACCAGTCGACTGACCATCAGCAAAAAGTCTACAAACAATAAATGCTGAAGGGGTTTTAGAGAACTGTGTACCCTCTGCCTGCTGGTGAGACGTAAAGGGGTAACAGCCAATAATGAGAACAGAAAGGAGCTGTGTTTAAAAGTAAAAATGGAGGTACTATTCAATCCAGCAGGCGCACCATTGGACCTCTCACCTGAGAAGACAAGAATCGAGAAGACACAGGCCGCAAAAGCTGCAGTGCAGCCTTATTCACAATAGCCAAGACAGTGAAGCAATCAAAATGTCCAACAACAGGTAAATGGATAAAGAAGAAGTGGTCCATGTACACAATGGAATATTAGCCATGGAAGACAATGAACCATTGCTCTTTGAGGCACCACAAATGAGTCTGGAGATAATCATGAAAGATGAGGTAAGTTGGAAAGCAAAAGACCTGTGTTCTATGATAGCACTTATAGGCGTTATCTAATAACTGACACAAATGAACATATTTCCACAGAGAAAGACACTCACAGATTTAGAAAACAAACTATGCTCATCTAAAACGACAGGTGGGGGGAATGGATAAATTAAGGTTAGTGTTACTATATGTATACAAACACATATGATATACATATCTCAAAAAGGCCAACCATATAGCAAGGGAAGTCTGCGGAACCCTCTGTAACATTTTACATGGGAAGAGGATCTGTACTTGAATAGACATATATAATGTACAAATGAACCAGATTGTGTACACCTAGGACAAACAATATTCTAAGCTTTACCCCAATTAAAACACTTTTAAAAACCAAGAAGAAATAATGACACATAAACTTATGGGGGTTTCTCCACGCACATTCCAATGGAATTTACAACCTAGGAACACGACTTCCAGAAAGGCTCTGCTGCCCTACTCCCCAGATTTGGGAATGGAGAAATGCTGCCTCCTTGAGGCCACTTCCCACAACAGCAGCTTTAAACCCATTGCTAAAGGTCACTAAATATTCACCAAACTTGCAGTTCGGGAAATGACACCTGCTCTCTAAAAAAACGCTGGGGTGGAAAATCGACCAAATAATTCAAAAGAGGGCAACCTTCAAAGAAGACAATTTCAAGAGTTATATTGTACTGCCAATTGTTTCCTTTTTTTAACAGAAAAGAAAACGGCGGAGAAAAATGATGAGTTTTACGAATTTTCAAAGACATGCAAACCCAAATTACAAAAACCTATCAGCTCACAGCAGCCAGAAGGGCCATTAGCATCAATGCTGTAAACAATAAATGCTGAAGCGATTGTGGAGAAATGCGTACCCTCGACTCTAAGGGGGACGTGGTAAGAGCCACTAATGAAAACACAAAGAGGGTGCTTTGAAAAGGGAAACACGGTGCTACCAGTCAATCAATCACACCCACTGCTGGGCCTATCACCTGAGAACATGAGAATCAAAAAGTCACAGGCTGGCAATCCTGCACTCCAACAATATTTACCATAGCCAACACTTGGAAGCAATGAAAATGTCCATCAACCGAGGAATGCACAAAGAAGAAGTGGTCCACGTACACAGTGGAAAATTACTCCAATAAAAAATAAAAATTAAATTTAAAAATCCAACAAAAGTAAGGAGACATCAGCTTGTGTGGGTTTGTCCGGGCACACTCCACTCTAATTTATAACCGAGAAACACCACAGGCCGCAAGGGCTTTTCCCTAGTTACCAGGGTGGGAAACATAGAAAGGCTGCCGCCCTCTGGCAGTTAGCTGCAAAAGCAGTTTTAAAGCCTGTGCTAATGGTCATTTCATAGGAACAAGTACTGCAGAACTGTAAATGAAACCTGCCCTCAAAATGTCTTCAGGGAGGTAACGGCCAAAACATTTCAAAAGGTGACACGTACTTTAAGAGAACACTTTGAAGAACTAAGGGGTAATCACTGCTTGAAAAATAAAAAGGACATGCCTTAAAGCTCAATTTCAATGGATTATGAGGCACATGCGAATTCAACCACAAAGAGGTATCAGCTCACACTTGTCAGAATAACCATGAGCAAGAAAACTACAAACAATAAATGCTGAAGGTGTTGTGGAGAAATGCATATCCTCAACTTCAAGGGGGACATAAGTTGGAAAGGGCCACGAATAAGAACAGAATGGAGGTGCCTTAAAAAGGTAAACATTGAGCTACCATATGATCCAGCAGGCCCACTCCTCCACCTATAATCTAAGAAGAGAGAATTGGAAAGACACAGGCAGGCAAATCTGCATTGCCCAGTATTACAATAGCCAAGATATGGAAGTAACCAAAAAGACCACCAACAGATGGGTGGGCAAAGAAGAACTCCTCCATGTACAGATGGAATATTCGCTAGTGAAAAAAATGAAACAATGCCATTTGCAGCACCATAGATGAGTCTAGACGTAATCACGCCACGTGTAGTAAGTGAGAAAGCAAAAGGCACATATCCTATCATATCACTTTCAGGAGTTACTTAAAAATTGATACCAATGAAGATATTTCCACAGAGAAAGGCAATCACAGATTCATTAAAAAACTTATGGTTCACCAAATAGAAAGGGATGAGGATTGGATACATTACCATATTGGGGTTAACAGAGATATACAAACCATGTGAAATATATAACCACCAAAGACGTACGGAAGACCAGGAGAAGACTGCTCAACATTGTGTCATAACCTATATTGGCAAAAGATGCGAGGAAGAATAGATACACGTATATGTGTGAAAGAACCACATCTTGCACACCTAGAACAAACAAACCATTGTAATCAAATTTGCTGGGATAAAAAATAAAAAGTAAATTACAAATATGAACAAGGAGTAATGAGACATAAAGTTAAAGGGCTTTTTCCTGGCAGATTCCATTCTAATATACAACCTAGAACACCACTTCCATTAAGGCTCTGTTTCCCTAGTAACCAAATTTGGTAAAGGAGAAATGCTGCCAACCTTGTGGCCGTATCCTGCAAGAGCAGCTTTAAAGTCACAGCTAATGGTCACTTAACATTCACAAGAATTCAGGGCTGTAAAGGACACTTGCCCTAAATATTTGTGCTGAAGTAGGGAATGGACAAAATATTCAAAACAGGCAAATATTGCAAGAAGAGATTATGAAGAGTTAAGTTTTATTCACACTCTTTTTTAAAAAAAGGAAAATGGATAAAAGCTCAACCTCAGGGAGTGTTAGACGCATGCAATCTAATCTACAAAAAGTTTCAACTTACACCAGTCGACTGACCATCAGCAAAAAGTCTACAAACAATAAATGCTGAAGGGGTTTTAGAGAACTGTGTACCCTCTGCCTGCTGGTGAGACGTAAAGGGGTAACAGCCAATAATGAGAACAGAAAGGAGCTGTGTTTAAAAGTAAAAATGGAGGTACTATTCAATCCAGCAGGCGCACCATTGGACCTCTCACCTGAGAAGACAAGAATCGAGAAGACACAGGCCGCAAAAGCTGCAGTGCAGCCTTATTCACAATAGCCAAGACAGTGAAGCAATCAAAATGTCCAACAACAGGTAAATGGATAAAGAAGAAGTGGTCCATGTACACAATGGAATATTAGCCATGGAAGACAATGAACCATTGCTCTTTGAGGCACCACAAATGAGTCTGGAGATAATCATGAAAGATGAGGTAAGTTGGAAAGCAAAAGACCTGTGTTCTATGATAGCACTTATAGGCGTTATCTAATAACTGACACAAATGAACATATTTCCACAGAGAAAGACACTCACAGATTTAGAAAACAAACTATGCTCATCTAAAACGACAGGTGGGGGGAATGGATAAATTAAGGTTAGTGTTACTATATGTATACAAACACATATGATATACATATCTCAAAAAGGCCAACCATATAGCAAGGGAAGTCTGCGGAACCCTCTGTAACATTTTACATGGGAAGAGGATCTGTACTTGAATAGACATATATAATGTACAAATGAACCAGATTGTGTACACCTAGGACAAACAATATTCTAAGCTTTACCCCAATTAAAACACTTTTAAAAACCAAGAAGAAATAATGACACATAAACTTATGGGGGTTTCTCCACGCACATTCCAATGGAATTTACAACCTAGGAACACGACTTCCAGAAAGGCTCTGCTGCCCTACTCCCCAGATTTGGGAATGGAGAAATGCTGCCTCCTTGAGGCCACTTCCCACAACAGCAGCTTTAAACCCATTGCTAAAGGTCACTAAATATTCACCAAACTTGCAGTTCGGGAAATGACACCTGCTCTCTAAAAAAACGCTGGGGTGGAAAATCGACCAAATAATTCAAAAGAGGGCAACCTTCAAAGAAGACAATTTCAAGAGTTATATTGTACTGCCAATTGTTTCCTTTTTTTAACAGAAAAGAAAACGGCGGAGAAAAATGATGAGTTTTACGAATTTTCAAAGACATGCAAACCCAAATTACAAAAACCTATCAGCTCACAGCAGCCAGAAGGGCCATTAGCATCAATGCTGTAAACAATAAATGCTGAAGCGATTGTGGAGAAATGCGTACCCTCGACTCTAAGGGGGACGTGGTAAGAGCCACTAATGAAAACACAAAGAGGGTGCTTTGAAAAGGGAAACACGGTGCTACCAGTCAATCAATCACACCCACTGCTGGGCCTATCACCTGAGAACATGAGAATCAAAAAGTCACAGGCTGGCAATCCTGCACTCCAACAATATTTACCATAGCCAACACTTGGAAGCAATGAAAATGTCCATCAACCGAGGAATGCACAAAGAAGAAGTGGTCCACGTACACAGTGGAAAATTACTCCAATAAAAAATAAAAATTAAATTTAAAAATCCAACAAAAGTAAGGAGACATCAGCTTGTGTGGGTTTGTCCGGGCACACTCCACTCTAATTTATAACCGAGAAACACCACAGGCCGCAAGGGCTTTTCCCTAGTTACCAGGGTGGGAAACATAGAAAGGCTGCCGCCCTCTGGCAGTTAGCTGCAAAAGCAGTTTTAAAGCCTGTGCTGATGGTCATTTCATAGGAACAAGTACTGCAGAACTGTAAATGAAACCTGCCCTCAAAATGTCTTCAGGGAGGTAACGGCCAAAACATTTCAAAAGGTGACACGTACTTTAAGAGAACACTTTGAAGAACTAAGGGGTAATCACTGCTTGAAAAATAAAAAGGACATGCCTTAAAGCTCAATTTCAACGGATTATGAGGCACATGCGAATTCAACCACAAAGAGGTATCAGCTCACACTTGTCAGAATAACCATGAGCAAGAAAACTACAAACAATAAATGCTGAAGGTGTTGTGGAGAAATGCATACCCTCAACTTCAAGGGGGACGTAAGTTGGAAAGGGCCACGAATGAGAACAGAATGGAGGTGCCTTAAAAATATAAACATTGAGCTACCATATGATCCAGCAGGCCCACTCCTCCACCTATAATCTAAGAAGAGAGAATTGGAAAGACACAGGCAGGCAAATCTGCATTGCCCAGTATTACAATAGCCAAGATATGGAAGTAACCAAAAAGACCACCAACAGATGGGTGGGCAAAGAAGAACTCCTCCATGTACAGATGGAATATTCGCTAGTGAAAAAATGAAACAATGCCATTTGCAGCACCATAGATGAGTCTAGTCGTAATCACGCCACGTGTAGTAAGTGAGAAAGCAAAAGGCACATATCCTATCATATCACTTTCAGGAGTTACTTAAAAATTGATACCAATGAAGATATTTCCACAGAGAAAGGCAATCACAGATTCATTAAAAAACTTATGGTTCACCAAATAGAAAGGGATGAGGATTGGATACATTACCATATTGGGGTTAACAGAGATATACAAACCATGTGAAATATATAACCACCAAAGACGTACGGAAGACCAGGAGAAGACTGCTCAACCTTGTGTCATAACCTACATTGGCAAAGGATGCGAGGAAGAATAGATACACGTATATGTGTGATAGAACCACATCTTGCACACCTAGAACAAACAAACCATTGTAATCAAATTTGCTGGGATAAAAAATAAAAAGTAAATTACAAATATGAACAAGGAGTAATGAGACATAAAGTTAAAGGGCTTTTTCCTGGCAGATTCCATTCTAATATACAACCTAGAACACCACTTCCATTAAAGCTCTGTTTCCCTAGTAACCAAATTTGGTAAAGGAGAAATGCTGCCAACCTTGTGGCCGTATCCTGCAAGAGCAGCTTTAAAGTCACAGCTAATGGTCACTTAACATTCACAAGAATTCAGGGCTGTAAAGGACACTTGCCCTAAATATTTGTGCTGAAGTAGGGAATGGACAAAATATTCAAAACAGGCAAATATTGCAAGAAGAGATTATGAAGAGTTAAGTTTTATTCACACTCTTTTTTAAAAAAAGGAAAATGGATAAAAGCTCAACCTCAGGGAGTGTTAGACGCATGCAATCTAATCTACAAAAAGTTTCAACTTACACCAGTCGACTGACCATCAGCAAAAAGTCTACAAACAATAAATGCTGAAGGGGTTTTAGAGAACTGTGTACCCTCTGCCTGCTGGTGAGACGTAAAGGGGTAACAGCCAATAATGAGAACAGAAAGGAGCTGTGTTTAAAAGTAAAAATGGAGGTACTATTCAATCCAGCAGGCGCACCATTGGACCTCTCACCTGAGAAGACAAGAATCGAGAAGACACAGGCCGCAAAAGCTGCAGTGCAGCCTTATTCACAATAGCCAAGACAGTGAAGCAATCAAAATGTCCAACAACAGGTAAATGGATAAAGAAGAAGTGGTCCATGTACACAATGGAATATTAGCCATGGAAGACAATGAACCATTGCTCTTTGAGGCACCACAAATGAGTCTGGAGATAATCATGAAAGATGAGGTAAGTTGGAAAGCAAAAGACCTGTGTTCTATGATAGCACTTATAGGCGTTATCTAATAACTGACACAAATGAACATATTTCCACAGAGAAAGACACTCACAGATTTAGAAAACAAACTATGCTCATCTAAAACGACAGGTGGGGGGAATGGATAAATTAAGGTTAGTGTTACTATATGTATACAAACACATATGATATACATATCTCAAAAAGGCCAACCATATAGCAAGGGAAGTCTGCGGAACCCTCTGTAACATTTTACATGGGAAGAGGATCTGTACTTGAATAGACATATATAATGTACAAATGAACCAGATTGTGTACACCTAGGACAAACAATATTCTAAGCTTTACCCCAATTAAAACACTTTTAAAAACCAAGAAGAAATAATGACACATAAACTTATGGGGGTTTCTCCACGCACATTCCAATGGAATTTACAACCTAGGAACACGACTTCCAGAAAGGCTCTGCTGCCCTACTCCCCAGATTTGGGAATGGAGAAATGCTGCCTCCTTGAGGCCACTTCCCACAACAGCAGCTTTAAACCCATTGCTAAAGGTCACTAAATATTCACCAAACTTGCAGTTCGGGAAATGACACCTGCTCTCTAAAAAAACGCTGGGGTGGAAAATCGACCAAATAATTCAAAAGAGGGCAACCTTCAAAGAAGACAATTTCAAGAGTTATATTGTACTGCCAATTGTTTCCTTTTTTTAACAGAAAAGAAAACGGCGGAGAAAAATGATGAGTTTTACGAATTTTCAAAGACATGCAAACCCAAATTACAAAAACCTATCAGCTCACAGCAGCCAGAAGGGCCATTAGCATAAATGCTGTAAACAATAAATGCTGAAGCGATTGTGGAGAAATGCGTACCCTCGACTCTAAGGGGGACGTGGTAAGAGCCACTAATGAAAACACAAAGAGGGTGCTTTGAAAAGGGAAACACGGTGCTACCAGTCAATCAATCACACCCACTGCTGGGCCTATCACCTGAGAACATGAGAATCAAAAAGTCACAGGCTGGCAATCCTGCACTCCAACAATATTTACCATAGCCAACACTTGGAAGCAATGAAAATGTCCATCAACCGAGGAATGCACAAAGAAGAAGTGGTCCACGTACACAGTGGAAAATTACTCCAATAAAAAATAAAAATTAAATTTAAAAATCCAACAAAAGTAAGGAGACATCAGCTTGTGTGGGTTTGTCCGGGCACACTCCACTCTAATTTATAACCGAGAAACACCACAGGCCGCAAGGGCTTTTCCCTAGTTACCAGGGTGGGGAACATAGAAAGGCTGCCGCCCTCTGGCAGTTACCTGCAAAAGCAGTTTTAAAGCCTGTGCTAATGGTCATTTCATAGGAACAAGTACTGCAGAACTGTAAATGAAACCTGACCTCAAAATGTCTTCAGGGAGGTAACGGCCAAAACATTTCAAAAGGTGACACGTACTTTAAGAGAACACTTTGAAGAACTAAGGGGTAATCACTGCTTGAAAAATAAAAAGGACATGCCTTAAAGCTCAATTTCAACGGATTATGAGGCACATGCGAATTCAACCACAAAGAGGTATCAGCTCACACTTGTCAGAATAACCATGAGCAAGAAAACTACAAACAATAAATGCTGAAGGTGTTGTGGAGAAATGCATATCCTCAACTTCAAGGGGGACGTAAGTTGGAAAGGGCCACGAATAAGAACAGAATGGAGGTGCCTTAAAAAGGTAAACATTGAGCTACCATATGATCCAGCAGGCCCACTCCTCCACCTATAATCTAAGAAGAGAGAATTGGAAAGACACAGGCAGGCAAATCTGCATTGCCCAGTATTACAATAGCCAAGATATGGAAGTAACCAAAAGGACCACCAACAGATGGGTGGGCAAAGAAGAACTCCTCCATGTACAGATGGAATATTCGCTAGTGAAAAAAATGAAACAATGCCATTTGCAGCACCATAGATGAGTCTAGACGTAATCACGCCACGTGTAGTAAGTGAGAAAGCAAAAGGCACATATCCTATCATATCACTTTCAGGAGTTACTTAAAAATTGATACCAATGAAGATATTTCCACAGAGAAAGGCAATCACAGATTCATTAAAAAACTTATGGTTCACCAAATAGAAAGGGATGAGGATTGGATACATTACCATATTGGGGTTAACAGAGATATACAAACCATGTGAAATATATAACCACCAAAGACGTACGGAAGACCAGGAGAAGACTGCTCAACCTTGTGTCATAACCTATATTGGCAAAAGATGCGAGGAAGAATAGATACACGTATATGTGTGATAGAACCACATCTTGCACACCTAGAACAAACAAACCATTGTAATCAAATTTGCTGGGATAAAAAATAAAAAGTAAATTACAAATATGAACAAGGAGTAATGAGACATAAAGTTAAAGGGCTTTTTCCTGGCAGATTCCATTCTAATATACAACCTAGAACACCACTTCCATTAAGGCTCTGTTTCCCTAGTAACCAAATTTGGTAAAGGAGAAATGCTGCCAACCTTGTGGCCGTATCCTGCAAGAGCAGCTTTAAAGTCACAGCTAATGGTCACTTAACATTCACAAGAATTCAGGGCTGTAAAGGACACTTGCCCTAAATATTTGTGCTGAAGTAGGGAATGGACAAAATATTCAAAACAGGCAAATATTGCAAGAAGAGATTATGAAGAGTTAAGTTTTATTCACACTCTTTTTTAAAAAAAGGAAAATGGATAAAAGCTCAACCTCAGGGAGTGTTAGACGCATGCAATCTAATCTACAAAAAGTTTCAACTTACACCAGTCGACTGACCATCAGCAAAAAGTCTACAAACAATAAATGCTGAAGGGGTTTTAGAGAACTGTGTACCCTCTGCCTGCTGGTGAGACGTAAAGGGGTAACAGCCAATAATGAGAACAGAAAGGAGCTGTGTTTAAAAGTAAAAATGGAGGTACTATTCAATCCAGCAGGCGCACCATTGGACCTCTCACCTGAGAAGACAAGAATCGAGAAGACACAGGCCGCAAAAGCTGCAGTGCAGCCTTATTCACAATAGCCAAGACAGTGAAGCAATCAAAATGTCCAACAACAGGTAAATGGATAAAGAAGAAGTGGTCCATGTACACAATGGAATATTAGCCATGGAAGACAATGAACCATTGCTCTTTGAGGCACCACAAATGAGTCTGGAGATAATCATGAAAGATGAGGTAAGTTGGAAAGCAAAAGACCTGTGTTCTATGATAGCACTTATAGGCGTTATCTAATAACTGACACAAATGAACATATTTCCACAGAGAAAGACACTCACAGATTTAGAAAACAAACTATGCTCATCTAAAACGACAGGTGGGGGGAATGGATAAATTAAGATTAGTGTTACTATATGTATACAAACACATATGATATACATATCTCAAAAAGACCAACCATATAGCAAGGGAAGTCTGCGGAACCATCTGTAACATTTTACATGGGAAGAGGATCTGTACTTGAATAGACATATATAATGTACAAACGAACCAGATTGTGTACACCTAGGACAAACAATATTCTAAGCTTTACCCCAATTAAAACACTTTTAAAAACCAAGAAGAAATAATGACACATAAACTTATGGGGGTTTCTCCACGCACATTCCAATGGAATTTACAACCTAGGAACACGACTTCCAGAAAGGCTCTGCTGCCCTACTCCCCAGATTTGGGAATGGAGAAATGCTGCCTCCTTGAGGCCACTTCCCACAACAGCAGCTTTAAACCCATTGCTAAAGGTCACTAAATATTCACCAAACTTGCAGTTCGGGAAATGACACCTGCTCTCTAAAAAAACGCTGGGGTGGAAAATCGACCAAATAATTCAAAAGAGGGCAACCTTCAAAGAAGACAATTTCAAGAGTTATATTGTACTGCCAATTGTTTCCTTTTTTTAACAGAAAAGAAAACGGCGGAGAAAAATGATGAGTTTTACGAATTTTCAAAGACATGCAAACCCAAATTACAAAAACCTATCAGCTCACAGCAGCCAGAAGGGCCATTAGCATCAATGCTGTAAACAATAAATGCTGAAGCGATTGTGGAGAAATGCGTACCCTCGACTCTAAGGGGGACGTGGTAAGAGCCACTAATGAAAACACAAAGAGGGTGCTTTGAAAAGGGAAACACGGTGCTACCAGTCAATCAATCACACCCACTGCTGGGCCTATCACCTGAGAACATGAGAATCAAAAAGTCACAGGCTGGCAAACCTGCACTCCAAAAATATTTACCATAGCCAACACTTGGAAGCAATGAAAATGTCCATCAACCGAGGAATGCACAAAGAAGAAGTGGTCCACGTACACAGTGGAAAATTACTCCAATAAAAAATAAAAATTAAATTTAAAAATCCAACAAAAGTAAGGAGACATCAGCTTGTGTGGGTTTGTCCGGGCACACTCCACTCTAATTTATAACCGAGAAACACCACAGGCCGCAAGGGCTTTTCCCTAGTTACCAGGGTGGGGAACATAGAAAGGTTGCCGCCCTCTGGCAGTTACCTGCAAAAGCAGTTTTAAAGCCTGTGCTGATGGTCATTTCATAGGAACAAGTACTGCAGAACTGTAAATGAAACCTGCCCTCAAAATGTCTTCAGGGAGGTAACGGCCAAAACATTTCAAAAGGTGACACGTACTTTAAGAGAACACTTTGAAGAACTAAGGGGTAATCACTGCTTGAAAAATAAAAAGGACATGCCTTAAAGCTCAATTTCAACGGATTATGAGGCACATGCGAATTCAACCACAAAGAGGTATCAGCTCACACTTGTCAGAATAACCATGAGCAAGAAAACTACAAACAATAAATGCTGAAGGTGTTGTGGAGAAATGCATACCCTCAACTTCAAGGGGGACGTAAGTTGGAAAGGGCCACGAATGAGAACAGAATGGAGGTGCCTTAAAAATATAAACATTGAGCTACCATATGATCCAGCAGGCCCACTCCTCCACCTATAATCTAAGAAGAGAGAATTGGAAAGACACAGGCAGGCAAATCTGCATTGCCCAGTATTACAATAGCCAAGATATGGAAGTAACCAAAAAGACCACCAACAGATGGGTGGGCAAAGAAGAACTCCTCCATGTACAGATGGAATATTCGCTAGTGAAAAAATGAAACAATGCCATTTGCAGCACCATAGATGAGTCTAGTCGTAATCACGCCACGTGTAGTAAGTGAGAAAGCAAAAGGCACATATCCTATCATATCACTTTCAGGAGTTACTTAAAAATTGATACCAATGAAGATATTTCCACAGAGAAAGGCAATCACAGATTCATTAAAAAACTTATGGTTCACCAAATAGAAAGGGATGAGGATTGGATACATTACCATATTGGGGTTAACAGAGATATACAAACCATGTGAAATATATAACCACCAAAGACGTACGGAAGACCAGGAGAAGACTGCTCAACATTGTGTCATAACCTACATTGGCAAAGGATGCGAGGAAGAATAGATACACGTATATGTGTGAAAGAACCACATCTTGCACACCTAGAACAAACAAACCATTGTAATCAAATTTGCTGGGATAAAAAATAAAAAGTAAATTACAAATATGAACAAGAAGTAATGAGACATAAAGTTAAAGGGCTTTTTCCTGGCAGATTCCATTCTAATATACACCCTAGAACACCACTTCCATTAAGGCTCTGTTTCCCTAGTAACCAAATTTGGTAAAGGAGAAATGCTGCCAACCTTGTGGCCGTATCCTGCAAGAGCAGCTTTAAAGTCACAGCTAATGGTCACTTAACATTCACAAGAATTCAGGGCTGTAAAGGACACTTGCCCTAAATATTTGTGCTGAAGTAGGGAATGGACAAAATATTCAAAACAGGCAAATATTGCAAGAAGAGATTATGAAGAGTTAAGTTTTATTCACACTCTTTTTAAAAAAAAGGAAAATGGATAAAAGCTCAACCTCAGGGAGTGTTAGACGCATGCAATCTAATCTACAAAAATTTTCAACTTACACCAGTCGACTGACCATCAGCAAAAAGTCTACAAACAATAAATGCTGAAGGGGTTTTAGAGAACTGTGTACCCTCTGCCTGCTGGTGAGACGTAAAGGGGTAACAGCCAATAATGAGAACAGAAAGGAGCTGTGTTTAAAAGTAAAAATGGAGGTACTATTCAATCCAGCAGGCGCACCATTGGACCTCTCACCTGAGAAGACAAGAATCGAGAAGACACAGGCCGCAAAAGCTGCAGTGCAGCCTTATTCACAATAGCCAAGACAGTGAAGCAATCAAAATGTCCAACAACAGGTAAATGGATAAAGAAGAAGTGGTCCATGTACACAATGGAATATTAGCCATGGAAGACAATGAACCATTGCTCTTTGAGGCACCACAAATGAGTCTGGAGATAATCATGAAAGATGAGGTAAGTTGGAAAGCAAAAGACCTGTGTTCTATGATAGCACTTATAGGCGTTATCTAATAACTGACACAAATGAACATATTTCCACAGAGAAAGACACTCACAGATTTAGAAAACAAACTATGCTCATCTAAAACGACAGGTGGGGGGAATGGATAAATTAAGGTTAGTGTTACTATATGTATACAAACACATATGATATACATATCTCAAAAAGGCCAACCATATAGCAAGGGAAGTCTGCGGAACCCTCTGTAACATTTTACATGGGAAGAGGATCTGTACTTGAATAGACATATATAATGTACAAATGAACCAGATTGTGTACACCTAGGACAAACAATATTCTAAGCTTTACCCCAATTAAAACACTTTTAAAAACCAAGAAGAAATAATGACACATAAACTTATGGGGGTTTCTCCACGCACATTCCAATGGAATTTACAACCTAGGAACACGACTTCCAGAAAGGCTCTGCTGCCCTACTCCCCAGATTTGGGAATGGAGAAATGCTGCCTCCTTGAGGCCACTTCCCACAACAGCAGCTTTAAACCCATTGCTAAAGGTCACTAAATATTCACCAAACTTGCAGTTCGGGAAATGACACCTGCTCTCTAAAAAAACGCTGGGGTGGAAAATCGACCAAATAATTCAAAAGAGGGCAACCTTCAAAGAAGACAATTTCAAGAGTTATATTGTACTGCCAATTGTTTCCTTTTTTTAACAGAAAAGAAAACGGCGGAGAAAAATGATGAGTTTTACGAATTTTCAAAGACATGCAAACCCAAATTACAAAAACCTATCAGCTCACAGCAGCCAGAAGGGCCATTAGCATCAATGCTGTAAACAATAAATGCTGAAGCGATTGTGGAGAAATGCGTACCCTCGACTCTAAGGGGGACGTGGTAAGAGCCACTAATGAAAACACAAAGAGGGTGCTTTGAAAAGGGAAACACGGTGCTACCAGTCAATCAATCACACCCACTGCTGGGCCTATCACCTGAGAACATGAGAATCAAAAAGTCACAGGCTGGCAAACCTGCACTCCAACAATATTTACCATAGCCAACACTTGGAAGCAATGAAAATGTCCATCAACCGAGGAATGCACAAAGAAGAAGTGGTCCACGTACACAGTGGAAAATTACTCCAATAAAAAATAAAAATTAAATTTAAAAATCCAACAAAAGTAAGGAGACATCAGCTTGTGTGGGTTTGTCCGGGCACACTCCACTCTAATTTATAACCGAGAAACACCACAGGCCGCAAGGGCTTTTCCCTAGTTACCAGGGTGGGGAACATAGAAAGGCTGCCGCCCTCTGGCAGTTACCTGCAAAAGCAGTTTTAAAGCCTGTGCTAATGGTCATTTCATAGGAACAAGTACTGCAGAACTGTAAATGAAACCTGCCCTCAAAATGTCTTCAGGGAGGTAACGGCCAAAACATTTCAAAAGGTGACACGTACTTTAAGAGAACACTTTGAAGAACTAAGGGGTAATCACTGCTTGAAAAATAAAAAGGACATGCCTTAAAGCTCAATTTCAACGGATTATGAGGCACATGCGAATTCAACCACAAAGAGGTATCAGCTCACACTTGTCAGAATAACCATGAGCAAGAAAACTACAAACAATAAATGCTGAAGGTGTTGTGGAGAAATGCATACCCTCAACTTCAAGGGGGACGTAAGTTGGAAAGGGCCACGAATGAGAACAGAATGGAGGTGCCTTAAAAATATAAACATTGAGCTACCATATGATCCAGCAGGCCCACTCCTCCACCTATAATCTAAGAAGAGAGAATTGGAAAGACACAGGCAGGCAAATCTGCATTGCCCAGTATTACAATAGCCAAGGTATGGAAGTAACCAAAAAGACCACCAACAGATGGGTGGGCAAAGAAGAACTCCTCCATGTACAGATGGAATATTCGCTAGTGAAAAAATGAAACAATGCCATTTGCAGCACCATAGATGAGTCTAGTCGTAATCACGCCACGTGTAGTAAGTGAGAAAGCAAAAGGCACATATCCTATCATATCACTTTCAGGAGTTACTTAAAAATTGATACCAATGAAGATATTTCCACAGAGAAAGGCAATCACAGATTCATTAAAAAACTTATGGTTCACCAAATAGAAAGGGATGAGGATTGGATACATTACCATATTGGGGTTAACAGAGATATACAAACCATGTGAAATATATAACCACCAAAGACGTACGGAAGACCAGGAGAAGACTGCTCAACATTGTGTCATAACCTACATTGGCAAAGGATGCGAGGAAGAATAGATACACGTATATGTGTGAAAGAACCACATCTTGCACACCTAGAACAAACAAACCATTGTAATCAAATTTGCTGGGATAAAAAATAAAAAGTAAATTACAAATATGAACAAGAAGTAATGAGACATAAAGTTAAAGGGCTTTTTCCTGGCAGATTCCATTCTAATATACACCCTAGAACACCACTTCCATTAAGGCTCTGTTTCCCTAGTAACCAAATTTGGTAAAGGAGAAATGCTGCCAACCTTGTGGCCGTATCCTGCAAGAGCAGCTTTAAAGTCACAGCTAATGGTCACTTAACATTCACAAGAATTCAGGGCTGTAAAGGACACTTGCCCTAAATATTTGTGCTGAAGTAGGGAATGGACAAAATATTCAAAACAGGCAAATATTGCAAGAAGAGATTATGAAGAGTTAAGTTTTATTCACACTCTTTTTAAAAAAAAGGAAAATGGATAAAAGCTCAACCTCAGGGAGTGTTAGACGCATGCAATCTAATCTACAAAAATTTTCAACTTACACCAGTCGACTGACCATCAGCAAAAAGTCTACAAACAATAAATGCTGAAGGGGTTTTAGAGAACTGTGTACCCTCTGCCTGCTGGTGAGACGTAAAGGGGTAACAGCCAATAATGAGAACAGAAAGGAGCTGTGTTTAAAAGTAAAAATGGAGGTACTATTCAATCCAGCAGGCGCACCATTGGACCTCTCACCTGAGAAGACAAGAATCGAGAAGACACAGGCCGCAAAAGCTGCAGTGCAGCCTTATTCACAATAGCCAAGACAGTGAAGCAATCAAAATGTCCAACAACAGGTAAATGGATAAAGAAGAAGTGGTCCATGTACACAATGGAATATTAGCCATGGAAGACAATGAACCATTGCTCTTTGAGGCACCACAAATGAGTCTGGAGATAATCATGAAAGATGAGGTAAGTTGGAAAGCAAAAGACCTGTGTTCTATGATAGCACTTATAGGCGTTATCTAATAACTGACACAAATGAACATATTTCCACAGAGAAAGACACTCACAGATTTAGAAAACAAACTATGCTCATCTAAAACGACAGGTGGGGGGAATGGATAAATTAAGGTTAGTGTTACTATATGTATACAAACACATATGATATACATATCTCAAAAAGGCCAACCATATAGCAAGGGAAGTCTGCGGAACCCTCTGTAACATTTTACATGGGAAGAGGATCTGTACTTGAATAGACATATATAATGTACAAATGAACCAGATTGTGTACACCTAGGACAAACAATATTCTAAGCTTTACCCCAATTAAAACACTTTTAAAAACCAAGAAGAAATAATGACACATAAACTTATGGGGGTTTCTCCACGCACATTCCAATGGAATTTACAACCTAGGAACACGACTTCCAGAAAGGCTCTGCTGCCCTACTCCCCAGATTTGGGAATGGAGAAATGCTGCCTCCTTGAGGCCACTTCCCACAACAGCAGCTTTAAACCCATTGCTAAAGGTCACTAAATATTCACCAAACTTGCAGTTCGGGAAATGACACCTGCTCTCTAAAAAAACGCTGGGGTGGAAAATCGACCAAATAATTCAAAAGAGGGCAACCTTCAAAGAAGACAATTTCAAGAGTTATATTGTACTGCCAATTGTTTCCTTTTTTTAACAGAAAAGAAAACGGCGGAGAAAAATGATGAGTTTTACGAATTTTCAAAGACATGCAAACCCAAATTACAAAAACCTATCAGCTCACAGCAGCCAGAAGGGCCATTAGCATCAATGCTGTAAACAATAAATGCTGAAGCGATTGTGGAGAAATGCGTACCCTCGACTCTAAGGGGGACGTGGTAAGAGCCACTAATGAAAACACAAAGAGGGTGCTTTGAAAAGGGAAACACGGTGCTACCAGTCAATCAATCACACCCACTGCTGGGCCTATCACCTGAGAACATGAGAATCAAAAAGTCACAGGCTGGCAATCCTGCACTCCAACAATATTTACCATAGCCAACACTTGGAAGCAATGAAAATGTCCATCAACCGAGGAATGCACAAAGAAGAAGTGGTCCACGTACACAGTGGAAAATTACTCCAATAAAAAATAAAAATTAAATTTAAAAATCCAACAAAAGTAAGGAGACATCAGCTTGTGTGGGTTTGTCCGGGCACACTCCACTCTAATTTATAACCGAGAAACACCACAGGCCGCAAGGGCTTTTCCCTAGTTACCAGGGTGGGAAACATAGAAAGGCTGCCGCCCTCTGGCAGTTAGCTGCAAAAGCAGTTTTAAAGCCTGTGCTAATGGTCATTTCATAGGAACAAGTACTGCAGAACTGTAAATGAAACCTGCCCTCAAAATGTCTTCAGGGAGGTAACGGCCAAAACATTTCAAAAGGTGACACGTACTTTAAGAGAACACTTTGAAGAACTAAGGGGTAATCACTGCTTGAAAAATAAAAAGGACATGCCTTAAAGCTCAATTTCAACGGATTATGAGGCACATGCGAATTCAACCACAAAGAGGTATCAGCTCACACTTGTCAGAATAACCATGAGCAAGAAAACTACAAACAATAAATGCTGAAGGTGTTGTGGAGAAATGCATATCCTCAACTTCAAGGGGGACATAAGTTGGAAAGGGCCACGAATAAGAACAGAATGGAGGTGCCTTAAAAAGGTAAACATTGAGCTACCATATGATCCAGCAGGCCCACTCCTCCACCTATAATCTAAGAAGAGAGAATTGGAAAGACACAGGCAGGCAAATCTGCATTGCCCAGTATTACAATAGCCAAGATATGGAAGTAACCAAAAAGACCACCAACAGATGGGTGGGCAAAGAAGAACTCCTCCATGTACAGATGGAATATTCGCTAGTGAAAAAAATGAAACAATGCCATTTGCAGCACCATAGATGAGTCTAGACGTAATCACGCCACGTGTAGTAAGTGAGAAAGCAAAAGGCACATATCCTATCATATCACTTTCAGGAGTTACTTAAAAATTGATACCAATGAAGATATTTCCACAGAGAAAGGCAATCACAGATTCATTAAAAAACTTATGGTTCACCAAATAGAAAGGGATGAGGATTGGATACATTACCATATTGGGGTTAACAGAGATATACAAACCATGTGAAATATATAACCACCAAAGACGTACGGAAGACCAGGAGAAGACTGCTCAACATTGTGTCATAACCTATATTGGCAAAAGATGCGAGGAAGAATAGATACACGTATATGTGTGATAGAACCACATCTTGCACACCTAGAACAAACAAACCATTGTAATCAAATTTGCTGGGATAAAAAATAAAAAGTAAATTACAAATATGAACAAGGAGTAATGAGACATAAAGTTAAAGGGCTTTTTCCTGGCAGATTCCATTCTAATATACAACCTAGAACACCACTTCCATTAAGGCTCTGTTTCCCTAGTAACCAAATTTGGTAAAGGAGAAATGCTGCCAACCTTGTGGCCGTATCCTGCAAGAGCAGCTTTAAAGTCACAGCTAATGGTCACTTAACATTCACAAGAATTCAGGGCTGTAAAGGACACTTGCCCTAAATATTTGTGCTGAAGTAGGGAATGGACAAAATATTCAAAACAGGCAAATATTGCAAGAAGAGATTATGAAGAGTTAAGTTTTATTCACACTCTTTTTTAAAAAAAGGAAAATGGGTAAAAGCTTAACCTCAGGGAGTGTTAGACGCATGCAATCTAATCTACAAAAAGTTTCAACTTACACCAGTCGACTGACCATCAGCAAAAAGTCTACAAACAATAAATGCTGAAGGGGTTTTAGAGAACTGTGTACCCTCTGCCTGCTGGTGAGACGTAAAGGGGTAACAGCCAATAATGAGAACAGAAAGGAGCTGTGTTTAAAAGTAAAAATGGAGGTACTATTCAATCCAGCAGGCGCACCATTGGACCTCTCACCTGAGAAGACAAGAATCGAGAAGACACAGGCCGCAAAAGCTGCAGTGCAGCCTTATTCACAATAGCCAAGACAGTGAAGCAATCAAAATGTCCAACAACAGGTAAATGGATAAAGAAGAAGTGGTCCATGTACACAATGGAATATTAGCCATGGAAGACAATGAACCATTGCTCTTTGAGGCACCACAAATGAGTCTGGAGATAATCATGAAAGATGAGGTAAGTTGGAAAGCAAAAGACCTGTGTTCTATGATAGCACTTATAGGCGTTATCTAATAACTGACACAAATGAACATATTTCCACAGAGAAAGACACTCACAGATTTAGAAAACAAACTATGCTCATCTAAAACGACAGGTGGGGGGAATGGATAAATTAAGGTTAGTGTTACTATATGTATACAAACACATATGATATACATATCTCAAAAAGGCCAACCATATAGCAAGGGAAGTCTGCGGAACCCTCTGTAACATTTTACATGGGAAGAGGATCTGTACTTGAATAGACATATATAATGTACAAATGAACCAGATTGTGTACACCTAGGACAAACAATATTCTAAGCTTTACCCCAATTAAAACACTTTTAAAAACCAAGAAGAAATAATGACACATAAACTTATGGGGGTTTCTCCACGCACATTCCAATGGAATTTACAACCTAGGAACACGACTTCCAGAAAGGCTCTGCTGCCCTACTCCCCAGATTTGGGAATGGAGAAATGCTGCCTCCTTGAGGCCACTTCCCACAACAGCAGCTTTAAACCCATTGCTAAAGGTCACTAAATATTCACCAAACTTGCAGTTCGGGAAATGACACCTGCTCTCTAAAAAAACGCTGGGGTGGAAAATCGACCAAATAATTCAAAAGAGGGCAACCTTCAAAGAAGACAATTTCAAGAGTTATATTGTACTGCCAATTGTTTCCTTTTTTTAACAGAAAAGAAAACGGCGGAGAAAAATGATGAGTTTTACGAATTTTCAAAGACATGCAAACCCAAATTACAAAAACCTATCAGCTCACAGCAGCCAGAAGGGCCATTAGCATCAATGCTGTAAACAATAAATGCTGAAGCGATTGTGGAGAAATGCGTACCCTCGACTCTAAGGGGGACGTGGTAAGAGCCACTAATGAAAACACAAAGAGGGTGCTTTGAAAAGGGAAACACGGTGCTACCAGTCAATCAATCACACCCACTGCTGGGCCTATCACCTGAGAACATGAGAATCAAAAAGTCACAGGCTGGCAAACCTGCACTCCAAAAATATTTACCATAGCCAACACTTGGAAGCAATGAAAATGTCCATCAACCGAGGAATGCACAAAGAAGAAGTGGTCCACGTACACAGTGGAAAATTACTCCAATAAAAAATAAAAATTAAATTTAAAAATCCAACAAAAGTAAGGAGACATCAGCTTGTGTGGGTTTGTCCGGGCACACTCCACTCTAATTTATAACCGAGAAACACCACAGGCCGCAAGGGCTTTTCCCTAGTTACCAGGGTGGGGAACATAGAAAGGTTGCCGCCCTCTGGCAGTTACCTGCAAAAGCAGTTTTAAAGCCTGTGCTGATGGTCATTTCATAGGAACAAGTACTGCAGAACTGTAAATGAAACCTGCCCTCAAAATGTCTTCAGGGAGGTAACGGCCAAAACATTTCAAAAGGTGACACGTACTTTAAGAGAACACTTTGAAGAACTAAGGGGTAATCACTGCTTGAAAAATAAAAAGGACATGCCTTAAAGCTCAATTTCAACGGATTATGAGGCACATGCGAATTCAACCACAAAGAGGTATCAGCTCACACTTGTCAGAATAACCATGAGCAAGAAAACTACAAACAATAAATGCTGAAGGTGTTGTGGAGAAATGCATACCCTCAACTTCAAGGGGGACGTAAGTTGGAAAGGGCCACGAATGAGAACAGAATGGAGGTGCCTTAAAAATATAAACATTGAGCTACCATATGATCCAGCAGGCCCACTCCTCCACCTATAATCTAAGAAGAGAGAATTGGAAAGACACAGGCAGGCAAATCTGCATTGCCCAGTATTACAATAGCCAAGATATGGAAGTAACCAAAAAGACCACCAACAGATGGGTGGGCAAAGAAGAACTCCTCCATGTACAGATGGAATATTCGCTAGTGAAAAAATGAAACAATGCCATTTGCAGCACCATAGATGAGTCTAGTCGTAATCACGCCACGTGTAGTAAGTGAGAAAGCAAAAGGCACATATCCTATCATATCACTTTCAGGAGTTACTTAAAAATTGATACCAATGAAGATATTTCCACAGAGAAAGGCAATCACAGATTCATTAAAAAACTTATGGTTCACCAAATAGAAAGGGATGAGGATTGGATACATTACCATATTGGGGTTAACAGAGATATACAAACCATGTGAAATATATAACCACCAAAGACGTACGGAAGACCAGGAGAAGACTGCTCAACATTGTGTCATAACCTACATTGGCAAAGGATGCGAGGAAGAATAGATACACGTATATGTGTGAAAGAACCACATCTTGCACACCTAGAACAAACAAACCATTGTAATCAAATTTGCTGGGATAAAAAATAAAAAGTAAATTACAAATATGAACAAGAAGTAATGAGACATAAAGTTAAAGGGCTTTTTCCTGGCAGATTCCATTCTAATATACACCCTAGAACACCACTTCCATTAAGGCTCTGTTTCCCTAGTAACCAAATTTGGTAAAGGAGAAATGCTGCCAACCTTGTGGCCGTATCCTGCAAGAGCAGCTTTAAAGTCACAGCTAATGGTCACTTAACATTCACAAGAATTCAGGGCTGTAAAGGACACTTGCCCTAAATATTTGTGCTGAAGTAGGGAATGGACAAAATATTCAAAACAGGCAAATATTGCAAGAAGAGATTATGAAGAGTTAAGTTTTATTCACACTCTTTTTAAAAAAAAGGAAAATGGATAAAAGCTCAACCTCAGGGAGTGTTAGACGCATGCAATCTAATCTACAAAAATTTTCAACTTACACCAGTCGACTGACCATCAGCAAAAAGTCTACAAACAATAAATGCTGAAGGGGTTTTAGAGAACTGTGTACCCTCTGCCTGCTGGTGAGACGTAAAGGGGTAACAGCCAATAATGAGAACAGAAAGGAGCTGTGTTTAAAAGTAAAAATGGAGGTACTATTCAATCCAGCAGGCGCACCATTGGACCTCTCACCTGAGAAGACAAGAATCGAGAAGACACAGGCCGCAAAAGCTGCAGTGCAGCCTTATTCACAATAGCCAAGACAGTGAAGCAATCAAAATGTCCAACAACAGGTAAATGGATAAAGAAGAAGTGGTCCATGTACACAATGGAATATTAGCCATGGAAGACAATGAACCATTGCTCTTTGAGGCACCACAAATGAGTCTGGAGATAATCATGAAAGATGAGGTAAGTTGGAAAGCAAAAGACCTGTGTTCTATGATAGCACTTATAGGCGTTATCTAATAACTGACACAAATGAACATATTTCCACAGAGAAAGACACTCACAGATTTAGAAAACAAACTATGCTCATCTAAAACGACAGGTGGGGGGAATGGATAAATTAAGGTTAGTGTTACTATATGTATACAAACACATATGATATACATATCTCAAAAAGGCCAACCATATAGCAAGGGAAGTCTGCGGAACCCTCTGTAACATTTTACATGGGAAGAGGATCTGTACTTGAATAGACATATATAATGTACAAATGAACCAGATTGTGTACACCTAGGACAAACAATATTCTAAGCTTTACCCCAATTAAAACACTTTTAAAAACCAAGAAGAAATAATGACACATAAACTTATGGGGGTTTCTCCACGCACATTCCAATGGAATTTACAACCTAGGAACACGACTTCCAGAAAGGCTCTGCTGCCCTACTCCCCAGATTTGGGAATGGAGAAATGCTGCCTCCTTGAGGCCACTTCCCACAACAGCAGCTTTAAACCCATTGCTAAAGGTCACTAAATATTCACCAAACTTGCAGTTCGGGAAATGACACCTGCTCTCTAAAAAAACGCTGGGGTGGAAAATCGACCAAATAATTCAAAAGAGGGCAACCTTCAAAGAAGACAATTTCAAGAGTTATATTGTACTGCCAATTGTTTCCTTTTTTTAACAGAAAAGAAAACGGCGGAGAAAAATGATGAGTTTTACGAATTTTCAAAGACATGCAAACCCAAATTACAAAAACCTATCAGCTCACAGCAGCCAGAAGGGCCATTAGCATAAATGCTGTAAACAATAAATGCTGAAGCGATTGTGGAGAAATGCGTACCCTCGACTCTAAGGGGGACGTGGTAAGAGCCACTAATGAAAACACAAAGAGGGTGCTTTGAAAAGGGAAACACGGTGCTACCAGTCAATCAATCACACCCACTGCTGGGCCTATCACCTGAGAACATGAGAATCAAAAAGTCACAGGCTGGCAATCCTGCACTCCAACAATATTTACCATAGCCAACACTTGGAAGCAATGAAAATGTCCATCAACCGAGGAATGCACAAAGAAGAAGTGGTCCACGTACACAGTGGAAAATTACTCCAATAAAAAATAAAAATTAAATTTAAAAATCCAACAAAAGTAAGGAGACATCAGCTTGTGTGGGTTTGTCCGGGCACACTCCACTCTAATTTATAACCGAGAAACACCACAGGCCGCAAGGGCTTTTCCCTAGTTACCAGGGTGGGAAACATAGAAAGGCTGCCGCCCTCTGGCAGTTAGCTGCAAAAGCAGTTTTAAAGCCTGTGCTAATGGTCATTTCATAGGAACAAGTACTGCAGAACTGTAAATGAAACCTGCCCTCAAAATGTCTTCAGGGAGGTAACGGCCAAAACATTTCAAAAGGTGACACGTACTTTAAGAGAACACTTTGAAGAACTAAGGGGTAATCACTGCTTGAAAAATAAAAAGGACATGCCTTAAAGCTCAATTTCAACGGATTATGAGGCACATGCGAATTCAACCACAAAGAGGTATCAGCTCACACTTGTCAGAATAACCATGAGCAAGAAAACTACAAACAATAAATGCTGAAGGTGTTGTGGAGAAATGCATACCCTCAACTTCAAGGGGGACGTAAGTTGGAAAGGGCCACGAATGAGAACAGAATGGAGGTGCCTTAAAAATATAAACATTGAGCTACCATATGATCCAGCAGGCCCACTCCTCCACCTATAATCTAAGAAGAGAGAATTGGAAAGACACAGGCAGGCAAATCTGCATTGCCCAGTATTACAATAGCCAAGATATGGAAGTAACCAAAAAGACCACCAACAGATGGGTGGGCAAAGAAGAACTCCTCCATGTACAGATGGAATATTCGCTAGTGAAAAAAATGAAACAATGCCATTTGCAGCACCATAGATGAGTCTAGACGTAATCACGCCACGTGTAGTAAGTGAGAAAGCAAAAGGCACATATCCTATCATATCACTTTCAGGAGTTACTTAAAAATTGATACCAATGAAGATATTTCCACAGAGAAAGGCAATCACAGATTCATTAAAAAACTTATGGTTCACCAAATAGAAAGGGATGAGGATTGGATACATTACCATATTGGGGTTAACAGAGATATACAAACCATGTGAAATATATAACCACCAAAGACGTACGGAAGACCAGGAGAAGACTGCTCAACATTGTGTCATAACCTATATTGGCAAAAGATGCGAGGAAGAATAGATACACGTATATGTGTGATAGAACCACATCTTGCACACCTAGAACAAACAAACCATTGTAATCAAATTTGCTGGGATAAAAAATAAAAAGTAAATTATAAATATGAACAAGGAGTAATGAGACATAAAGTTAAAGGGCTTTTTCCTGGCAGATTCCATTCTAATATGCAACCTAGAACACCACTTCCATTAAGGCTCTGTTTCCCTAGTAACCAAATTTGGTAAAGGAGAAATGCTGCCAACCTTGTGGCCGTATCCTGCAAGAGCAGCTTTAAAGTCACAGCCAATGGTCACTTAACATTCACAAGGACTCAGGGCTGTAAAGGACACTTGCCCTAAATATTTGTGCTGAAGTAGGGAATGGGCAAAAAATTCAAAACAGGCAAATGTTTCAAGAAGAGATTAGGAAGAGTTAAGTTTTACTCACACTCTTTTTTAAAAAAAGGAAAATGGATAAAAGCTCAACCTCAGGGAGTGTTAGACGCATGCAATCTAATCTACAAAAAGTTTCAACTTACACCAGTCGACTGACCATCAGCAAAAAGTCTACAAACAATAAATGCTGAAGGGGTTTTAGAGAACTGTGTACCCTCTGCCTGCTGGTGAGACGTAAAGGGGTAACAGCCAATAATGAGAACAGAAAGGAGCTGTGTTTAAAAGTAAAAATGGAGGTACTATTCAATCCAGCAGGCGCACCATTGGACCTCTCACCTGAGAAGACAAGAATCGAGAAGACACAGGCCGCAAAAGCTGCAGTGCAGCCTTATTCACAATAGCCAAGACAGTGAAGCAATCAAAATGTCCAACAACAGGTAAATGGATAAAGAAGAAGTGGTCCATGTACACAATGGAATATTAGCCATGGAAGACAATGAACCATTGCTCTTTGAGGCACCACAAATGAGTCTGGAGATAATCATGAAAGATGAGGTAAGTTGGAAAGCAAAAGACCTGTGTTCTATGATAGCACTTATAGGCGTTATCTAATAACTGACACAAATGAACATATTTCCACAGAGAAAGACACTCACAGATTTAGAAAACAAACTATGCTCATCTAAAACGACAGGTGGGGGGAATGGATAAATTAAGGTTAGTGTTACTATATGTATACAAACACATATGATATACATATCTCAAAAAGGCCAACCATATAGCAAGGGAAGTCTGCGGAACCCTCTGTAACATTTTACATGGGAAGAGGATCTGTACTTGAATAGACATATATAATGTACAAATGAACCAGATTGTGTACACCTAGGACAAACAATATTCTAAGCTTTACCCCAATTAAAACACTTTTAAAAACCAAGAAGAAATAATGACACATAAACTTATGGGGGTTTCTCCACGCACATTCCAATGGAATTTACAACCTAGGAACACGACTTCCAGAAAGGCTCTGCTGCCCTACTCCCCAGATTTGGGAATGGAGAAATGCTGCCTCCTTGAGGCCACTTCCCACAACAGCAGCTTTAAACCCATTGCTAAAGGTCACTAAATATTCACCAAACTTGCAGTTCGGGAAATGACACCTGCTCTCTAAAAAAACGCTGGGGTGGAAAATCGACCAAATAATTCAAAAGAGGGCAACCTTCAAAGAAGACAATTTCAAGAGTTATATTGTACTGCCAATTGTTTCCTTTTTTTAACAGAAAAGAAAACGGCGGAGAAAAATGATGAGTTTTACGAATTTTCAAAGACATGCAAACCCAAATTACAAAAACCTATCAGCTCACAGCAGCCAGAAGGGCCATTAGCATAAATGCTGTAAACAATAAATGCTGAAGCGATTGTGGAGAAATGCGTACCCTCGACTCTAAGGGGGACGTGGTAAGAGCCACTAATGAAAACACAAAGAGGGTGCTTTGAAAAGGGAAACACGGTGCTACCAGTCAATCAATCACACCCACTGCTGGGCCTATCACCTGAGAACATGAGAATCAAAAAGTCACAGGCTGGCAATCCTGCACTCCAAAAATATTTACCATAGCCAACACTTGGAAGCAATGAAAATGTCCATCAACCGAGGAATGCACAAAGAAGAAGTGGTCCACGTACACAGTGGAAAATTACTCCAATAAAAAATAAAAATTAAATTTAAAAATCCAACAAAAGTAAGGAGACATCAGCTTGTGTGGGTTTGTCCGGGCACACTCCACTCTAATTTATAACCGAGAAACACCACAGGCCGCAAGGGCTTTTCCCTAGTTACCAGGGTGGGAAACATAGAAAGGCTGCCGCCCTCTGGCAGTTAGCTGCAAAAGCAGTTTTAAAGCCTGTGCTAATGGTCATTTCATAGGAACAAGTACTGCAGAACTGTAAATGAAACCTGCCCTCAAAATGTCTTCAGGGAGGTAACGGCCAAAACATTTCAAAAGGTGACACGTACTTTAAGAGAACACTTTGAAGAACTAAGGGGTAATCACTGCTTGAAAAATAAAAAGGACATGCCTTAAAGCTCAATTTCAACGGATTATGAGGCACATGCGAATTCAACCACAAAGAGGTATCAGCTCACACTTGTCAGAATAACCATGAGCAAGAAAACTACAAACAATAAATGCTGAAGGTGTTGTGGAGAAATGCATACCCTCAACTTCAAGGGGGACGTAAGTTGGAAAGGGCCACGAATGAGAACAGAATGGAGGTGCCTTAAAAATATAAACATTGAGCTACCATATGATCCAGCAGGCCCACTCCTCCACCTATAATCTAAGAAGAGAGAATTGGAAAGACACAGGCAGGCAAATCTGCATTGCCCAGTATTACAATAGCCAAGATATGGAAGTAACCAAAAAGACCACCAACAGATGGGTGGGCAAAGAAGAACTCCTCCATGTACAGATGGAATATTCGCTAGTGAAAAAAATGAAACAATGCCATTTGCAGCACCATAGATGAGTCTAGACGTAATCACGCCACGTGTAGTAAGTGAGAAAGCAAAAGGCACATATCCTATCATATCACTTTCAGGAGTTACTTAAAAATTGATACCAATGAAGATATTTCCACAGAGAAAGGCAATCACAGATTCATTAAAAAACTTATGGTTCACCAAATAGAAAGGGATGAGGATTGGATACATTACCATATTGGGGTTAACAGAGATATACAAACCATGTGAAATATATAACCACCAAAGACGTACGGAAGACCAGGAGAAGACTGCTCAACATTGTGTCATAACCTATATTGGCAAAAGATGCGAGGAAGAATAGATACACGTATATGTGTGATAGAACCACATCTTGCACACCTAGAACAAACAAACCATTGTAATCAAATTTGCTGGGATAAAAAATAAAAAGTAAATTATAAATATGAACAAGGAGTAATGAGACATAAAGTTAAAGGGCTTTTTCCTGGCAGATTCCATTCTAATATGCAACCTAGAACACCACTTCCATTAAGGCTCTGTTTCCCTAGTAACCAAATTTGGTAAAGGAGAAATGCTGCCAACCTTGTGGCCGTATCCTGCAAGAGCAGCTTTAAAGTCACAGCCAATGGTCACTTAACATTCACAAGGACTCAGGGCTGTAAAGGACACTTGCCCTAAATATTTGTGCTGAAGTAGGGAATGGGCAAAAAATTCAAAACAGGCAAATGTTTCAAGAAGAGATTAGGAAGAGTTAAGTTTTACTCACACTCTTTTTTAAAAAAAGGAAAATGGATAAAAGCTCAACCTCAGGGAGTGTTAGACGCATGCAATCTAATCTACAAAAAGTTTCAACTTACACCAGTCGACTGACCATCAGCAAAAAGTCTACAAACAATAAATGCTGAAGGGGTTTTAGAGAACTGTGTACCCTCTGCCTGCTGGTGAGACGTAAAGGGGTAACAGCCAATAATGAGAACAGAAAGGAGCTGTGTTTAAAAGTAAAAATGGAGGTACTATTCAATCCAGCAGGCGCACCATTGGACCTCTCACCTGAGAAGACAAGAATCGAGAAGACACAGGCCGCAAAAGCTGCAGTGCAGCCTTATTCACAATAGCCAAGACAGTGAAGCAATCAAAATGTCCAACAACAGGTAAATGGATAAAGAAGAAGTGGTCCATGTACACAATGGAATATTAGCCATGGAAGACAATGAACCATTGCTCTTTGAGGCACCACAAATGAGTCTGGAGATAATCATGAAAGATGAGGTAAGTTGGAAAGCAAAAGACCTGTGTTCTATGATAGCACTTATAGGCGTTATCTAATAACTGACACAAATGAACATATTTCCACAGAGAAAGACACTCACAGATTTAGAAAACAAACTATGCTCATCTAAAACGACAGGTGGGGGGAATGGATAAATTAAGGTTAGTGTTACTATATGTATACAAACACATATGATATACATATCTCAAAAAGGCCAACCATATAGCAAGGGAAGTCTGCGGAACCCTCTGTAACATTTTACATGGGAAGAGGATCTGTACTTGAATAGACATATATAATGTACAAATGAACCAGATTGTGTACACCTAGGACAAACAATATTCTAAGCTTTACCCCAATTAAAACACTTTTAAAAACCAAGAAGAAATAATGACACATAAACTTATGGGGGTTTCTCCACGCACATTCCAATGGAATTTACAACCTAGGAACACGACTTCCAGAAAGGCTCTGCTGCCCTACTCCCCAGATTTGGGAATGGAGAAATGCTGCCTCCTTGAGGCCACTTCCCACAACAGCAGCTTTAAACCCATTGCTAAAGGTCACTAAATATTCACCAAACTTGCAGTTCGGGAAATGACACCTGCTCTCTAAAAAAACGCTGGGGTGGAAAATCGACCAAATAATTCAAAAGAGGGCAACCTTCAAAGAAGACAATTTCAAGAGTTATATTGTACTGCCAATTGTTTCCTTTTTTTAACAGAAAAGAAAACGGCGGAGAAAAATGATGAGTTTTACGAATTTTCAAAGACATGCAAACCCAAATTACAAAAACCTATCAGCTCACAGCAGCCAGAAGGGCCATTAGCATCAATGCTGTAAACAATAAATGCTGAAGCGATTGTGGAGAAATGCGTACCCTCGACTCTAAGGGGGACGTGGTAAGAGCCACTAATGAAAACACAAAGAGGGTGCTTTGAAAAGGGAAACACGGTGCTACCAGTCAATCAATCACACCCACTGCTGGGCCTATCACCTGAGAACATGAGAATCAAAAAGTCACAGGCTGGCAAACCTGCACTCCAAAAATATTTACCATAGCCAACACTTGGAAGCAATGAAAATGTCCATCAACCGAGGAATGCACAAAGAAGAAGTGGTCCACGTACACAGTGGAAAATTACTCCAATAAAAAATAAAAATTAAATTTAAAAATCCAACGAAAGTAAGGAGACATCAGCTTGTGTGGGTTTGTCCGGGCACACTCCACTCTAATTTATAACCGAGAAACACCACAGGCCGCAAGGGCTTTTCCCTAGTTACCAGGGTGGGGAACATAGAAAGGCTGCCGCCCTCTGGCAGTTAGCTGCAAAAGCAGTTTTAAAGCCTGTGCTAATGGTCATTTCATAGGAACAAGTACTGCAGAACTGTAAATGAAACCTGCCCTCAAAATGTCTTCAGGGAGGTAACGGCCAAAACATTTCAAAAGGTGACACGTACTTTAAGAGAACACTTTGAAGAACTAAGGGGTAATCACTGCTTGAAAAATAAAAAGGACATGCCTTAAAGCTCAATTTCAACGGATTATGAGGCACATGCGAATTCAACCACAAAGAGGTATCAGCTCACACTTGTCAGAATAACCATGAGCAAGAAAACTACAAACAATAAATGCTGAAGGTGTTGTGGAGAAATGCATACCCTCAACTTCAAGGGGGACGTAAGTTGGAAAGGGCCACGAATGAGAACAGAATGGAGGTGCCTTAAAAATATAAACATTGAGCTACCATATGATCCAGCAGGCCCACTCCTCCACCTATAATCTAAGAAGAGAGAATTGGAAAGACACAGGCAGGCAAATCTGCATTGCCCAGTATTACAATAGCCAAGATATGGAAGTAACCAAAAAGACCACCAACAGATGGGTGGGCAAAGAAGAACTCCTCCATGTACAGATGGAATATTCGCTAGTGAAAAAAATGAAACAATGCCATTTGCAGCACCATAGATGAGTCTAGACGTAATCACGCCACGTGTAGTAAGTGAGAAAGCAAAAGGCACATATCCTATCATATCACTTTCAGGAGTTACTTAAAAATTGATACCAATGAAGATATTTCCACAGAGAAAGGCAATCACAGATTCATTAAAAAACTTATGGTTCACCAAATAGAAAGGGATGAGGATTGGATACATTACCATATTGGGGTTAACAGAGATATACAAACCATGTGAAATATATAACCACCAAAGACGTACGGAAGACCAGGAGAAGACTGCTCAACATTGTGTCATAACCTATATTGGCAAAAGATGCGAGGAAGAATAGATACACGTATATGTGTGATAGAACCACATCTTGCACACCTAGAACAAACAAACCATTGTAATCAAATTTGCTGGGATAAAAAATAAAAAGTAAATTATAAATATGAACAAGGAGTAATGAGACATAAAGTTAAAGGGCTTTTTCCTGGCAGATTCCATTCTAATATGCAACCTAGAACACCACTTCCATTAAGGCTCTGTTTCCCTAGTAACCAAATTTGGTAAAGGAGAAATGCTGCCAACCTTGTGGCCGTATCCTGCAAGAGCAGCTTTAAAGTCACAGCCAATGGTCACTTAACATTCACAAGGACTCAGGGCTGTAAAGGACACTTGCCCTAAATATTTGTGCTGAAGTAGGGAATGGGCAAAAAATTCAAAACAGGCAAATGTTTCAAGAAGAGATTAGGAAGAGTTAAGTTTTACTCACACTCTTTTTTAAAAAAAGGAAAATGGATAAAAGCTCAACCTCAGGGAGTGTTAGACGCATGCAATCTAATCTACAAAAAGTTTCAACTTACACCAGTCGACTGACCATCAGCAAAAAGTCTACAAACAATAAATGCTGAAGGGGTTTTAGAGAACTGTGTACCCTCTGCCTGCTGGTGAGACGTAAAGGGGTAACAGCCAATAATGAGAACAGAAAGGAGCTGTGTTTAAAAGTAAAAATGGAGGTACTATTCAATCCAGCAGGCGCACCATTGGACCTCTCACCTGAGAAGACAAGAATCGAGAAGACACAGGCCGCAAAAGCTGCAGTGCAGCCTTATTCACAATAGCCAAGACAGTGAAGCAATCAAAATGTCCAACAACAGGTAAATGGATAAAGAAGAAGTGGTCCATGTACACAATGGAATATTAGCCATGGAAGACAATGAACCATTGCTCTTTGAGGCACCACAAATGAGTCTGGAGATAATCATGAAAGATGAGGTAAGTTGGAAAGCAAAAGACCTGTGTTCTATGATAGCACTTATAGGCGTTATCTAATAACTGACACAAATGAACATATTTCCACAGAGAAAGACACTCACAGATTTAGAAAACAAACTATGCTCATCTAAAACGACAGGTGGGGGGAATGGATAAATTAAGGTTAGTGTTACTATATGTATACAAACACATATGATATACATATCTCAAAAAGGCCAACCATATAGCAAGGGAAGTCTGCGGAACCCTCTGTAACATTTTACATGGGAAGAGGATCTGTACTTGAATAGACATATATAATGTACAAATGAACCAGATTGTGTACACCTAGGACAAACAATATTCTAAGCTTTACCCCAATTAAAACACTTTTAAAAACCAAGAAGAAATAATGACACATAAACTTATGGGGGTTTCTCCACGCACATTCCAATGGAATTTACAACCTAGGAACACGACTTCCAGAAAGGCTCTGCTGCCCTACTCCCCAGATTTGGGAATGGAGAAATGCTGCCTCCTTGAGGCCACTTCCCACAACAGCAGCTTTAAACCCATTGCTAAAGGTCACTAAATATTCACCAAACTTGCAGTTCGGGAAATGACACCTGCTCTCTAAAAAAACGCTGGGGTGGAAAATCGACCAAATAATTCAAAAGAGGGCAACCTTCAAAGAAGACAATTTCAAGAGTTATATTGTACTGCCAATTGTTTCCTTTTTTTAACAGAAAAGAAAACGGCGGAGAAAAATGATGAGTTTTACGAATTTTCAAAGACATGCAAACCCAAATTACAAAAACCTATCAGCTCACAGCAGCCAGAAGGGCCATTAGCATCAATGCTGTAAACAATAAATGCTGAAGCGATTGTGGAGAAATGCGTACCCTCGACTCTAAGGGGGACGTGGTAAGAGCCACTAATGAAAACACAAAGAGGGTGCTTTGAAAAGGGAAACACGGTGCTACCAGTCAATCAATCACACCCACTGCTGGGCCTATCACCTGAGAACATGAGAATCAAAAAGTCACAGGCTGGCAAACCTGCACTCCAAAAATATTTACCATAGCCAACACTTGGAAGCAATGAAAATGTCCATCAACCGAGGAATGCACAAAGAAGAAGTGGTCCACGTACACAGTGGAAAATTACTCCAATAAAAAATAAAAATTAAATTTAAAAATCCAACGAAAGTAAGGAGACATCAGCTTGTGTGGGTTTGTCCGGGCACACTCCACTCTAATTTATAACCGAGAAACACCACAGGCCGCAAGGGCTTTTCCCTAGTTACCAGGGTGGGGAACATAGAAAGGCTGCCGCCCTCTGGCAGTTAGCTGCAAAAGCAGTTTTAAAGCCTGTGCTAATGGTCATTTCATAGGAACAAGTACTGCAGAACTGTAAATGAAACCTGCCCTCAAAATGTCTTCAGGGAGGTAACGGCCAAAACATTTCAAAAGGTGACACGTACTTTAAGAGAACACTTTGAAGAACTAAGGGGTAATCACTGCTTGAAAAATAAAAAGGACATGCCTTAAAGCTCAATTTCAACGGATTATGAGGCACATGCGAATTCAACCACAAAGAGGTATCAGCTCACACTTGTCAGAATAACCATGAGCAAGAAAACTACAAACAATAAATGCTGAAGGTGTTGTGGAGAAATGCATACCCTCAACTTCAAGGGGGACGTAAGTTGGAAAGGGCCACGAATGAGAACAGAATGGAGGTGCCTTAAAAATATAAACATTGAGCTACCATATGATCCAGCAGGCCCACTCCTCCACCTATAATCTAAGAAGAGAGAATTGGAAAGACACAGGCAGGCAAATCTGCATTGCCCAGTATTACAATAGCCAAGATATGGAAGTAACCAAAAAGACCACCAACAGATGGGTGGGCAAAGAAGAACTCCTCCATGTACAGATGGAATATTCGCTAGTGAAAAAAATGAAACAATGCCATTTGCAGCACCATAGATGAGTCTAGACGTAATCACGCCACGTGTAGTAAGTGAGAAAGCAAAAGGCACATATCCTATCATATCACTTTCAGGAGTTACTTAAAAATTGATACCAATGAAGATATTTCCACAGAGAAAGGCAATCACAGATTCATTAAAAAACTTATGGTTCACCAAATAGAAAGGGATGAGGATTGGATACATTACCATATTGGGGTTAACAGAGATATACAAACCATGTGAAATATATAACCACCAAAGACGTACGGAAGACCAGGAGAAGACTGCTCAACATTGTGTCATAACCTATATTGGCAAAAGATGCGAGGAAGAATAGATACACGTATATGTGTGATAGAACCACATCTTGCACACCTAGAACAAACAAACCATTGTAATCAAATTTGCTGGGATAAAAAATAAAAAGTAAATTATAAATATGAACAAGGAGTAATGAGACATAAAGTTAAAGGGCTTTTTCCTGGCAGATTCCATTCTAATATGCAACCTAGAACACCACTTCCATTAAGGCTCTGTTTCCCTAGTAACCAAATTTGGTAAAGGAGAAATGCTGCCAACCTTGTGGCCGTATCCTGCAAGAGCAGCTTTAAAGTCACAGCCAATGGTCACTTAACATTCACAAGGACTCAGGGCTGTAAAGGACACTTGCCCTAAATATTTGTGCTGAAGTAGGGAATGGGCAAAAAATTCAAAACAGGCAAATGTTTCAAGAAGAGATTAGGAAGAGTTAAGTTTTACTCACACTCTTTTTTAAAAAAAGGAAAATGGATAAAAGCTCAACCTCAGGGAGTGTTAGACGCATGCAATCTAATCTACAAAAAGTTTCAACTTACACCAGTCGACTGACCATCAGCAAAAAGTCTACAAACAATAAATGCTGAAGGGGTTTTAGAGAACTGTGTACCCTCTGCCTGCTGGTGAGACGTAAAGGGGTAACAGCCAATAATGAGAACAGAAAGGAGCTGTGTTTAAAAGTAAAAATGGAGGTACTATTCAATCCAGCAGGCGCACCATTGGACCTCTCACCTGAGAAGACAAGAATCGAGAAGACACAGGCCGCAAAAGCTGCAGTGCAGCCTTATTCACAATAGCCAAGACAGTGAAGCAATCAAAATGTCCAACAACAGGTAAATGGATAAAGAAGAAGTGGTCCATGTACACAATGGAATATTAGCCATGGAAGACAATGAACCATTGCTCTTTGAGGCACCACAAATGAGTCTGGAGATAATCATGAAAGATGAGGTAAGTTGGAAAGCAAAAGACCTGTGTTCTATGATAGCACTTATAGGCGTTATCTAATAACTGACACAAATGAACATATTTCCACAGAGAAAGACACTCACAGATTTAGAAAACAAACTATGCTCATCTAAAACGACAGGTGGGGGGAATGGATAAATTAAGGTTAGTGTTACTATATGTATACAAACACATATGATATACATATCTCAAAAAGGCCAACCATATAGCAAGGGAAGTCTGCGGAACCCTCTGTAACATTTTACATGGGAAGAGGATCTGTACTTGAATAGACATATATAATGTACAAATGAACCAGATTGTGTACACCTAGGACAAACAATATTCTAAGCTTTACCCCAATTAAAACACTTTTAAAAACCAAGAAGAAATAATGACACATAAACTTATGGGGGTTTCTCCACGCACATTCCAATGGAATTTACAACCTAGGAACACGACTTCCAGAAAGGCTCTGCTGCCCTACTCCCCAGATTTGGGAATGGAGAAATGCTGCCTCCTTGAGGCCACTTCCCACAACAGCAGCTTTAAACCCATTGCTAAAGGTCACTAAATATTCACCAAACTTGCAGTTCGGGAAATGACACCTGCTCTCTAAAAAAACGCTGGGGTGGAAAATCGACCAAATAATTCAAAAGAGGGCAACCTTCAAAGAAGACAATTTCAAGAGTTATATTGTACTGCCAATTGTTTCCTTTTTTTAACAGAAAAGAAAACGGCGGAGAAAAATGATGAGTTTTACGAATTTTCAAAGACATGCAAACCCAAATTACAAAAACCTATCAGCTCACAGCAGCCAGAAGGGCCATTAGCATCAATGCTGTAAACAATAAATGCTGAAGCGATTGTGGAGAAATGCGTACCCTCGACTCTAAGGGGGACGTGGTAAGAGCCACTAATGAAAACACAAAGAGGGTGCTTTGAAAAGGGAAACACGGTGCTACCAGTCAATCAATCACACCCACTGCTGGGCCTATCACCTGAGAACATGAGAATCAAAAAGTCACAGGCTGGCAAACCTGCACTCCAAAAATATTTACCATAGCCAACACTTGGAAGCAATGAAAATGTCCATCAACCGAGGAATGCACAAAGAAGAAGTGGTCCACGTACACAGTGGAAAATTACTCCAATAAAAAATAAAAATTAAATTTAAAAATCCAACAAAAGTAAGGAGACATCAGCTTGTGTGGGTTTGTCCGGGCACACTCCACTCTAATTTATAACCGAGAAACACCACAGGCCGCAAGGGCTTTTCCCTAGTTACCAGGGTGGGGAACATAGAAAGGCTGCCGCCCTCTGGCAGTTAGCTGCAAAAGCAGTTTTAAAGCCTGTGCTAATGGTCATTTCATAGGAACAAGTACTGCAGAACTGTAAATGAAACCTGCCCTCAAAATGTCTTCAGGGAGGTAACGGCCAAAACATTTCAAAAGGTGACACGTACTTTAAGAGAACACTTTGAAGAACTAAGGGGTAATCACTGCTTGAAAAATAAAAAGGACATGCCTTAAAGCTCAATTTCAACGGATTATGAGGCACATGCGAATTCAACCACAAAGAGGTATCAGCTCACACTTGTCAGAATAACCATGAGCAAGAAAACTACAAACAATAAATGCTGAAGGTGTTGTGGAGAAATGCATACCCTCAACTTCAAGGGGGACATAAGTTGGAAAGGGCCACGAATGAGAACAGAATGGAGGTGCCTTAAAAATATAAACATTGAGCTACCATATGATCCAGCAGGCCCACTCCTCCACCTATAATCTAAGAAGAGAGAATTGGAAAGACACAGGCAGGCAAATCTGCATTGCCCAGTATTACAATAGCCAAGATATGGAAGTAACCAAAAAGACCACCAACAGATGGGTGGGCAAAGAAGAACTCCTCCATGTACAGATGGAATATTCGCTAGTGAAAAAAATGAAACAATGCCATTTGCAGCACCATAGATGAGTCTAGACGTAATCACGCCACGTGTAGTAAGTGAGAAAGCAAAAGGCACATATCCTATCATATCACTTTCAGGAGTTACTTAAAAATTGATACCAATGAAGATATTTCCACAGAGAAAGGCAATCACAGATTCATTAAAAAACTTATGGTTCACCAAATAGAAAGGGATGAGGATTGGATACATTACCATATTGGGGTTAACAGAGATATACAAACCATGTGAAATATATAACCACCAAAGACGTACGGAAGACCAGGAGAAGACTGCTCAACATTGTGTCATAACCTATATTGGCAAAAGATGCGAAGAAGAATAGATACACGTATATGTGTGATAGAACCACATCTTGCACACCTAGAACAAACAAACCATTGTAATCAAATTTGCTGGGATAAAAAATAAAAAGTAAATTACAAATATGAACAAGGAGTAATGAGACATAAAGTTAAAGGGCTTTTTCCTGGCAGATTCCATTCTAATATACAACCTAGAACACCACTTCCATTAAGGCTCTGTTTCCCTAGTAACCAAATTTGGTAAAGGAGAAATGCTGCCAACCTTGTGGCCGTATCCTGCAAGAGCAGCTTTAAAGTCACAGCTAATGGTCACTTAACATTCACAAGAATTCAGGGCTGTAAAGGACACTTGCCCTAAATATTTGTGCTGAAGTAGGGAATGGACAAAATATTCAAAACAGGCAAATATTGCAAGAAGAGATTATGAAGAGTTAAGTTTTATTCACACTCTTTTTAAAAAAAAGGAAAATGGATAAAAGCTCAACCTCAGGGAGTGTTAGACGCATGCAATCTAATCTACAAAAAGTTTCAACTTACACCAGTCGACTGACCATCAGCAAAAAGTCTACAAACAATAAATGCTGAAGGGGTTTTAGAGAACTGTGTACCCTCTGCCTGCTGGTGAGACGTAAAGGGGTAACAGCCAATAATGAGAACAGAAAGGAGCTGTGTTTAAAAGTAAAAATGGAGGTACTATTCAATCCAGCAGGCGCACCATTGGACCTCTCACCTGAGAAGACAAGAATTGAGAAGACACAGGCCGCAAAAGCTGCAGTGCAGCCTTATTCACAATAGCCAAGACAGTGAAGCAATCAAAATGTCCAACAACAGGTAAATGGATAAAGAAGAAGTGGTCCATGTACACAATGGAATATTAGCCATGGAAGACAATGAACCATTGCTCTTTGAGGCACCACAAATGAGTCTGGAGATAATCATGAAAGATGAGGTAAGTTGGAAAGCAAAAGACCTGTGTTCTATGATAGCACTTATAGGCGTTATCTAATAACTGACACAAATGAACATATTTCCACAGAGAAAGACACTCACAGATTTAGAAAACAAACTATGCTCATCTAAAACGACAGGTGGGGGGAATGGATAAATTAAGGTTAGTGTTACTATATGTATACAAACACATATGATATACATATCTCAAAAAGGCCAACCATATAGCAAGGGAAGTCTGCGGAACCCTCTGTAACATTTTACATGGGAAGAGGATCTGTACTTGAATAGACATATATAATGTACAAATGAACCAGATTGTGTACACCTAGGACAAACAATATTCTAAGCTTTACCCCAATTAAAACACTTTTAAAAACCAAGAAGAAATAATGACACATAAACTTATGGGGGTTTCTCCACGCACATTCCAATGGAATTTACAACCTAGGAACACGACTTCCAGAAAGGCTCTGCTGCCCTACTCCCCAGATTTGGGAATGGAGAAATGCTGCCTCCTTGAGGCCACTTCCCACAACAGCAGCTTTAAACCCATTGCTAAAGGTCACTAAATATTCACCAAACTTGCAGTTCGGGAAATGACACCTGCTCTCTAAAAAAACGCTGGGGTGGAAAATCGACCAAATAATTCAAAAGAGGGCAACCTTCAAAGAAGACAATTTCAAGAGTTATATTGTACTGCCAATTGTTTCCTTTTTTTAACAGAAAAGAAAACGGCGGAGAAAAATGATGAGTTTTACGAATTTTCAAAGACATGCAAACCCAAATTACAAAAACCTATCAGCTCACAGCAGCCAGAAGGGCCATTAGCATCAATGCTGTAAACAATAAATGCTGAAGCGATTGTGGAGAAATGCGTACCCTCGACTCTAAGGGGGACGTGGTAAGAGCCACTAATGAAAACACAAAGAGGGTGCTTTGAAAAGGGAAACACGGTGCTACCAGTCAATCAATCACACCCACTGCTGGGCCTATCACCTGAGAACATGAGAATCAAAAAGTCACAGGCTGGCAAACCTGCACTCCAAAAATATTTACCATAGCCAACACTTGGAAGCAATGAAAATGTCCATCAACCGAGGAATGCACAAAGAAGAAGTGGTCCACGTACACAGTGGAAAATTACTCCAATAAAAAATAAAAATTAAATTTAAAAATCCAACAAAAGTAAGGAGACATCAGCTTGTGTGGGTTTGTCCGGGCACACTCCACTCTAATTTATAACCGAGAAACACCACAGGCCGCAAGGGCTTTTCCCTAGTTACCAGGGTGGGGAACATAGAAAGGCTGCCGCCCTCTGGCAGTTAGCTGCAAAAGCAGTTTTAAAGCCTGTGCTAATGGTCATTTCATAGGAACAAGTACTGCAGAACTGTAAATGAAACCTGCCCTCAAAATGTCTTCAGGGAGGTAACGGCCAAAACATTTCAAAAGGTGACACGTACTTTAAGAGAACACTTTGAAGAACTAAGGGGTAATCACTGCTTGAAAAATAAAAAGGACATGCCTTAAAGCTCAATTTCAACGGATTATGAGGCACATGCGAATTCAACCACAAAGAGGTATCAGCTCACACTTGTCAGAATAACCATGAGCAAGAAAACTACAAACAATAAATGCTGAAGGTGTTGTGGAGAAATGCATACCCTCAACTTCAAGGGGGACATAAGTTGGAAAGGGCCACGAATGAGAACAGAATGGAGGTGCCTTAAAAATATAAACATTGAGCTACCATATGATCCAGCAGGCCCACTCCTCCACCTATAATCTAAGAAGAGAGAATTGGAAAGACACAGGCAGGCAAATCTGCATTGCCCAGTATTACAATAGCCAAGATATGGAAGTAACCAAAAAGACCACCAACAGATGGGTGGGCAAAGAAGAACTCCTCCATGTACAGATGGAATATTCGCTAGTGAAAAAAATGAAACAATGCCATTTGCAGCACCATAGATGAGTCTAGACGTAATCACGCCACGTGTAGTAAGTGAGAAAGCAAAAGGCACATATCCTATCATATCACTTTCAGGAGTTACTTAAAAATTGATACCAATGAAGATATTTCCACAGAGAAAGGCAATCACAGATTCATTAAAAAACTTATGGTTCACCAAATAGAAAGGGATGAGGATTGGATACATTACCATATTGGGGTTAACAGAGATATACAAACCATGTGAAATATATAACCACCAAAGACGTACGGAAGACCAGGAGAAGACTGCTCAACATTGTGTCATAACCTATATTGGCAAAAGATGCGAAGAAGAATAGATACACGTATATGTGTGATAGAACCACATCTTGCACACCTAGAACAAACAAACCATTGTAATCAAATTTGCTGGGATAAAAAATAAAAAGTAAATTACAAATATGAACAAGGAGTAATGAGACATAAAGTTAAAGGGCTTTTTCCTGGCAGATTCCATTCTAATATACAACCTAGAACACCACTTCCATTAAGGCTCTGTTTCCCTAGTAACCAAATTTGGTAAAGGAGAAATGCTGCCAACCTTGTGGCCGTATCCTGCAAGAGCAGCTTTAAAGTCACAGCTAATGGTCACTTAACATTCACAAGAATTCAGGGCTGTAAAGGACACTTGCCCTAAATATTTGTGCTGAAGTAGGGAATGGACAAAATATTCAAAACAGGCAAATATTGCAAGAAGAGATTATGAAGAGTTAAGTTTTATTCACACTCTTTTTAAAAAAAAGGAAAATGGATAAAAGCTCAACCTCAGGGAGTGTTAGACGCATGCAATCTAATCTACAAAAAGTTTCAACTTACACCAGTCGACTGACCATCAGCAAAAAGTCTACAAACAATAAATGCTGAAGGGGTTTTAGAGAACTGTGTACCCTCTGCCTGCTGGTGAGACGTAAAGGGGTAACAGCCAATAATGAGAACAGAAAGGAGCTGTGTTTAAAAGTAAAAATGGAGGTACTATTCAATCCAGCAGGCGCACCATTGGACCTCTCACCTGAGAAGACAAGAATTGAGAAGACACAGGCCGCAAAAGCTGCAGTGCAGCCTTATTCACAATAGCCAAGACAGTGAAGCAATCAAAATGTCCAACAACAGGTAAATGGATAAAGAAGAAGTGGTCCATGTACACAATGGAATATTAGCCATGGAAGACAATGAACCATTGCTCTTTGAGGCACCACAAATGAGTCTGGAGATAATCATGAAAGATGAGGTAAGTTGGAAAGCAAAAGACCTGTGTTCTATGATAGCACTTATAGGCGTTATCTAATAACTGACACAAATGAACATATTTCCACAGAGAAAGACACTCACAGATTTAGAAAACAAACTATGCTCATCTAAAACGACAGGTGGGGGGAATGGATAAATTAAGGTTAGTGTTACTATATGTATACAAACACATATGATATACATATCTCAAAAAGGCCAACCATATAGCAAGGGAAGTCTGCGGAACCCTCTGTAACATTTTACATGGGAAGAGGATCTGTACTTGAATAGACATATATAATGTACAAATGAACCAGATTGTGTACACCTAGGACAAACAATATTCTAAGCTTTACCCCAATTAAAACACTTTTAAAAACCAAGAAGAAATAATGACACATAAACTTATGGGGGTTTCTCCACGCACATTCCAATGGAATTTACAACCTAGGAACACGACTTCCAGAAAGGCTCTGCTGCCCTACTCCCCAGATTTGGGAATGGAGAAATGCTGCCTCCTTGAGGCCACTTCCCACAACAGCAGCTTTAAACCCATTGCTAAAGGTCACTAAATATTCACCAAACTTGCAGTTCGGGAAATGACACCTGCTCTCTAAAAAAACGCTGGGGTGGAAAATCGACCAAATAATTCAAAAGAGGGCAACCTTCAAAGAAGACAATTTCAAGAGTTATATTGTACTGCCAATTGTTTCCTTTTTTTAACAGAAAAGAAAACGGCGGAGAAAAATGATGAGTTTTACGAATTTTCAAAGACATGCAAACCCAAATTACAAAAACCTATCAGCTCACAGCAGCCAGAAGGGCCATTAGCATCAATGCTGTAAACAATAAATGCTGAAGCGATTGTGGAGAAATGCGTACCCTCGACTCTAAGGGGGACGTGGTAAGAGCCACTAATGAAAACACAAAGAGGGTGCTTTGAAAAGGGAAACACGGTGCTACCAGTCAATCAATCACACCCACTGCTGGGCCTATCACCTGAGAACATGAGAATCAAAAAGTCACAGGCTGGCAAACCTGCACTCCAAAAATATTTACCATAGCCAACACTTGGAAGCAATGAAAATGTCCATCAACCGAGGAATGCACAAAGAAGAAGTGGTCCACGTACACAGTGGAAAATTACTCCAATAAAAAATAAAAATTAAATTTAAAAATCCAACAAAAGTAAGGAGACATCAGCTTGTGTGGGTTTGTCCGGGCACACTCCACTCTAATTTATAACCGAGAAACACCACAGGCCGCAAGGGCTTTTCCCTAGTTACCAGGGTGGGGAACATAGAAAGGCTGCCGCCCTCTGGCAGTTACCTGCAAAAGCAGTTTTAAAGCCTGTGCTAATGGTCATTTCATAGGAACAAGTACTGCAGAACTGTAAATGAAACCTGCCCTCAAAATGTCTTCAGGGAGGTAACGGCCAAAACATTTCAAAAGGTGACACGTACTTTAAGAGAACACTTTGAAGAACTAAGGGGTAATCACTGCTTGAAAAATAAAAAGGACATGCCTTAAAGCTCAATTTCAACGGATTATGAGGCACATGCGAATTCAACCACAAAGAGGTATCAGCTCACACTTGTCAGAATAACCATGAGCAAGAAAACTACAAACAATAAATGCTGAAGGTGTTGTGGAGAAATGCATACCCTCAACTTCAAGGGGGACGTAAGTTGGAAAGGGCCACGAATGAGAACAGAATGGAGGTGCCTTAAAAATATAAACATTGAGCTACCATATGATCCAGCAGGCCCACTCCTCCACCTATAATCTAAGAAGAGAGAATTGGAAAGACACAGGCAGGCAAATCTGCATTGCCCAGTATTACAATAGCCAAGATATGGAAGTAACCAAAAAGACCACCAACAGATGGGTGGGCAAAGAAGAACTCCTCCATGTACAGATGGAATATTCGCTAGTGAAAAAAATGAAACAATGCCATTTGCAGCACCATAGATGAGTCTAGACGTAATCACGCCACGTGTAGTAAGTGAGAAAGCAAAAGGCACATATCCTATCATATCACTTTCAGGAGTTACTTAAAAATTGATACCAATGAAGATATTTCCACAGAGAAAGGCAATCACAGATTCATTAAAAAACTTATGGTTCACCAAATAGAAAGGGATGAGGATTGGATACATTACCATATTGGGGTTAACAGAGATATACAAACCATGTGAAATATATAACCACCAAAGACGTACGGAAGACCAGGAGAAGACTGCTCAACATTGTGTCATAACCTATATTGGCAAAAGATGCGAGGAAGAATAGATACACGTATATGTGTGATAGAACCACATCTTGCACACCTAGAACAAACAAACCATTGTAATCAAATTTGCTGGGATAAAAAATAAAAAGTAAATTACAAATATGAACAAGGAGTAATGAGACATAAAGTTAAAGGGCTTTTTCCTGGCAGATTCCATTCTAATATGCAACCTAGAACACCACTTCCATTAAGGCTCTGTTTCCCTAGTAACCAAATTTGGTAAAGGAGAAATGCTGCCAACCTTGTGGCCATATCCTGCAAGAGCAGCTTTAAAGTCACAGCTAATGGTCACTTAACATTCACAAGAATTCAGGGCTGTAAAGGACACTTGCCCTAAATATTTGTGCTGAAGTAGGGAATGGACAAAATATTCAAAACAGGCAAATATTGCAAGAAGAGATTATGAAGAGTTAAGTTTTATTCACACTCTTTTTAAAAAAAAGGAAAATGGATAAAAGCTCAACCTCAGGGAGTGTTAGACGCATGCAATCTAATCTACAAAAATTTTCAACTTACACCAGTCGACTGACCATCAGCAAAAAGTCTACAAACAATAAATGCTGAAGGGGTTTTAGAGAACTGTGTACCCTCTGCCTGCTGGTGAGACGTAAAGGGGTAACAGCCAATAATGAGAACAGAAAGGAGCTGTGTTTAAAAGTAAAAATGGAGGTACTATTCAATCCAGCAGGCGCACCATTGGACCTCTCACCTGAGAAGACAAGAATCGAGAAGACACAGGCCGCAAAAGCTGCAGTGCAGCCTTATTCACAATAGCCAAGACAGTGAAGCAATCAAAATGTCCAACAACAGGTAAATGGATAAAGAAGAAGTGGTCCATGTACACAATGGAATATTAGCCATGGAAGACAATGAACCATTGCTCTTTGAGGCACCACAAATGAGTCTGGAGATAATCATGAAAGATGAGGTAAGTTGGAAAGCAAAAGACCTGTGTTCTATGATAGCACTTATAGGCGTTATCTAATAACTGACACAAATGAACATATTTCCACAGAGAAAGACACTCACAGATTTAGAAAACAAACTATGCTCATCTAAAACGACAGGTGGGGGGAATGGATAAATTAAGGTTAGTGTTACTATATGTATACAAACACATATGATATACATATCTCAAAAAGGCCAACCATATAGCAAGGGAAGTCTGCGGAACCCTCTGTAACATTTTACATGGGAAGAGGATCTGTACTTGAATAGACATATATAATGTACAAATGAACCAGATTGTGTACACCTAGGACAAACAATATTCTAAGCTTTACCCCAATTAAAACACTTTTAAAAACCAAGAAGAAATAATGACACATAAACTTATGGGGGTTTCTCCACGCACATTCCAATGGAATTTACAACCTAGGAACACGACTTCCAGAAAGGCTCTGCTGCCCTACTCCCCAGATTTGGGAATGGAGAAATGCTGCCTCCTTGAGGCCACTTCCCACAACAGCAGCTTTAAACCCATTGCTAAAGGTCACTAAATATTCACCAAACTTGCAGTTCGGGAAATGACACCTGCTCTCTAAAAAAACGCTGGGGTGGAAAATCGACCAAATAATTCAAAAGAGGGCAACCTTCAAAGAAGACAATTTCAAGAGTTATATTGTACTGCCAATTGTTTCCTTTTTTTAACAGAAAAGAAAACGGTGGAGAAAAATGATGAGTTTTACGAATTTTCAAAGACATGCAAACCCAAATTACAAAAACCTATCAGCTCACAGCAGCCAGAAGGGCCATTAGCATAAATGCTGTAAACAATAAATGCTGAAGCGATTGTGGAGAAATGCGTACCCTCGACTCTAAGGGGGACGTGGTAAGAGCCACTAATGAAAACACAAAGAGGGTGCTTTGAAAAGGGAAACACGGTGCTACCAGTCAATCAATCACACCCACTGCTGGGCCTATCACCTGAGAACATGAGAATCAAAAAGTCACAGGCTGGCAAACCTGCACTCCAAAAATATTTACCATAGCCAACACTTGGAAGCAATGAAAATGTCCATCAACCGAGGAATGCACAAAGAAGAAGTGGTCCACGTACACAGTGGAAAATTACTCCAATAAAAAATAAAAATTAAATTTAAAAATCCAACAAAAGTAAGGAGACATCAGCTTGTGTGGGTTTGTCCGGGCACACTCCACTCTAATTTATAACCGAGAAACACCACAGGCCGCAAGGGCTTTTCCCTAGTTACCAGGGTGGGGAACATAGAAAGGCTGCCGCCCTCTGGCAGTTACCTGCAAAAGCAGTTTTAAAGCCTGTGCTAATGGTCATTTCATAGGAACAAGTACTGCAGAACTGTAAATGAAACCTGCCCTCAAAATGTCTTCAGGGAGGTAACGGCCAAAACATTTCAAAAGGTGACACGTACTTTAAGAGAACACTTTGAAGAACTAAGGGGTAATCACTGCTTGAAAAATAAAAAGGACATGCCTTAAAGCTCAATTTCAACGGATTATGAGGCACATGCGAATTCAACCACAAAGAGGTATCAGCTCACACTTGTCAGAATAACCATGAGCAAGAAAACTACAAACAATAAATGCTGAAGGTGTTGTGGAGAAATGCATACCCTCAACTTCAAGGGGGACGTAAGTTGGAAAGGGCCACGAATGAGAACAGAATGGAGGTGCCTTAAAAATGTAAACATTGAGCTACCATATGATCCAGCAGGCCCACTCCTCCACCTATAATCTAAGAAGAGAGAATTGGAAAGACACAGGCAGGGAAATCTGCATTGCCCAGTATTACAATAGCCAAGATATGGAAGTAACCAAAAAGACCACCAACAGATGGGTGGGCAAAGAAGAACTCCTCCATGTACAGATGGAATATTCGCTAGTGAAAAAAATGAAACAATGCCATTTGCAGCACCATAGATGAGTCTAGACGTAATCACGCCACGTGTAGTAAGTGAGAAAGCAAAAGGCACATATCCTATCATATCACTTTCAGGAGTTACTTAAAAATTGATACCAATGAAGATATTTCCACAGAGAAAGGCAATCACAGATTCATTAAAAAACTTATGGTTCACCAAATAGAAAGGGATGAGGATTGGATACATTACCATATTGGGGTTAACAGAGATATACAAACCATGTGAAATATATAACCACCAAAGACGTACGGAAGACCAGGAGAAGACTGCTCAACATTGTGTCATAACCTATATTGGCAAAAGATGCGAGGAAGAATAGATACACGTATATGTGTGATAGAACCACATCTTGCACACCTAGAACAAACAAACCATTGTAATCAAATTTGCTGGGATAAAAAATAAAAAGTAAATTACAAATATGAACAAGGAGTAATGAGACATAAAGTTAAAGGGCTTTTTCCTGGCAGATTCCATTCTAATATGCAACCTAGAACACCACTTCCATTAAGGCTCTGTTTCCCTAGTAACCAAATTTGGTAAAGGAGAAATGCTGCCAACCTTGTGGCCGTATCCTGCAAGAGCAGCTTTAAAGTCACAGCTAATGGTCACTTAACATTCACAAGAATTCAGGGCTGTAAAGGACACTTGCCCTAAATATTTGTGCTGAAGTAGGGAATGGACAAAATATTCAAAACAGGCAAATATTGCAAGAAGAGATTATGAAGAGTTAAGTTTTATTCACACTCTTTTTAAAAAAAAGGAAAATGGATAAAAGCTCAACCTCAGGGAGTGTTAGACGCATGCAATCTAATCTACAAAAAGTTTCAACTTACACCAGTCGACTGACCATCAGCAAAAAGTCTACAAACAATAAATGCTGAAGGGGTTTTAGAGAACTGTGTACCCTCTGCCTGCTGGTGAGACGTAAAGGGGTAACAGCCAATAATGAGAACAGAAAGGAGCTGTGTTTAAAAGTAAAAATGGAGGTACTATTCAATCCAGCAGGCGCACCATTGGACCTCTCACCTGAGAAGACAAGAATCGAGAAGACACAGGCCGCAAAAGCTGCAGTGCAGCCTTATTCACAATAGCCAAGACAGTGAAGCAATCAAAATGTCCAACAACAGGTAAATGGATAAAGAAGAAGTGGTCCATGTACACAATGGAATATTAGCCATGGAAGACAATGAACCATTGCTCTTTGAGGCACCACAAATGAGTCTGGAGATAATCATGAAAGATGAGGTAAGTTGGAAAGCAAAAGACCTGTGTTCTATGATAGCACTTATAGGCGTTATCTAATAACTGACACAAATGAACATATTTCCACAGAGAAAGACACTCACAGATTTAGAAAACAAACTATGCTCATCTAAAACGACAGGTGGGGGGAATGGATAAATTAAGGTTAGTGTTACTATATGTATACAAACACATATGATATACATATCTCAAAAAGGCCAACCATATAGCAAGGGAAGTCTGCGGAACCCTCTGTAACATTTTACATGGGAAGAGGATCTGTACTTGAATAGACATATATAATGTACAAATGAACCAGATTGTGTACACCTAGGACAAACAATATTCTAAGCTTTACCCCAATTAAAACACTTTTAAAAACCAAGAAGAAATAATGACACATAAACTTATGGGGGTTTCTCCACGCACATTCCAATGGAATTTACAACCTAGGAACACGACTTCCAGAAAGGCTCTGCTGCCCTACTCCCCAGATTTGGGAATGGAGAAATGCTGCCTCCTTGAGGCCACTTCCCACAACAGCAGCTTTAAACCCATTGCTAAAGGTCACTAAATATTCACCAAACTTGCAGTTCGGGAAATGACACCTGCTCTCTAAAAAAACGCTGGGGTGGAAAATCGACCAAATAATTCAAAAGAGGGCAACCTTCAAAGAAGACAATTTCAAGAGTTATATTGTACTGCCAATTGTTTCCTTTTTTTAACAGAAAAGAAAACGGCGGAGAAAAATGATGAGTTTTACGAATTTTCAAAGACATGCAAACCCAAATTACAAAAACCTATCAGCTCACAGCAGCCAGAAGGGCCATTAGCATAAATGCTGTAAACAATAAATGCTGAAGCGATTGTGGAGAAATGCGTACCCTCGACTCTAAGGGGGACGTGGTAAGAGCCACTAATGAAAACACAAAGAGGGTGCTTTGAAAAGGGAAACACGGTGCTACCAGTCAATCAATCACACCCACTGCTGGGCCTATCACCTGAGAACATGAGAATCAAAAAGTCACAGGCTGGCAAACCTGCACTCCAAAAATATTTACCATAGTCAACACTTGGAAGCAATGAAAATGTCCATCAACCGAGGAATGCACAAAGAAGAAGTGGTCCACGTACACAGTGGAAAATTACTCCAATAAAAAATAAAAATTAAATTTAAAAATCCAACGAAAGTAAGGAGACATCAGCTTGTGTGGGTTTGTCCGGGCACACTCCACTCTAATTTATAACCGAGAAACACCACAGGCCGCAAGGGCTTTTCCCTAGTTACCAGGGTGGGGAACATAGAAAGGCTGCCGCCCTCTGGCAGTTACCTGCAAAAGCAGTTTTAAAGCCTGTGCTAATGGTCATTTCATAGGAACAAGTACTGCAGAACTGTAAATGAAACCTGCCCTCAAAATGTCTTCAGGGAGGTAACGGCCAAAACATTTCAAAAGGTGACACGTACTTTAAGAGAACACTTTGAAGAACTAAGGGGTAATCACTGCTTGAAAAATAAAAAGGACATGCCTTAAAGCTCAATTTCAACGGATTATGAGGCACATGCGAATTCAACCACAAAGAGGTATCAGCTCACACTTGTCAGAATAACCATGAGCAAGAAAACTACAAACAATAAATGCTGAAGGTGTTGTGGAGAAATGCATACCCTCAACTTCAAGGGGGACGTAAGTTGGAAAGGGCCACGAATGAGAACAGAATGGAGGTGCCTTAAAAATATAAACATTGAGCTACCATATGATCCAGCAGGCCCACTCCTCCACCTATAATCTAAGAAGAGAGAATTGGAAAGACACAGGCAGGCAAATCTGCATTGCCCAGTATTACAATAGCCAAGATATGGAAGTAACCAAAAAGACCACCAACAGATGGGTGGGCAAAGAAGAACTCCTCCATGTACAGATGGAATATTCGCTAGTGAAAAAAATGAAACAATGCCATTTGCAGCACCATAGATGAGTCTAGACGTAATCACGCCACGTGTAGTAAGTGAGAAAGCAAAAGGCACATATCCTATCATATCACTTTCAGGAGTTACTTAAAAATTGATACCAATGAAGATATTTCCACAGAGAAAGGCAATCACAGATTCATTAAAAAACTTATGGTTCACCAAATAGAAAGGGATGAGGATTGGATACATTACCATATTGGGGTTAACAGAGATATACAAACCATGTGAAATACATAACCACCAAAGACGTACGGAAGACCAGGAGAAGACTGCTCAACATTGTGTCATAACCTATATTGGCAAAAGATGCGAGGAAGAATAGATACACGTATATGTGTGATAGAACCACATCTTGCACACCTAGAACAAACAAACCATTGTAATCAAATTTGCTGGGATAAAAAATAAAAAGTAAATTACAAATATGAACAAGGAGTAATGAGACATAAAGTTAAAGGGCTTTTTCCTGGCAGATTCCATTCTAATATACAACCTACAACACCACTTCCATTAAGGCTCTGTTTCCCTAGTAACCAAATTTGGTAAAGGAGAAATGCTGCCAACCTTGTGGCCGTATCCTGCAAGAGCAGCTTTAAAGTCACAGCTAATGGTCACTTAACATTCACAAGAATTCAGGGCTGTAAAGGACACTTGCCCTAAATATTTGTGCTGAAGTAGGGAATGGACAAAATATTCAAAACAGGCAAATATTGCAAGAAGAGATTATGAAGAGTTAAGTTTTATTCACACTCTTTTTAAAAAAAAGGAAAATGGATAAAAGCTCAACCTCAGGGAGTGTTAGACGCATGCAATCTAATCTACAAAAATTTTCAACTTACACCAGTCGACTGACCATCAGCAAAAAGTCTACAAACAATAAATGCTGAAGGGGTTTTAGAGAACTGTGTACCCTCTGCCTGCTGGTGAGACGTAAAGGGGTAACAGCCAATAATGAGAACAGAAAGGAGCTGTGTTTAAAAGTAAAAATGGAGGTACTATTCAATCCAGCAGGCGCACCATTGGACCTCTCACCTGAGAAGACAAGAATCGAGAAGACACAGGCCGCAAAAGCTGCAGTGCAGCCTTATTCACAATAGCCAAGACAGTGAAGCAATCAAAATGTCCAACAACAGGTAAATGGATAAAGAAGAAGTGGTCCATGTACACAATGGAATATTAGCCATGGAAGACAATGAACCATTGCTCTTTGAGGCACCACAAATGAGTCTGGAGATAATCATGAAAGATGAGGTAAGTTGGAAAGCAAAAGACCTGTGTTCTATGATAGCACTTATAGGCGTTATCTAATAACTGACACAAATGAACATATTTCCACAGAGAAAGACACTCACAGATTTAGAAAACAAACTATGCTCATCTAAAACGACAGGTGGGGGGAATGGATAAATTAAGGTTAGTGTTACTATATGTATACAAACACATATGATATACATATCTCAAAAAGGCCAACCATATAGCAAGGGAAGTCTGCGGAACCCTCTGTAACATTTTACATGGGAAGAGGATCTGTACTTGAATAGACATATATAATGTACAAATGAACCAGATTGTGTACACCTAGGACAAACAATATTCTAAGCTTTACCCCAATTAAAACACTTTTAAAAACCAAGAAGAAATAATGACACATAAACTTATGGGGGTTTCTCCACGCACATTCCAATGGAATTTACAACCTAGGAACACGACTTCCAGAAAGGCTCTGCTGCCCTACTCCCCAGATTTGGGAATGGAGAAATGCTGCCTCCTTGAGGCCACTTCCCACAACAGCAGCTTTAAACCCATTGCTAAAGGTCACTAAATATTCACCAAACTTGCAGTTCGGGAAATGACACCTGCTCTCTAAAAAAACGCTGGGGTGGAAAATCGACCAAATAATTCAAAAGAGGGCAACCTTCAAAGAAGACAATTTCAAGAGTTATATTGTACTGCCAATTGTTTCCTTTTTTTAACAGAAAAGAAAACGGCGGAGAAAAATGATGAGTTTTACGAATTTTCAAAGACATGCAAACCCAAATTACAAAAACCTATCAGCTCACAGCAGCCAGAAGGGCCATTAGCATAAATGCTGTAAACAATAAATGCTGAAGCGATTGTGGAGAAATGCGTACCCTCGACTCTAAGGGGGACGTGGTAAGAGCCACTAATGAAAACACAAAGAGGGTGCTTTGAAAAGGGAAACACGGTGCTACCAGTCAATCAATCACACCCACTGCTGGGCCTATCACCTGAGAACATGAGAATCAAAAAGTCACAGGCTGGCAAACCTGCACTCCAAAAATATTTACCATAGCCAACACTTGGAAGCAATGAAAATGTCCATCAACCGAGGAATGCACAAAGAAGAAGTGGTCCACGTACACAGTGGAAAATTACTCCAATAAAAAATAAAAATTAAATTTAAAAATCCAACGAAAGTAAGGAGACATCAGCTTGTGTGGGTTTGTCCGGGCACACTCCACTCTAATTTATAACCGAGAAACACCACAGGCCGCAAGGGCTTTTCCCTAGTTACCAGGGTGGGGAACATAGAAAGGCTGCCGCCCTCTGGCAGTTAGCTGCAAAAGCAGTTTTAAAGCCTGTGCTAATGGTCATTTCATAGGAACAAGTACTGCAGAACTGTAAATGAAACCTGCCCTCAAAATGTCTTCAGGGAGGTAACGGCCAAAACATTTCAAAAGGTGACACGTACTTTAAGAGAACACTTTGAAGAACTAAGGGGTAATCACTGCTTGAAAAATAAAAAGGACATGCCTTAAAGCTCAATTTCAACGGATTATGAGGCACATGCGAATTCAACCACAAAGAGGTATCAGCTCACACTTGTCAGAATAACCATGAGCAAGAAAACTACAAACAATAAATGCTGAAGGTGTTGTGGAGAAATGCATACCCTCAACTTCAAGGGGGACGTAAGTTGGAAAGGGCCACGAATGAGAACAGAATGGAGGTGCCTTAAAAATATAAACATTGAGCTACCATATGATCCAGCAGGCCCATTCCTCCACCTATAATCTAAGAAGAGAGAATTGGAAAGACACAGGCAGGCAAATCTGCATTGCCCAGTATTACAATAGCCAAGATATGGAAGTAACCAAAAAGACCACCAACAGATGGGTGGGCAAAGAAGAACTCCTCCATGTACAGATGGAATATTCGCTAGTGAAAAAAATGAAACAATGCCATTTGCAGCACCATAGATGAGTCTAGACGTAATCACGCCACGTGTAGTAAGTGAGAAAGCAAAAGGCACATATCCTATCATATCACTTTCAGGAGTTACTTAAAAATTGATACCAATGAAGATATTTCCACAGAGAAAGGCAATCACAGATTCATTAAAAAACTTATGGTTCACCAAATAGAAAGGGATGAGGATTGGATACATTACCATATTGGGGTTAACAGAGATATATAAACCATGTGAAATACATAACCACCAAAGACGTACGGAAGACCAGGAGAAGACTGCTCAACATTGTGTCATAACCTATATTGGCAAAAGATGCGAGGAAGAATAGATACACGTATATGTGTGATAGAACCACATCTTGCACACCTAGAACAAACAAACCATTGTAATCAAATTTGCTGGGATAAAAAATAAAAAGTAAATTATAAATATGAACAAGGAGTAATGAGACATAAAGTTAAAGGGCTTTTTCCTGGCAGATTCCATTCTAATATGCAACCTAGAACACCACTTCCATTAAGGCTCTGTTTCCCTAGTAACCAAATTTGGTAAAGGAGAAATGCTGCCAACCTTGTGGCCGTATCCTGCAAGAGCAGCTTTAAAGTCACAGCCAATGGTCACTTAACATTCACAAGGACTCAGGGCTGTAAAGGACACTTGCCCTAAATATTTGTGCTGAAGTAGGGAATGGGCAAAAAATTCAAAACAGGCAAATGTTTCAAGAAGAGATTAGGAAGAGTTAAGTTTTACTCACACTCTTTTTAAAAAAAAGGAAAATGGATAAAAGCTCAACCTCAGGGAGTGTTAGACGCATGCAATCTAATCTACAAAAAGTTTCAACTTACACCAGTCGACTGACCATCAGCAAAAAGTCTACAAACAATAAATGCTGAAGGGGTTTTAGAGAACTGTGTACCCTCTGCCTGCTGGTGAGACGTAAAGGGGTAACAGCCAATAATGAGAACAGAAAGGAGCTGTGTTTAAAAGTAAAAATGGAGGTACTATTCAATCCAGCAGGCGCACCATTGGACCTCTCACCTGAGAAGACAAGAATCGAGAAGACACAGGCCGCAAAAGCTGCAGTGCAGCCTTATTCACAATAGCCAAGACAGTGAAGCAATCAAAATGTCCAACAACAGGTAAATGGATAAAGAAGAAGTGGTCCATGTACACAATGGAATATTAGCCATGGAAGACAATGAACCATTGCTCTTTGAGGCACCACAAATGAGTCTGGAGATAATCATGAAAGATGAGGTAAGTTGGAAAGCAAAAGACCTGTGTTCTATGATAGCACTTATAGGCGTTATCTAATAACTGACACAAATGAACATATTTCCACAGAGAAAGACACTCACAGATTTAGAAAACAAACTATGCTCATCTAAAACGACAGGTGGGGGGAATGGATAAATTAAGGTTAGTGTTACTATATGTATACAAACACATATGATATACATATCTCAAAAAGGCCAACCATATAGCAAGGGAAGTCTGCGGAACCCTCTGTAACATTTTACATGGGAAGAGGATCTGTACTTGAATAGACATATATAATGTACAAATGAACCAGATTGTGTACACCTAGGACAAACAATATTCTAAGCTTTACCCCAATTAAAACACTTTTAAAAACCAAGAAGAAATAATGACACATAAACTTATGGGGGTTTCTCCACGCACATTCCAATGGAATTTACAACCTAGGAACACGACTTCCAGAAAGGCTCTGCTGCCCTACTCCCCAGATTTGGGAATGGAGAAATGCTGCCTCCTTGAGGCCACTTCCCACAACAGCAGCTTTAAACCCATTGCTAAAGGTCACTAAATATTCACCAAACTTGCAGTTCGGGAAATGACACCTGCTCTCTAAAAAAACGCTGGGGTGGAAAATCGACCAAATAATTCAAAAGAGGGCAACCTTCAAAGAAGACAATTTCAAGAGTTATATTGTACTGCCAATTGTTTCCTTTTTTTAACAGAAAAGAAAACGGCGGAGAAAAATGATGAGTTTTACGAATTTTCAAAGACATGCAAACCCAAATTACAAAAACCTATCAGCTCACAGCAGCCAGAAGGGCCATTAGCATAAATGCTGTAAACAATAAATGCTGAAGCGATTGTGGAGAAATGCGTACCCTCGACTCTAAGGGGGACGTGGTAAGAGCCACTAATGAAAACACAAAGAGGGTGCTTTGAAAAGGGAAACACGGTGCTACCAGTCAATCAATCACACCCACTGCTGGGCCTATCACCTGAGAACATGAGAATCAAAAAGTCACAGGCTGGCAAACCTGCACTCCAAAAATATTTACCATAGCCAACACTTGGAAGCAATGAAAATGTCCATCAACCGAGGAATGCACAAAGAAGAAGTGGTCCACGTACACAGTGGAAAATTACTCCAATAAAAAATAAAAATTAAATTTAAAAATCCAACGAAAGTAAGGAGACATCAGCTTGTGTGGGTTTGTCCGGGCACACTCCACTCTAATTTATAACCGAGAAACACCACAGGCCGCAAGGGCTTTTCCCTAGTTACCAGGGTGGGGAACATAGAAAGGCTGCCGCCCTCTGGCAGTTAGCTGCAAAAGCAGTTTTAAAGCCTGTGCTAATGGTCATTTCATAGGAACAAGTACTGCAGAACTGTAAATGAAACCTGCCCTCAAAATGTCTTCAGGGAGGTAACGGCCAAAACATTTCAAAAGGTGACACGTACTTTAAGAGAACACTTTGAAGAACTAAGGGGTAATCACTGCTTGAAAAATAAAAAGGACATGCCTTAAAGCTCAATTTCAACGGATTATGAGGCACATGCGAATTCAACCACAAAGAGGTATCAGCTCACACTTGTCAGAATAACCATGAGCAAGAAAACTACAAACAATAAATGCTGAAGGTGTTGTGGAGAAATGCATACCCTCAACTTCAAGGGGGACGTAAGTTGGAAAGGGCCACGAATGAGAACAGAATGGAGGTGCCTTAAAAATATAAACATTGAGCTACCATATGATCCAGCAGGCCCACTCCTCCACCTATAATCTAAGAAGAGAGAATTGGAAAGACACAGGCAGGCAAATCTGCATTGCCCAGTATTACAATAGCCAAGATATGGAAGTAACCAAAAAGACCACCAACAGATGGGTGGGCAAAGAAGAACTCCTCCATGTACAGATGGAATATTCGCTAGTGAAAAAAATGAAACAATGCCATTTGCAGCACCATAGATGAGTCTAGACGTAATCACGCCACGTGTAGTAAGTGAGAAAGCAAAAGGCACATATCCTATCATATCACTTTCAGGAGTTACTTAAAAATTGATACCAATGAAGATATTTCCACAGAGAAAGGCAATCACAGATTCATTAAAAAACTTATGGTTCACCAAATAGAAAGGGATGAGGATTGGATACATTACCATATTGGGGTTAACAGAGATATATAAACCATGTGAAATACATAACCACCAAAGACGTACGGAAGACCAGGAGAAGACTGCTCAACATTGTGTCATAACCTATATTGGCAAAAGATGCGAGGAAGAATAGATACACGTATATGTGTGATAGAACCACATCTTGCACACCTAGAACAAACAAACCATTGTAATCAAATTTGCTGGGATAAAAAATAAAAAGTAAATTATAAATATGAACAAGGAGTAATGAGACATAAAGTTAAAGGGCTTTTTCCTGGCAGATTCCATTCTAATATGCAACCTAGAACACCACTTCCATTAAGGCTCTGTTTCCCTAGTAACCAAATTTGGTAAAGGAGAAATGCTGCCAACCTTGTGGCCGTATCCTGCAAGAGCAGCTTTAAAGTCACAGCCAATGGTCACTTAACATTCACAAGGACTCAGGGCTGTAAAGGACACTTGCCCTAAATATTTGTGCTGAAGTAGGGAATGGGCAAAAAATTCAAAACAGGCAAATGTTTCAAGAAGAGATTAGGAAGAGTTAAGTTTTACTCACACTCTTTTTAAAAAAAAGGAAAATGGATAAAAGCTCAACCTCAGGGAGTGTTAGACGCATGCAATCTAATCTACAAAAAGTTTCAACTTACACCAGTCGACTGACCATCAGCAAAAAGTCTACAAACAATAAATGCTGAAGGGGTTTTAGAGAACTGTGTACCCTCTGCCTGCTGGTGAGACGTAAAGGGGTAACAGCCAATAATGAGAACAGAAAGGAGCTGTGTTTAAAAGTAAAAATGGAGGTACTATTCAATCCAGCAGGCGCACCATTGGACCTCTCACCTGAGAAGACAAGAATCGAGAAGACACAGGCCGCAAAAGCTGCAGTGCAGCCTTATTCACAATAGCCAAGACAGTGAAGCAATCAAAATGTCCAACAACAGGTAAATGGATAAAGAAGAAGTGGTCCATGTACACAATGGAATATTAGCCATGGAAGACAATGAACCATTGCTCTTTGAGGCACCACAAATGAGTCTGGAGATAATCATGAAAGATGAGGTAAGTTGGAAAGCAAAAGACCTGTGTTCTATGATAGCACTTATAGGCGTTATCTAATAACTGACACAAATGAACATATTTCCACAGAGAAAGACACTCACAGATTTAGAAAACAAACTATGCTCATCTAAAACGACAGGTGGGGGGAATGGATAAATTAAGGTTAGTGTTACTATATGTATACAAACACATATGATATACATATCTCAAAAAGGCCAACCATATAGCAAGGGAAGTCTGCGGAACCCTCTGTAACATTTTACATGGGAAGAGGATCTGTACTTGAATAGACATATATAATGTACAAATGAACCAGATTGTGTACACCTAGGACAAACAATATTCTAAGCTTTACCCCAATTAAAACACTTTTAAAAACCAAGAAGAAATAATGACACATAAACTTATGGGGGTTTCTCCACGCACATTCCAATGGAATTTACAACCTAGGAACACGACTTCCAGAAAGGCTCTGCTGCCCTACTACCCAGATTTGGGAATGGAGAAATGCTGCCTCCTTGAGGCCACTTCCCACAACAGCAGCTTTAAACCCATTGCTAAAGGTCACTAAATATTCACCAAACTTGCAGTTCGGGAAATGACACCTGCTCTCTAAAAAAACGCTGGGGTGGAAAATCGACCAAATAATTCAAAAGAGGGCAACCTTCAAAGAAGACAATTTCAAGAGTTATATTGTACTGCCAATTGTTTCCTTTTTTTAACAGAAAAGAAAACGGCGGAGAAAAATGATGAGTTTTACGAATTTTCAAAGACATGCAAACCCAAATTACAAAAACCTATCAGCTCACAGCAGCCAGAAGGGCCATTAGCATAAATGCTGTAAACAATAAATGCTGAAGCGATTGTGGAGAAATGCGTACCCTCGACTCTAAGGGGGACGTGGTAAGAGCCACTAATGAAAACACAAAGAGGGTGCTTTGAAAAGGGAAACACGGTGCTACCAGTCAATCAATCACACCCACTGCTGGGCCTATCACCTGAGAACATGAGAATCAAAAAGTCACAGGCTGGCAAACCTGCACTCCAAAAATATTTACCATAGCCAACACTTGGAAGCAATGAAAATGTCCATCAACCGAGGAATGCACAAAGAAGAAGTGGTCCACGTACACAGTGGAAAATTACTCCAATAAAAAATAAAAATTAAATTTAAAAATCCAACGAAAGTAAGGAGACATCAGCTTGTGTGGGTTTGTCCGGGCACACTCCACTCTAATTTATAACCGAGAAACACCACAGGCCGCAAGGGCTTTTCCCTAGTTACCAGGGTGGGGAACATAGAAAGGCTGCCGCCCTCTGGCAGTTAGCTGCAAAAGCAGTTTTAAAGCCTGTGCTAATGGTCATTTCATAGGAACAAGTACTGCAGAACTGTAAATGAAACCTGCCCTCAAAATGTCTTCAGGGAGGTAACGGTCAAAACATTTCAAAAGGTGACACGTACTTTAAGAGAACACTTTGAAGAACTAAGGGGTAATCACTGCTTGAAAAATAAAAAGGACATGCCTTAAAGCTCAATTTCAACGGATTATGAGGCACATGCGAATTCAACCACAAAGAGGTATCAGCTCACACTTGTCAGAATAACCATGAGCAAGAAAACTACAAACAATAAATGCTGAAGGTGTTGTGGAGAAATGCATACCCTCAACTTCAAGGGGGACATAAGTTGGAAAGGGCCACGAATGAGAACAGAGTGGAGGTGCCTTAAAAATATAAACATTGAGCTACCATATGATCCAGCAGGCCCACTCCTCCACCTATAATCTAAGAAGAGAGAATTGGAAAGACACAGGCAGGCAAATCTGCATTGCCCAGTATTACAATAGCCAAGATATGGAAGTAACCAAAAAGACCACCAACAGATGGGTGGGCAAAGAAGAACTCCTCCATGTACAGATGGAATATTCGCTAGTGAAAAAATGAAACAATGCCATTTGCAGCACCATAGATGAGTCTAGTCGTAATCACGCCATGTGTAGTAAGTGAAAAAGCAAAAGGCACATATCCTATCATATCACTTTCAGGAGTTACTTAAAAATTGATACCAATGAAGATATTTCCACAGAGAAAGGCAATCACAGATTCATTAAAAAACTTATGGTTCACCAAATAGAAAGGGATGAGGATTGGATACATTACCATATTGGGGTTAACAGAGATATACAAACCATGTGAAATACATAACCACCAAAGACGTACGGAAGACCAGGAGAAGACTGCTCAACATTGTGTCATAACCTATATTGGCAAAGGATGCGAGGAAGAATAGATACACGTATATGTGTGAAAGAACCACATCTTGCACACCTACAACAAACAAACCATTGTAATCAAATTTGCTGGGATAAGCAATAAAAAGTAAATTACAAATATGAACAAGAAGTAATGAGACATAAAGATAAAGGGCTTTTTCCTGGCACATTCCATTCTAATATACACCCTAGAACACCACTTCCATTAAGGCTCTGTTTCCCTAGTAACCAAATTTGGTAAAGGAGAAATGCTGCCAACCTTGTGGCCGTATCCTGCAAGAGCAGCTTTAAAGTCACAGCTAATGGTCACTTAACATTCACAAGAATTCAGGGCTGTAAAGGACACTTGCCCTAAATATTTGTGCTGAAGTAGGGAATGGACAAAATATTCAAAACAGGCAAATATTGCAAGAAGAGATTATGAAGAGTTAAGTTTTATTCACACTCTTTTTAAAAAAAAGGAAAATGGATAAAAGCTCAACCTCAGGGAGTGTTAGACGCATGCAATCTAATCTACAAAAAGTTTCAACTTACACCAGTCGACTGACCATCAGCAAAAAGTCTACAAACAATAAATGCTGAAGGGGTTTTAGAGAACTGTGTACCCTCTGCCTGCTGGTGAGACGTAAAGGGGTAACAGCCAATAATGAGAACAGAAAGGAGCTGTGTTTAAAAGTAAAAATGGAGGTACTATTCAATCCAGCAGGCGCACCATTGGACCTCTCACCTGAGAAGACAAGAATCGAGAAGACACAGGCCGCAAAAGCTGCAGTGCAGCCTTATTCACAATAGCCAAGACAGTGAAGCAATCAAAATGTCCAACAACAGGTAAATGGATAAAGAAGAAGTGGTCCATGTACACAATGGAATATTAGCCATGGAAGACAATGAACCATTGCTCTTTGAGGCACCACAAATGAGTCTGGAGATAATCATGAAAGATGAGGTAAGTTGGAAAGCAAAAGACCTGTGTTCTATGATAGCACTTATAGGCGTTATCTAATAACTGACACAAATGAACATATTTCCACAGAGAAAGACACTCACAGATTTAGAAAACAAACTATGCTCATCTAAAACGACAGGTGGGGGGAATGGATAAATTAAGGTTAGTGTTACTATATGTATACAAACACATATGATATACATATCTCAAAAAGGCCAACCATATAGCAAGGGAAGTCTGCGGAACCCTCTGTAACATTTTACATGGGAAGAGGATCTGTACTTGAATAGACATATATAATGTACAAATGAACCAGATTGTGTACACCTAGGACAAACAATATTCTAAGCTTTACCCCAATTAAAACACTTTTAAAAACCAAGAAGAAATAATGACACATAAACTTATGGGGGTTTCTCCACGCACATTCCAATGGAATTTACAACCTAGGAACACGACTTCCAGAAAGGCTCTGCTGCCCTACTCCCCAGATTTGGGAATGGAGAAATGCTGCCTCCTTGAGGCCACTTCCCACAACAGCAGCTTTAAACCCATTGCTAAAGGTCACTAAATATTCACCAAACTTGCAGTTCGGGAAATGACACCTGCTCTCTAAAAAAACGCTGGGGTGGAAAATCGACCAAATAATTCAAAAGAGGGCAACCTTCAAAGAAGACAATTTCAAGAGTTATATTGTACTGCCAATTGTTTCCTTTTTTTAACAGAAAAGAAAACGGCGGAGAAAAATGATGAGTTTTACGAATTTTCAAAGACATGCAAACCCAAATTACAAAAACCTATCAGCTCACAGCAGCCAGAAGGGCCATTAGCATAAATGCTGTAAACAATAAATGCTGAAGCGATTGTGGAGAAATGCGTACCCTCGACTCTAAGGGGGACGTGGTAAGAGCCACTAATGAAAACACAAAGAGGGTGCTTTGAAAAGGGAAACACGGTGCTACCAGTCAATCAATCACACCCACTGCTGGGCCTATCACCTGAGAACATGAGAATCAAAAAGTCACAGGCTGGCAAACCTGCACTCCAAAAATATTTACCATAGCCAACACTTGGAAGCAATGAAAATGTCCATCAACCGAGGAATGCACAAAGAAGAAGTGGTCCACGTACACAGTGGAAAATTACTCCAATAAAAAATAAAAATTAAATTTAAAAATCCAACAAAAGTAAGGAGACATCAGCTTGTGTGGGTTTGTCCGGGCACACTCCACTCTAATTTATAACCGAGAAACACCACAGGCCGCAAGGGCTTTTCCCTAGTTACCAGGGTGGGGAACATAGAAAGGCTGCCGCCCTCTGGCAGTTAGCTGCAAAAGCAGTTTTAAAGCCTGTGCTAATGGTCATTTCATAGGAACAAGTACTGCAGAACTGTAAATGAAACCTGCCCTCAAAATGTCTTCAGGGAGGTAACGGCCAAAACATTTCAAAAGGTGACACGTACTTTAAGAGAACACTTTGAAGAACTAAGGGGTAATCACTGCTTGAAAAATAAAAAGGACATGCCTTAAAGCTCAATTTCAACGGATTATGAGGCACATGCGAATTCAACCACAAAGAGGTATCAGCTCACACTTGTCAGAATAACCATGAGCAAGAAAACTACAAACAATAAATGCTGAAGGTGTTGTGGAGAAATGCATACCCTCAACTTCAAGGGGGACGTAAGTTGGAAAGGGCCACGAATGAGAACAGAATGGAGGTGCCTTAAAAATGTAAACATTGAGCTACCATATGATCCAGCAGGCCCACTCCTCCACCTATAATCTAAGAAGAGAGAATTGGAAAGACACAGGCAGGCAAATCTGCATTGCCCAGTATTACAATAGCCAAGATATGGAAGTAACCAAAAAGACCACCAACAGATGGGTGGGCAAAGAAGAACTCCTCCATGTACAGATGGAATATTCGCTAGTGAAAAAAATGAAACAATGCCATTTGCAGCACCATAGATGAGTCTAGACGTAATCACGCCACGTGTAGTAAGTGAGAAAGCAAAAGGCACATATCCTATCATATCACTTTCAGGAGTTACTTAAAAATTGATACCAATGAAGATATTTCCACAGAGAAAGGCAATCACAGATTCATTAAAAAACTTATGGTTCACCAAATAGAAAGGGATGAGGATTGGATACATTACCATATTGGGGTTAACAGAGATATACAAACCATGTGAAATATATAACCACCAAAGACGTACGGAAGACCAGGAGAAGACTGCTCAACATTGTGTCATAACCTATATTGGCAAAAGATGCGAGGAAGAATAGATACACGTATATGTGTGATAGAACCACATCTTGCACACCTAGAACAAACAAACCATTGTAATCAAATTTGCTGGGATAAAAAATAAAAAGTAAATTACAAATATGAACAAGGAGTAATGAGACATAAAGTTAAAGGGCTTTTTCCTGGCAGATTCCATTCTAATATGCAACCTAGAACACCACTTCCATTAAGGCTCTGTTTCCCTAGTAACCAAATTTGGTAAAGGAGAAATGCTGCCAACCTTGTGGCCATATCCTGCAAGAGCAGCTTTAAAGTCACAGCTAATGGTCACTTAACATTCACAAGAATTCAGGGCTGTAAAGGACACTTGCCCTAAATATTTGTGCTGAAGTAGGGAATGGACAAAATATTCAAAACAGGCAAATATTGCAAGAAGAGATTATGAAGAGTTAAGTTTTATTCACACTCTTTTTAAAAAAAAGGAAAATGGATAAAAGCTCAACCTCAGGGAGTGTTAGACGCATGCAATCTAATCTACAAAAAGTTTCAACTTACACCAGTCGACTGACCATCAGCAAAAAGTCTACAAACAATAAATGCTGAAGGGGTTTTAGAGAACTGTGTACCCTCTGCCTGCTGGTGAGACGTAAAGGGGTAACAGCCAATAATGAGAACAGAAAGGAGCTGTGTTTAAAAGTAAAAATGGAGGTACTATTCAATCCAGCAGGCGCACCATTGGACCTCTCACCTGAGAAGACAAGAATCGAGAAGACACAGGCCGCAAAAGCTGCAGTGCAGCCTTATTCACAATAGCCAAGACAGTGAAGCAATCAAAATGTCCAACAACAGGTAAATGGATAAAGAAGAAGTGGTCCATGTACACAATGGAATATTAGCCATGGAAGACAATGAACCATTGCTCTTTGAGGCACCACAAATGAGTCTGGAGATAATCATGAAAGATGAGGTAAGTTGGAAAGCAAAAGACCTGTGTTCTATGATAGCACTTATAGGCGTTATCTAATAACTGACACAAATGAACATATTTCCACAGAGAAAGACACTCACAGATTTAGAAAACAAACTATGCTCATCTAAAACGACAGGTGGGGGGAATGGATAAATTAAGGTTAGTGTTACTATATGTATACAAACACATATGATATACATATCTCAAAAAGGCCAACCATATAGCAAGGGAAGTCTGCGGAACCCTCTGTAACATTTTACATGGGAAGAGGATCTGTACTTGAATAGACATATATAATGTACAAATGAACCAGATTGTGTACACCTAGGACAAACAATATTCTAAGCTTTACCCCAATTAAAACACTTTTAAAAACCAAGAAGAAATAATGACACATAAACTTATGGGGGTTTCTCCACGCACATTCCAATGGAATTTACAACCTAGGAACACGACTTCCAGAAAGGCTCTGCTGCCCTACTCCCCAGATTTGGGAATGGAGAAATGCTGCCTCCTTGAGGCCACTTCCCACAACAGCAGCTTTAAACCCATTGCTAAAGGTCACTAAATATTCACCAAACTTGCAGTTCGGGAAATGACACCTGCTCTCTAAAAAAACGCTGGGGTGGAAAATCGACCAAATAATTCAAAAGAGGGCAACCTTCAAAGAAGACAATTTCAAGAGTTATATTGTACTGCCAATTGTTTCCTTTTTTTAACAGAAAAGAAAACGGCGGAGAAAAATGATGAGTTTTACGAATTTTCAAAGACATGCAAACCCAAATTACAAAAACCTATCAGCTCACAGCAGCCAGAAGGGCCATTAGCATAAATGCTGTAAACAATAAATGCTGAAGCGATTGTGGAGAAATGCGTACCCTCGACTCTAAGGGGGACGTGGTAAGAGCCACTAATGAAAACACAAAGAGGGTGCTTTGAAAAGGGAAACACGGTGCTACCAGTCAATCAATCACACCCACTGCTGGGCCTATCACCTGAGAACATGAGAATCAAAAAGTCACAGGCTGGCAAACCTGCACTCCAAAAATATTTACCATAGCCAACACTTGGAAGCAATGAAAATGTCCATCAACCGAGGAATGCACAAAGAAGAAGTGGTCCACGTACACAGTGGAAAATTACTCCAATAAAAAATAAAAATTAAATTTAAAAATCCAACAAAAGTAAGGAGACATCAGCTTGTGTGGGTTTGTCCGGGCACACTCCACTCTAATTTATAACCGAGAAACACCACAGGCCGCAAGGGCTTTTCCCTAGTTACCAGGGTGGGGAACATAGAAAGGCTGCCGCCCTCTGGCAGTTAGCTGCAAAAGCAGTTTTAAAGCCTGTGCTAATGGTCATTTCATAGGAACAAGTACTGCAGAACTGTAAATGAAACCTGCCCTCAAAATGTCTTCAGGGAGGTAACGGCCAAAACATTTCAAAAGGTGACACGTACTTTAAGAGAACACTTTGAAGAACTAAGGGGTAATCACTGCTTGAAAAATAAAAAGGACATGCCTTAAAGCTCAATTTCAACGGATTATGAGGCACATGCGAATTCAACCACAAAGAGGTATCAGCTCACACTTGTCAGAATAACCATGAGCAAGAAAACTACAAACAATAAATGCTGAAGGTGTTGTGGAGAAATGCATACCCTCAACTTCAAGGGGGACGTAAGTTGGAAAGGGCCACGAATGAGAACAGAATGGAGGTGCCTTAAAAAGGTAAACATTGAGCTACCATATGATCCAGCAGGCCCACTCCTCCACCTATAATCTAAGAAGAGAGAATTGGAAAGACACAGGCAGGCAAATCTGCATTGCCCAGTATTACAATAGCCAAGATATGGAAGTAACCAAAAAGACCACCAACAGATGGGTGGGCAAAGAAGAACTCCTCCATGTACAGATGGAATATTCGCTAGTGAAAAAAATGAAACAATGCCATTTGCAGCACCATAGATGAGTCTAGACGTAATCACGCCACGTGTAGTAAGTGAGAAAGCAAAAGGCACATATCCTATCATATCACTTTCAGGAGTTACTTAAAAATTGATACCAATGAAGATATTTCCACAGAGAAAGGCAATCACAGATTCATTAAAAAACTTATGGTTCACCAAATAGAAAGGGATGAGGATTGGATACATTACCATATTGGGGTTAACAGAGATATACAAACCATGTGAAATATATAACCACCAAAGACGTACGGAAGACCAGGAGAAGACTGCTCAACATTGTGTCATAACCTATATTGGCAAAAGATGCGAGGAAGAATAGATACACGTATATGTGTGATAGAACCACATCTTGCACACCTAGAACAAACAAACCATTGTAATCAAATTTGCTGGGATAAAAAATAAAAAGTAAATTACAAATATGAACAAGGAGTAATGAGACATAAAGTTAAAGGGCTTTTTCCTGGCAGATTCCATTCTAATATGCAACCTAGAACACCACTTCCATTAAGGCTCTGTTTCCCTAGTAACCAAATTTGGTAAAGGAGAAATGCTGCCAACCTTGTGGCCGTATCCTGCAAGAGCAGCTTTAAAGTCACAGCTAATGGTCACTTAACATTCACAAGAATTCAGGGCTGTAAAGGACACTTGCCCTAAATATTTGTGCTGAAGTAGGGAATGGACAAAATATTCAAAACAGGCAAATATTGCAAGAAGAGATTATGAAGAGTTAAGTTTTATTCACACTCTTTTTAAAAAAAAGGAAAATGGATAAAAGCTCAACCTCAGGGAGTGTTAGACGCATGCAATCTAATCTACAAAAATTTTCAACTTACACCAGTCGACTGACCATCAGCAAAAAGTCTACAAACAATAAATGCTGAAGGGGTTTTAGAGAACTGTGTACCCTCTGCCTGCTGGTGAGACGTAAAGGGGTAACAGCCAATAATGAGAACAGAAAGGAGCTGTGTTTAAAAGTAAAAATGGAGGTACTATTCAATCCAGCAGGCGCACCATTGGACCTCTCACCTGAGAAGACAAGAATCGAGAAGACACAGGCCGCAAAAGCTGCAGTGCAGCCTTATTCACAATAGCCAAGACAGTGAAGCAATCAAAATGTCCAACAACAGGTAAATGGATAAAGAAGAAGTGGTCCATGTACACAATGGAATATTAGCCATGGAAGACAATGAACCATTGCTCTTTGAGGCACCACAAATGAGTCTGGAGATAATCATGAAAGATGAGGTAAGTTGGAAAGCAAAAGACCTGTGTTCTATGATAGCACTTATAGGCGTTATCTAATAACTGACACAAATGAACATATTTCCACAGAGAAAGACACTCACAGATTTAGAAAACAAACTATGCTCATCTAAAACGACAGGTGGGGGGAATGGATAAATTAAGGTTAGTGTTACTATATGTATACAAACACATATGATATACATATCTCAAAAAGGCCAACCATATAGCAAGGGAAGTCTGCGGAACCCTCTGTAACATTTTACATGGGAAGAGGATCTGTACTTGAATAGACATATATAATGTACAAATGAACCAGATTGTGTACACCTAGGACAAACAATATTCTAAGCTTTACTCCAATTAAAACACTTTTAAAAACCAAGAAGAAATAATGACACATAAACTTATGGGGGTTTCTCCACGCACATTCCAATGGAATTTACAACCTAGGAACACGACTTCCAGAAAGGCTCTGCTGCCCTACTACCCAGATTTGGGAATGGAGAAATGCTGCCTCCTTGAGGCCACTTCCCACAACAGCAGCTTTAAACCCATTGCTAAAGGTCACTAAATATTCACCAAACTTGCAGTTCGGGAAATGACACCTGCTCTCTAAAAAAACGCTGGGGTGGAAAATCGACCAAATAATTCAAAAGAGGGCAACCTTCAAAGAAGACAATTTCAAGAGTTATATTGTACTGCCAATTGTTTCCTTTTTTTAACAGAAAAGAAAACGGCGGAGAAAAATGATGAGTTTTACGAATTTTCAAAGACATGCAAACCCAAATTACAAAAACCTATCAGCTCACAGCAGCCAGAAGGGCCATTAGCATAAATGCTGTAAACAATAAATGCTGAAGCGATTGTGGAGAAATGCGTACCCTCGACTCTAAGGGGGACGTGGTAAGAGCCACTAATGAAAACACAAAGAGGGTGCTTTGAAAAGGGAAACACGGTGCTACCAGTCAATCAATCACACCCACTGCTGGGCCTATCACCTGAGAACATGAGAATCAAAAAGTCACAGGCTGGCAAACCTGCACTCCAAAAATATTTACCATAGCCAACACTTGGAAGCAATGAAAATGTCCATCAACCGAGGAATGCACAAAGAAGAAGTGGTCCACGTACACAGTGGAAAATTACTCCAATAAAAAATAAAAATTAAATTTAAAAATCCAACAAAAGTAAGGAGACATCAGCTTGTGTGGGTTTGTCCGGGCACACTCCACTCTAATTTATAACCGAGAAACACCACAGGCCGCAAGGGCTTTTCCCTAGTTACCAGGGTGGGGAACATAGAAAGGCTGCCGCCCTCTGGCAGTTAGCTGCAAAAGCAGTTTTAAAGCCTGTGCTAATGGTCATTTCATAGGAACAAGTACTGCAGAACTGTAAATGAAACCTGACCTCAAAATGTCTTCAGGGAGGTAACGGCCAAAACATTTCAAAAGGTGACACGTACTTTAAGAGAACACTTTGAAGAACTAAGGGGTAATCACTGCTTGAAAAATAAAAAGGACATGCCTTAAAGCTCAATTTCAACGGATTATGAGGCACATGCGAATTCAACCACAAAGAGGTATCAGCTCACACTTGTCAGAATAACCATGAGCAAGAAAACTACAAACAATAAATGCTGAAGGTGTTGTGGAGAAATGCATACCCTCAACTTCAAGGGGGACGTAAGTTGGAAAGGGCCACGAATGAGAACAGAATGGAGGTGCCTTAAAAATATAAACATTGAGCTACCATATGATCCAGCAGGCCCACTCCTCCACCTATAATCTAAGAAGAGAGAATTGGAAAGACACAGGCAGGCAAATCTGCATTGCCCAGTATTACAATAGCCAAGATATGGAAGTAACCAAAAGGACCACCAACAGATGGGTGGGCAAAGAAGAACTCCTCCATGTACAGATGGAATATTCGCTAGTGAAAAAAATGAAACAATGCCATTTGCAGCACCATAGATGAGTCTAGACGTAATCACGCCACGTGTAGCAAGTGAGAAAGCAAAAGGCACATATCCTATCATATCACTTTCAGGAGTTACTTAAAAATTGATACCAATGAAGATATTTCCACAGAGAAAGGCAATCACAGATTCATTAAAAAACTTATGGTTCACCAAATAGAAAGGGATGAGGATTGGATACATTACCATATTGGGGTTAACAGAGATATACAAACCATGTGAAATATATAACCACCAAAGACGTACGGAAGACCAGGAGAAGACTGCTCAACATTGTGTCATAACCTATATTGGCAAAAGATGCGAGGAAGAATAGATACACGTATATGTGTGAAAGAACCACATCTTGCACACCTACAACAAACAAACCATTGTAATCAAATTTGCTGGGATAAGCAATAAAAAGTAAATTACAAATATGAACAAGAAGTAATGAGACATAAAGATAAAGGGCTTTTTCCTGGCACATTCCATTCTAATATACACCCTAGAACACCACTTCCATTAAGGCTCTGTTTCCCTAGTAACCAAATTTGGTAAAGGAGAAATGCTGCCAACCTTGTGGCCGTATCCTGCAAGAGCAGCTTTAAAGTCACAGCTAATGGTCACTTAACATTCACAAGAATTCAGGGCTGTAAAGGACACTTGCCCTAAATATTTGTGCTGAAGTAGGGAATGGACAAAATATTCAAAACAGGCAAATATTGCAAGAAGAGATTATGAAGAGTTAAGTTTTATTCACACTCTTTTTAAAAAAAAGGAAAATGGATAAAAGCTCAACCTCAGGGAGTGTTAGACGCATGCAATCTAATCTACAAAAAGTTTCAACTTACACCAGTCGACTGACCATCAGCAAAAAGTCTACAAACAATAAATGCTGAAGGGGTTTTAGAGAACTGTGTACCCTCTGCCTGCTGGTGAGACGTAAAGGGGTAACAGCCAATAATGAGAACAGAAAGGAGCTGTGTTTAAAAGTAAAAATGGAGGTACTATTCAATCCAGCAGGCGCACCATTGGACCTCTCACCTGAGAAGACAAGAATCGAGAAGACACAGGCCGCAAAAGCTGCAGTGCAGCCTTATTCACAATAGCCAAGACAGTGAAGCAATCAAAATGTCCAACAACAGGTAAATGGATAAAGAAGAAGTGGTCCATGTACACAATGGAATATTAGCCATGGAAGACAATGAACCATTGCTCTTTGAGGCACCACAAATGAGTCTGGAGATAATCATGAAAGATGAGGTAAGTTGGAAAGCAAAAGACCTGTGTTCTATGATAGCACTTATAGGCGTTATCTAATAACTGACACAAATGAACATATTTCCACAGAGAAAGACACTCACAGATTTAGAAAACAAACTATGCTCATCTAAAATGACAGGTGGGGGGAATGGATAAATTAAGGTTAGTGTTACTATATGTATACAAACACATATGATATACATATCTCAAAAAGGCCAACCATATAGCAAGGGAAGTCTGCGGAACCCTCTGTAACATTTTACATGGGAAGAGGATCTGTACTTGAATAAACATATATAATGTACAAATGAACCAGATTGTGTACACCTAGGACAAACAATATTCTAAGCTTTACCCCAATTAAAACACTTTTAAAAACCAAGAAGAAATAATGACACATAAACTTATGGGGGTTTCTCCACGCACATTCCAATGGAATTTACAACCTAGGAACACGACTTCCAGAAAGGCTCTGCTGCCCTACTACCCAGATTTGGGAATGGAGAAATGCTGCCTCCTTGAGGCCACTTCCCACAACAGCAGCTTTAAACCCATTGCTAAAGGTCACTAAATATTCACCAAACTTGCAGTTCGGGAAATGACACCTGCTCTCTAAAAAAACGCTGGGGTGGAAAATCGACCAAATAATTCAAAAGAGGGCAACCTTCAAAGAAGACAATTTCAAGAGTTATATTGTACTGCCAATTGTTTCCTTTTTTTAACAGAAAAGAAAACGGCGGAGAAAAATGATGAGTTTTACGAATTTTCAAAGACATGCAAACCCAAATTACAAAAACCTATCAGCTCACAGCAGCCAGAAGGGCCATTAGCATAAATGCTGTAAACAATAAATGCTGAAGCGATTGTGGAGAAATGCGTACCCTCGACTCTAAGGGGGACGTGGTAAGAGCCACTAATGAAAACACAAAGAGGGTGCTTTGAAAAGGGAAACACGGTGCTACCAGTCAATCAATCACACCCACTGCTGGGCCTATCACCTGAGAACATGAGAATCAAAAAGTCACAGGCTGGCAAACCTGCACTCCAAAAATATTTACCATAGCCAACACTTGGAAGCAATGAAAATGTCCATCAACCGAGGAATGCACAAAGAAGAAGTGGTCCACGTACACAGTGGAAAATTACTCCAATAAAAAATAAAAATTAAATTTAAAAATCCAACAAAAGTAAGGAGACATCAGCTTGTGTGGGTTTGTCCGGGCACACTCCACTCTAATTTATAACCGAGAAACACCACAGGCCGCAAGGGCTTTTCCCTAGTTACCAGGGTGGGGAACATAGAAAGGCTGCCGCCCTCTGGCAGTTACCTGCAAAAGCAGTTTTAAAGCCTGTGCTAATGGTCATTTCATAGGAACAAGTACTGCAGAACTGTAAATGAAACCTGCCCTCAAAATGTCTTCAGGGAGGTAACGGCCAAAACATTTCAAAAGGTGACACGTACTTTAAGAGAACACTTTGAAGAACTAAGGGGTAATCACTGCTTGAAAAATAAAAAGGACATGTCTTAAAGCTCAATTTCAACGGATTATGAGGCACATGCGAATTCAACCACAAAGAGGTATCAGCTCACACTTGTCAGAATAACCATGAGCAAGAAAACTACAAACAATAAATGCTGAAGGTGTTGTGGAGAAATGCATACCCTCAACTTCAAGGGGGACGTAAGTTGGAAAGGGCCACGAATGAGAACAGAGTGGAGGTGCCTTAAAAATATAAACATTGAGCTACCATATGATCCAGCAGGCCCACTCCTCCACCTATAATCTAAGAAGAGAGAATTGGAAAGACACAGGCAGGCAAATCTGCATTGCCCAGTATTACAATAGCCAAGATATGGAAGTAACCAAAAAGACCACCAACAGATGGGTGGGCAAAGAAGAACTCCTCCATGTACAGATGGAATATTCGCTAGTGAAAAAATGAAACAATGCCATTTGCAGCACCATAGATGAGTCTAGTCGTAATCACGCCATGTGTAGTAAGTGAAAAAGCAAAAGGCACATATCCTATCATATCACTTTCAGGAGTTACTTAAAAATTGATACCAATGAAGATATTTCCACAGAGAAAGGCAATCACAGATTCATTAAAAAACTTATGGTTCACCAAATAGAAAGGGATGAGGATTGGATACATTACCATATTGGGGTTAACAGAGATATACAAACCATGTGAAATATATAACCACCAAAGACGTACGGAAGACCAGGAGAAGACTGCTCAACATTGTGTCATAACCTATATTGGCAAAGGATGCGAGGAAGAATAGATACACGTATATGTGTGAAAGAACCACATCTTGCACACCTACAACAAACAAACCATTGTAATCAAATTTGCTGGGATAAGCAATAAAAAGTAAATTACAAATATGAACAAGAAGTAATGAGACATAAAGATAAAGGGCTTTTTCCTGGCACATTCCATTCTAATATACACCCTAGAACACCACTTCCATTAAGGCTCTGTTTCCCTAGTAACCAAATTTGGTAAAGGAGAAATGCTGCCAACCTTGTGGCCGTATCCTGCAAGAGCAGCTTTAAAGTCACAGCTAATGGTCACTTAACATTCACAAGAATTCAGGGCTGTAAAGGACACTTGCCCTAAATATTTGTGCTGAAGTAGGGAATGGACAAAATATTCAAAACAGGCAAATATTGCAAGAAGAGATTATGAAGAGTTAAGTTTTATTCACACTCTTTTTAAAAAAAAGGAAAATGGATAAAAGCTCAACCTCAGGGAGTGTTAGACGCATGCAATCTAATCTACAAAAAGTTTCAACTTACACCAGTCGACTGACCATCAGCAAAAAGTCTACAAACAATAAATGCTGAAGGGGTTTTAGAGAACTGTGTACCCTCTGCCTGCTGGTGAGACGTAAAGGGGTAACAGCCAATAATGAGAACAGAAAGGAGCTGTGTTTAAAAGTAAAAATGGAGGTACTATTCAATCCAGCAGGCGCACCATTGGACCTCTCACCTGAGAAGACAAGAATCGAGAAGACACAGGCCGCAAAAGCTGCAGTGCAGCCTTATTCACAATAGCCAAGACAGTGAAGCAATCAAAATGTCCAACAACAGGTAAATGGATAAAGAAGAAGTGGTCCATGTACACAATGGAATATTAGCCATGGAAGACAATGAACCATTGCTCTTTGAGGCACCACAAATGAGTCTGGAGATAATCATGAAAGATGAGGTAAGTTGGAAAGCAAAAGACCTGTGTTCTATGATAGCACTTATAGGCGTTATCTAATAACTGACACAAATGAACATATTTCCACAGAGAAAGACACTCACAGATTTAGAAAACAAACTATGCTCATCTAAAACGACAGGTGGGGGGAATGGATAAATTAAGGTTAGTGTTACTATATGTATACAAACACATATGATATACATATCTCAAAAAGGCCAACCATATAGCAAGGGAAGTCTGCGGAACCCTCTGTAACATTTTACATGGGAAGAGGATCTGTACTTGAATAGACATATATAATGTACAAATGAACCAGATTGTGTACACCTAGGACAAACAATATTCTAAGCTTTACCCCAATTAAAACACTTTTAAAAACCAAGAAGAAATAATGACACATAAACTTGTGGGGGTTTCGCCACGCACATTCCAATGTAATTTACAACCTAGGAACACGACTTCCAGAAAGGCTCTGCTGCCCTACTCCCCAGATTTGGGAATGGGGAAATGCTGCCTCCTAGAGGCCGCTTCCCACAACAGCAGCTTTAAACCCATTGCTAAAGGTCACTAAATATTCACCAAACTTGCAGTTCGGGAAATGACACCTGCTCTCTAAAAAAACGCTGGGGTGGAAAATCGACCAAATAATTCAAAAGAGGGCAACCTTCAAAGAAGACAATTTCAAGAGTTATATTGTACTGCCAATTGTTTCCTTTTTTTAACGGAAAAGAAAACGGCGGAGAAAAATGATGAGTTTTACGAATGTTCAAAGACATGCAAACCCAAATTACAAAAACCTATCAGCTCACAGCAGCCAGAAGGGCCATTAGCATCAATGCTGTAAACAATAAATGCTGAAGCGATTGTGGAGAAATGCGTACCCTCGATTCTAAGGGGGACGTGGTAAGAGCCACTAATGAAAACACAAAGAAGGTGCTTTGAAAAGGGAAACACGGTGCTACCAGTCAATCAATCACACCCACTGCTGGGCCTATCACCTGAGAAAATGAGAATCCAAACGTCACAGGCTGGCAATCCTGCACTCCAACAATATTTACCATAGCCAACACTTGGAAGCAATGAAAATGTCCATCAACCGAGGAATGCACAAAGAAGAAGTGGTCCACGTACACAGTGGAAAATTACTCCAATAAAAAATAAAAATTAAATTTAAAAATCCAACGAAAGTAAGGAGACATCAGCTTGTGTGGGTTTGTCCGGGCACACTCCACTCTAATTTATAACCGAGAAACACCACAGGCCGCAAGGGCTTTTCCCTAGTTACCAGGGTGGGGAACATAGAAAGGCTGCCGCCCTCTGGCAGTTACCTGCAAAAGCAGTTTTAAAGCCTGTGCTAATGGTCATTTCATAGGAACAAGTACTGCAGAACTGTAAATGAAACCTGCCCTCAAAATGTCTTCAGGGAGGTAACGGCCAAAACATTTCAAAAGGTGACACGTACTTTAAGAGAACACTTTGAAGAACTAAGGGGTAATCACTGCTTGAAAAATAAAAAGGACATGCCTTAAAGCTCAATTTCAACGGATTATGAGGCACATGCGAATTCAACCACAAAGAGGTATCAGCTCACACTTGTCAGAATAACCATGAGCAAGAAAACTACAAACAATAAATGCTGAAGGTGTTGTGGAGAAATGCATACCCTCAACTTCAAGGGGGACGTAAGTTGGAAAGGGCCACGAATGAGAACAGAATGGAGGTGCCTTAAAAAGGTCAACATTGAGCTACCATATGATCCAGCAGGCCCACTCCTCCACCTATAATCTAAGAAGAGAGAATTGGAAAGACACAGGCAGGCAAATCTGCATTGCCCAGTATTACAATAGCCACGATATGGAAGTAACCAAAAAGACCACCAACAGATGGGTGGGCAAAGAAGAACTCCTCCATTTACAGATGGAATATTCGCTAGTGAAAAAAATGAAACAATGCCATTTGCAGCACCATAGATGAGTCTAGACGTAATCACGCCAAGTGTAGTAAGTGAGAAAGCAAAAGGCACATATCCTATCATATCACTTTCAGGAGTTACTTAAAAATTGATACCAATGAAGATATTTCCACAGAGAAAGGCAATCACAGATTCATTAAAAAACTTATGGTTCACCAAATAGAAAGGGATGAGGATTGGATACATTACCATATTGGGGTTAACAGAGATATACAAACCATGTGAAATATATAACCACCAAAGACGTACGGAAGACCAGGAGAAGACTGCTCAACATTGTGTCATAACCTACATTGGCAAAGGATGCGAGGAAGAATAGATACACGTATATGTGTGAAAGAACCACATCTTGCACACCTACAACAAACAAACCATTGTAATCAAATTTGCTGGGATAAGCAATAAAAAGTAAATTACAAATATGAACAAGAAGTAATGAGACATAAAGATAAAGGGCTTTTTCCTGGCACATTCCATTCTAATATACACCCTAGAACACCACTTCCATTAAGGCTCTGTTTCCCTAGTAACCAAATTTGGTAAAGGAGAAATGCTGCCAACCTTGTGGCCGTATCCTGCAAGAGCAGCTTTAAAGTCACAGCTAATGGTCACTTAACATTCACAAGAATTCAGGGCTGTAAAGGACACTTGCCCTAAATATTTGTGCTGAAGTAGGGAATGGACAAAATATTCAAAACAGGCAAATATTGCAAGAAGAGATTATGAAGAGTTAAGTTTTATTCACACTCTTTTTAAAAAAAAGGAAAATGGATAAAAGCTCAACCTCAGGGAGTGTTAGACGCATGCAATCTAATCTACAAAAAGTTTCAACTTACACCAGTCGACTGACCATCAGCAAAAAGTCTACAAACAATAAATGCTGAAGGGGTTTTAGAGAACTGTGTACCCTCTGCCTGCTGGTGAGACGTAAAGGGGTAACAGCCAATAATGAGAACAGAAAGGAGCTGTGTTTAAAAGTAAAAATGGAGGTACTATTCAATCCAGCAGGCGCACCATTGGACCTCTCACCTGAGAAGACAAGAATCGAGAAGACACAGGCCGCAAAAGCTGCAGTGCAGCCTTATTCACAATAGCCAAGACAGTGAAGCAATCAAAATGTCCAACAACAGGTAAATGGATAAAGAAGAAGTGGTCCATGTACACAATGGAATATTAGCCATGGAAGACAATGAACCATTGCTCTTTGAGGCACCACAAATGAGTCTGGAGATAATCATGAAAGATGAGGTAAGTTGGAAAGCAAAAGACCTGTGTTCTATGATAGCACTTATAGGCGTTATCTAATAACTGACACAAATGAACATATTTCCACAGAGAAAGACACTCACAGATTTAGAAAACAAACTATGCTCATCTAAAACGACAGGTGGGGGGAATGGATAAATTAAGGTTAGTGTTACTATATGTATACAAACACATATGATATACATATCTCAAAAAGGCCAACCATATAGCAAGGGAAGTCTGCGGAACCCTCTGTAACATTTTACATGGGAAGAGGATCTGTACTTGAATAGACATATATAATGTACAAATGAACCAGATTGTGTACACCTAGGACAAACAATATTCTAAGCTTTACTCCAATTAAAACACTTTTAAAAACCAAGAAGAAATAATGACACATAAACTTATGGGGGTTTCTCCACGCACATTCCAATGGAATTTACAACCTAGGAACACGACTTCCAGAAAGGCTCTGCTGCCCTACTACCCAGATTTGGGAATGGAGAAATGCTGCCTCCTTGAGGCCACTTCCCACAACAGCAGCTTTAAACCCATTGCTAAAGGTCACTAAATATTCACCAAACTTGCAGTTCGGGAAATGACACCTGCTCTCTAAAAAAACGCTGGGGTGGAAAATCGACCAAATAATTCAAAAGAGGGCAACCTTCAAAGAAGACAATTTCAAGAGTTATATTGTACTGCCAATTGTTTCCTTTTTTTAACAGAAAAGAAAACGGCGGAGAAAAATGATGAGTTTTACGAATTTTCAAAGACATGCAAACCCAAATTACAAAAACCTATCAGCTCACAGCAGCCAGAAGGGCCATTAGCATAAATGCTGTAAACAATAAATGCTGAAGCGATTGTGGAGAAATGCGTACCCTCGACTCTAAGGGGGACGTGGTAAGAGCCACTAATGAAAACACAAAGAGGGTGCTTTGAAAAGGGAAACACGGTGCTACCAGTCAATCAATCACACCCACTGCTGGGCCTATCACCTGAGAACATGAGAATCAAAAAGTCACAGGCTGGCAAACCTGCACTCCAAAAATATTTACCATAGCCAACACTTGGAAGCAATGAAAATGTCCATCAACCGAGGAATGCACAAAGAAGAAGTGGTCCACGTACACAGTGGAAAATTACTCCAATAAAAAATAAAAATTAAATTTAAAAATCCAACAAAAGTAAGGAGACATCAGCTTGTGTGGGTTTGTCCGGGCACACTCCACTCTAATTTATAACCGAGAAACACCACAGGCCGCAAGGGCTTTTCCCTAGTTACCAGGGTGGGGAACATAGAAAGGCTGCCGCCCTCTGGCAGTTAGCTGCAAAAGCAGTTTTAAAGCCTGTGCTAATGGTCATTTCATAGGAACAAGTACTGCAGAACTGTAAATGAAACCTGACCTCAAAATGTCTTCAGGGAGGTAACGGCCAAAACATTTCAAAAGGTGACACGTACTTTAAGAGAACACTTTGAAGAACTAAGGGGTAATCACTGCTTGAAAAATAAAAAGGACATGCCTTAAAGCTCAATTTCAACGGATTATGAGGCACATGCGAATTCAACCACAAAGAGGTATCAGCTCACACTTGTCAGAATAACCATGAGCAAGAAAACTACAAACAATAAATGCTGAAGGTGTTGTGGAGAAATGCATACCCTCAACTTCAAGGGGGACGTAAGTTGGAAAGGGCCACGAATGAGAACAGAATGGAGGTGCCTTAAAAATATAAACATTGAGCTACCATATGATCCAGCAGGCCCACTCCTCCACCTATAATCTAAGAAGAGAGAATTGGAAAGACACAGGCAGGCAAATCTGCATTGCCCAGTATTACAATAGCCAAGATATGGAAGTAACCAAAAGGACCACCAACAGATGGGTGGGCAAAGAAGAACTCCTCCATGTACAGATGGAATATTCGCTAGTGAAAAAAATGAAACAATGCCATTTGCAGCACCATAGATGAGTCTAGACGTAATCACGCCACGTGTAGCAAGTGAGAAAGCAAAAGGCACATATCCTATCATATCACTTTCAGGAGTTACTTAAAAATTGATACCAATGAAGATATTTCCACAGAGAAAGGCAATCACAGATTCATTAAAAAACTTATGGTTCACCAAATAGAAAGGGATGAGGATTGGATACATTACCATATTGGGGTTAACAGAGATATACAAACCATGTGAAATATATAACCACCAAAGACGTACGGAAGACCAGGAGAAGACTGCTCAACATTGTGTCATAACCTATATTGGCAAAAGATGCGAGGAAGAATAGATACACGTATATGTGTGAAAGAACCACATCTTGCACACCTACAACAAACAAACCATTGTAATCAAATTTGCTGGGATAAGCAATAAAAAGTAAATTACAAATATGAACAAGAAGTAATGAGACATAAAGATAAAGGGCTTTTTCCTGGCACATTCCATTCTAATATACACCCTAGAACACCACTTCCATTAAGGCTCTGTTTCCCTAGTAACCAAATTTGGTAAAGGAGAAATGCTGCCAACCTTGTGGCCGTATCCTGCAAGAGCAGCTTTAAAGTCACAGCTAATGGTCACTTAACATTCACAAGAATTCAGGGCTGTAAAGGACACTTGCCCTAAATATTTGTGCTGAAGTAGGGAATGGACAAAATATTCAAAACAGGCAAATATTGCAAGAAGAGATTATGAAGAGTTAAGTTTTATTCACACTCTTTTTAAAAAAAAGGAAAATGGATAAAAGCTCAACCTCAGGGAGTGTTAGACGCATGCAATCTAATCTACAAAAAGTTTCAACTTACACCAGTCGACTGACCATCAGCAAAAAGTCTACAAACAATAAATGCTGAAGGGGTTTTAGAGAACTGTGTACCCTCTGCCTGCTGGTGAGACGTAAAGGGGTAACAGCCAATAATGAGAACAGAAAGGAGCTGTGTTTAAAAGTAAAAATGGAGGTACTATTCAATCCAGCAGGCGCACCATTGGACCTCTCACCTGAGAAGACAAGAATCGAGAAGACACAGGCCGCAAAAGCTGCAGTGCAGCCTTATTCACAATAGCCAAGACAGTGAAGCAATCAAAATGTCCAACAACAGGTAAATGGATAAAGAAGAAGTGGTCCATGTACACAATGGAATATTAGCCATGGAAGACAATGAACCATTGCTCTTTGAGGCACCACAAATGAGTCTGGAGATAATCATGAAAGATGAGGTAAGTTGGAAAGCAAAAGACCTGTGTTCTATGATAGCACTTATAGGCGTTATCTAATAACTGACACAAATGAACATATTTCCACAGAGAAAGACACTCACAGATTTAGAAAACAAACTATGCTCATCTAAAATGACAGGTGGGGGGAATGGATAAATTAAGGTTAGTGTTACTATATGTATACAAACACATATGATATACATATCTCAAAAAGGCCAACCATATAGCAAGGGAAGTCTGCGGAACCCTCTGTAACATTTTACATGGGAAGAGGATCTGTACTTGAATAGACATATATAATGTACAAATGAACCAGATTGTGTACACCTAGGACAAACAATATTCTAAGCTTTACCCCAATTAAAACACTTTTAAAAACCAAGAAGAAATAATGACACATAAACTTATGGGGGTTTCTCCACGCACATTCCAATGGAATTTACAACCTAGGAACACGACTTCCAGAAAGGCTCTGCTGCCCTACTACCCAGATTTGGGAATGGAGAAATGCTGCCTCCTTGAGGCCACTTCCCACAACAGCAGCTTTAAACCCATTGCTAAAGGTCACTAAATATTCACCAAACTTGCAGTTCGGGAAATGACACCTGCTCTCTAAAAAAACGCTGGGGTGGAAAATCGACCAAATAATTCAAAAGAGGGCAACCTTCAAAGAAGACAATTTCAAGAGTTATATTGTACTGCCAATTGTTTCCTTTTTTTAACAGAAAAGAAAACGGCGGAGAAAAATGATGAGTTTTACGAATTTTCAAAGACATGCAAACCCAAATTACAAAAACCTATCAGCTCACAGCAGCCAGAAGGGCCATTAGCATAAATGCTGTAAACAATAAATGCTGAAGCGATTGTGGAGAAATGCGTACCCTCGACTCTAAGGGGGACGTGGTAAGAGCCACTAATGAAAACACAAAGAGGGTGCTTTGAAAAGGGAAACACGGTGCTACCAGTCAATCAATCACACCCACTGCTGGGCCTATCACCTGAGAACATGAGAATCAAAAAGTCACAGGCTGGCAAACCTGCACTCCAAAAATATTTACCATAGCCAACACTTGGAAGCAATGAAAATGTCCATCAACCGAGGAATGCACAAAGAAGAAGTGGTCCACGTACACAGTGGAAAATTACTCCAATAAAAAATAAAAATTAAATTTAAAAATCCAACAAAAGTAAGGAGACATCAGCTTGTGTGGGTTTGTCCGGGCACACTCCACTCTAATTTATAACCGAGAAACACCACAGGCCGCAAGGGCTTTTCCCTAGTTACCAGGGTGGGGAACATAGAAAGGCTGCCGCCCTCTGGCAGTTACCTGCAAAAGCAGTTTTAAAGCCTGTGCTAATGGTCATTTCATAGGAACAAGTACTGCAGAACTGTAAATGAAACCTGCCCTCAAAATGTCTTCAGGGAGGTAACGGCCAAAACATTTCAAAAGGTGACACGTACTTTAAGAGAACACTTTGAAGAACTAAGGGGTAATCACTGCTTGAAAAATAAAAAGGACATGTCTTAAAGCTCAATTTCAACGGATTATGAGGCACATGCGAATTCAACCACAAAGAGGTATCAGCTCACACTTGTCAGAATAACCATGAGCAAGAAAACTACAAACAATAAATGCTGAAGGTGTTGTGGAGAAATGCATACCCTCAACTTCAAGGGGGACGTAAGTTGGAAAGGGCCACGAATGAGAACAGAGTGGAGGTGCCTTAAAAATATAAACATTGAGCTACCATATGATCCAGCAGGCCCACTCCTCCACCTATAATCTAAGAAGAGAGAATTGGAAAGACACAGGCAGGCAAATCTGCATTGCCCAGTATTACAATAGCCAAGATATGGAAGTAACCAAAAAGACCACCAACAGATGGGTGGGCAAAGAAGAACTCCTCCATGTACAGATGGAATATTCGCTAGTGAAAAAATGAAACAATGCCATTTGCAGCACCATAGATGAGTCTAGTCGTAATCACGCCATGTGTAGTAAGTGAAAAAGCAAAAGGCACATATCCTATCATATCACTTTCAGGAGTTACTTAAAAATTGATACCAATGAAGATATTTCCACAGAGAAAGGCAATCACAGATTCATTAAAAAACTTATGGTTCACCAAATAGAAAGGGATGAGGATTGGATACATTACCATATTGGGGTTAACAGAGATATACAAACCATGTGAAATATATAACCACCAAAGACGTACGGAAGACCAGGAGAAGACTGCTCAACATTGTGTCATAACCTATATTGGCAAAGGATGCGAGGAAGAATAGATACACGTATATGTGTGAAAGAACCACATCTTGCACACCTACAACAAACAAACCATTGTAATCAAATTTGCTGGGATAAGCAATAAAAAGTAAATTACAAATATGAACAAGAAGTAATGAGACATAAAGATAAAGGGCTTTTTCCTGGCACATTCCATTCTAATATACACCCTAGAACACCACTTCCATTAAGGCTCTGTTTCCCTAGTAACCAAATTTGGTAAAGGAGAAATGCTGCCAACCTTGTGGCCGTATCCTGCAAGAGCAGCTTTAAAGTCACAGCTAATGGTCACTTAACATTCACAAGAATTCAGGGCTGTAAAGGACACTTGCCCTAAATATTTGTGCTGAAGTAGGGAATGGACAAAATATTCAAAACAGGCAAATATTGCAAGAAGAGATTATGAAGAGTTAAGTTTTATTCACACTCTTTTTAAAAAAAAGGAAAATGGATAAAAGCTCAACCTCAGGGAGTGTTAGACGCATGCAATCTAATCTACAAAAAGTTTCAACTTACACCAGTCGACTGACCATCAGCAAAAAGTCTACAAACAATAAATGCTGAAGGGGTTTTAGAGAACTGTGTACCCTCTGCCTGCTGGTGAGACGTAAAGGGGTAACAGCCAATAATGAGAACAGAAAGGAGCTGTGTTTAAAAGTAAAAATGGAGGTACTATTCAATCCAGCAGGCGCACCATTGGACCTCTCACCTGAGAAGACAAGAATCGAGAAGACACAGGCCGCAAAAGCTGCAGTGCAGCCTTATTCACAATAGCCAAGACAGTGAAGCAATCAAAATGTCCAACAACAGGTAAATGGATAAAGAAGAAGTGGTCCATGTACACAATGGAATATTAGCCATGGAAGACAATGAACCATTGCTCTTTGAGGCACCACAAATGAGTCTGGAGATAATCATGAAAGATGAGGTAAGTTGGAAAGCAAAAGACCTGTGTTCTATGATAGCACTTATAGGCGTTATCTAATAACTGACACAAATGAACATATTTCCACAGAGAAAGACACTCACAGATTTAGAAAACAAACTATGCTCATCTAAAACGACAGGTGGGGGGAATGGATAAATTAAGGTTAGTGTTACTATATGTATACAAACACATATGATATACATATCTCAAAAAGGCCAACCATATAGCAAGGGAAGTCTGCGGAACCCTCTGTAACATTTTACATGGGAAGAGGATCTGTACTTGAATAGACATATATAATGTACAAATGAACCAGATTGTGTACACCTAGGACAAACAATATTCTAAGCTTTACCCCAATTAAAACACTTTTAAAAACCAAGAAGAAATAATGACACATAAACTTGTGGGGGTTTCGCCACGCACATTCCAATGTAATTTACAACCTAGGAACACGACTTCCAGAAAGGCTCTGCTGCCCTACTCCCCAGATTTGGGAATGGGGAAATGCTGCCTCCTAGAGGCCGCTTCCCACAACAGCAGCTTTAAACCCATTGCTAAAGGTCACTAAATATTCACCAAACTTGCAGTTCGGGAAATGACACCTGCTCTCTAAAAAAACGCTGGGGTGGAAAATCGACCAAATAATTCAAAAGAGGGCAACCTTCAAAGAAGACAATTTCAAGAGTTATATTGTACTGCCAATTGTTTCCTTTTTTTAACGGAAAAGAAAACGGCGGAGAAAAATGATGAGTTTTACGAATGTTCAAAGACATGCAAACCCAAATTACAAAAACCTATCAGCTCACAGCAGCCAGAAGGGCCATTAGCATCAATGCTGTAAACAATAAATGCTGAAGCGATTGTGGAGAAATGCGTACCCTCGATTCTAAGGGGGACGTGGTAAGAGCCACTAATGAAAACACAAAGAAGGTGCTTTGAAAAGGGAAACACGGTGCTACCAGTCAATCAATCACACCCACTGCTGGGCCTATCACCTGAGAAAATGAGAATCCAAACGTCACAGGCTGGCAATCCTGCACTCCAACAATATTTACCATAGCCAACACTTGGAAGCAATGAAAATGTCCATCAACCGAGGAATGCACAAAGAAGAAGTGGTCCACGTACACAGTGGAAAATTACTCCAATAAAAAATAAAAATTAAATTTAAAAATCCAACGAAAGTAAGGAGACATCAGCTTGTGTGGGTTTGTCCGGGCACACTCCACTCTAATTTATAACCGAGAAACACCACAGGCCGCAAGGGCTTTTCCCTAGTTACCAGGGTGGGGAACATAGAAAGGCTGCCGCCCTCTGGCAGTTACCTGCAAAAGCAGTTTTAAAGCCTGTGCTAATGGTCATTTCATAGGAACAAGTACTGCAGAACTGTAAATGAAACCTGCCCTCAAAATGTCTTCAGGGAGGTAACGGCCAAAACATTTCAAAAGGTGACACGTACTTTAAGAGAACACTTTGAAGAACTAAGGGGTAATCACTGCTTGAAAAATAAAAAGGACATGCCTTAAAGCTCAATTTCAACGGATTATGAGGCACATGCGAATTCAACCACAAAGAGGTATCAGCTCACACTTGTCAGAATAACCATGAGCAAGAAAACTACAAACAATAAATGCTGAAGGTGTTGTGGAGAAATGCATACCCTCAACTTCAAGGGGGACGTAAGTTGGAAAGGGCCACGAATGAGAACAGAATGGAGGTGCCTTAAAAAGGTCAACATTGAGCTACCATATGATCCAGCAGGCCCACTCCTCCACCTATAATCTAAGAAGAGAGAATTGGAAAGACACAGGCAGGCAAATCTGCATTGCCCAGTATTACAATAGCCACGATATGGAAGTAACCAAAAAGACCACCAACAGATGGGTGGGCAAAGAAGAACTCCTCCATTTACAGATGGAATATTCGCTAGTGAAAAAAATGAAACAATGCCATTTGCAGCACCATAGATGAGTCTAGACGTAATCACGCCAAGTGTAGTAAGTGAGAAAGCAAAAGGCACATATCCTATCATATCACTTTCAGGAGTTACTTAAAAATTGATACCAATGAAGATATTTCCACAGAGAAAGGCAATCACAGATTCATTAAAAAACTTATGGTTCACCAAATAGAAAGGGATGAGGATTGGATACATTACCATATTGGGGTTAACAGAGATATACAAACCATGTGAAATATATAACCACCAAAGACGTACGGAAGACCAGGAGAAGACTGCTCAACATTGTGTCATAACCTACATTGGCAAAGGATGCGAGGAAGAATAGATACACGTATATGTGTGAAAGAACCACATCTTGCACACCTACAACAAACAAACCATTGTAATCAAATTTGCTGGGATAAGCAATAAAAAGTAAATTACAAATATGAACAAGAAGTAATGAGACATAAAGATAAAGGGCTTTTTCCTGGCACATTCCATTCTAATATACACCCTAGAACACCACTTCCATTAAGGCTCTGTTTCCCTAGTAACCAAATTTGGTAAAGGAGAAATGCTGCCAACCTTGTGGCCGTATCCTGCAAGAGCAGCTTTAAAGTCACAGCTAATGGTCACTTAACATTCACAAGAATTCAGGGCTGTAAAGGACACTTGCCCTAAATATTTGTGCTGAAGTAGGGAATGGACAAAATATTCAAAACAGGCAAATATTGCAAGAAGAGATTATGAAGAGTTAAGTTTTATTCACACTCTTTTTAAAAAAAAGGAAAATGGATAAAAGCTCAACCTCAGGGAGTGTTAGACGCATGCAATCTAATCTACAAAAAGTTTCAACTTACACCAGTCGACTGACCATCAGCAAAAAGTCTACAAACAATAAATGCTGAAGGGGTTTTAGAGAACTGTGTACCCTCTGCCTGCTGGTGAGACGTAAAGGGGTAACAGCCAATAATGAGAACAGAAAGGAGCTGTGTTTAAAAGTAAAAATGGAGGTACTATTCAATCCAGCAGGCGCACCATTGGACCTCTCACCTGAGAAGACAAGAATCGAGAAGACACAGGCCGCAAAAGCTGCAGTGCAGCCTTATTCACAATAGCCAAGACAGTGAAGCAATCAAAATGTCCAACAACAGGTAAATGGATAAAGAAGAAGTGGTCCATGTACACAATGGAATATTAGCCATGGAAGACAATGAACCATTGCTCTTTGAGGCACCACAAATGAGTCTGGAGATAATCATGAAAGATGAGGTAAGTTGGAAAGCAAAAGACCTGTGTTCTATGATAGCACTTATAGGCGTTATCTAATAACTGACACAAATGAACATATTTCCACAGAGAAAGACACTCACAGATTTAGAAAACAAACTATGCTCATCTAAAACGACAGGTGGGGGGAATGGATAAATTAAGGTTAGTGTTACTATATGTATACAAACACATATGATATACATATCTCAAAAAGGCCAACCATATAGCAAGGGAAGTCTGCGGAACCCTCTGTAACATTTTACATGGGAAGAGGATCTGTACTTGAATAGACATATATAATGTACAAATGAACCAGATTGTGTACACCTAGGACAAACAATATTCTAAGCTTTACCCCAATTAAAACACTTTTAAAAACCAAGAAGAAATAATGACACATAAACTTGTGGGGGTTTCGCCACGCACATTCCAATGTAATTTACAACCTAGGAACACGACTTCCAGAAAGGCTCTGCTGCCCTACTCCCCAGATTTGGGAATGGGGAAATGCTGCCTCCTAGAGGCCGCTTCCCACAACAGCAGCTTTAAACCCATTGCTAAAGGTCACTAAATATTCACCAAACTTGCAGTTCGGGAAATGACACCTGCTCTCTAAAAAAACGCTGGGGTGGAAAATCGACCAAATAATTCAAAAGAGGGCAACCTTCAAAGAAGACAATTTCAAGAGTTATATTGTACTGCCAATTGTTTCCTTTTTTTAACGGAAAAGAAAACGGCGGAGAAAAATGATGAGTTTTACGAATGTTCAAAGACATGCAAACCCAAATTACAAAAACCTATCAGCTCACAGCAGCCAGAAGGGCCATTAGCAGCAATGCTGTAAACAATAAATGCTGAAGCGATTGTGGAGAAATGCGTACCCTCGATTCTAAGGGGGACGTGGTAAGAGCCACTAATGAAAACACAAAGAAGGTGCTTTGAAAAGGGAAACACGGTGCTACCAGTCAATCAATCACACCCACTGCTGGGCCTATCACCTGAGAAAATGAGAATCCAAACGTCACAGGCTGGCAATCCTGCACTCCAACAATATTTACCATAGCCAACACTTGGAAGCAATGAAAATGTCCATCAACCGAGGAATGCACAAAGAAGAAGTGGTCCACGTACACAGTGGAAAATTACTCCAATAAAAAATAAAAATTAAATTTAAAAATCCAACGAAAGTAAGGAGACATCAGCTTGTGTGGGTTTGTCCGGGCACACTCCACTCTAATTTATAACCGAGAAACACCACAGGCCGCAAGGGCTTTTCCCTAGTTACCAGGGTGGGGAACATAGAAAGGCTGCCGCCCTCTGGCAGTTACCTGCAAAAGCAGTTTTAAAGCCTGTGCTAATGGTCATTTCATAGGAACAAGTACTGCAGAACTGTAAATGAAACCTGCCCTCAAAATGTCTTCAGGGAGGTAACGGCCAAAACATTTCAAAAGGTGACACGTACTTTAAGAGAACACTTTGAAGAACTAAGGGGTAATCACTGCTTGAAAAATAAAAAGGACATGCCTTAAAGCTCAATTTCAACGGATTATGAGGCACATGCGAATTCAACCACAAAGAGGTATCAGCTCACACTTGTCAGAATAACCATGAGCAAGAAAACTACAAACAATAAATGCTGAAGGTGTTGTGGAGAAATGCATACCCTCAACTTCAAGGGGGACGTAAGTTGGAAAGGGCCACGAATGAGAACAGAATGGAGGTGCCTTAAAAAGGTCAACATTGAGCTACCATATGATCCAGCAGGCCCACTCCTCCACCTATAATCTAAGAAGAGAGAATTGGAAAGACACAGGCAGGCAAATCTGCATTGCCCAGTATTACAATAGCCACGATATGGAAGTAACCAAAAAGACCACCAACAGATGGGTGGGCAAAGAAGAACTCCTCCATTTACAGATGGAATATTCGCTAGTGAAAAAAATGAAACAATGCCATTTGCAGCACCATAGATGAGTCTAGACGTAATCACGCCAAGTGTAGTAAGTGAGAAAGCAAAAGGCACATATCCTATCATATCACTTTCAGGAGTTACTTAAAAATTGATACCAATGAAGATATTTCCACAGAGAAAGGCAATCACAGATTCATTAAAAAACTTATGGTTCACCAAATAGAAAGGGATGAGGATTGGATACATTACCATATTGGGGTTAACAGAGATATACAAACCATGTGAAATATATAACCACCAAAGACGTACGGAAGACCAGGAGAAGACTGCTCAACATTGTGTCATAACCTACATTGGCAAAGGATGCGAGGAAGAATAGATACACGTATATGTGTGAAAGAACAACATCTTGCACACCTAGAACAAACAAACCATTGTAATCAAATTTGCTGGGATAAAAAATAAAAAGTAAATTACAAATATGAACAAGAAGTAATGAGACATAAAGTTAAAGGGCTTTTTCCTGGCACATTCCATTCTAATATACAACCTAGAACACCACTTCCATTAAGGCTCTGTTTCCCTAGTAACCAAATTTGGTAAAGGAGAAATGCTGCCACCTTGTGGCCGTATCCTGCAAGAGCAGCTTTAAAGTCACAGCCAATGGTCACTTAACATTCACAAGGACTCAGGGCTGTAAAGGACACTTGCCCTAAATATTTGTGCTGAAGTAGGGAATGGGCAAAAAATTCAAAACAGGCAAATGTTTCAAGAAGAGATTAGGAAGAGTTAAGTTTTACTCACACTCTTTTTAAAAAAAAGGAAAATGGATAAAAGCTCAACCTCAGGGAGTGTTAGACGCATGCAATCTAATCTACAAAAAGTTTCAACTTACACCAGTCGACTGACCATCAGCAAAAAGTCTACAAACAATAAATGCTGAAGGGGTTTTAGAGAACTGTGTACCCTCTGCCTGCTGGTGAGACGTAAAGGGGTAACAGCCAATAATGAGAACAGAAAGGAGCTGCGTTTAAAAGTAAAAATGGAGGTACTATTCAATCCAGCAGGCGCACCATTGGACCTCTCACCTGAGAAGACAAGAATCGAGAAGACACAGGCCACAAAAGCTGCAGTGCAGCCTTATTCACAATAGCCAAGACAGTGAAGCAATCAAAATGTCCAACAACAGGTAAATGGATAAAGAAGAAGTGGTCCATGTACACAATGGAATATGAGCCATGGAAGACAATGAACCATTGCTCTTTGAGGCACCACAAATGAGTCTGGAGATAATCACGAAAGATGAGGTAAGTTGGAAAGCAAAAGACCTGTGTTCTATGATAGCACTTATAGGCGTTATCTAATAACTGACACAAATGAACATATTTCCACAGAGAAAGACACTCACAGATTTAGAAAACAAACTATGCTCATCTAAAACGACTGGTGGGGGGAATGGATAAATTAAGATTAGTGTTACTATATGTATACAAACACATATGATATACATATCTCAAAAAGACCAACCATATAGCAAGGGAAGTCTGCGGAACCCTCTGTAACATTTTACATGGGAAGAGGATCTGTACTTGAATAGACATATATAATGTACAAATGAACCAGATTGTGTACACCTAGGACAAACAATATTCTAAGCTTTACCCCAATTAAAACACTTTTAAAAACCAAGAAGAAATAATGACACATAAACTTGTGGGGGTTTCGCCACGCACATTCCAATGTAATTTACAACCTAGGAACCCGACTTCCAGAAAGGCTCTGCTGCCCTACTCCCCAGATTTGGGAATGGGGAAATGCTGCCTCCTAGAGGCCGCTTCCCACAACAGCAGCTTTAAACCCATTGCTAAAGGTCACTAAATATTCACCAAACTTGCAGTTCGGGAAATGACACCTGCTCTCTAAAAAAACGCTGGGGTGGAAAATCGACCAAATAATTCAAAAGAGGGCAACCTTCAAAGAAGACAATTTCAAGAGTTATATTGTACTGCCAATTGTTTCCTTTTTTTAACGGAAAAGAAAACGGCGGAGAAAAATGATGAGTTTTACGAATGTTCAAAGACATGCAAACCCAAATTACAAAAACCTATCAGCTCACAGCAGCCAGAAGGGCCATTAGCATCAATGCTGTAAACAATAAATGCTGAAGCGATTGTGGAGAAATGCGTACCCTCGATTCTAAGGGGGACGTGGTAAGAGCCACTAATGAAAACACAAAGAAGGTGCTTTGAAAAGGGAAACACGGTGCTACCAGTCAATCAATCACACCCACTGCTGGGCCTATCACCTGAGAAAATGAGAATCCAAACGTCACAGGCTGGCAATCCTGCACTCCAACAATATTTACCATAGCCAACACTTGGAAGCAATGAAAATGTCCATCAACCGAGGAATGCACAAAGAAGAAGTGGTCCACGTACACAGTGGAAAATTACTCCAATAAAAAATAAAAATTAAATTTAAAAATCCAACGAAAGTAAGGAGACATCAGCTTGTGTGGGTTTGTCCGGGCACACTCCACTCTAATTTATAACCGAGAAACACCACAGGCCGCAAGGGCTTTTCCCTAGTTACCAGGGTGGGGAACATAGAAAGGCTGCCGCCCTCTGGCAGTTACCTGCAAAAGCAGTTTTAAAGCCTGTGCTAATGGTCATTTCATAGGAACAAGTACTGCAGAACTGTAAATGAAACCTGCCCTCAAAATGTCTTCAGGGAGGTAACGGCCAAAACATTTCAAAAGGTGACACGTACTTTAAGAGAACACTTTGAAGAACTAAGGGGTAATCACTGCTTGAAAAATAAAAAGGACATGCCTTAAAGCTCAATTTCAACGGATTATGAGGCACATGCGAATTCAACCACAAAGAGGTATCAGCTCACACTTGTCAGAATAACCATGAGCAAGAAAACTACAAACAATAAATGCTGAAGGTGTTGTGGAGAAATGCATACCCTCAACTTCAAGGGGGACGTAAGTTGGAAAGGGCCACGAATGAGAACAGAATGGAGGTGCCTTAAAAAGGTCAACATTGAGCTACCATATGATCCAGCAGGCCCACTCCTCCACCTATAAACTAAGAAGAGAGAATTGGAAAGACACAGGCAGGCAAATCTGCATTGCCCAGTATTACAATAGCCAAGATATGGAAGTAACCAAAAAGACCACCAACAGATGGGTGGGCAAAGAAGAACTCCTCCATTTACAGATGGAATATTCGCTAGTGAAAAAAATGAAACAATGCCATTTGCAGCACCATAGATGAGTCTAGACGTAATCACGCCAAGTGTAGTAAGTGAGAAAGCAAAAGGCACATATCCTATCATATCACTTTCAGGAGTTACTTAAAAATTGATACCAGTGAAGATATTTCCACAGAGAAAGGCAATCACAGATTCATTAAAAAACTTATGGTTCACCAAATAGAAAGGGATGAGGATTGGATACATTACCATATTAGGGTTAACAGAGATATACAAACCATGTGAAATATATAACCACCAAAGACGTACGGAAGACCAGGAGAAGACTGCTCAACATTGTGTCATAACCTACATTGGCAAAGGATGCGAGGAAGAATAGATACACGTATATGTGTGAAAGAACCACATCTTGCACACCTAGAACAAACAAACCATTGTAATCAAATTTGCTGGGATAAAAAATAAAAAGTAAATTACAAATATGAACAAGAAGTAATGAGACATAAAGTTAAAGGGCTTTTTCCTGGCACATTCCATTCTAATATACAACCTAGAACACCACTTCCATTAAGGCTCTGTTTCCCTAGTAACCAAATTTGGTAAAGGAGAAATGCTGCCACCTTGTGGCCGTATCCTGCAAGAGCAGCTTTAAAGTCACAGCCAATGGTCACTTAACATTCACAAGGACTCAGGGCTGTAAAGGACACTTGCCCTAAATATTTGTGCTGAAGTAGGGAATGGGCAAAAAATTCAAAACAGGCAAATGTTTCAAGAAGAGATTAGGAAGAGTTAAGTTTTACTCACACTCTTTTTAAAAAAAAGGAAAATGGATAAAAGCTCAACCTCAGGGAGTGTTAGACGCATGCAATCTAATCTACAAAAAGTTTCAACTTACACCAGTCGACTGACCATCAGCAAAAAGTCTACAAACAATAAATGCTGAAGGGGTTTTAGAGAACTGTGTACCCTCTGCCTGCTGGTGAGACGTAAAGGGGTAACAGCCAATAATGAGAACAGAAAGGAGCTGCGTTTAAAAGTAAAAATGGAGGTACTATTCAATCCAGCAGGCGCACCATTGGACCTCTCACCTGAGAAGACAAGAATCGAGAAGACACAGGCCGCAAAAGCTGCAGTGCAGCCTTATTCACCATAGCCAAGACAGTGAAGCAATCAAAATGTCCAACAACAGGTAAATGGATAAAGAAGAAGTGGTCCGTGTACACAATGGAATATGAGCCATGGAAGACAATGAACCATTGCTCTTTGAGGCACCACAAATGAGTCTGGAGATAATCACGAAAGATGAGGTAAGTTGGAAAGCAAAAGACCTGTGTTCTATGATAGCACTTATAGGCGTTATCTAATAACTGACACAAATGAACATATTTCCACAGAGAAAGACACTCACAGATTTAGAAAACAAACTATGCTCATCTAAAACGACCGGTGGGGGGAATGGATAAATTAAGATTAGTGTTACTATATGTATACAAACACATATGATATACATATCTCAAAAAGACCAACCATATAGCAAGGGAAGTCTGCGGAACCCTCTGTAACATTTTACATGGGAAGAGGATCTGTACTTGAATAGACATATATAATGTACAAATGAACCAGATTGTGTACACCTAGGACAAACAATATTCTAAGCTTTACCCCAATTAAAACACTTTTAAAAACCAAGAAGAAATAATGACACATAAACTTGTGGGGGTTTCGCCACGCACATTCCAATGTAATTTACAACCTAGGAACACGACTTCCAGAAAGGCTCTGCTGCCCTACTCCCCAGATTTGGGAATGGGGAAATGCTGCCTCCTAGAGGCCGCTTCCCACAACAGCAGCTTTAAACCCATTGCTAAAGGTCACTAAATATTCACCAAACTTGCAGTTCGGGAAATGACACCTGCTCTCTAAAAAAACGCTGGGGTGGAAAATCGACCAAATAATTCAAAAGAGGGCAACCTTCAAAGAAGACAATTTCAAGAGTTATATTGTACTGCCAATTGTTTCCTTTTTTTAACGGAAAAGAAAACGGCGGAGAAAAATGATGAGTTTTACGAATGTTCAAAGACATGCAAACCCAAATTACAAAAACCTATCAGCTCACAGCAGCCAGAAGGGCCATTAGCATCAATGCTGTAAACAATAAATGCTGAAGCAATTGTGGAGAAATGCGTACCCTCGATTCTAAGGGGGACGTGGTAAGAGCCACTAATGAAAACACAAAGAAGGTGCTTTGAAAAGGGAAACACGGTGCTACCAGTCAATCAATCACACCCACTGCTGGGCCTATCACCTGAGAAAATGAGAATCCAAACGTCACAGGCTGGCAATCCTGCACTCCAACAATATTTACCATAGCCAACACTTGGAAGCAATGAAAATGTCCATCAACCGAGGAATGCACAAAGAAGAAGTGGTCCACGTACACAGTGGAAAATTACTCCAATAAAAAATAAAAATTAAATTTAAAAATCCAACGAAAGTAAGGAGACATCAGCTTGTGTGGGTTTGTCCGGGCACACTCCACTCTAATTTATAACCGAGAAACACCACAGGCCGCAAGGGCTTTTCCCTAGTTACCAGGGTGGGGAACATAGAAAGGCTGCCGCCCTCTGGCAGTTACCTGCAAAAGCAGTTTTAAAGCCTGTGCTAATGGTCATTTCATAGGAACAAGTACTGCAGAACTGTAAATGAAACCTGCCCTCAAAATGTCTTCAGGGAGGTAACGGCCAAAACATTTCAAAAGGTGACACGTACTTTAAGAGAACACTTTGAAGAACTAAGGGGTAATCACTGCTTGAAAAATAAAAAGGACATGCCTTAAAGCTCAATTTCAACGGATTATGAGGCACATGCGAATTCAACCACAAAGAGGTATCAGCTCACACTTGTCAGAATAACCATGAGCAAGAAAACTACAAACAATAAATGCTGAAGGTGTTGTGGAGAAATGCATACCCTCAACTTCAAGGGGGACGTAAGTTGGAAAGGGCCACGAATGAGAACAGAATGGAGGTGCCTTAAAAATGTAAACATTGAGCTACCATATGATCCAGCAGGCCCACTCCTCCACCTATAATCTAAGAAGAGAGAATTGGAAAGACACAGGCAGGCAAATCTGCATTGCCCAGTATTACAATAGCCAAGATATGGAAGTAACCAAAAAGACCACCAACAGATGGGTGGGCAAAGAAGAACTCCTCCATGTACAGATGGAATATTCGCTAGTGAAAAAAATGAAACAATGCCATTTGCAGCACCATAGATGAGTCTAGACGTAATCACGCCACGTGTAGTAAGTGAGAAAGCAAAAGGCACATATCCTATCATATCACTTTCAGGAGTTACTTAAAAATTGATACCAGTGAAGATATTTCCACAGAGAAAGGCAATCACAGATTCATTAAAAAACTTATGGTTCACCAAATAGAAAGGGATGAGGATTGGATACATTACCATATTAGGGTTAACAGAGATATACAAACCATGTGAAATATATAACCACCAAAGACGTACGGAAGACCAGGAGAAGACTGCTCAACATTGTGTCATAACCTACATTGGCAAAGGATGCGAGGAAGAATAGATACACGTATATGTGTGAAAGAACCACATCTTGCACACCTAGAACAAACAAACCATTGTAATCAAATTTGCTGGGATAAAAAATAAAAAGTAAATTACAAATATGAACAAGAAGTAATGAGACATAAAGTTAAAGGGCTTTTTCCTGGCACATTCCATTCTAATATACAACCTAGAACACCACTTCCATTAAGGCTCTGTTTCCCTAGTAACCAAATTTGGTAAAGGAGAAATGCTGCCACCTTGTGGCCGTATCCTGCAAGAGCAGCTTTAAAGTCACAGCCAATGGTCACTTAACATTCACAAGGACTCAGGGCTGTAAAGGACACTTGCCCTAAATATTTGTGCTGAAGTAGGGAATGGGCAAAAAATTCAAAACAGGCAAATGTTTCAAGAAGAGATTAGGAAGAGTTAAGTTTTACTCACACTCTTTTTAAAAAAAAGGAAAATGGATAAAAGCTCAACCTCAGGGAGTGTTAGACGCATGCAATCTAATCTACAAAAAGTTTCAACTTACACCAGTCGACTGACCATCAGCAAAAAGTCTACAAACAATAAATGCTGAAGGGGTTTTAGAGAACTGTGTACCCTCTGCCTGCTGGTGAGACGTAAAGGGGTAACAGCCAATAATGAGAACAGAAAGGAGCTGCGTTTAAAAGTAAAAATGGAGGTACTATTCAATCCAGCAGGCGCACCATTGGACCTCTCACCTGAGAAGACAAGAATCGAGAAGACACAGGCCGCAAAAGCTGCAGTGCAGCCTTATTCACCATAGCCAAGACAGTGAAGCAATCAAAATGTCCAACAACAGGTAAATGGATAAAGAAGAAGTGGTCCATGTACACAATGGAATATTAGCCATGGAAGACAATGAACCATTGCTCTTTGAGGCACCACAAATGAGTCTGGAGATAATCACGAAAGATGAGGTAAGTTGGAAAGCAAAAGACCTGTGTTCTATGATAGCACTTATAGGCGTTATCTAATAACTGACACAAATGAACATATTTCCACAGAGAAAGACACTCACAGATTTAGAAAACAAACTATGCTCATCTAAAACGACCGGTGGGGGGAATGGATAAATTAAGATTAGTGTTACTATATGTATACAAACACATATGATATACATATCTCAAAAAGACCAACCATATAGCAAGGGAAGTCTGCGGAACCCTCTGTAACATTTTACATGGGAAGAGGATCTGTACTTGAATAGACATATATAATGTACAAATGAACCAGATTGTGTACACCTAGGACAAACAATATTCTAAGCTTTACCCCAATTAAAACACTTTTAAAAACCAAGAAGAAATAATGACACATAAACTTGTGGGGGTTTCGCCACGCACATTCCAATGTAATTTACAACCTAGGAACACGACTTCCAGAAAGGCTCTGCTGCCCTACTCCCCAGATTTGGGAATGGGGAAATGCTGCCTCCTAGAGGCCGCTTCCCACAACAGCAGCTTTAAACCCATTGCTAAAGGTCACTAAATATTCACCAAACTTGCAGTTCGGGAAATGACACCTGCTCTCTAAAAAAACGCTGGGGTGGAAAATCGACCAAATAATTCAAAAGAGGGCAACCTTCAAAGAAGACAATTTCAAGAGTTATATTGTACTGCCAATTGTTTCCTTTTTTTAACGGAAAAGAAAACGGCGGAGAAAAATGATGAGTTTTACGAATGTTCAAAGACATGCAAACCCAAATTACAAAAACCTATCAGCTCACAGCAGCCAGAAGGGCCATTAGCATCAATGCTGTAAACAATAAATGCTGAAGCGATTGTGGAGAAATGCGTACCCTCGATTCTAAGGGGGACGTGGTAAGAGCCACTAATGAAAACACAAAGAAGGTGCTTTGAAAAGGGAAACACGGTGCTACCAGTCAATCAATCACACCCACTGCTGGGCCTATCACCTGAGAAAATGAGAATCCAAACGTCACAGGCTGGCAATCCTGCACTCCAACAATATTTACCATAGCCAACACTTGGAAGCAATGAAAATGTCCATCAACCGAGGAATGCACAAAGAAGAAGTGGTCCACGTACACAGTGGAAAATTACTCCAATAAAAAATAAAAATTAGGGCTTCCCTGGTGGTGCAGTGGTTGAGGGTCTGCCTGCTAATGCGGGGGACGCGGGTTCGGGCCCTGGTTTGGGAGGATCCCGCATGCCGCGGAGCGGCTGGGCCCGTGAGCCACAGCTGCTGAGCCTGCGCGTCTGGAGCCTGTGCCCCGCGACGGGAGGGGCCGCGATAGTGAGGGGCCCGCGCACCGCGATGAAGAGCGGTCCCCGCACCGCGATGAAGGGTGGCCCCCACTTGCCTCAACTAGAGAAAGCCCTCGCATGAGCCGAGGACCCAACACAGCCAAAAATAAAATAAAATAAAATAAATAAAGTAGTTATAAAAAAAAAAAAAATAAATAAAATAAAATAAAAATTAAATTTAAAAATCCAACGAAAGTAAGGAGACATCAGCTTGTGTGGGTTTGTCCGGGCACACTCCACTCTAATTTATAACCGAGAAACACCACAGGCCGCAAGGGCTTTTCCCTAGTTACCAGGGTGGGGAACATAGAAAGGCTGCCGCCCTCTGGCAGTTACCTGCAAAAGCAGTTTTAAAGCCTGTGCTAATGGTCATTTCATAGGAACAAGTACTGCAGAACTGTAAATGAAACCTGCCCTCAAAATGTCTTCAGGGAGGTAACGGCCAAAACATTTCAAAAGGTGACACGTACTTTAAGAGAACACTTTGAAGAACTAAGGGGTAATCACTGCTTGAAAAATAAAAAGGACATGCCTTAAAGCTCAATTTCAACGGATTATGAGGCACATGCGAATTCAACCACAAAGAGGTATCAGCTCACACTTGTCAGAATAACCATGAGCAAGAAAACTACAAACAATAAATGCTGAAGGTGTTGTGGAGAAATGCATACCCTCAACTTCAAGGGGGACGTAAGTTGGAAAGGGCCACGAATGAGAACAGAATGGAGGTGCCTTAAAAAGGTCAACATTGAGCTACCATATGATCCAGCAGGCCCACTCCTCCACCTGTAATCTAAGAAGAGAGAATTGGAAAGACACAGGCAGGCAAATCTGCATTGCCCAGTATTACAATAGCCAAGATATGGAAGTAACCAAAAAGACCACCAACAGATGGGTGGGCAAAGAAGAACTCCTCCATTTACAGATGGAATATTCGCTAGTGAAAAAAATGAAACAATGCCATTTGCAGCACCATAGATGAGTCTAGACGTAATCACGCCAAGTGTAGTAAGTGAGAAAGCAAAAGGCACATATCCTATCATATCACTTTCAGGAGTTACTTAAAAATTGATACCAGTGAAGATATTTCCACAGAGAAAGGCAATCACAGATTCATTAAAAAACTTATGGTTCACCAAATAGAAAGGGATGAGGATTGGATACATTACCATATTGGGGTTAACAGAGATATACAAACCATGTGAAATATATAACCACCAAAGACGTACGGAAGACCAGGAGAAGACTGCTCAACATTGTGTCATAACCTACATTGGCAAAGGATGCGAGGAAGAATAGATACACGTATATGTGTGAAAGAACCACATCTTGCACACCTAGAACAAACAAACCATTGTAATCAAATTTGCTGGGATAAAAAATAAAAAGTAAATTACAAATATGAACAAGAAGTAATGAGACATAAAGTTAAAGGGCTTTTTCCTGGCACATTCCATTCTAATATACAACCTAGAACACCACTTCCATTAAGGCTCTGTTTCCCTAGTAACCCAATTTGGTAAAGGAGAAATGCTGCCACCTTGTGGCCGTATCCTGCAAGAGCAGCTTTAAAGTCACAGCCAATGGTCACTTAACATTCACAAGGACTCAGGGCTGTAAAGGACACTTGCCCTAAATATTTGTGCTGAAGTAGGGAATGGGCAAAAAATTCAAAACAGGCAAATGTTTCAAGAAGAGATTAGGAAGAGTTAAGTTTTACTCACACTCTTTTTAAAAAAAAGGAAAATGGATAAAAGCTCAACCTCAGGGAGTGTTAGACGCATGCAATCTAATCTACAAAAAGTTTCAACTTACACCAGTCGACTGACCATCAGCAAAAAGTCTACAAACAATAAATGCTGAAGGGGTTTTAGAGAACTGTGTACCCTCTGCCTGCTGGTGAGACGTAAAGGGGTAACAGCCAATAATGAGAACAGAAAGGAGCTGCGTTTAAAAGTAAAAATGGAGGTACTATTCAATCCAGCAGGCGCACCATTGGACCTCTCACCTGAGAAGACAAGAATCGAGAAGACACAGGCCGCAAAAGCTGCAGTGCAGCCTTATTCACAATAGCCAAGACAGTGAAGCAATCAAAATGTCCAACAACAGGTAAATGGATAAAGAAGAAGTGGTCCGTGTACACAATGGAATATGAGCCATGGAAGACAATGAACCATTGCTCTTTGAGGCACCACAAATGAGTCTGGAGATAATCACGAAAGATGAGGTAAGTTGGAAAGCAAAAGACCTGTGTTCTATGATAGCACTTATAGGCGTTATCTAATAACTGACACAAATGAACATATTTCCACAGAGAAAGACACTCACAGATTTAGAAAACAAACTATGCTCATCTAAAACGACCGGTGGGGGGAATGGATAAATTAAGATTAGTGTTACTATATGTATACAAACACATATGATATACATATCTCAAAAAGACCAACCATATAGCAAGGGAAGTCTGCGGAACCCTCTGTAACATTTTACATGGGAAGAGGATCTGTACTTGAATAGACATATATAATGTACAAATGAACCAGATTGTGTACACCTAGGACAAACAATATTCTAAGCTTTACCCCAATTAAAACACTTTTAAAAACCAAGAAGAAATAATGACACATAAACTTGTGGGGGTTTCGCCACGCACATTCCAATGTAATTTACAACCTAGGAACACGACTTCCAGAAAGGCTCTGCTGCCCTACTCCCCAGATTTGGGAATGGGGAAATGCTGCCTCCTAGAGGCCGCTTCCCACAACAGCAGCTTTAAACCCATTGCTAAAGGTCACTAAATATTCACCAAACTTGCAGTTCGGGAAATGACACCTGCTCTCTAAAAAAACGCTGGGGTGGAAAATCGACCAAATAATTCAAAAGAGGGCAACCTTCAAAGAAGACAATTTCAAGAGTTATATTGTACTGCCAATTGTTTCCTTTTTTTAACGGAAAAGAAAACGGCGGAGAAAAATGATGAGTTTTACGAATGTTCAAAGACATGCAAACCCAAATTACAAAAACCTATCAGCTCACAGCAGCCAGAAGGGCCATTAGCATCAATGCTGTAAACAATAAATGCTGAAGCGATTGTGGAGAAATGCGTACCCTCGATTCTAAGGGGGACGTGGTAAGAGCCACTAATGAAAACACAAAGAAGGTGCTTTGAAAAGGGAAACACGGTGCTACCAGTCAATCAATCACACCCACTGCTGGGCCTATCACCTGAGAAAATGAGAATCCAAACGTCACAGGCTGGCAATCCTGCACTCCAACAATATTTACCATAGCCAACACTTGGAAGCAATGAAAATGTCCATCAACCGAGGAATGCACAAAGAAGAAGTGGTCCACGTACACAGTGGAAAATTACTCCAATAAAAAATAAAAATTAAATTTAAAAATCCAACGAAAGTAAGGAGACATCAGCTTGTGTGGGTTTGTCCGGGCACACTCCACTCTAATTTATAACCGAGAAACACCACAGGCCGCAAGGGCTTTTCCCTAGTTACCAGGGTGGGGAACATAGAAAGGCTGCCGCCCTCTGGCAGTTACCTGCAAAAGCAGTTTTAAAGCCTGTGCTAATGGTCATTTCATAGGAACAAGTACTGCAGAACTGTAAATGAAACCTGCCCTCAAAATGTCTTCAGGGAGGTAACGGCCAAAACATTTCAAAAGGTGACACGTACTTTAAGAGAACACTTTGAAGAACTAAGGGGTAATCACTGCTTGAAAAATAAAAAGGACATGCCTTAAAGCTCAATTTCAACGGATTATGAGGCACATGCGAATTCAACCACAAAGAGGTATCAGCTCACACTTGTCAGAATAACCATGAGCAAGAAAACTACAAACAATAAATGCTGAAGGTGTTGTGGAGAAATGCATACCCTCAACTTCAAGGGGGACGTAAGTTGGAAAGGGCCACGAATGAGAACAGAATGGAGGTGCCTTAAAAAGGTCAACATTGAGCTACCATATGATCCAGCAGGCCCACTCCTCCACCTGTAATCTAAGAAGAGAGAATTGGAAAGACACAGGCAGGCAAATCTGCATTGCCCAGTATTACAATAGCCAAGATATGGAAGTAACCAAAAAGACCACCAACAGATGGGTGGGCAAAGAAGAACTCCTCCATTTACAGATGGAATATTCGCTAGTGAAAAAAATGAAACAATGCCATTTGCAGCACCATAGATGAGTCTAGACGTAATCACGCCAAGTGTAGTAAGTGAGAAAGCAAAAGGCACATATCCTATCATATCACTTTCAGGAGTTACTTAAAAATTGATACCAGTGAAGATATTTCCACAGAGAAAGGCAATCACAGATTCATTAAAAAACTTATGGTTCACCAAATAGAAAGGGATGAGGATTGGATACATTACCATATTGGGGTTAACAGAGATATACAAACCATGTGAAATATATAACCACCAAAGACGTACGGAAGACCAGGAGAAGACTGCTCAACATTGTGTCATAACCTACATTGGCAAAGGATGCGAGGAAGAATAGATACACGTATATGTGTGAAAGAACCACATCTTGCACACCTAGAACAAACAAACCATTGTAATCAAATTTGCTGGGATAAAAAATAAAAAGTAAATTACAAATATGAACAAGAAGTAATGAGACATAAAGTTAAAGGGCTTTTTCCTGGCACATTCCATTCTAATATACAACCTAGAACACCACTTCCATTAAGGCTCTGTTTCCCTAGTAACCAAATTTGGTAAAGGAGAAATGCTGCCACCTTGTGGCCGTATCCTGCAAGAGCAGCTTTAAAGTCACAGCCAATGGTCACTTAACATTCACAAGGACTCAGGGCTGTAAAGGACACTTGCCCTAAATATTTGTGCTGAAGTAGGGAATGGGCAAAAAATTCAAAACAGGCAAATGTTTCAAGAAGAGATTAGGAAGAGTTAAGTTTTACTCACACTCTTTTTAAAAAAAAGGAAAATGGATAAAAGCTCAACCTCAGGGAGTGTTAGACGCATGCAATCTAATCTACAAAAAGTTTCAACTTACACCAGTCGACTGACCATCAGCAAAAAGTCTACAAACAATAAATGCTGAAGGGGTTTTAGAGAACTGTGTACCCTCTGCCTGCTGGTGAGACGTAAAGGGGTAACAGCCAATAATGAGAACAGAAAGGAGCTGCGTTTAAAAGTAAAAATGGAGGTACTATTCAATCCAGCAGGCGCACCATTGGACCTCTCACCTGAGAAGACAAGAATCGAGAAGACACAGGCCGCAAAAGCTGCAGTGCAGCCTTATTCACAATAGCCAAGACAGTGAAGCAATCAAAATGTCCAACAACAGGTAAATGGATAAAGAAGAAGTGGTCCGTGTACACAATGGAATATGAGCCATGGAAGACAATGAACCATTGCTCTTTGAGGCACCACAAATGAGTCTGGAGATAATCACGAAAGATGAGGTAAGTTGGAAAGCAAAAGACCTGTGTTCTATGATAGCACTTATAGGCGTTATCTAATAACTGACACAAATGAACATATTTCCACAGAGAAAGACACTCACAGATTTAGAAAACAAACTATGCTCATCTAAAACGACCGGTGGGGGGAATGGATAAATTAAGATTAGTGTTACTATATGTATACAAACACATATGATATACATATCTCAAAAAGACCAACCATATAGCAAGGGAAGTCTGCGGAACCCTCTGTAACATTTTACATGGGAAGAGGATCTGTACTTGAATAGACATATATAATGTACAAATGAACCAGATTGTGTACACCTAGGACAAACAATATTCTAAGCTTTACCCCAATTAAAACACTTTTAAAAACCAAGAAGAAATAATGACACATAAACTTGTGGGGGTTTCGCCACGCACATTCCAATGTAATTTACAACCTAGGAACACGACTTCCAGAAAGGCTCTGCTGCCCTACTCCCCAGATTTGGGAATGGGGAAATGCTGCCTCCTAGAGGCCGCTTCCCACAACAGCAGCTTTAAACCCATTGCTAAAGGTCACTAAATATTCACCAAACTTGCAGTTCGGGAAATGACACCTGCTCTCTAAAAAAACGCTGGGGTGGAAAATCGACCAAATAATTCAAAAGAGGGCAACCTTCAAAGAAGACAATTTCAAGAGTTATATTGTACTGCCAATTGTTTCCTTTTTTTAACGGAAAAGAAAACGGCGGAGAAAAATGATGAGTTTTACGAATGTTCAAAGACATGCAAACCCAAATTACAAAAACCTATCAGCTCACAGCAGCCAGAAGGGCCATTAGCATCAATGCTGTAAACAATAAATGCTGAAGCGATTGTGGAGAAATGCGTACCCTCGATTCTAAGGGGGACGTGGTAAGAGCCACTAATGAAAACACAAAGAAGGTGCTTTGAAAAGGGAAACACGGTGCTACCAGTCAATCAATCACACCCACTGCTGGGCCTATCACCTGAGAAAATGAGAATCCAAACGTCACAGGCTGGCAATCCTGCACTCCAACAATATTTACCATAGCCAACACTTGGAAGCAATGAAAATGTCCATCAACCGAGGAATGCACAAAGAAGAAGTGGTCCACGTACACAGTGGAAAATTACTCCAATAAAAAATAAAAATTAAATTTAAAAATCCAACGAAAGTAAGGAGACATCAGCTTGTGTGGGTTTGTCCGGGCACACTCCACTCTAATTTATAACCGAGAAACACCACAGGCCGCAAGGGCTTTTCCCTAGTTACCAGGGTGGGGAACATAGAAAGGCTGCCGCCCTCTGGCAGTTACCTGCAAAAGCAGTTTTAAAGCCTGTGCTAATGGTCATTTCATAGGAACAAGTACTGCAGAACTGTAAATGAAACCTGCCCTCAAAATGTCTTCAGGGAGGTAACGGCCAAAACATTTCAAAAGGTGACACGTACTTTAAGAGAACACTTTGAAGAACTAAGGGGTAATCACTGCTTGAAAAATAAAAAGGACATGCCTTAAAGCTCAATTTCAACGGATTATGAGGCACATGCGAATTCAACCACAAAGAGGTATCAGCTCACACTTGTCAGAATAACCATGAGCAAGAAAACTACAAACAATAAATGCTGAAGGTGTTGTGGAGAAATGCATACCCTCAACTTCAAGGGGGACGTAAGTTGGAAAGGGCCACGAATGAGAACAGAATGGAGGTGCCTTAAAAAGGTCAACATTGAGCTACCATATGATCCAGCAGGCCCACTCCTCCACCTATAATCTAAGAAGAGAGAATTGGAAAGACACAGGCAGGCAAATCTGCATTGCCCAGTATTACAATAGCCACGATATGGAAGTAACCAAAAAGACCACCAACAGATGGGTGGGCAAAGAAGAACTCCTCCATTTACAGATGGAATATTCGCTAGTGAAAAAAATGAAACAATGCCATTTGCAGCACCATAGATGAGTCTAGACGTAATCACGCCAAGTGTAGTAAGTGAGAAAGCAAAAGGCACATATCCTATCATATCACTTTCAGGAGTTACTTAAAAATTGATACCAGTGAAGATATTTCCACAGAGAAAGGCAATCACAGATTCATTAAAAAACTTATGGTTCACCAAATAGAAAGGGATGAGGATTGGATACATTACCATATTGGGGTTAACAGAGATATACAAACCATGTGAAATATATAACCACCAAAGACGTACGGAAGACCAGGAGAAGACTGCTCAACATTGTGTCATAACCTACATTGGCAAAGGATGCGAGGAAGAATAGATACACGTATATGTGTGAAAGAACCACATCTTGCACACCTAGAACAAACAAACCATTGTAATCAAATTTGCTGGGATAAAAAATAAAAAGTAAATTACAAATATGAACAAGAAGTAATGAGACATAAAGTTAAAGGGCTTTTTCCTGGCACATTCCATTCTAATATACAACCTAGAACACCACTTCCATTAAGGCTCTGTTTCCCTAGTAACCAAATTTGGTAAAGGAGAAATGCTGCCACCTTGTGGCCGTATCCTGCAAGAGCAGCTTTAAAGTCACAGCCAATGGTCACTTAACATTCACAAGGACTCAGGGCTGTAAAGGACACTTGCCCTAAATATTTGTGCTGAAGTAGGGAATGGGCAAAAAATTCAAAACAGGCAAATGTTTCAAGAAGAGATTAGGAAGAGTTAAGTTTTACTCACACTCTTTTTAAAAAAAAGGAAAATGGATAAAAGCTCAACCTCAGGGAGTGTTAGACGCATGCAATCTAATCTACAAAAAGTTTCAACTTACACCAGTCGACTGACCATCAGCAAAAAGTCTACAAACAATAAATGCTGAAGGGGTTTTAGAGAACTGTGTACCCTCTGCCTGCTGGTGAGACGTAAAGAGGTAACAGCCAATAATGAGAACAGAAAGGAACTGTGTTTAAAAGTAAAAATGGAGGTACTATTCAATCCAGCAGGCGCACCATTGGACCTCTCACCTGAGAAGACAAGAATCGAGAAGACACAGGCCGCAAAAGCTGCAGTGCAGCCTTATTCACAATAGCCAAGACAGTGAAGCAATCAAAATGTCCAACAACAGGTAAATGGATAAAGAAGAAGTGGTCCGTGTACACAATGGAATATGAGCCATGGAAGACAATGAACCATTGCTCTTTGAGGCACCACAAATGAGTCTGGAGATAATCACGAAAGATGAGGTAAGTTGGAAAGCAAAAGACCTGTGTTCTATGATAGCACTTATAGGCGTTATCTAATAACTGACACAAATGAACATATTTCCACAGAGAAAGACACTCACAGATTTAGAAAACAAACTATGCTCATCTAAAACGACAGGTGGGGGGAATGGATAAATTAAGATTAGTGTTACTATATGTATACAAACACATATGATATACATATCTCAAAAAGACCAACCATATAGCAAGGGAAGTCTGCGGAACCCTCTGTAACATTTTACATGGGAAGAGGATCTGTACTTGAATAGACATATATAATGTACAAATGAACCAGATTGTGTACACCTAGGACAAACAATATTCTAAGCTTTACCCCAATTAAAACACTTTTAAAAACCAAGAAGAAATAATGACACATAAACTTGTGGGGGTTTCGCCACGCACATTCCAATGTAATTTACAACCTAGGAACACGACTTCCAGAAAGGCTCTGCTGCCCTACTCCCCAGATTTGGGAATGGGGAAATGCTGCCTCCTAGAGGCCGCTTCCCACAACAGCAGCTTTAAACCCATTGCTAAAGGTCACTAAATATTCACCAAACTTGCAGTTCGGGAAATGACACCTGCTCTCTAAAAAAACGCTGGGGTGGAAAATCGACCAAATAATTCAAAAGAGGGCAACCTTCAAAGAAGACAATTTCAAGAGTTATATTGTACTGCCAATTGTTTCCTTTTTTTAACGGAAAAGAAAACGGCGGAGAAAAATGATGAGTTTTACGAATGTTCAAAGACATGCAAACCCAAATTACAAAAACCTATCAGCTCACAGCAGCCAGAAGGGCCATTAGCATCAATGCTGTAAACAATAAATGCTGAAGCGATTGTGGAGAAATGCGTACCCTCGATTCTAAGGGGGACGTGGTAAGAGCCACTAATGAAAACACAAAGAAGGTGCTTTGAAAAGGGAAACACGGTGCTACCAGTCAATCAATCACACCCACTGCTGGGCCTATCACCTGAGAAAATGAGAATCCAAACGTCACAGGCTGGCAATCCTGCACTCCAACAATATTTACCATAGCCAACACTTGGAAGCAATGAAAATGTCCATCAACCGAGGAATGCACAAAGAAGAAGTGGTCCACGTACACAGTGGAAAATTACTCCAATAAAAAATAAAAATTAAATTTAAAAATCCAACGAAAGTAAGGAGACATCAGCTTGTGTGGGTTTGTCCGGGCACACTCCACTCTAATTTATAACCGAGAAACACCACAGGCCGCAAGGGCTTTTCCCTAGTTACCAGGGTGGGGAACATAGAAAGGCTGCCGCCCTCTGGCAGTTACCTGCAAAAGCAGTTTTAAAGCCTGTGCTAATGGTCATTTCATAGGAACAAGTACTGCAGAACTGTAAATGAAACCTGCCCTCAAAATGTCTTCAGGGAGGTAACGGCCAAAACATTTCAAAAGGTGACACGTACTTTAAGAGAACACTTTGAAGAACTAAGGGGTAATCACTGCTTGAAAAATAAAAAGGACATGCCTTAAAGCTCAATTTCAACGGATTATGAGGCACATGCGAATTCAACCACAAAGAGGTATCAGCTCACACTTGTCAGAATAACCATGAGCAAGAAAACTACAAACAATAAATGCTGAAGGTGTTGTGGAGAAATGCATACCCTCAACTTCAAGGGGGACGTAAGTTGGAAAGGGCCACGAATGAGAACAGAATGGAGGTGCCTTAAAAAGGTCAACATTGAGCTACCATATGATCCAGCAGGCCCACTCCTCCACCTGTAATCTAAGAAGAGAGAATTGGAAAGACACAGGCAGGCAAATCTGCATTGCCCAGTATTACAATAGCCAAGATATGGAAGTAACCAAAAAGACCACCAACAGATGGGTGGGCAAAGAAGAACTCCTCCATTTACAGATGGAATATTCGCTAGTGAAAAAAATGAAACAATGCCATTTGCAGCACCATAGATGAGTCTAGACGTAATCACGCCAAGTGTAGTAAGTGAGAAAGCAAAAGGCACATATCCTATCATATCACTTTCAGGAGTTACTTAAAAATTGATACCAGTGAAGATATTTCCACAGAGAAAGGCAATCACAGATTCATTAAAAAACTTATGGTTCACCAAATAGAAAGGGATGAGGATTGGATACATTACCATATTGGGGTTAACAGAGATATACAAACCATGTGAAATATATAACCACCAAAGACGTACGGAAGACCAGGAGAAGACTGCTCAACATTGTGTCATAACCTACATTGGCAAAGGATGCGAGGAAGAATAGATACACGTATATGTGTGAAAGAACCACATCTTGCACACCTAGAACAAACAAACCATTGTAATCAAATTTGCTGGGATAAAAAATAAAAAGTAAATTACAAATATGAACAAGAAGTAATGAGACATAAAGTTAAAGGGCTTTTTCCTGGCACATTCCATTCTAATATACAACCTAGAACACCACTTCCATTAAGGCTCTGTTTCCCTAGTAACCCAATTTGGTAAAGGAGAAATGCTGCCACCTTGTGGCCGTATCCTGCAAGAGCAGCTTTAAAGTCACAGCCAATGGTCACTTAACATTCACAAGGACTCAGGGCTGTAAAGGACACTTGCCCTAAATATTTGTGCTGAAGTAGGGAATGGGCAAAAAATTCAAAACAGGCAAATGTTTCAAGAAGAGATTAGGAAGAGTTAAGTTTTACTCACACTCTTTTTAAAAAAAAGGAAAATGGATAAAAGCTCAACCTCAGGGAGTGTTAGACGCATGCAATCTAATCTACAAAAAGTTTCAACTTACACCAGTCGACTGACCATCAGCAAAAAGTCTACAAACAATAAATGCTGAAGGGGTTTTAGAGAACTGTGTACCCTCTGCCTGCTGGTGAGACGTAAAGGGGTAACAGCCAATAATGAGAACAGAAAGGAGCTGCGTTTAAAAGTAAAAATGGAGGTACTATTCAATCCAGCAGGCGCACCATTGGACCTCTCACCTGAGAAGACAAGAATCGAGAAGACACAGGCCGCAAAAGCTGCAGTGCAGCCTTATTCACAATAGCCAAGACAGTGAAGCAATCAAAATGTCCAACAACAGGTAAATGGATAAAGAAGAAGTGGTCCGTGTACACAATGGAATATGAGCCATGGAAGACAATGAACCATTGCTCTTTGAGGCACCACAAATGAGTCTGGAGATAATCACGAAAGATGAGGTAAGTTGGAAAGCAAAAGACCTGTGTTCTATGATAGCACTTATAGGCGTTATCTAATAACTGACACAAATGAACATATTTCCACAGAGAAAGACACTCACAGATTTAGAAAACAAACTATGCTCATCTAAAACGACCGGTGGGGGGAATGGATAAATTAAGATTAGTGTTACTATATGTATACAAACACATATGATATACATATCTCAAAAAGACCAACCATATAGCAAGGGAAGTCTGCGGAACCCTCTGTAACATTTTACATGGGAAGAGGATCTGTACTTGAATAGACATATATAATGTACAAATGAACCAGATTGTGTACACCTAGGACAAACAATATTCTAAGCTTTACCCCAATTAAAACACTTTTAAAAACCAAGAAGAAATAATGACACATAAACTTGTGGGGGTTTCGCCACGCACATTCCAATGTAATTTACAACCTAGGAACACGACTTCCAGAAAGGCTCTGCTGCCCTACTCCCCAGATTTGGGAATGGGGAAATGCTGCCTCCTAGAGGCCGCTTCCCACAACAGCAGCTTTAAACCCATTGCTAAAGGTCACTAAATATTCACCAAACTTGCAGTTCGGGAAATGACACCTGCTCTCTAAAAAAACGCTGGGGTGGAAAATCGACCAAATAATTCAAAAGAGGGCAACCTTCAAAGAAGACAATTTCAAGAGTTATATTGTACTGCCAATTGTTTCCTTTTTTTAACGGAAAAGAAAACGGCGGAGAAAAATGATGAGTTTTACGAATGTTCAAAGACATGCAAACCCAAATTACAAAAACCTATCAGCTCACAGCAGCCAGAAGGGCCATTAGCATCAATGCTGTAAACAATAAATGCTGAAGCGATTGTGGAGAAATGCGTACCCTCGATTCTAAGGGGGACGTGGTAAGAGCCACTAATGAAAACACAAAGAAGGTGCTTTGAAAAGGGAAACACGGTGCTACCAGTCAATCAATCACACCCACTGCTGGGCCTATCACCTGAGAAAATGAGAATCCAAACGTCACAGGCTGGCAATCCTGCACTCCAACAATATTTACCATAGCCAACACTTGGAAGCAATGAAAATGTCCATCAACCGAGGAATGCACAAAGAAGAAGTGGTCCACGTACACAGTGGAAAATTACTCCAATAAAAAATAAAAATTAAATTTAAAAATCCAACGAAAGTAAGGAGACATCAGCTTGTGTGGGTTTGTCCGGGCACACTCCACTCTAATTTATAACCGAGAAACACCACAGGCCGCAAGGGCTTTTCCCTAGTTACCAGGGTGGGGAACATAGAAAGGCTGCCGCCCTCTGGCAGTTACCTGCAAAAGCAGTTTTAAAGCCTGTGCTAATGGTCATTTCATAGGAACAAGTACTGCAGAACTGTAAATGAAACCTGCCCTCAAAATGTCTTCAGGGAGGTAACGGCCAAAACATTTCAAAAGGTGACACGTACTTTAAGAGAACACTTTGAAGAACTAAGGGGTAATCACTGCTTGAAAAATAAAAAGGACATGCCTTAAAGCTCAATTTCAACGGATTATGAGGCACATGCGAATTCAACCACAAAGAGGTATCAGCTCACACTTGTCAGAATAACCATGAGCAAGAAAACTACAAACAATAAATGCTGAAGGTGTTGTGGAGAAATGCATACCCTCAACTTCAAGGGGGACGTAAGTTGGAAAGGGCCACGAATGAGAACAGAATGGAGGTGCCTTAAAAAGGTCAACATTGAGCTACCATATGATCCAGCAGGCCCACTCCTCCACCTGTAATCTAAGAAGAGAGAATTGGAAAGACACAGGCAGGCAAATCTGCATTGCCCAGTATTACAATAGCCAAGATATGGAAGTAACCAAAAAGACCACCAACAGATGGGTGGGCAAAGAAGAACTCCTCCATTTACAGATGGAATATTCGCTAGTGAAAAAAATGAAACAATGCCATTTGCAGCACCATAGATGAGTCTAGACGTAATCACGCCAAGTGTAGTAAGTGAGAAAGCAAAAGGCACATATCCTATCATATCACTTTCAGGAGTTACTTAAAAATTGATACCAGTGAAGATATTTCCACAGAGAAAGACAATCACAGATTCATTAAAAAACTTATGGTTCACCAAATAGAAAGGGATGAGGATTGGATACATTACCATATTGGGGTTAACAGAGATATACAAACCATGTGAAATATATAACCACCAAAGACGTACGGAAGACCAGGAGAAGACTGCTCAACATTGTGTCATAACCTACATTGGCAAAGGATGCGAGGAAGAATAGATACACGTATATGTGTGAAAGAACCACATCTTGCACACCTAGAACAAACAAACCATTGTAATCAAATTTGCTGGGATAAAAAATAAAAAGTAAATTACAAATATGAACAAGAAGTAATGAGACATAAAGTTAAAGGGCTTTTTCCTGGCACATTCCATTCTAATATACAACCTAGAACACCACTTCCATTAAGGCTCTGTTTCCCTAGTAACCAAATTTGGTAAAGGAGAAATGCTGCCACCTTGTGGCCGTATCCTGCAAGAGCAGCTTTAAAGTCACAGCCAATGGTCACTTAACATTCACAAGGACTCAGGGCTGTAAAGGACACTTGCCCTAAATATTTGTGCTGAAGTAGGGAATGGGCAAAAAATTCAAAACAGGCAAATGTTTCAAGAAGAGATTAGGAAGAGTTAAGTTTTACTCACACTCTTTTTAAAAAAAAGGAAAATGGATAAAAGCTCAACCTCAGGGAGTGTTAGACGCATGCAATCTAATCTACAAAAAGTTTCAACTTACACCAGTCGACTGACCATCAGCAAAAAGTCTACAAACAATAAATGCTGAAGGGGTTTTAGAGAACTGTGTACCCTCTGCCTGCTGGTGAGACGTAAAGGGGTAACAGCCAATAATGAGAACAGAAAGGAACTGCGTTTAAAAGTAAAAATGGAGGTACTATTCAATCCAGCAGGCGCACCATTGGACCTCTCACCTGAGAAGACAAGAATCGAGAAGACACAGGCCGCAAAAGCTGCAGTGCAGCCTTATTCACAATAGCCAAGACAGTGAAGCAATCAAAATGTCCAACAACAGGTAAATGGATAAAGAAGAAGTGGTCCGTGTACACAATGGAATATGAGCCATGGAAGACAATGAACCATTGCTCTTTGAGGCACCACAAATGAGTCTGGAGATAATCACGAAAGATGAGGTAAGTTGGAAAGCAAAAGACCTGTGTTCTATGATAGCACTTATAGGCGTTATCTAATAACTGACACAAATGAACATATTTCCACAGAGAAAGACACTCACAGATTTAGAAAACAAACTATGCTCATCTAAAACGACCGGTGGGGGGAATGGATAAATTAAGATTAGTGTTACTATATGTATACAAACACATATGATATACATATCTCAAAAAGACCAACCATATAGCAAGGGAAGTCTGCGGAACCCTCTGTAACATTTTACATGGGAAGAGGATCTGTACTTGAATAGACATATATAATGTACAAATGAACCAGATTGTGTACACCTAGGACAAACAATATTCTAAGCTTTATCCCAATTAAAACACTTTTAAAAACCAAGAAGAAATAATGACACATAAACTTGTGGGGGTTTCGCCACGCACATTCCAATGTAATTTACAACCTAGGAACACGACTTCCAGAAAGGCTCTGCTGCCCTACTCCCCAGATTTGGGAATGGGGAAATGCTGCCTCCTAGAGGCCGCTTCCCACAACAGCAGCTTTAAACCCATTGCTAAAGGTCACTAAATATTCACCAAACTTGCAGTTCGGGAAATGACACCTGCTCTCTAAAAAAACGCTGGGGTGGAAAATCGACCAAATAATTCAAAAGAGGGCAACCTTCAAAGAAGACAATTTCAAGAGTTATATTGTACTGCCAATTGTTTCCTTTTTTTAACGGAAAAGAAAACGGCGGAGAAAAATGATGAGTTTTACGAATGTTCAAAGACATGCAAACCCAAATTACAAAAACCTATCAGCTCACAGCAGCCAGAAGGGCCATTAGCATCAATGCTGTAAACAATAAATGCTGAAGCGATTGTGGAGAAATGCGTACCCTCGATTCTAAGGGGGACGTGGTAAGAGCCACTAATGAAAACACAAAGAAGGTGCTTTGAAAAGGGAAACACGGTGCTACCAGTCAATCAATCACACCCACTGCTGGGCCTATCACCTGAGAAAATGAGAATCCAAACGTCACAGGCTGGCAATCCTGCACTCCAACAATATTTACCATAGCCAACACTTGGAAGCAATGAAAATGTCCATCAACCGAGGAATGCACAAAGAAGAAGTGGTCCACGTACACAGTGGAAAATTACTCCAATAAAAAATAAAAATTAAATTTAAAAATCCAACGAAAGTAAGGAGACATCAGCTTGTGTGGGTTTGTCCGGGCACACTCCACTCTAATTTATAACCGAGAAACACCACAGGCCGCAAGGGCTTTTCCCTAGTTACCAGGGTGGGGAACATAGAAAGGCTGCCGCCCTCTGGCAGTTACCTGCAAAAGCAGTTTTAAAGCCTGTGCTAATGGTCATTTCATAGGAACAAGTACTGCAGAACTGTAAATGAAACCTGCCCTCAAAATGTCTTCAGGGAGGTAACGGCCAAAACATTTCAAAAGGTGACACGTACTTTAAGAGAACACTTTGAAGAACTAAGGGGTAATCACTGCTTGAAAAATAAAAAGGACATGCCTTAAAGCTCAATTTCAACGGATTATGAGGCACATGCGAATTCAACCACAAAGAGGTATCAGCTCACACTTGTCAGAATAACCATGAGCAAGAAAACTACAAACAATAAATGCTGAAGGTGTTGTGGAGAAATGCATACCCTCAACTTCAAGGGGGACGTAAGTTGGAAAGGGCCACGAATGAGAACAGAATGGAGGTGCCTTAAAAAGGTCAACATTGAGCTACCATATGATCCAGCAGGCCCACTCCTCCACCTGTAATCTAAGAAGAGAGAATTGGAAAGACACAGGCAGGCAAATCTGCATTGCCCAGTATTACAATAGCCAAGATATGGAAGTAACCAAAAAGACCACCAACAGATGGGTGGGCAAAGAAGAACTCCTCCATTTACAGATGGAATATTCGCTAGTGAAAAAAATGAAACAATGCCATTTGCAGCACCATAGATGAGTCTAGACGTAATCACGCCAAGTGTAGTAAGTGAGAAAGCAAAAGGCACATATCCTATCATATCACTTTCAGGAGTTACTTAAAAATTGATACCAGTGAAGATATTTCCACAGAGAAAGGCAATCACAGATTCATTAAAAAACTTATGGTTCACCAAATAGAAAGGGATGAGGATTGGATACATTACCATATTGGGGTTAACAGAGATATACAAACCATGTGAAATATATAACCACCAAAGACGTACGGAAGACCAGGAGAAGACTGCTCAACATTGTGTCATAACCTACATTGGCAAAGGATGCGAGGAAGAATAGATACACGTATATGTGTGAAAGAACCACATCTTGCACACCTAGAACAAACAAACCATTGTAATCAAATTTGCTGGGATAAAAAATAAAAAGTAAATTACAAATATGAACAAGAAGTAATGAGACATAAAGTTAAAGGGCTTTTTCCTGGCACATTCCATTCTAATATACAACCTAGAACACCACTTCCATTAAGGCTCTGTTTCCCTAGTAACCCAATTTGGTAAAGGAGAAATGCTGCCACCTTGTGGCCGTATCCTGCAAGAGCAGCTTTAAAGTCACAGCCAATGGTCACTTAACATTCACAAGGACTCAGGGCTGTAAAGGACACTTGCCCTAAATATTTGTGCTGAAGTAGGGAATGGGCAAAAAATTCAAAACAGGCAAATGTTTCAAGAAGAGATTAGGAAGAGTTAAGTTTTACTCACACTCTTTTTAAAAAAAAGGAAAATGGATAAAAGCTCAACCTCAGGGAGTGTTAGACGCATGCAATCTAATCTACAAAAAGTTTCAACTTACACCAGTCGACTGACCATCAGCAAAAAGTCTACAAACAATAAATGCTGAAGGGGTTTTAGAGAACTGTGTACCCTCTGCCTGCTGGTGAGACGTAAAGGGGTAACAGCCAATAATGAGAACAGAAAGGAGCTGTGTTTAAAAGTAAAAATGGAGGTACTATTCAATCCAGCAGGCGCACCATTGGACCTCTCACCTGAGAAGACAAGAATCGAGAAGACACAGGCCGCAAAAGCTGCAGTGCAGCCTTATTCACAATAGCCAAGACAGTGAAGCAATCAAAATGTCCAACAACAGGTAAATGGATAAAGAAGAAGTGGTCCGTGTACACAATGGAATATGAGCCATGGAAGACAATGAACCATTGCTCTTTGAGGCACCACAAATGAGTCTGGAGATAATCACGAAAGATGAGGTAAGTTGGAAAGCAAAAGACCTGTGTTCTATGATAGCACTTATAGGCGTTATCTAATAACTGACACAAATGAACATATTTCCACAGAGAAAGACACTCACAGATTTAGAAAACAAACTATGCTCATCTAAAACGACCGGTGGGGGGAATGGATAAATTAAGATTAGTGTTACTATATGTATACAAACACATATGATATACATATCTCAAAAAGACCAACCATATAGCAAGGGAAGTCTGCGGAACCCTCTGTAACATTTTACATGGGAAGAGGATCTGTACTTGAATAGACATATATAATGTACAAATGAACCAGATTGTGTACACCTAGGACAAACAATATTCTAAGCTTTACCCCAATTAAAACACTTTTAAAAACCAAGAAGAAATAATGACACATAAACTTGTGGGGGTTTCGCCACGCACATTCCAATGTAATTTACAACCTAGGAACACGACTTCCAGAAAGGCTCTGCTGCCCTACTCCCCAGATTTGGGAATGGGGAAATGCTGCCTCCTAGAGGCCGCTTCCCACAACAGCAGCTTTAAACCCATTGCTAAAGGTCACTAAATATTCACCAAACTTGCAGTTCGGGAAATGACACCTGCTCTCTAAAAAAACGCTGGGGTGGAAAATCGACCAAATAATTCAAAAGAGGGCAACCTTCAAAGAAGACAATTTCAAGAGTTATATTGTACTGCCAATTGTTTCCTTTTTTTAACGGAAAAGAAAACGGCGGAGAAAAATGATGAGTTTTACGAATGTTCAAAGACATGCAAACCCAAATTACAAAAACCTATCAGCTCACAGCAGCCAGAAGGGCCATTAGCATCAATGCTGTAAACAATAAATGCTGAAGCGATTGTGGAGAAATGCGTACCCTCGATTCTAAGGGGGACGTGGTAAGAGCCACTAATGAAAACACAAAGAAGGTGCTTTGAAAAGGGAAACACGGTGCTACCAGTCAATCAATCACACCCACTGCTGGGCCTATCACCTGAGAAAATGAGAATCCAAACGTCACAGGCTGGCAATCCTGCACTCCAACAATATTTACCATAGCCAACACTTGGAAGCAATGAAAATGTCCATCAACCGAGGAATGCACAAAGAAGAAGTGGTCCACGTACACAGTGGAAAATTACTCCAATAAAAAATAAAAATTAAATTTAAAAATCCAACGAAAGTAAGGAGACATCAGCTTGTGTGGGTTTGTCCGGGCACACTCCACTCTAATTTATAACCGAGAAACACCACAGGCCGCAAGGGCTTTTCCCTAGTTACCAGGGTGGGGAACATAGAAAGGCTGCCGCCCTCTGGCAGTTACCTGCAAAAGCAGTTTTAAAGCCTGTGCTAATGGTCATTTCATAGGAACAAGTACTGCAGAACTGTAAATGAAACCTGCCCTCAAAATGTCTTCAGGGAGGTAACGGCCAAAACATTTCAAAAGGTGACACGTACTTTAAGAGAACACTTTGAAGAACTAAGGGGTAATCACTGCTTGAAAAATAAAAAGGACATGCCTTAAAGCTCAATTTCAACGGATTATGAGGCACATGCGAATTCAACCACAAAGAGGTATCAGCTCACACTTGTCAGAATAACCATGAGCAAGAAAACTACAAACAATAAATGCTGAAGGTGTTGTGGAGAAATGCATACCCTCAACTTCAAGGGGGACGTAAGTTGGAAAGGGCCACGAATGAGAACAGAATGGAGGTGCCTTAAAAAGGTCAACATTGAGCTACCATATGATCCAGCAGGCCCACTCCTCCACCTGTAATCTAAGAAGAGAGAATTGGAAAGACACAGGCAGGCAAATCTGCATTGCCCAGTATTACAATAGCCAAGATATGGAAGTAACCAAAAAGACCACCAACAGATGGGTGGGCAAAGAAGAACTCCTCCATTTACAGATGGAATATTCGCTAGTGAAAAAAATGAAACAATGCCATTTGCAGCACCATAGATGAGTCTAGACGTAATCACGCCAAGTGTAGTAAGTGAGAAAGCAAAAGGCACATATCCTATCATATCACTTTCAGGAGTTACTTAAAAATTGATACCAGTGAAGATATTTCCACAGAGAAAGGCAATCACAGATTCATTAAAAAACTTATGGTTCACCAAATAGAAAGGGATGAGGATTGGATACATTACCATATTGGGGTTAACAGAGATATACAAACCATGTGAAATATATAACCACCAAAGACGTACGGAAGACCAGGAGAAGACTGCTCAACATTGTGTCATAACCTACATTGGCAAAGGATGCGAGGAAGAATAGATACACGTATATGTGTGAAAGAACCACATCTTGCACACCTAGAACAAACAAACCATTGTAATCAAATTTGCTGGGATAAAAAATAAAAAGTAAATTACAAATATGAACAAGAAGTAATGAGACATAAAGTTAAAGGGCTTTTTCCTGGCACATTCCATTCTAATATACAACCTAGAACACCACTTCCATTAAGGCTCTGTTTCCCTAGTAACCCAATTTGGTAAAGGAGAAATGCTGCCACCTTGTGGCCGTATCCTGCAAGAGCAGCTTTAAAGTCACAGCCAATGGTCACTTAACATTCACAAGGACTCAGGGCTGTAAAGGACACTTGCCCTAAATATTTGTGCTGAAGTAGGGAATGGGCAAAAAATTCAAAACAGGCAAATGTTTCAAGAAGAGATTAGGAAGAGTTAAGTTTTACTCACACTCTTTTTAAAAAAAAGGAAAATGGATAAAAGCTCAACCTCAGGGAGTGTTAGACGCATGCAATCTAATCTACAAAAAGTTTCAACTTACACCAGTCGACTGACCATCAGCAAAAAGTCTACAAACAATAAATGCTGAAGGGGTTTTAGAGAACTGTGTACCCTCTGCCTGCTGGTGAGACGTAAAGGGGTAACAGCCAATAATGAGAACAGAAAGGAACTGCGTTTAAAAGTAAAAATGGAGGTACTATTCAATCCAGCAGGCGCACCATTGGACCTCTCACCTGAGAAGACAAGAATCGAGAAGACACAGGCCGCAAAAGCTGCAGTGCAGCCTTATTCACAATAGCCAAGACAGTGAAGCAATCAAAATGTCCAACAACAGGTAAATGGATAAAGAAGAAGTGGTCCGTGTACACAATGGAATATGAGCCATGGAAGACAATGAACCATTGCTCTTTGAGGCACCACAAATGAGTCTGGAGATAATCACGAAAGATGAGGTAAGTTGGAAAGCAAAAGACCTGTGTTCTATGATAGCACTTATAGGCGTTATCTAATAACTGACACAAATGAACATATTTCCACAGAGAAAGACACTCACAGATTTAGAAAACAAACTATGCTCATCTAAAACGACCGGTGGGGGGAATGGATAAATTAAGATTAGTGTTACTATATGTATACAAACACATATGATATACATATCTCAAAAAGACCAACCATATAGCAAGGGAAGTCTGCGGAACCCTCTGTAACATTTTACATGGGAAGAGGATCTGTACTTGAATAGACATATATAATGTACAAATGAACCAGATTGTGTACACCTAGGACAAACAATATTCTAAGCTTTATCCCAATTAAAACACTTTTAAAAACCAAGAAGAAATAATGACACATAAACTTGTGGGGGTTTCGCCACGCACATTCCAATGTAATTTACAACCTAGGAACACGACTTCCAGAAAGGCTCTGCTGCCCTACTCCCCAGATTTGGGAATGGGGAAATGCTGCCTCCTAGAGGCCGCTTCCCACAACAGCAGCTTTAAACCCATTGCTAAAGGTCACTAAATATTCACCAAACTTGCAGTTCGGGAAATGACACCTGCTCTCTAAAAAAACGCTGGGGTGGAAAATCGACCAAATAATTCAAAAGAGGGCAACCTTCAAAGAAGACAATTTCAAGAGTTATATTGTACTGCCAATTGTTTCCTTTTTTTAACAGAAAAGAAAACGGCGGAGAAAAATGATGAGTTTTACGAATGTTCAAAGACATGCAAACCCAAATTACAAAAACCTATCAGCTCACAGCAGCCAGAAGGGCCATTAGCATCAATGCTGTAAACAATAAATGCTGAAGCGATTGTGGAGAAATGCGTACCCTCGATTCTAAGGGGGACGTGGTAAGAGCCACTAATGAAAACACAAAGAAGGTGCTTTGAAAAGGGAAACACGGTGCTACCAGTCAATCAATCACACCCACTGCTGGGCCTATCACCTGAGAAAATGAGAATCCAAACGTCACAGGCTGGCAATCCTGCACTCCAACAATATTTACCATAGCCAACACTTGGAAGCAATGAAAATGTCCATCAACCGAGGAATGCACAAAGAAGAAGTGGTCCACGTACACAGTGGAAAATTACTCCAATAAAAAATAAAAATTAAATTTAAAAATCCAACGAAAGTAAGGAGACATCAGCTTGTGTGGGTTTGTCCGGGCACACTCCACTCTAATTTATAACCGAGAAACACCACAGGCCGCAAGGGCTTTTCCCTAGTTACCAGGGTGGGGAACATAGAAAGGCTGCCGCCCTCTGGCAGTTACCAGCAAAAGCAGTTTTAAAGCCTGTGCTAATGGTCATTTCATAGGAACAAGTACTGCAGAACTGTAAATGAAACCTGCCCTCAAAATGTCTTCAGGGAGGTAACGGCCAAAACATTTCAAAAGGTGACACGTACTTTAAGAGAACACTTTGAAGAACTAAGGGGTAATCACTGCTTGAAAAATAAAAAGGACATGCCTTAAAGCTCAATTTCAACGGATTATGAGGCACATGCGAATTCAACCACAAAGAGGTATCAGCTCACACTTGTCAGAATAACCATGAGCAAGAAAACTACAAACAATAAATGCTGAAGGTGTTGTGGAGAAATGCATACCCTCAACTTCAAGGGGGACGTAAGTTGGAAAGGGCCACGAATGAGAACAGAATGGAGGTGCCTTAAAAAGGTCAACATTGAGCTACCATATGATCCAGCAGACCCACTCCTCCACCTATAATCTAAGAAGAGAGAATTGGAAAGACACAGGCAGGCAAATCTGCATTGCCCAGTATTACAATAGCCACGATATGGAAGTAACCAAAAAGACCACCAACAGATGGGTGGGCAAAGAAGAACTCCTCCATTTACAGATGGAATATTCGCTAGTGAAAAAAATGAAACAATGCCATTTGCAGCACCATAGATGAGTCTAGACGTAATCACGCCAAGTGTAGTAAGTGAGAAAGCAAAAGGCACATATCCTATCATATCACTTTCAGGAGTTACTTAAAAATTGATACCAGTGAAGATATTTCCACAGAGAAAGGCAATCACAGATTCATTAAAAAACTTATGGTTCACCAAATAGAAAGGGATGAGGATTGGATACATTACCACATTGGGGTTAACAGAGATATACAAACCATGTGAAATATATAACCACCAAAGACGTACGGAAGACCAGGAGAAGACTGCTCAACATTGTGTCATAACCTACATTGGCAAAGGATGCGAGGAAGAATAGATACACGTATATGTGTGAAAGAACCACATCTTGCACACCTAGAACAAACAAACCATTGTAATCAAATTTGCTGGGATAAAAAATAAAAAGTAAATTACAAATATGAACAAGAAGTAATGAGACATAAAGTTAAAGGGCTTTTTCCTGGCACATTCCATTCTAATATACAACCTAGAACACCACTTCCATTAAGGCTCTGTTTCCCTAGTAACCCAATTTGGTAAAGGAGAAATGCTGCCACCTTGTGGCCGTATCCTGCAAGAGCAGCTTTAAAGTCACAGCCAATGGTCACTTAACATTCACAAGGACTCAGGGCTGTAAAGGACACTTGCCCTAAATATTTGTGCTGAAGTAGGGAATGGGCAAAAAATTCAAAACAGGCAAATGTTTCAAGAAGAGATTAGGAAGAGTTAAGTTTTACTCACACTCTTTTTAAAAAAAAGGAAAATGGATAAAAGCTCAACCTCAGGGAGTGTTAGACGCATGCAATCTAATCTACAAAAAGTTTCAACTTACACCAGTCGACTGACCATCAGCAAAAAGTCTACAAACAATAAATGCTGAAGGGGTTTTAGAGAACTGTGTACCCTCTGCCTGCTGGTGAGACGTAAAGGGGTAACAGCCAATAATGAGAACAGAAAGGAGCTGCGTTTAAAAGTAAAAATGGAGGTACTATTCAATCCAGCAGGCGCACCATTGGACCTCTCACCTGAGAAGACAAGAATCGAGAAGACACAGGCCGCAAAAGCTGCAGTGCAGCCTTATTCACAATAGCCAAGACAGTGAAGCAATCAAAATGTCCAACAACAGGTAAATGGATAAAGAAGAAGTGGTCCGTGTACACAATGGAATATGAGCCATGGAAGACAATGAACCATTGCTCTTTGAGGCACCACAAATGAGTCTGGAGATAATCACGAAAGATGAGGTAAGTTGGAAAGCAAAAGACCTGTGTTCTATGATAGCACTTATAGGCGTTATCTAATAACTGACACAAATGAACATATTTCCACAGAGAAAGACACTCACAGATTTAGAAAACAAACTATGCTCATCTAAAACGACCGGTGGGGGGAATGGATAAATTAAGATTAGTGTTACTATATGTATACAAACACATATGATATACATATCTCAAAAAGACCAACCATATAGCAAGGGAAGTCTGCGGAACCCTCTGTAACATTTTACATGGGAAGAGGATCTGTACTTGAATAGACATATATAATGTACAAATGAACCAGATTGTGTACACCTAGGACAAACAATATTCTAAGCTTTACCCCAATTAAAACACTTTTAAAAACCAAGAAGAAATAATGACACATAAACTTGTGGGGGTTTCGCCACGCACATTCCAATGTAATTTACAACCTAGGAACACGACTTCCAGAAAGGCTCTGCTGCCCTACTCCCCAGATTTGGGAATGGGGAAATGCTGCCTCCTAGAGGCCGCTTCCCACAACAGCAGCTTTAAACCCATTGCTAAAGGTCACTAAATATTCACCAAACTTGCAGTTCGGGAAATGACACCTGCTCTCTAAAAAAACGCTGGGGTGGAAAATCGACCAAATAATTCAAAAGAGGGCAACCTTCAAAGAAGACAATTTCAAGAGTTATATTGTACTGCCAATTGTTTCCTTTTTTTAACGGAAAAGAAAACGGCGGAGAAAAATGATGAGTTTTACGAATGTTCAAAGACATGCAAACCCAAATTACAAAAACCTATCAGCTCACAGCAGCCAGAAGGGCCATTAGCATCAATGCTGTAAACAATAAATGCTGAAGCGATTGTGGAGAAATGCGTACCCTCGATTCTAAGGGGGACGTGGTAAGAGCCACTAATGAAAACACAAAGAAGGTGCTTTGAAAAGGGAAACACGGTGCTACCAGTCAATCAATCACACCCACTGCTGGGCCTATCACCTGAGAAAATGAGAATCCAAACGTCACAGGCTGGCAATCCTGCACTCCAACAATATTTACCATAGCCAACACTTGGAAGCAATGAAAATGTCCATCAACCGAGGAATGCACAAAGAAGAAGTGGTCCACGTACACAGTGGAAAATTACTCCAATAAAAAATAAAAATTAAATTTAAAAATCCAACGAAAGTAAGGAGACATCAGCTTGTGTGGGTTTGTCCGGGCACACTCCACTCTAATTTATAACCGAGAAACACCACAGGCCGCAAGGGCTTTTCCCTAGTTACCAGGGTGGGGAACATAGAAAGGCTGCCGCCCTCTGGCAGTTACCTGCAAAAGCAGTTTTAAAGCCTGTGCTAATGGTCATTTCATAGGAACAAGTACTGCAGAACTGTAAATGAAACCTGCCCTCAAAATGTCTTCAGGGAGGTAACGGCCAAAACATTTCAAAAGGTGACACGTACTTTAAGAGAACACTTTGAAGAACTAAGGGGTAATCACTGCTTGAAAAATAAAAAGGACATGCCTTAAAGCTCAATTTCAACGGATTATGAGGCACATGCGAATTCAACCACAAAGAGGTATCAGCTCACACTTGTCAGAATAACCATGAGCAAGAAAACTACAAACAATAAATGCTGAAGGTGTTGTGGAGAAATGCATACCCTCAACTTCAAGGGGGACGTAAGTTGGAAAGGGCCACGAATGAGAACAGAATGGAGGTGCCTTAAAAAGGTCAACATTGAGCTACCATATGATCCAGCAGGCCCACTCCTCCACCTGTAATCTAAGAAGAGAGAATTGGAAAGACACAGGCAGGCAAATCTGCATTGCCCAGTATTACAATAGCCAAGATATGGAAGTAACCAAAAAGACCACCAACAGATGGGTGGGCAAAGAAGAACTCCTCCATTTACAGATGGAATATTCGCTAGTGAAAAAAATGAAACAATGCCATTTGCAGCACCATAGATGAGTCTAGACGTAATCACGCCAAGTGTAGTAAGTGAGAAAGCAAAAGGCACATATCCTATCATATCACTTTCAGGAGTTACTTAAAAATTGATACCAGTGAAGATATTTCCACAGAGAAAGGCAATCACAGATTCATTAAAAAACTTATGGTTCACCAAATAGAAAGGGATGAGGATTGGATACATTACCATATTGGGGTTAACAGAGATATACAAACCATGTGAAATATATAACCACCAAAGACGTACGGAAGACCAGGAGAAGACTGCTCAACATTGTGTCATAACCTACATTGGCAAAGGATGCGAGGAAGAATAGATACACGTATATGTGTGAAAGAACCACATCTTGCACACCTAGAACAAACAAACCATTGTAATCAAATTTGCTGGGATAAAAAATAAAAAGTAAATTACAAATATGAACAAGAAGTAATGAGACATAAAGTTAAAGGGCTTTTTCCTGGCACATTCCATTCTAATATACAACCTAGAACACCACTTCCATTAAGGCTCTGTTTCCCTAGTAACCAAATTTGGTAAAGGAGAAATGCTGCCACCTTGTGGCCGTATCCTGCAAGAGCAGCTTTAAAGTCACAGCCAATGGTCACTTAACATTCACAAGGACTCAGGGCTGTAAAGGACACTTGCCCTAAATATTTGTGCTGAAGTAGGGAATGGGCAAAAAATTCAAAACAGGCAAATGTTTCAAGAAGAGATTAGGAAGAGTTAAGTTTTACTCACACTCTTTTTAAAAAAAAGGAAAATGGATAAAAGCTCAACCTCAGGGAGTGTTAGACGCATGCAATCTAATCTACAAAAAGTTTCAACTTACACCAGTCGACTGACCATCAGCAAAAAGTCTACAAACAATAAATGCTGAAGGGGTTTTAGAGAACTGTGTACCCTCTGCCTGCTGGTGAGACGTAAAGGGGTAACAGCCAATAATGAGAACAGAAAGGAACTGCGTTTAAAAGTAAAAATGGAGGTACTATTCAATCCAGCAGGCGCACCATTGGACCTCTCACCTGAGAAGACAAGAATCGAGAAGACACAGGCCGCAAAAGCTGCAGTGCAGCCTTATTCACAATAGCCAAGACAGTGAAGCAATCAAAATGTCCAACAACAGGTAAATGGATAAAGAAGAAGTGGTCCGTGTACACAATGGAATATGAGCCATGGAAGACAATGAACCATTGCTCTTTGAGGCACCACAAATGAGTCTGGAGATAATCACGAAAGATGAGGTAAGTTGGAAAGCAAAAGACCTGTGTTCTATGATAGCACTTATAGGCGTTATCTAATAACTGACACAAATGAACATATTTCCACAGAGAAAGACACTCACAGATTTAGAAAACAAACTATGCTCATCTAAAACGACCGGTGGGGGGAATGGATAAATTAAGATTAGTGTTACTATATGTATACAAACACATATGATATACATATCTCAAAAAGACCAACCATATAGCAAGGGAAGTCTGCGGAACCCTCTGTAACATTTTACATGGGAAGAGGATCTGTACTTGAATAGACATATATAATGTACAAATGAACCAGATTGTGTACACCTAGGACAAACAATATTCTAAGCTTTATCCCAATTAAAACACTTTTAAAAACCAAGAAGAAATAATGACACATAAACTTGTGGGGGTTTCGCCACGCACATTCCAATGTAATTTACAACCTAGGAACACGACTTCCAGAAAGGCTCTGCTGCCCTACTCCCCAGATTTGGGAATGGGGAAATGCTGCCTCCTAGAGGCCGCTTCCCACAACAGCAGCTTTAAACCCATTGCTAAAGGTCACTAAATATTCACCAAACTTGCAGTTCGGGAAATGACACCTGCTCTCTAAAAAAACGCTGGGGTGGAAAATCGACCAAATAATTCAAAAGAGGGCAACCTTCAAAGAAGACAATTTCAAGAGTTATATTGTACTGCCAATTGTTTCCTTTTTTTAACGGAAAAGAAAACGGCGGAGAAAAATGATGAGTTTTACGAATGTTCAAAGACATGCAAACCCAAATTACAAAAACCTATCAGCTCACAGCAGCCAGAAGGGCCATTAGCATCAATGCTGTAAACAATAAATGCTGAAGCGATTGTGGAGAAATGCGTACCCTCGATTCTAAGGGGGACGTGGTAAGAGCCACTAATGAAAACACAAAGAAGGTGCTTTGAAAAGGGAAACACGGTGCTACCAGTCAATCAATCACACCCACTGCTGGGCCTATCACCTGAGAAAATGAGAATCCAAACGTCACAGGCTGGCAATCCTGCACTCCAACAATATTTACCATAGCCAACACTTGGAAGCAATGAAAATGTCCATCAACCGAGGAATGCACAAAGAAGAAGTGGTCCACGTACACAGTGGAAAATTACTCCAATAAAAAATAAAAATTAAATTTAAAAATCCAACGAAAGTAAGGAGACATCAGCTTGTGTGGGTTTGTCCGGGCACACTCCACTCTAATTTATAACCGAGAAACACCACAGGCCGCAAGGGCTTTTCCCTAGTTACCAGGGTGGGGAACATAGAAAGGCTGCCGCCCTCTGGCAGTTACCTGCAAAAGCAGTTTTAAAGCCTGTGCTAATGGTCATTTCATAGGAACAAGTACTGCAGAACTGTAAATGAAACCTGCCCTCAAAATGTCTTCAGGGAGGTAACGGCCAAAACATTTCAAAAGGTGACACGTACTTTAAGAGAACACTTTGAAGAACTAAGGGGTAATCACTGCTTGAAAAATAAAAAGGACATGCCTTAAAGCTCAATTTCAACGGATTATGAGGCACATGCGAATTCAACCACAAAGAGGTATCAGCTCACACTTGTCAGAATAACCATGAGCAAGAAAACTACAAACAATAAATGCTGAAGGTGTTGTGGAGAAATGCATACCCTCAACTTCAAGGGGGACGTAAGTTGGAAAGGGCCACGAATGAGAACAGAATGGAGGTGCCTTAAAAAGGTCAACATTGAGCTACCATATGATCCAGCAGGCCCACTCCTCCACCTGTAATCTAAGAAGAGAGAATTGGAAAGACACAGGCAGGCAAATCTGCATTGCCCAGTATTACAATAGCCAAGATATGGAAGTAACCAAAAAGACCACCAACAGATGGGTGGGCAAAGAAGAACTCCTCCATTTACAGATGGAATATTCGCTAGTGAAAAAAATGAAACAATGCCATTTGCAGCACCATAGATGAGTCTAGACGTAATCACGCCAAGTGTAGTAAGTGAGAAAGCAAAAGGCACATATCCTATCATATCACTTTCAGGAGTTACTTAAAAATTGATACCAGTGAAGATATTTCCACAGAGAAAGGCAATCACAGATTCATTAAAAAACTTATGGTTCACCAAATAGAAAGGGATGAGGATTGGATACATTACCATATTGGGGTTAACAGAGATATACAAACCATGTGAAATATATAACCACCAAAGACGTACGGAAGACCAGGAGAAGACTGCTCAACATTGTGTCATAACCTACATTGGCAAAGGATGCGAGGAAGAATAGATACACGTATATGTGTGAAAGAACCACATCTTGCACACCTAGAACAAACAAACCATTGTAATCAAATTTGCTGGGATAAAAAATAAAAAGTAAATTACAAATATGAACAAGAAGTAATGAGACATAAAGTTAAAGGGCTTTTTCCTGGCACATTCCATTCTAATATACAACCTAGAACACCACTTCCATTAAGGCTCTGTTTCCCTAGTAACCCAATTTGGTAAAGGAGAAATGCTGCCACCTTGTGGCCGTATCCTGCAAGAGCAGCTTTAAAGTCACAGCCAATGGTCACTTAACATTCACAAGGACTCAGGGCTGTAAAGGACACTTGCCCTAAATATTTGTGCTGAAGTAGGGAATGGGCAAAAAATTCAAAACAGGCAAATGTTTCAAGAAGAGATTAGGAAGAGTTAAGTTTTACTCACACTCTTTTTAAAAAAAAGGAAAATGGATAAAAGCTCAACCTCAGGGAGTGTTAGACGCATGCAATCTAATCTACAAAAAGTTTCAACTTACACCAGTCGACTGACCATCAGCAAAAAGTCTACAAACAATAAATGCTGAAGGGGTTTTAGAGAACTGTGTACCCTCTGCCTGCTGGTGAGACGTAAAGGGGTAACAGCCAATAATGAGAACAGAAAGGAGCTGTGTTTAAAAGTAAAAATGGAGGTACTATTCAATCCAGCAGGCGCACCATTGGACCTCTCACCTGAGAAGACAAGAATCGAGAAGACACAGGCCGCAAAAGCTGCAGTGCAGCCTTATTCACAATAGCCAAGACAGTGAAGCAATCAAAATGTCCAACAACAGGTAAATGGATAAAGAAGAAGTGGTCCGTGTACACAATGGAATATGAGCCATGGAAGACAATGAACCATTGCTCTTTGAGGCACCACAAATGAGTCTGGAGATAATCACGAAAGATGAGGTAAGTTGGAAAGCAAAAGACCTGTGTTCTATGATAGCACTTATAGGCGTTATCTAATAACTGACACAAATGAACATATTTCCACAGAGAAAGACACTCACAGATTTAGAAAACAAACTATGCTCATCTAAAACGACCGGTGGGGGGAATGGATAAATTAAGATTAGTGTTACTATATGTATACAAACACATATGATATACATATCTCAAAAAGACCAACCATATAGCAAGGGAAGTCTGCGGAACCCTCTGTAACATTTTACATGGGAAGAGGATCTGTACTTGAATAGACATATATAATGTACAAATGAACCAGATTGTGTACACCTAGGACAAACAATATTCTAAGCTTTACCCCAATTAAAACACTTTTAAAAACCAAGAAGAAATAATGACACATAAACTTGTGGGGGTTTCGCCACGCACATTCCAATGTAATTTACAACCTAGGAACACGACTTCCAGAAAGGCTCTGCTGCCCTACTCCCCAGATTTGGGAATGGGGAAATGCTGCCTCCTAGAGGCCGCTTCCCACAACAGCAGCTTTAAACCCATTGCTAAAGGTCACTAAATATTCACCAAACTTGCAGTTCGGGAAATGACACCTGCTCTCTAAAAAAACGCTGGGGTGGAAAATCGACCAAATAATTCAAAAGAGGGCAACCTTCAAAGAAGACAATTTCAAGAGTTATATTGTACTGCCAATTGTTTCCTTTTTTTAACGGAAAAGAAAACGGCGGAGAAAAATGATGAGTTTTACGAATGTTCAAAGACATGCAAACCCAAATTACAAAAACCTATCAGCTCACAGCAGCCAGAAGGGCCATTAGCATCAATGCTGTAAACAATAAATGCTGAAGCGATTGTGGAGAAATGCGTACCCTCGATTCTAAGGGGGACGTGGTAAGAGCCACTAATGAAAACACAAAGAAGGTGCTTTGAAAAGGGAAACACGGTGCTACCAGTCAATCAATCACACCCACTGCTGGGCCTATCACCTGAGAAAATGAGAATCCAAACGTCACAGGCTGGCAATCCTGCACTCCAACAATATTTACCATAGCCAACACTTGGAAGCAATGAAAATGTCCATCAACCGAGGAATGCACAAAGAAGAAGTGGTCCACGTACACAGTGGAAAATTACTCCAATAAAAAATAAAAATTAAATTTAAAAATCCAACGAAAGTAAGGAGACATCAGCTTGTGTGGGTTTGTCCGGGCACACTCCACTCTAATTTATAACCGAGAAACACCACAGGCCGCAAGGGCTTTTCCCTAGTTACCAGGGTGGGGAACATAGAAAGGCTGCCGCCCTCTGGCAGTTACCTGCAAAAGCAGTTTTAAAGCCTGTGCTAATGGTCATTTCATAGGAACAAGTACTGCAGAACTGTAAATGAAACCTGCCCTCAAAATGTCTTCAGGGAGGTAACGGCCAAAACATTTCAAAAGGTGACACGTACTTTAAGAGAACACTTTGAAGAACTAAGGGGTAATCACTGCTTGAAAAATAAAAAGGACATGCCTTAAAGCTCAATTTCAACGGATTATGAGGCACATGCGAATTCAACCACAAAGAGGTATCAGCTCACACTTGTCAGAATAACCATGAGCAAGAAAACTACAAACAATAAATGCTGAAGGTGTTGTGGAGAAATGCATACCCTCAACTTCAAGGGGGACGTAAGTTGGAAAGGGCCACGAATGAGAACAGAATGGAGGTGCCTTAAAAAGGTCAACATTGAGCTACCATATGATCCAGCAGGCCCACTCCTCCACCTGTAATCTAAGAAGAGAGAATTGGAAAGACACAGGCAGGCAAATCTGCATTGCCCAGTATTACAATAGCCAAGATATGGAAGTAACCAAAAAGACCACCAACAGATGGGTGGGCAAAGAAGAACTCCTCCATTTACAGATGGAATATTCGCTAGTGAAAAAAATGAAACAATGCCATTTGCAGCACCATAGATGAGTCTAGACGTAATCACGCCAAGTGTAGTAAGTGAGAAAGCAAAAGGCACATATCCTATCATATCACTTTCAGGAGTTACTTAAAAATTGATACCAGTGAAGATATTTCCACAGAGAAAGGCAATCACAGATTCATTAAAAAACTTATGGTTCACCAAATAGAAAGGGATGAGGATTGGATACATTACCATATTGGGGTTAACAGAGATATACAAACCATGTGAAATATATAACCACCAAAGACGTACGGAAGACCAGGAGAAGACTGCTCAACATTGTGTCATAACCTACATTGGCAAAGGATGCGAGGAAGAATAGATACACGTATATGTGTGAAAGAACCACATCTTGCACACCTAGAACAAACAAACCATTGTAATCAAATTTGCTGGGATAAAAAATAAAAAGTAAATTACAAATATGAACAAGAAGTAATGAGACATAAAGTTAAAGGGCTTTTTCCTGGCACATTCCATTCTAATATACAACCTAGAACACCACTTCCATTAAGGCTCTGTTTCCCTAGTAACCAAATTTGGTAAAGGAGAAATGCTGCCACCTTGTGGCCGTATCCTGCAAGAGCAGCTTTAAAGTCACAGCCAATGGTCACTTAACATTCACAAGGACTCAGGGCTGTAAAGGACACTTGCCCTAAATATTTGTGCTGAAGTAGGGAATGGGCAAAAAATTCAAAACAGGCAAATGTTTCAAGAAGAGATTAGGAAGAGTTAAGTTTTACTCACACTCTTTTTAAAAAAAAGGAAAATGGATAAAAGCTCAACCTCAGGGAGTGTTAGACGCATGCAATCTAATCTACAAAAAGTTTCAACTTACACCAGTCGACTGACCATCAGCAAAAAGTCTACAAACAATAAATGCTGAAGGGGTTTTAGAGAACTGTGTACCCTCTGCCTGCTGGTGAGACGTAAAGGGGTAACAGCCAATAATGAGAACAGAAAGGAACTGCGTTTAAAAGTAAAAATGGAGGTACTATTCAATCCAGCAGGCGCACCATTGGACCTCTCACCTGAGAAGACAAGAATCGAGAAGACACAGGCCGCAAAAGCTGCAGTGCAGCCTTATTCACAATAGCCAAGACAGTGAAGCAATCAAAATGTCCAACAACAGGTAAATGGATAAAGAAGAAGTGGTCCGTGTACACAATGGAATATGAGCCATGGAAGACAATGAACCATTGCTCTTTGAGGCACCACAAATGAGTCTGGAGATAATCACGAAAGATGAGGTAAGTTGGAAAGCAAAAGACCTGTGTTCTATGATAGCACTTATAGGCGTTATCTAATAACTGACACAAATGAACATATTTCCACAGAGAAAGACACTCACAGATTTAGAAAACAAACTATGCTCATCTAAAACGACCGGTGGGGGGAATGGATAAATTAAGATTAGTGTTACTATATGTATACAAACACATATGATATACATATCTCAAAAAGACCAACCATATAGCAAGGGAAGTCTGCGGAACCCTCTGTAACATTTTCCATGGGAAGAGGATCTGTACTTGAATAGACATATATAATGTACAAATGAACCAGATTGTGTACACCTAGGACAAACAATATTCTAAGCTTTATCCCAATTAAAACACTTTTAAAAACCAAGAAGAAATAATGACACATAAACTTGTGGGGGTTTCGCCACGCACATTCCAATGTAATTTACAACCTAGGAACACGACTTCCAGAAAGGCTCTGCTGCCCTACTCCCCAGATTTGGGAATGGGGAAATGCTGCCTCCTAGAGGCCGCTTCCCACAACAGCAGCTTTAAACCCATTGCTAAAGGTCACTAAATATTCACCAAACTTGCAGTTCGGGAAATGACACCTGCTCTCTAAAAAAACGCTGGGGTGGAAAATCGACCAAATAATTCAAAAGAGGGCAACCTTCAAAGAAGACAATTTCAAGAGTTATATTGTACTGCCAATTGTTTCCTTTTTTTAACAGAAAAGAAAACGGCGGAGAAAAATGATGAGTTTTACGAATGTTCAAAGACATGCAAACCCAAATTACAAAAACCTATCAGCTCACAGCAGCCAGAAGGGCCATTAGCATCAATGCTGTAAACAATAAATGCTGAAGCGATTGTGGAGAAATGCGTACCCTCGATTCTAAGGGGGACGTGGTAAGAGCCACTAATGAAAACACAAAGAAGGTGCTTTGAAAAGGGAAACACGGTGCTACCAGTCAATCAATCACACCCACTGCTGGGCCTATCACCTGAGAAAATGAGAATCCAAACGTCACAGGCTGGCAATCCTGCACTCCAACAATATTTACCATAGCCAACACTTGGAAGCAATGAAAATGTCCATCAACCGAGGAATGCACAAAGAAGAAGTGGTCCACGTACACAGTGGAAAATTACTCCAATAAAAAATAAAAATTAAATTTAAAAATCCAACGAAAGTAAGGAGACATCAGCTTGTGTGGGTTTGTCCGGGCACACTCCACTCTAATTTATAACCGAGAAACACCACAGGCCGCAAGGGCTTTTCCCTAGTTACCAGGGTGGGGAACATAGAAAGGCTGCCGCCCTCTGGCAGTTACCAGCAAAAGCAGTTTTAAAGCCTGTGCTAATGGTCATTTCATAGGAACAAGTACTGCAGAACTGTAAATGAAACCTGCCCTCAAAATGTCTTCAGGGAGGTAACGGCCAAAACATTTCAAAAGGTGACACGTACTTTAAGAGAACACTTTGAAGAACTAAGGGGTAATCACTGCTTGAAAAATAAAAAGGACATGCCTTAAAGCTCAATTTCAACGGATTATGAGGCACATGCGAATTCAACCACAAAGAGGTATCAGCTCACACTTGTCAGAATAACCATGAGCAAGAAAACTACAAACAATAAATGCTGAAGGTGTTGTGGAGAAATGCATACCCTCAACTTCAAGGGGGACGTAAGTTGGAAAGGGCCACGAATGAGAACAGAATGGAGGTGCCTTAAAAAGGTCAACATTGAGCTACCATATGATCCAGCAGACCCACTCCTCCACCTATAATCTAAGAAGAGAGAATTGGAAAGACACAGGCAGGCAAATCTGCATTGCCCAGTATTACAATAGCCACGATATGGAAGTAACCAAAAAGACCACCAACAGATGGGTGGGCAAAGAAGAACTCCTCCATTTACAGATGGAATATTCGCTAGTGAAAAAAATGAAACAATGCCATTTGCAGCACCATAGATGAGTCTAGACGTAATCACGCCAAGTGTAGTAAGTGAGAAAGCAAAAGGCACATATCCTATCATATCACTTTCAGGAGTTACTTAAAAATTGATACCAGTGAAGATATTTCCACAGAGAAAGGCAATCACAGATTCATTAAAAAACTTATGGTTCACCAAATAGAAAGGGATGAGGATTGGATACATTACCACATTGGGGTTAACAGAGATATACAAACCATGTGAAATATATAACCACCAAAGACGTACGGAAGACCAGGAGAAGACTGCTCAACATTGTGTCATAACCTACATTGGCAAAGGATGCGAGGAAGAATAGATACACGTATATGTGTGAAAGAACCACATCTTGCACACCTAGAACAAACAAACCATTGTAATCAAATTTGCTGGGATAAAAAATAAAAAGTAAATTACAAATATGAACAAGAAGTAATGAGACATAAAGTTAAAGGGCTTTTTCCTGGCACATTCCATTCTAATATACAACCTAGAACACCACTTCCATTAAGGCTCTGTTTCCCTAGTAACCAAATTTGGTAAAGGAGAAATGCTGCCACCTTGTGGCCGTATCCTGCAAGAGCAGCTTTAAAGTCACAGCCAATGGTCACTTAACATTCACAAGGACTCAGGGCTGTAAAGGACACTTGCCCTAAATATTTGTGCTGAAGTAGGGAATGGGCAAAAAATTCAAAACAGGCAAATGTTTCAAGAAGAGATTAGGAAGAGTTAAGTTTTACTCACACTCTTTTTAAAAAAAAAGGAAAATGGATAAAAGCTCAACCTCAGGGAGTGTTAGACGCATGCAATCTAATCTACAAAAAGTTTCAACTTACACCAGTCGACTGACCATCAGCAAAAAGTCTACAAACAATAAATGCTGAAGGGGTTTTAGAGAACTGTGTACCCTCTGCCTGCTGGTGAGACGTAAAGGGGTAACAGCCAATAATGAGAACAGAAAGGAGCTGTGTTTAAAAGTAAAAATGGAGGTACTATTCAATCCAGCAGGCGCACCATTGGACCTCTCACCTGAGAAGACAAGAATCGAGAAGACACAGGCCGCAAAAGCTGCAGTGCAGCCTTATTCACAATAGCCAAGACAGTGAAGCAATCAAAATGTCCAACAACAGGTAAATGGATAAAGAAGAAGTGGTCCGTGTACACAATGGAATATGAGCCATGGAAGACAATGAACCATTGCTCTTTGAGGCACCACAAATGAGTCTGGAGATAATCACGAAAGATGAGGTAAGTTGGAAAGCAAAAGACCTGTGTTCTATGATAGCACTTATAGGCGTTATCTAATAACTGACACAAATGAACATATTTCCACAGAGAAAGACACTCACAGATTTAGAAAACAAACTATGCTCATCTAAAACGACCGGTGGGGGGAATGGATAAATTAAGATTAGTGTTACTATATGTATACAAACACATATGATATACATATCTCAAAAAGACCAACCATATAGCAAGGGAAGTCTGCGGAACCCTCTGTAACATTTTACATGGGAAGAGGATCTGTACTTGAATAGACATATATAATGTACAAATGAACCAGATTGTGTACACCTAGGACAAACAATATTCTAAGCTTTACCCCAATTAAAACACTTTTAAAAACCAAGAAGAAATAATGACACATAAACTTGTGGGGGTTTCGCCACGCACATTCCAATGTAATTTACAACCTAGGAACACGACTTCCAGAAAGGCTCTGCTGCCCTACTCCCCAGATTTGGGAATGGGGAAATGCTGCCTCCTAGAGGCCGCTTCCCACAACAGCAGCTTTAAACCCATTGCTAAAGGTCACTAAATATTCACCAAACTTGCAGTTCGGGAAATGACACCTGCTCTCTAAAAAAACGCTGGGGTGGAAAATCGACCAAATAATTCAAAAGAGGGCAACCTTCAAAGAAGACAATTTCAAGAGTTATATTGTACTGCCAATTGTTTCCTTTTTTTAACGGAAAAGAAAACGGCGGAGAAAAATGATGAGTTTTACGAATGTTCAAAGACATGCAAACCCAAATTACAAAAACCTATCAGCTCACAGCAGCCAGAAGGGCCATTAGCATCAATGCTGTAAACAATAAATGCTGAAGCGATTGTGGAGAAATGCGTACCCTCGATTCTAAGGGGGACGTGGTAAGAGCCACTAATGAAAACACAAAGAAGGTGCTTTGAAAAGGGAAACACGGTGCTACCAGTCAATCAATCACACCCACTGCTGGGCCTATCACCTGAGAAAATGAGAATCCAAACGTCACAGGCTGGCAATCCTGCACTCCAACAATATTTACCATAGCCAACACTTGGAAGCAATGAAAATGTCCATCAACCGAGGAATGCACAAAGAAGAAGTGGTCCACGTACACAGTGGAAAATTACTCCAATAAAAAATAAAAATTAAATTTAAAAATCCAACGAAAGTAAGGAGACATCAGCTTGTGTGGGTTTGTCCGGGCACACTCCACTCTAATTTATAACCGAGAAACACCACAGGCCGCAAGGGCTTTTCCCTAGTTACCAGGGTGGGGAACATAGAAAGGCTGCCGCCCTCTGGCAGTTACCAGCAAAAGCAGTTTTAAAGCCTGTGCTAATGGTCATTTCATAGGAACAAGTACTGCAGAACTGTAAATGAAACCTGCCCTCAAAATGTCTTCAGGGAGGTAACGGCCAAAACATTTCAAAAGGTGACACGTACTTTAAGAGAACACTTTGAAGAACTAAGGGGTAATCACTGCTTGAAAAATAAAAAGGACATGCCTTAAAGCTCAATTTCAACGGATTATGAGGCACATGCGAATTCAACCACAAAGAGGTATCAGCTCACACTTGTCAGAATAACCATGAGCAAGAAAACTACAAACAATAAATGCTGAAGGTGTTGTGGAGAAATGCATACCCTCAACTTCAAGGGGGACGTAAGTTGGAAAGGGCCACGAATGAGAACAGAATGGAGGTGCCTTAAAAAGGTCAACATTGAGCTACCATATGATCCAGCAGGCCCACTCCTCCACCTGTAATCTAAGAAGAGAGAATTGGAAAGACACAGGCAGGCAAATCTGCATTGCCCAGTATTACAATAGCCAAGATATGGAAGTAACCAAAAAGACCACCAACAGATGGGTGGGCAAAGAAGAACTCCTCCATTTACAGATGGAATATTCGCTAGTGAAAAAAATGAAACAATGCCATTTGCAGCACCATAGATGAGTCTAGACGTAATCACGCCAAGTGTAGTAAGTGAGAAAGCAAAAGGCACATATCCTATCATATCACTTTCAGGAGTTACTTAAAAATTGATACCAGTGAAGATATTTCCACAGAGAAAGGCAATCACAGATTCATTAAAAAACTTATGGTTCACCAAATAGAAAGGGATGAGGATTGGATACATTACCATATTGGGGTTAACAGAGATATACAAACCATGTGAAATATATAACCACCAAAGACGTACGGAAGACCAGGAGAAGACTGCTCAACATTGTGTCATAACCTACATTGGCAAAGGATGCGAGGAAGAATAGATACACGTATATGTGTGAAAGAACCACATCTTGCACACCTAGAACAAACAAACCATTGTAATCAAATTTGCTGGGATAAAAAATAAAAAGTAAATTACAAATATGAACAAGAAGTAATGAGACATAAAGTTAAAGGGCTTTTTCCTGGCACATTCCATTCTAATATACAACCTAGAACACCACTTCCATTAAGGCTCTGTTTCCCTAGTAACCAAATTTGGTAAAGGAGAAATGCTGCCACCTTGTGGCCGTATCCTGCAAGAGCAGCTTTAAAGTCACAGCCAATGGTCACTTAACATTCACAAGGACTCAGGGCTGTAAAGGACACTTGCCCTAAATATTTGTGCTGAAGTAGGGAATGGGCAAAAAATTCAAAACAGGCAAACGTTTCAAGAAGAGATTAGGAAGAGTTAAGTTTTACTCACACTCTTTTTAAAAAAAAGGAAAATGGATAAAAGCTCAACCTCAGGGAGTGTTAGACGCATGCAATCTAATCTACAAAAAGTTTCAACTTACACCAGTCGACTGACCATCAGCAAAAAGTCTACAAACAATAAATGCTGAAGGGGTTTTAGAGAACTGTGTACCCTCTGCCTGCTGGTGAGACGTAAAGGGGTAACAGCCAATAATGAGAACAGAAAGGAACTGCGTTTAAAAGTAAAAATGGAGGTACTATTCAATCCAGCAGGCGCACCATTGGACCTCTCACCTGAGAAGACAAGAATCGAGAAGACACAGGCCGCAAAAGCTGCAGTGCAGCCTTATTCACAATAGCCAAGACAGTGAAGCAATCAAAATGTCCAACAACAGGTAAATGGATAAAGAAGAAGTGGTCCGTGTACACAATGGAATATGAGCCATGGAAGACAATGAACCATTGCTCTTTGAGGCACCACAAATGAGTCTGGAGATAATCACGAAAGATGAGGTAAGTTGGAAAGCAAAAGACCTGTGTTCTATGATAGCACTTATAGGCGTTATCTAATAACTGACACAAATGAACATATTTCCACAGAGAAAGACACTCACAGATTTAGAAAACAAACTATGCTCATCTAAAACGACCGGTGGGGGGAATGGATAAATTAAGATTAGTGTTACTATATGTATACAAACACATATGATATACATATCTCAAAAAGACCAACCATATAGCAAGGGAAGTCTGCGGAACCCTCTGTAACATTTTACATGGGAAGAGGATCTGTACTTGAATAGACATATATAATGTACAAATGAACCAGATTGTGTACACCTAGGACAAACAATATTCTAAGCTTTATCCCAATTAAAACACTTTTAAAAACCAAGAAGAAATAATGACACATAAACTTGTGGGGGTTTCGCCACGCACATTCCAATGTAATTTACAACCTAGGAACACGACTTCCAGAAAGGCTCTGCTGCCCTACTCCCCAGATTTGGGAATGGGGAAATGCTGCCTCCTAGAGGCCGCTTCCCACAACAGCAGCTTTAAACCCATTGCTAAAGGTCACTAAATATTCACCAAACTTGCAGTTCGGGAAATGACACCTGCTCTCTAAAAAAACGCTGGGGTGGAAAATCGACCAAATAATTCAAAAGAGGGCAACCTTCAAAGAAGACAATTTCAAGAGTTATATTGTACTGCCAATTGTTTCCTTTTTTTAACGGAAAAGAAAACGGCGGAGAAAAATGATGAGTTTTACGAATGTTCAAAGACATGCAAACCCAAATTACAAAAACCTATCAGCTCACAGCAGCCAGAAGGGCCATTAGCATCAATGCTGTAAACAATAAATGCTGAAGCGATTGTGGAGAAATGCGTACCCTCGATTCTAAGGGGGACGTGGTAAGAGCCACTAATGAAAACACAAAGAAGGTGCTTTGAAAAGGGAAACACGGTGCTACCAGTCAATCAATCACACCCACTGCTGGGCCTATCACCTGAGAAAATGAGAATCCAAACGTCACAGGCTGGCAATCCTGCACTCCAACAATATTTACCATAGCCAACACTTGGAAGCAATGAAAATGTCCATCAACCGAGGAATGCACAAAGAAGAAGTGGTCCACGTACACAGTGGAAAATTACTCCAATAAAAAATAAAAATTAAATTTAAAAATCCAACGAAAGTAAGGAGACATCAGCTTGTGTGGGTTTGTCCGGGCACACTCCACTCTAATTTATAACCGAGAAACACCACAGGCCGCAAGGGCTTTTCCCTAGTTACCAGGGTGGGGAACATAGAAAGGCTGCCGCCCTCTGGCAGTTACCAGCAAAAGCAGTTTTAAAGCCTGTGCTAATGGTCATTTCATAGGAACAAGTACTGCAGAACTGTAAATGAAACCTGCCCTCAAAATGTCTTCAGGGAGGTAACGGCCAAAACATTTCAAAAGGTGACACGTACTTTAAGAGAACACTTTGAAGAACTAAGGGGTAATCACTGCTTGAAAAATAAAAAGGACATGCCTTAAAGCTCAATTTCAACGGATTATGAGGCACATGCGAATTCAACCACAAAGAGGTATCAGCTCACACTTGTCAGAATAACCATGAGCAAGAAAACTACAAACAATAAATGCTGAAGGTGTTGTGGAGAAATGCATACCCTCAACTTCAAGGGGGACGTAAGTTGGAAAGGGCCACGAATGAGAACAGAATGGAGGTGCCTTAAAAAGGTCAACATTGAGCTACCATATGATCCAGCAGACCCACTCCTCCACCTATAATCTAAGAAGAGAGAATTGGAAAGACACAGGCAGGCAAATCTGCATTGCCCAGTATTACAATAGCCACGATATGGAAGTAACCAAAAAGACCACCAACAGATGGGTGGGCAAAGAAGAACTCCTCCATTTACAGATGGAATATTCGCTAGTGAAAAAAATGAAACAATGCCATTTGCAGCACCATAGATGAGTCTAGACGTAATCACGCCAAGTGTAGTAAGTGAGAAAGCAAAAGGCACATATCCTATCATATCACTTTCAGGAGTTACTTAAAAATTGATACCAGTGAAGATATTTCCACAGAGAAAGGCAATCACAGATTCATTAAAAAACTTATGGTTCACCAAATAGAAAGGGATGAGGATTGGATACATTACCATATTGGGGTTAACAGAGATATACAAACCATGTGAAATATATAACCACCAAAGACGTACGGAAGACCAGGAGAAGACTGCTCAACATTGTGTCATAACCTACATTGGCAAAGGATGCGAGGAAGAATAGATACACGTATATGTGTGAAAGAACCACATCTTGCACACCTAGAACAAACAAACCATTGTAATCAAATTTGCTGGGATAAAAAATAAAAAGTAAATTACAAATATGAACAAGAAGTAATGAGACATAAAGTTAAAGGGCTTTTTCCTGGCACATTCCATTCTAATATACAACCTAGAACACCACTTCCATTAAGGCTCTGTTTCCCTAGTAACCAAATTTGGTAAAGGAGAAATGCTGCCACCTTGTGGCCGTATCCTGCAAGAGCAGCTTTAAAGTCACAGCCAATGGTCACTTAACATTCACAAGGACTCAGGGCTGTAAAGGACACTTGCCCTAAATATTTGTGCTGAAGTAGGGAATGGGCAAAAAATTCAAAACAGGCAAATGTTTCAAGAAGAGATTAGGAAGAGTTAAGTTTTACTCACACTCTTTTTAAAAAAAAAGGAAAATGGATAAAAGCTCAACCTCAGGGAGTGTTAGACGCATGCAATCTAATCTACAAAAAGTTTCAACTTACACCAGTCGACTGACCATCAGCAAAAAGTCTACAAACAATAAATGCTGAAGGGGTTTTAGAGAACTGTGTACCCTCTGCCTGCTGGTGAGACGTAAAGGGGTAACAGCCAATAATGAGAACAGAAAGGAGCTGTGTTTAAAAGTAAAAATGGAGGTACTATTCAATCCAGCAGGCGCACCATTGGACCTCTCACCTGAGAAGACAAGAATCGAGAAGACACAGGCCGCAAAAGCTGCAGTGCAGCCTTATTCACAATAGCCAAGACAGTGAAGCAATCAAAATGTCCAACAACAGGTAAATGGATAAAGAAGAAGTGGTCCGTGTACACAATGGAATATGAGCCATGGAAGACAATGAACCATTGCTCTTTGAGGCACCACAAATGAGTCTGGAGATAATCACGAAAGATGAGGTAAGTTGGAAAGCAAAAGACCTGTGTTCTATGATAGCACTTATAGGCGTTATCTAATAACTGACACAAATGAACATATTTCCACAGAGAAAGACACTCACAGATTTAGAAAACAAACTATGCTCATCTAAAACGACCGGTGGGGGGAATGGATAAATTAAGATTAGTGTTACTATATGTATACAAACACATATGATATACATATCTCAAAAAGACCAACCATATAGCAAGGGAAGTCTGCGGAACCCTCTGTAACATTTTACATGGGAAGAGGATCTGTACTTGAATAGACATATATAATGTACAAATGAACCAGATTGTGTACACCTAGGACAAACAATATTCTAAGCTTTACCCCAATTAAAACACTTTTAAAAACCAAGAAGAAATAATGACACATAAACTTGTGGGGGTTTCGCCACGCACATTCCAATGTAATTTACAACCTAGGAACACGACTTCCAGAAAGGCTCTGCTGCCCTACTCCCCAGATTTGGGAATGGGGAAATGCTGCCTCCTAGAGGCCGCTTCCCACAACAGCAGCTTTAAACCCATTGCTAAAGGTCACTAAATATTCACCAAACTTGCAGTTCGGGAAATGACACCTGCTCTCTAAAAAAACGCTGGGGTGGAAAATCGACCAAATAATTCAAAAGAGGGCAACCTTCAAAGAAGACAATTTCAAGAGTTATATTGTACTGCCAATTGTTTCCTTTTTTTAACGGAAAAGAAAACGGCGGAGAAAAATGATGAGTTTTACGAATGTTCAAAGACATGCAAACCCAAATTACAAAAACCTATCAGCTCACAGCAGCCAGAAGGGCCATTAGCATCAATGCTGTAAACAATAAATGCTGAAGCGATTGTGGAGAAATGCGTACCCTCGATTCTAAGGGGGACGTGGTAAGAGCCACTAATGAAAACACAAAGAAGGTGCTTTGAAAAGGGAAACACGGTGCTACCAGTCAATCAATCACACCCACTGCTGGGCCTATCACCTGAGAAAATGAGAATCCAAACGTCACAGGCTGGCAATCCTGCACTCCAACAATATTTACCATAGCCAACACTTGGAAGCAATGAAAATGTCCATCAACCGAGGAATGCACAAAGAAGAAGTGGTCCACGTACACAGTGGAAAATTACTCCAATAAAAAATAAAAATTAAATTTAAAAATCCAACGAAAGTAAGGAGACATCAGCTTGTGTGGGTTTGTCCGGGCACACTCCACTCTAATTTATAACCGAGAAACACCACAGGCCGCAAGGGCTTTTCCCTAGTTACCAGGGTGGGGAACATAGAAAGGCTGCCGCCCTCTGGCAGTTACCTGCAAAAGCAGTTTTAAAGCCTGTGCTAATGGTCATTTCATAGGAACAAGTACTGCAGAACTGTAAATGAAACCTGCCCTCAAAATGTCTTCAGGGAGGTAACGGCCAAAACATTTCAAAAGGTGACACGTACTTTAAGAGAACACTTTGAAGAACTAAGGGGTAATCACTGCTTGAAAAATAAAAAGGACATGCCTTAAAGCTCAATTTCAACGGATTATGAGGCACATGCGAATTCAACCACAAAGAGGTATCAGCTCACACTTGTCAGAATAACCATGAGCAAGAAAACTACAAACAATAAATGCTGAAGGTGTTGTGGAGAAATGCATACCCTCAACTTCAAGGGGGACGTAAGTTGGAAAGGGCCACGAATGAGAACAGAATGGAGGTGCCTTAAAAAGGTCAACATTGAGCTACCATATGATCCAGCAGGCCCACTCCTCCACCTGTAATCTAAGAAGAGAGAATTGGAAAGACACAGGCAGGCAAATCTGCATTGCCCAGTATTACAATAGCCAAGATATGGAAGTAACCAAAAAGACCACCAACAGATGGGTGGGCAAAGAAGAACTCCTCCATTTACAGATGGAATATTCGCTAGTGAAAAAAATGAAACAATGCCATTTGCAGCACCATAGATGAGTCTAGACGTAATCACGCCAAGTGTAGTAAGTGAGAAAGCAAAAGGCACATATCCTATCATATCACTTTCAGGAGTTACTTAAAAATTGATACCAGTGAAGATATTTCCACAGAGAAAGGCAATCACAGATTCATTAAAAAACTTATGGTTCACCAAATAGAAAGGGATGAGGATTGGATACATTACCATATTGGGGTTAACAGAGATATACAAACCATGTGAAATATATAACCACCAAAGACGTACGGAAGACCAGGAGAAGACTGCTCAACATTGTGTCATAACCTACATTGGCAAAGGATGCGAGGAAGAATAGATACACGTATATGTGTGAAAGAACCACATCTTGCACACCTAGAACAAACAAACCATTGTAATCAAATTTGCTGGGATAAAAAATAAAAAGTAAATTACAAATATGAACAAGAAGTAATGAGACATAAAGTTAAAGGGCTTTTTCCTGGCACATTCCATTCTAATATACAACCTAGAACACCACTTCCATTAAGGCTCTGTTTCCCTAGTAACCCAATTTGGTAAAGGAGAAATGCTGCCACCTTGTGGCCGTATCCTGCAAGAGCAGCTTTAAAGTCACAGCCAATGGTCACTTAACATTCACAAGGACTCAGGGCTGTAAAGGACACTTGCCCTAAATATTTGTGCTGAAGTAGGGAATGGGCAAAAAATTCAAAACAGGCAAATGTTTCAAGAAGAGATTAGGAAGAGTTAAGTTTTACTCACACTCTTTTTAAAAAAAAGGAAAATGGATAAAAGCTCAACCTCAGGGAGTGTTAGACGCATGCAATCTAATCTACAAAAAGTTTCAACTTACACCAGTCGACTGACCATCAGCAAAAAGTCTACAAACAATAAATGCTGAAGGGGTTTTAGAGAACTGTGTACCCTCTGCCTGCTGGTGAGACGTAAAGGGGTAACAGCCAATAATGAGAACAGAAAGGAGCTGCGTTTAAAAGTAAAAATGGAGGTACTATTCAATCCAGCAGGCGCACCATTGGACCTCTCACCTGAGAAGACAAGAATCGAGAAGACACAGGCCGCAAAAGCTGCAGTGCAGCCTTATTCACAATAGCCAAGACAGTGAAGCAATCAAAATGTCCAACAACAGGTAAATGGATAAAGAAGAAGTGGTCCGTGTACACAATGGAATATGAGCCATGGAAGACAATGAACCATTGCTCTTTGAGGCACCACAAATGAGTCTGGAGATAATCACGAAAGATGAGGTAAGTTGGAAAGCAAAAGACCTGTGTTCTATGATAGCACTTATAGGCGTTATCTAATAACTGACACAAATGAACATATTTCCACAGAGAAAGACACTCACAGATTTAGAAAACAAACTATGCTCATCTAAAACGACCGGTGGGGGGAATGGATAAATTAAGATTAGTGTTACTATATGTATACAAACACATATGATATACATATCTCAAAAAGACCAACCATATAGCAAGGGAAGTCTGCGGAACCCTCTGTAACATTTTACATGGGAAGAGGATCTGTACTTGAATAGACATATATAATGTACAAATGAACCAGATTGTGTACACCTAGGACAAACAATATTCTAAGCTTTACCCCAATTAAAACACTTTTAAAAACCAAGAAGAAATAATGACACATAAACTTGTGGGGGTTTCGCCACGCACATTCCAATGTAATTTACAACCTAGGAACACGACTTCCAGAAAGGCTCTGCTGCCCTACTCCCCAGATTTGGGAATGGGGAAATGCTGCCTCCTAGAGGCCGCTTCCCACAACAGCAGCTTTAAACCCATTGCTAAAGGTCACTAAATATTCACCAAACTTGCAGTTCAGGAAATGACACCTGCTCTCTAAAAAAACGCTGGGGTGGAAAATCGACCAAATAATTCAAAAGAGGGCAACCTTCAAAGAAGACAATTTCAAGAGTTATATTGTACTGCCAATTGTTTCCTTTTTTTAACGGAAAAGAAAACGGCGGAGAAAAATGATGAGTTTTACGAATGTTCAAAGACATGCAAACCCAAATTACAAAAACCTATCAGCTCACAGCAGCCAGAAGGGCCATTAGCATCAATGCTGTAAACAATAAATGCTGAAGCGATTGTGGAGAAATGCGTACCCTCGATTCTAAGGGGGACGTGGTAAGAGCCACTAATGAAAACACAAAGAAGGTGCTTTGAAAAGGGAAACACGGTGCTACCAGTCAATCAATCACACCCACTGCTGGGCCTATCACCTGAGAAAATGAGAATCCAAACGTCACAGGCTGGCAATCCTGCACTCCAACAATATTTACCATAGCCAACACTTGGAAGCAATGAAAATGTCCATCAACCGAGGAATGCACAAAGAAGAAGTGGTCCACGTACACAGTGGAAAATTACTCCAATAAAAAATAAAAATTAAATTTAAAAATCCAACGAAAGTAAGGAGACATCAGCTTGTGTGGGTTTGTCCGGGCACACTCCACTCTAATTTATAACCGAGAAACACCACAGGCCGCAAGGGCTTTTCCCTAGTTACCAGGGTGGGGAACATAGAAAGGCTGCCGCCCTCTGGCAGTTACCTGCAAAAGCAGTTTTAAAGCCTGTGCTAATGGTCATTTCATAGGAACAAGTACTGCAGAACTGTAAATGAAACCTGCCCTCAAAATGTCTTCAGGGAGGTAACGGCCAAAACATTTCAAAAGGTGACACGTACTTTAAGAGAACACTTTGAAGAACTAAGGGGTAATCACTGCTTGAAAAATAAAAAGGACATGCCTTAAAGCTCAATTTCAACGGATTATGAGGCACATGCGAATTCAACCACAAAGAGGTATCAGCTCACACTTGTCAGAATAACCATGAGCAAGAAAACTACAAACAATAAATGCTGAAGGTGTTGTGGAGAAATGCATACCCTCAACTTCAAGGGGGACGTAAGTTGGAAAGGGCCACGAATGAGAACAGAATGGAGGTGCCTTAAAAAGGTCAACATTGAGCTACCATATGATCCAGCAGGCCCACTCCTCCACCTATAATCTAAGAAGAGAGAATTGGAAAGACACAGGCAGGCAAATCTGCATTGCCCAGTATTACAATAGCCACGATATGGAAGTAACCAAAAAGACCACCAACAGATGGGTGGGCAAAGAAGAACTCCTCCATTTACAGATGGAATATTCGCTAGTGAAAAAAATGAAACAATGCCATTTGCAGCACCATAGATGAGTCTAGACGTAATCACGCCAAGTGTAGTAAGTGAGAAAGCAAAAGGCACATATCCTATCATATCACTTTCAGGAGTTACTTAAAAATTGATACCAGTGAAGATATTTCCACAGAGAAAGGCAATCACAGATTCATTAAAAAACTTATGGTTCACCAAATAGAAAGGGATGAGGATTGGATACATTACCATATTGGGGTTAACAGAGATATACAAACCATGTGAAATATATAACCACCAAAGACGTACGGAAGACCAGGAGAAGACTGCTCAACATTGTGTCATAACCTACATTGGCAAAGGATGCGAGGAAGAATAGATACACGTATATGTGTGAAAGAACCACATCTTGCACACCTAGAACAAACAAACCATTGTAATCAAATTTGCTGGGATAAAAAATAAAAAGTAAATTACAAATATGAACAAGAAGTAATGAGACATAAAGTTAAAGGGCTTTTTCCTGGCACATTCCATTCTAATATACAACCTAGAACACCACTTCCATTAAGGCTGTGTTTCCCTAGTAACCAAATTTGGTAAAGGAGAAATGCTGCCACCTTGTGGCCGTATCCTGCAAGAGCAGCTTTAAAGTCACAGCCAATGGTCACTTAACATTCACAAGGACTCAGGGCTGTAAAGGACACTTGCCCTAAATATTTGTGCTGAAGTAGGGAATGGGCAAAAAATTCAAAACAGGCAAATGTTTCAAGAAGAGATTAGGAAGAGTTAAGTTTTACTCACACTCTTTTTAAAAAAAAGGAAAATGGATAAAAGCTCAACCTCAGGGAGTGTTAGACGCATGCAATCTAATCTACAAAAAGTTTCAACTTACACCAGTCGACTGACCATCAGCAAAAAGTCTACAAACAATAAATGCTGAAGGGGTTTTAGAGAACTGTGTACCCTCTGCCTGCTGGTGAGACGTAAAGAGGTAACAGCCAATAATGAGAACAGAAAGGAACTGTGTTTAAAAGTAAAAATGGAGGTACTATTCAATCCAGCAGGCGCACCATTGGACCTCTCACCTGAGAAGACAAGAATCGAGAAGACACAGGCCGCAAAAGCTGCAGTGCAGCCTTATTCACAATAGCCAAGACAGTGAAGCAATCAAAATGTCCAACAACAGGTAAATGGATAAAGAAGAAGTGGTCCGTGTACACAATGGAATATGAGCCATGGAAGACAATGAACCATTGCTCTTTGAGGCACCACAAATGAGTCTGGAGATAATCACGAAAGATGAGGTAAGTTGGAAAGCAAAAGACCTGTGTTCTATGATAGCACTTATAGGCGTTATCTAATAACTGACACAAATGAACATATTTCCACAGAGAAAGACACTCACAGATTTAGAAAACAAACTATGCTCATCTAAAACGACCGGTGGGGGGAATGGATAAATTAAGATTAGTGTTACTATATGTATACAAACACATATGATATACATATCTCAAAAAGACCAACCATATAGCAAGGGAAGTCTGCGGAACCCTCTGTAACATTTTACATGGGAAGAGGATCTGTACTTGAATAGACATATATAATGTACAAATGAACCAGATTGTGTACACCTAGGACAAACAATATTCTAAGCTTTATCCCAATTAAAACACTTTTAAAAACCAAGAAGAAATAATGACACATAAACTTGTGGGGGTTTCGCCACGCACATTCCAATGTAATTTACAACCTAGGAACACGACTTCCAGAAAGGCTCTGCTGCCCTACTCCCCAGATTTGGGAATGGGGAAATGCTGCCTCCTAGAGGCCGCTTCCCACAACAGCAGCTTTAAACCCATTGCTAAAGGTCACTAAATATTCACCAAACTTGCAGTTCGGGAAATGACACCTGCTCTCTAAAAAAACGCTGGGGTGGAAAATCGACCAAATAATTCAAAAGAGGGCAACCTTCAAAGAAGACAATTTCAAGAGTTATATTGTACTGCCAATTGTTTCCTTTTTTTAACGGAAAAGAAAACGGCGGAGAAAAATGATGAGTTTTACGAATGTTCAAAGACATGCAAACCCAAATTACAAAAACCTATCAGCTCACAGCAGCCAGAAGGGCCATTAGCATCAATGCTGTAAACAATAAATGCTGAAGCGATTGTGGAGAAATGCGTACCCTCGATTCTAAGGGGGACGTGGTAAGAGCCACTAATGAAAACACAAAGAAGGTGCTTTGAAAAGGGAAACACGGTGCTACCAGTCAATCAATCACACCCACTGCTGGGCCTATCACCTGAGAAAATGAGAATCCAAACGTCACAGGCTGGCAATCCTGCACTCCAACAATATTTACCATAGCCAACACTTGGAAGCAATGAAAATGTCCATCAACCGAGGAATGCACAAAGAAGAAGTGGTCCACGTACACAGTGGAAAATTACTCCAATAAAAAATAAAAATTAAATTTAAAAATCCAACGAAAGTAAGGAGACATCAGCTTGTGTGGGTTTGTCCGGGCACACTCCACTCTAATTTATAACCGAGAAACACCACAGGCCGCAAGGGCTTTTCCCTAGTTACCAGGGTGGGGAACATAGAAAGGCTGCCGCCCTCTGGCAGTTACCAGCAAAAGCAGTTTTAAAGCCTGTGCTAATGGTCATTTCATAGGAACAAGTACTGCAGAACTGTAAATGAAACCTGCCCTCAAAATGTCTTCAGGGAGGTAACGGCCAAAACATTTCAAAAGGTGACACGTACTTTAAGAGAACACTTTGAAGAACTAAGGGGTAATCACTGCTTGAAAAATAAAAAGGACATGCCTTAAAGCTCAATTTCAACGGATTATGAGGCACATGCGAATTCAACCACAAAGAGGTATCAGCTCACACTTGTCAGAATAACCATGAGCAAGAAAACTACAAACAATAAATGCTGAAGGTGTTGTGGAGAAATGCATACCCTCAACTTCAAGGGGGACGTAAGTTGGAAAGGGCCACGAATGAGAACAGAATGGAGGTGCCTTAAAAAGGTCAACATTGAGCTACCATATGATCCAGCAGGCCCACTCCTCCACCTATAATCTAAGAAGAGAGAATTGGAAAGACACAGGCAGGCAAATCTGCATTGCCCAGTATTACAATAGCCAAGATATGGAAGTAACCAAAAAGACCACCAACAGATGGGTGGGCAAAGAAGAACTCCTCCATTTACAGATGGAATATTCGCTAGTGAAAAAAATGAAACAATGCCATTTGCAGCACCATAGATGAGTCTAGACGTAATCACGCCAAGTGTAGTAAGTGAGAAAGCAAAAGGCACATATCCTATCATATCACTTTCAGGAGTTACTTAAAAATTGATACCAATGAAGATATTTCCACAGAGAAAGGCAATCACAGATTCATTAAAAAAACTTATGGTTCACCAAATAGAAAGGGATGAGGATTGGATACATTACCATATTGGGGTTAACAGAGATATACAAACCATGTGAAATATATAACCACCAAAGACGTACGGAAGACCAGGAGAAGACTGCTCAACATTGTGTCATAACCTACATTGGCAAAGGATGCGAGGAAGAATAGATACACGTATATGTGTGAAAGAACCACATCTTGCACACCTAGAACAAACAAACCATTGTAATCAAATTTGCTGGGATAAAAAATAAAAAGTAAATTACAAATATGAACAAGAAGTAATGAGACATAAAGTTAAAGGGCTTTTTCCTGGCACATTCCATTCTAATATACAACCTAGAACACCACTTCCATTAAGGCTCTGTTTCCCTAGTAACCAAATTTGGTAAAGGAGAAATGCTGCCACCTTGTGGCCGTATCCTGCAAGAGCAGCTTTAAAGTCACAGCCAATGGTCACTTAACATTCACAAGGACTCAGGGCTGTAAAGGACACTTGCCCTAAATATTTGTGCTGAAGTAGGGAATGGGCAAAAAATTCAAAACAGGCAAATGTTTCAAGAAGAGATTAGGAAGAGTTAAGTTTTACTCACACTCTTTTTAAAAAAAAGGAAAATGGATAAAAGCTCAACCTCAGGGAGTGTTAGACGCATGCAATCTAATCTACAAAAAGTTTCAACTTACACCAGTCGACTGACCATCAGCAAAAAGTCTACAAACAATAAATGCTGAAGGGGTTTTAGAGAACTGTGTACCCTCTGCCTGCTGGTGAGACGTAAAGGGGTAACAGCCAATAATGAGAACAGAAAGGAGCTGCGTTTAAAAGTAAAAATGGAGGTACTATTCAATCCAGCAGGCGCACCATTGGACCTCTCACCTGAGAAGACAAGAATCGAGAAGACACAGGCCGCAAAAGCTGCAGTGCAGCCTTATTCACAATAGCCAAGACAGTGAAGCAATCAAAATGTCCAACAACAGGTAAATGGATAAAGAAGAAGTGGTCCGTGTACACAATGGAATATGAGCCATGGAAGACAATGAACCATTGCTCTTTGAGGCACCACAAATGAGTCTGGAGATAATCACGAAAGATGAGGTAAGTTGGAAAGCAAAAGACCTGTGTTCTATGATAGCACTTATAGGCGTTATCTAATAACTGACACAAATGAACATATTTCCACAGAGAAAGACACTCACAGATTTAGAAAACAAACTATGCTCATCTAAAACGACCGGTGGGGGGAATGGATAAATTAAGATTAGTGTTACTATATGTATACAAACACATATGATATACATATCTCAAAAAGACCAACCATATAGCAAGGGAAGTCTGCGGAACCCTCTGTAACATTTTACATGGGAAGAGGATCTGTACTTGAATAGACATATATAATGTACAAATGAACCAGATTGTGTACACCTAGGACAAACAATATTCTAAGCTTTACCCCAATTAAAACACTTTTAAAAACCAAGAAGAAATAATGACACATAAACTTGTGGGGGTTTCGCCACGCACATTCCAATGTAATTTACAACCTAGGAACACGACTTCCAGAAAGGCTCTGCTGCCCTACTCCCCAGATTTGGGAATGGGGAAATGCTGCCTCCTAGAGGCCGCTTCCCACAACAGCAGCTTTAAACCCATTGCTAAAGGTCACTAAATATTCACCAAACTTGCAGTTCGGGAAATGACACCTGCTCTCTAAAAAAACGCTGGGGTGGAAAATCGACCAAATAATTCAAAAGAGGGCAACCTTCAAAGAAGACAATTTCAAGAGTTATATTGTACTGCCAATTGTTTCCTTTTTTTAACGGAAAAGAAAACGGCGGAGAAAAATGATGAGTTTTACGAATGTTCAAAGACATGCAAACCCAAATTACAAAAACCTATCAGCTCACAGCAGCCAGAAGGGCCATTAGCATCAATGCTGTAAACAATAAATGCTGAAGCGATTGTGGAGAAATGCGTACCCTCGATTCTAAGGGGGACGTGGTAAGAGCCACTAATGAAAACACAAAGAAGGTGCTTTGAAAAGGGAAACACGGTGCTACCAGTCAATCAATCACACCCACTGCTGGGCCTATCACCTGAGAAAATGAGAATCCAAACGTCACAGGCTGGCAATCCTGCACTCCAACAATATTTACCATAGCCAACACTTGGAAGCAATGAAAATGTCCATCAACCGAGGAATGCACAAAGAAGAAGTGGTCCACGTACACAGTGGAAAATTACTCCAATAAAAAATAAAAATTAAATTTAAAAATCCAACGAAAGTAAGGAGACATCAGCTTGTGTGGGTTTGTCCGGGCACACTCCACTCTAATTTATAACCGAGAAACACCACAGGCCGCAAGGGCTTTTCCCTAGTTACCAGGGTGGGGAACATAGAAAGGCTGCCGCCCTCTGGCAGTTACCTGCAAAAGCAGTTTTAAAGCCTGTGCTAATGGTCATTTCATAGGAACAAGTACTGCAGAACTGTAAATGAAACCTGCCCTCAAAATGTCTTCAGGGAGGTAACGGCCAAAACATTTCAAAAGGTGACACGTACTTTAAGAGAACACTTTGAAGAACTAAGGGGTAATCACTGCTTGAAAAATAAAAAGGACATGCCTTAAAGCTCAATTTCAACGGATTATGAGGCACATGCGAATTCAACCACAAAGAGGTATCAGCTCACACTTGTCAGAATAACCATGAGCAAGAAAACTACAAACAATAAATGCTGAAGGTGTTGTGGAGAAATGCATACCCTCAACTTCAAGGGGGACGTAAGTTGGAAAGGGCCACGAATGAGAACAGAATGGAGGTGCCTTAAAAAGGTCAACATTGAGCTACCATATGATCCAGCAGGCCCACTCCTCCACCTATAATCTAAGAAGAGAGAATTGGAAAGACACAGGCAGGCAAATCTGCATTGCCCAGTATTACAATAGCCAAGATATGGAAGTAACCAAAAAGACCACCAACAGATGGGTGGGCAAAGAAGAACTCCTCCATTTACAGATGGAATATTCGCTAGTGAAAAAAATGAAACAATGCCATTTGCAGCACCATAGATGAGTCTAGACGTAATCACGCCAAGTGTAGTAAGTGAGAAAGCAAAAGGCACATATCCTATCATATCACTTTCAGGAGTTACTTAAAAATTGATACCAATGAAGATATTTCCACAGAGAAAGGCAATCACAGATTCATTAAAAAAACTTATGGTTCACCAAATAGAAAGGGATGAGGATTGGATACATTACCATATTGGGGTTAACAGAGATATACAAACCATGTGAAATATATAACCACCAAAGACGTACGGAAGACCAGGAGAAGACTGCTCAACATTGTGTCATAACCTACATTGGCAAAGGATGCGAGGAAGAATAGATACACGTATATGTGTGAAAGAACCACATCTTGCACACCTAGAACAAACAAACCATTGTAATCAAATTTGCTGGGATAAAAAATAAAAAGTAAATTACAAATATGAACAAGAAGTAATGAGACATAAAGTTAAAGGGCTTTTTCCTGGCACATTCCATTCTAATATACAACCTAGAACACCACTTCCATTAAGGCTCTGTTTCCCTAGTAACCAAATTTGGTAAAGGAGAAATGCTGCCACCTTGTGGCCGTATCCTGCAAGAGCAGCTTTAAAGTCACAGCCAATGGTCACTTAACATTCACAAGGACTCAGGGCTGTAAAGGACACTTGCCCTAAATATTTGTGCTGAAGTAGGGAATGGGCAAAAAATTCAAAACAGGCAAATGTTTCAAGAAGAGATTAGGAAGAGTTAAGTTTTACTCACACTCTTTTTAAAAAAAAGGAAAATGGATAAAAGCTCAACCTCAGGGAGTGTTAGACGCATGCAATCTAATCTACAAAAAGTTTCAACTTACACCAGTCGACTGACCATCAGCAAAAAGTCTACAAACAATAAATGCTGAAGGGGTTTTAGAGAACTGTGTACCCTCTGCCTGCTGGTGAGACGTAAAGGGGTAACAGCCAATAATGAGAACAGAAAGGAGCTGCGTTTAAAAGTAAAAATGGAGGTACTATTCAATCCAGCAGGCGCACCATTGGACCTCTCACCTGAGAAGACAAGAATCGAGAAGACACAGGCCGCAAAAGCTGCAGTGCAGCCTTATTCACAATAGCCAAGACAGTGAAGCAATCAAAATGTCCAACAACAGGTAAATGGATAAAGAAGAAGTGGTCCGTGTACACAATGGAATATGAGCCATGGAAGACAATGAACCATTGCTCTTTGAGGCACCACAAATGAGTCTGGAGATAATCACGAAAGATGAGGTAAGTTGGAAAGCAAAAGACCTGTGTTCTATGATAGCACTTATAGGCGTTATCTAATAACTGACACAAATGAACATATTTCCACAGAGAAAGACACTCACAGATTTAGAAAACAAACTATGCTCATCTAAAACGACCGGTGGGGGGAATGGATAAATTAAGATTAGTGTTACTATATGTATACAAACACATATGATATACATATCTCAAAAAGACCAACCATATAGCAAGGGAAGTCTGCGGAACCCTCTGTAACATTTTACATGGGAAGAGGATCTGTACTTGAATAGACATATATAATGTACAAATGAACCAGATTGTGTACACCTAGGACAAACAATATTCTAAGCTTTACCCCAATTAAAACACTTTTAAAAACCAAGAAGAAATAATGACACATAAACTTGTGGGGGTTTCGCCACGCACATTCCAATGTAATTTACAACCTAGGAACACGACTTCCAGAAAGGCTCTGCTGCCCTACTCCCCAGATTTGGGAATGGGGAAATGCTGCCTCCTAGAGGCCGCTTCCCACAACAGCAGCTTTAAACCCATTGCTAAAGGTCACTAAATATTCACCAAACTTGCAGTTCGGGAAATGACACCTGCTCTCTAAAAAAACGCTGGGGTGGAAAATCGACCAAATAATTCAAAAGAGGGCAACCTTCAAAGAAGACAATTTCAAGAGTTATATTGTACTGCCAATTGTTTCCTTTTTTTAACGGAAAAGAAAACGGCGGAGAAAAATGATGAGTTTTACGAATGTTCAAAGACATGCAAACCCAAATTACAAAAACCTATCAGCTCACAGCAGCCAGAAGGGCCATTAGCATCAATGCTGTAAACAATAAATGCTGAAGCGATTGTGGAGAAATGCGTACCCTCGATTCTAAGGGGGACGTGGTAAGAGCCACTAATGAAAACACAAAGAAGGTGCTTTGAAAAGGGAAACACGGTGCTACCAGTCAATCAATCACACCCACTGCTGGGCCTATCACCTGAGAAAATGAGAATCCAAACGTCACAGGCTGGCAATCCTGCACTCCAACAATATTTACCATAGCCAACACTTGGAAGCAATGAAAATGTCCATCAACCGAGGAATGCACAAAGAAGAAGTGGTCCACGTACACAGTGGAAAATTACTCCAATAAAAAATAAAAATTAAATTTAAAAATCCAACGAAAGTAAGGAGACATCAGCTTGTGTGGGTTTGTCCGGGCACACTCCACTCTAATTTATAACCGAGAAACACCACAGGCCGCAAGGGCTTTTCCCTAGTTACCAGGGTGGGGAACATAGAAAGGCTGCCGCCCTCTGGCAGTTACCTGCAAAAGCAGTTTTAAAGCCTGTGCTAATGGTCATTTCATAGGAACAAGTACTGCAGAACTGTAAATGAAACCTGCCCTCAAAATGTCTTCAGGGAGGTAACGGCCAAAACATTTCAAAAGGTGACACGTACTTTAAGAGAACACTTTGAAGAACTAAGGGGTAATCACTGCTTGAAAAATAAAAAGGACATGCCTTAAAGCTCAATTTCAACGGATTATGAGGCACATGCGAATTCAACCACAAAGAGGTATCAGCTCACACTTGTCAGAATAACCATGAGCAAGAAAACTACAAACAATAAATGCTGAAGGTGTTGTGGAGAAATGCATACCCTCAACTTCAAGGGGGACGTAAGTTGGAAAGGGCCACGAATGAGAACAGAATGGAGGTGCCTTAAAAAGGTCAACATTGAGCTACCATATGATCCAGCAGGCCCACTCCTCCACCTATAATCTAAGAAGAGAGAATTGGAAAGACACAGGCAGGCAAATCTGCATTGCCCAGTATTACAATAGCCACGATATGGAAGTAACCAAAAAGACCACCAACAGATGGGTGGGCAAAGAAGAACTCCTCCATTTACAGATGGAATATTCGCTAGTGAAAAAAATGAAACAATGCCATTTGCAGCACCATAGATGAGTCTAGACGTAATCACGCCAAGTGTAGTAAGTGAGAAAGCAAAAGGCACATATCCTATCATATCACTTTCAGGAGTTACTTAAAAATTGATACCAGTGAAGATATTTCCACAGAGAAAGGCAATCACAGATTCATTAAAAAACTTATGGTTCACCAAATAGAAAGGGATGAGGATTGGATACATTACCATATTGGGGTTAACAGAGATATACAAACCATGTGAAATATATAACCACCAAAGACGTACGGAAGACCAGGAGAAGACTGCTCAACATTGTGTCATAACCTACATTGGCAAAGGATGCGAGGAAGAATAGATACACGTATATGTGTGAAAGAACCACATCTTGCACACCTAGAACAAACAAACCATTGTAATCAAATTTGCTGGGATAAAAAATAAAAAGTAAATTACAAATATGAACAAGAAGTAATGAGACATAAAGTTAAAGGGCTTTTTCCTGGCACATTCCATTCTAATATACAACCTAGAACACCACTTCCATTAAGGCTCTGTTTCCCTAGTAACCAAATTTGGTAAAGGAGAAATGCTGCCACCTTGTGGCCGTATCCTGCAAGAGCAGCTTTAAAGTCACAGCCAATGGTCACTTAACATTCACAAGGACTCAGGGCTGTAAAGGACACTTGCCCTAAATATTTGTGCTGAAGTAGGGAATGGGCAAAAAATTCAAAACAGGCAAATGTTTCAAGAAGAGATTAGGAAGAGTTAAGTTTTACTCACACTCTTTTTAAAAAAAAGGAAAATGGATAAAAGCTCAACCTCAGGGAGTGTTAGACGCATGCAATCTAATCTACAAAAAGTTTCAACTTACACCAGTCGACTGACCATCAGCAAAAAGTCTACAAACAATAAATGCTGAAGGGGTTTTAGAGAACTGTGTACCCTCTGCCTGCTGGTGAGACGTAAAGGGGTAACAGCCAATAATGAGAACAGAAAGGAGCTGCGTTTAAAAGTAAAAATGGAGGTACTATTCAATCCAGCAGGCGCACCATTGGACCTCTCACCTGAGAAGACAAGAATCGAGAAGACACAGGCCGCAAAAGCTGCAGTGCAGCCTTATTCACAATAGCCAAGACAGTGAAGCAATCAAAATGTCCAACAACAGGTAAATGGATAAAGAAGAAGTGGTCCGTGTACACAATGGAATATGAGCCATGGAAGACAATGAACCATTGCTCTTTGAGGCACCACAAATGAGTCTGGAGATAATCACGAAAGATGAGGTAAGTTGGAAAGCAAAAGACCTGTGTTCTATGATAGCACTTATAGGCGTTATCTAATAACTGACACAAATGAACATATTTCCACAGAGAAAGACACTCACAGATTTAGAAAACAAACTATGCTCATCTAAAACGACCGGTGGGGGGAATGGATAAATTAAGATTAGTGTTACTATATGTATACAAACACATATGATATACATATCTCAAAAAGACCAACCATATAGCAAGGGAAGTCTGCGGAACCCTCTGTAACATTTTACATGGGAAGAGGATCTGTACTTGAATAGACATATATAATGTACAAATGAACCAGATTGTGTACACCTAGGACAAACAATATTCTAAGCTTTACCCCAATTAAAACACTTTTAAAAACCAAGAAGAAATAATGACACATAAACTTGTGGGGGTTTCGCCACGCACATTCCAATGTAATTTACAACCTAGGAACACGACTTCCAGAAAGGCTCTGCTGCCCTACTCCCCAGATTTGGGAATGGGGAAATGCTGCCTCCTAGAGGCCGCTTCCCACAACAGCAGCTTTAAACCCATTGCTAAAGGTCACTAAATATTCACCAAACTTGCAGTTCGGGAAATGACACCTGCTCTCTAAAAAAACGCTGGGGTGGAAAATCGACCAAATAATTCAAAAGAGGGCAACCTTCAAAGAAGACAATTTCAAGAGTTATATTGTACTGCCAATTGTTTCCTTTTTTTAACGGAAAAGAAAACGGCGGAGAAAAATGATGAGTTTTACGAATGTTCAAAGACATGCAAACCCAAATTACAAAAACCTATCAGCTCACAGCAGCCAGAAGGGCCATTAGCATCAATGCTGTAAACAATAAATGCTGAAGCGATTGTGGAGAAATGCGTACCCTCGATTCTAAGGGGGACGTGGTAAGAGCCACTAATGAAAACACAAAGAAGGTGCTTTGAAAAGGGAAACACGGTGCTACCAGTCAATCAATCACACCCACTGCTGGGCCTATCACCTGAGAAAATGAGAATCCAAACGTCACAGGCTGGCAATCCTGCACTCCAACAATATTTACCATAGCCAACACTTGGAAGCAATGAAAATGTCCATCAACCGAGGAATGCACAAAGAAGAAGTGGTCCACGTACACAGTGGAAAATTACTCCAATAAAAAATAAAAATTAAATTTAAAAATCCAACGAAAGTAAGGAGACATCAGCTTGTGTGGGTTTGTCCGGGCACACTCCACTCTAATTTATAACCGAGAAACACCACAGGCCGCAAGGGCTTTTCCCTAGTTACCAGGGTGGGGAACATAGAAAGGCTGCCGCCCTCTGGCAGTTACCTGCAAAAGCAGTTTTAAAGCCTGTGCTAATGGTCATTTCATAGGAACAAGTACTGCAGAACTGTAAATGAAACCTGCCCTCAAAATGTCTTCAGGGAGGTAACGGCCAAAACATTTCAAAAGGTGACACGTACTTTAAGAGAACACTTTGAAGAACTAAGGGGTAATCACTGCTTGAAAAATAAAAAGGACATGCCTTAAAGCTCAATTTCAACGGATTATGAGGCACATGCGAATTCAACCACAAAGAGGTATCAGCTCACACTTGTCAGAATAACCATGAGCAAGAAAACTACAAACAATAAATGCTGAAGGTGTTGTGGAGAAATGCATACCCTCAACTTCAAGGGGGACGTAAGTTGGAAAGGGCCACGAATGAGAACAGAATGGAGGTGCCTTAAAAAGGTCAACATTGAGCTACCATATGATCCAGCAGGCCCACTCCTCCACCTATAATCTAAGAAGAGAGAATTGGAAAGACACAGGCAGGCAAATCTGCATTGCCCAGTATTACAATAGCCAAGATATGGAAGTAACCAAAAAGACCACCAACAGATGGGTGGGCAAAGAAGAACTCCTCCATTTACAGATGGAATATTCGCTAGTGAAAAAAATGAAACAATGCCATTTGCAGCACCATAGATGAGTCTAGACGTAATCACGCCAAGTGTAGTAAGTGAGAAAGCAAAAGGCACATATCCTATCATATCACTTTCAGGAGTTACTTAAAAATTGATACCAATGAAGATATTTCCACAGAGAAAGGCAATCACAGATTCATTAAAAAAACTTATGGTTCACCAAATAGAAAGGGATGAGGATTGGATACATTACCATATTGGGGTTAACAGAGATATACAAACCATGTGAAATATATAACCACCAAAGACGTACGGAAGACCAGGAGAAGACTGCTCAACATTGTGTCATAACCTACATTGGCAAAGGATGCGAGGAAGAATAGATACACGTATATGTGTGAAAGAACCACATCTTGCACACCTAGAACAAACAAACCATTGTAATCAAATTTGCTGGGATAAAAAATAAAAAGTAAATTACAAATATGAACAAGAAGTAATGAGACATAAAGTTAAAGGGCTTTTTCCTGGCACATTCCATTCTAATATACAACCTAGAACACCACTTCCATTAAGGCTCTGTTTCCCTAGTAACCAAATTTGGTAAAGGAGAAATGCTGCCACCTTGTGGCCGTATCCTGCAAGAGCAGCTTTAAAGTCACAGCCAATGGTCACTTAACATTCACAAGGACTCAGGGCTGTAAAGGACACTTGCCCTAAATATTTGTGCTGAAGTAGGGAATGGGCAAAAAATTCAAAACAGGCAAATGTTTCAAGAAGAGATTAGGAAGAGTTAAGTTTTACTCACACTCTTTTTAAAAAAAAGGAAAATGGATAAAAGCTCAACCTCAGGGAGTGTTAGACGCATGCAATCTAATCTACAAAAAGTTTCAACTTACACCAGTCGACTGACCATCAGCAAAAAGTCTACAAACAATAAATGCTGAAGGGGTTTTAGAGAACTGTGTACCCTCTGCCTGCTGGTGAGACGTAAAGGGGTAACAGCCAATAATGAGAACAGAAAGGAGCTGCGTTTAAAAGTAAAAATGGAGGTACTATTCAATCCAGCAGGCGCACCATTGGACCTCTCACCTGAGAAGACAAGAATCGAGAAGACACAGGCCGCAAAAGCTGCAGTGCAGCCTTATTCACAATAGCCAAGACAGTGAAGCAATCAAAATGTCCAACAACAGGTAAATGGATAAAGAAGAAGTGGTCCGTGTACACAATGGAATATGAGCCATGGAAGACAATGAACCATTGCTCTTTGAGGCACCACAAATGAGTCTGGAGATAATCACGAAAGATGAGGTAAGTTGGAAAGCAAAAGACCTGTGTTCTATGATAGCACTTATAGGCGTTATCTAATAACTGACACAAATGAACATATTTCCACAGAGAAAGACACTCACAGATTTAGAAAACAAACTATGCTCATCTAAAACGACCGGTGGGGGGAATGGATAAATTAAGATTAGTGTTACTATATGTATACAAACACATATGATATACATATCTCAAAAAGACCAACCATATAGCAAGGGAAGTCTGCGGAACCCTCTGTAACATTTTACATGGGAAGAGGATCTGTACTTGAATAGACATATATAATGTACAAATGAACCAGATTGTGTACACCTAGGACAAACAATATTCTAAGCTTTACCCCAATTAAAACACTTTTAAAAACCAAGAAGAAATAATGACACATAAACTTGTGGGGGTTTCGCCACGCACATTCCAATGTAATTTACAACCTAGGAACACGACTTCCAGAAAGGCTCTGCTGCCCTACTCCCCAGATTTGGGAATGGGGAAATGCTGCCTCCTAGAGGCCGCTTCCCACAACAGCAGCTTTAAACCCATTGCTAAAGGTCACTAAATATTCACCAAACTTGCAGTTCGGGAAATGACACCTGCTCTCTAAAAAAACGCTGGGGTGGAAAATCGACCAAATAATTCAAAAGAGGGCAACCTTCAAAGAAGACAATTTCAAGAGTTATATTGTACTGCCAATTGTTTCCTTTTTTTAACGGAAAAGAAAACGGCGGAGAAAAATGATGAGTTTTACGAATGTTCAAAGACATGCAAACCCAAATTACAAAAACCTATCAGCTCACAGCAGCCAGAAGGGCCATTAGCATCAATGCTGTAAACAATAAATGCTGAAGCGATTGTGGAGAAATGCGTACCCTCGATTCTAAGGGGGACGTGGTAAGAGCCACTAATGAAAACACAAAGAAGGTGCTTTGAAAAGGGAAACACGGTGCTACCAGTCAATCAATCACACCCACTGCTGGGCCTATCACCTGAGAAAATGAGAATCCAAACGTCACAGGCTGGCAATCCTGCACTCCAACAATATTTACCATAGCCAACACTTGGAAGCAATGAAAATGTCCATCAACCGAGGAATGCACAAAGAAGAAGTGGTCCACGTACACAGTGGAAAATTACTCCAATAAAAAATAAAAATTAAATTTAAAAATCCAACGAAAGTAAGGAGACATCAGCTTGTGTGGGTTTGTCCGGGCACACTCCACTCTAATTTATAACCGAGAAACACCACAGGCCGCAAGGGCTTTTCCCTAGTTACCAGGGTGGGGAACATAGAAAGGCTGCCGCCCTCTGGCAGTTACCTGCAAAAGCAGTTTTAAAGCCTGTGCTAATGGTCATTTCATAGGAACAAGTACTGCAGAACTGTAAATGAAACCTGCCCTCAAAATGTCTTCAGGGAGGTAACGGCCAAAACATTTCAAAAGGTGACACGTACTTTAAGAGAACACTTTGAAGAACTAAGGGGTAATCACTGCTTGAAAAATAAAAAGGACATGCCTTAAAGCTCAATTTCAACGGATTATGAGGCACATGCGAATTCAACCACAAAGAGGTATCAGCTCACACTTGTCAGAATAACCATGAGCAAGAAAACTACAAACAATAAATGCTGAAGGTGTTGTGGAGAAATGCATACCCTCAACTTCAAGGGGGACGTAAGTTGGAAAGGGCCACGAATGAGAACAGAATGGAGGTGCCTTAAAAAGGTCAACATTGAGCTACCATATGATCCAGCAGGCCCACTCCTCCACCTATAATCTAAGAAGAGAGAATTGGAAAGACACAGGCAGGCAAATCTACATTGCCCAGTATTACAATAGCCAAGATATGGAAGTAACCAAAAAGACCACCAACAGATGGGTGGGCAAAGAAGAACTCCTCCATTTACAGATGGAATATTCGCTAGTGAAAAAAATGAAACAATGCCATTTGCAGCACCATAGATGAGTCTAGACGTAATCACGCCAAGTGTAGTAAGTGAGAAAGCAAAAGGCACATATCCTATCATATCACTTTCAGGAGTTACTTAAAAATTGATACCAGTGAAGATATTTCCACAGAGAAAGGCAATCACAGATTCATTAAAAAACTTATGGTTCACCAAATAGAAAGGGATGAGGATTGGATACATTACCATATTGGGGTTAACAGAGATATACAAACCATGTGAAATATATAACCACCAAAGACGTACGGAAGACCAGGAGAAGACTGCTCAACATTGTGTCATAACCTACATTGGCAAAGGATGCGAGGAAGAATAGATACACGTATATGTGTGAAAGAACCACATCTTGCACACCTAGAACAAACAAACCATTGTAATCAAATTTGCTGGGATAAAAAATAAAAAGTAAATTACAAATATGAACAAGAAGTAATGAGACATAAAGTTAAAGGGCTTTTTCCTGGCACATTCCATTCTAATATACAACCTAGAACACCACTTCCATTAAGGCTCTGTTTCCCTAGTAACCAAATTTGGTAAAGGAGAAATGCTGCCACCTTGTGGCCGTATCCTGCAAGAGCAGCTTTAAAGTCACAGCCAATGGTCACTTAACATTCACAAGGACTCAGGGCTGTAAAGGACACTTGCCCTAAATATTTGTGCTGAAGTAGGGAATGGGCAAAAAATTCAAAACAGGCAAATGTTTCAAGAAGAGATTAGGAAGAGTTAAGTTTTACTCACACTCTTTTTAAAAAAAAGGAAAATGGATAAAAGCTCAACCTCAGGGAGTGTTAGACGCATGCAATCTAATCTACAAAAAGTTTCAACTTACACCAGTCGACTGACCATCAGCAAAAAGTCTACAAACAATAAATGCTGAAGGGGTTTTAGAGAACTGTGTACCCTCTGCCTGCTGGTGAGACGTAAAGGGGTAACAGCCAATAATGAGAACAGAAAGGAGCTGCGTTTAAAAGTAAAAATGGAGGTACTATTCAATCCAGCAGGCGCACCATTGGACCTCTCACCTGAGAAGACAAGAATCGAGAAGACACAGGCCGCAAAAGCTGCAGTGCAGCCTTATTCACAATAGCCAAGACAGTGAAGCAATCAAAATGTCCAACAACAGGTAAATGGATAAAGAAGAAGTGGTCCGTGTACACAATGGAATATGAGCCATGGAAGACAATGAACCATTGCTCTTTGAGGCACCACAAATGAGTCTGGAGATAATCACGAAAGATGAGGTAAGTTGGAAAGCAAAAGACCTGTGTTCTATGATAGCACTTATAGGCGTTATCTAATAACTGACACAAATGAACATATTTCCACAGAGAAAGACACTCACAGATTTAGAAAACAAACTATGCTCATCTAAAACGACCGGTGGGGGGAATGGATAAATTAAGATTAGTGTTACTATATGTATACAAACACATATGATATACATATCTCAAAAAGACCAACCATATAGCAAGGGAAGTCTGCGGAACCCTCTGTAACATTTTACATGGGAAGAGGATCTGTACTTGAATAGACATATATAATGTACAAATGAACCAGATTGTGTACACCTAGGACAAACAATATTCTAAGCTTTACCCCAATTAAAACACTTTTAAAAACCAAGAAGAAATAATGACACATAAACTTGTGGGGGTTTCGCCACGCACATTCCAATGTAATTTACAACCTAGGAACACGACTTCCAGAAAGGCTCTGCTGCCCTACTCCCCAGATTTGGGAATGGGGAAATGCTGCCTCCTAGAGGCCGCTTCCCACAACAGCAGCTTTAAACCCATTGCTAAAGGTCACTAAATATTCACCAAACTTGCAGTTCGGGAAATGACACCTGCTCTCTAAAAAAACGCTGGGGTGGAAAATCGACCAAATAATTCAAAAGAGGGCAACCTTCAAAGAAGACAATTTCAAGAGTTATATTGTACTGCCAATTGTTTCCTTTTTTTAACGGAAAAGAAAACGGCGGAGAAAAATGATGAGTTTTACGAATGTTCAAAGACATGCAAACCCAAATTACAAAAACCTATCAGCTCACAGCAGCCAGAAGGGCCATTAGCATCAATGCTGTAAACAATAAATGCTGAAGCGATTGTGGAGAAATGCGTACCCTCGATTCTAAGGGGGACGTGGTAAGAGCCACTAATGAAAACACAAAGAAGGTGCTTTGAAAAGGGAAACACGGTGCTACCAGTCAATCAATCACACCCACTGCTGGGCCTATCACCTGAGAAAATGAGAATCCAAACGTCACAGGCTGGCAATCCTGCACTCCAACAATATTTACCATAGCCAACACTTGGAAGCAATGAAAATGTCCATCAACCGAGGAATGCACAAAGAAGAAGTGGTCCACGTACACAGTGGAAAATTACTCCAATAAAAAATAAAAATTAAATTTAAAAATCCAACGAAAGTAAGGAGACATCAGCTTGTGTGGGTTTGTCCGGGCACACTCCACTCTAATTTATAACCGAGAAACACCACAGGCCGCAAGGGCTTTTCCCTAGTTACCAGGGTGGGGAACATAGAAAGGCTGCCGCCCTCTGGCAGTTACCTGCAAAAGCAGTTTTAAAGCCTGTGCTAATGGTCATTTCATAGGAACAAGTACTGCAGAACTGTAAATGAAACCTGCCCTCAAAATGTCTTCAGGGAGGTAACGGCCAAAACATTTCAAAAGGTGACACGTACTTTAAGAGAACACTTTGAAGAACTAAGGGGTAATCACTGCTTGAAAAATAAAAAGGACATGCCTTAAAGCTCAATTTCAACGGATTATGAGGCACATGCGAATTCAACCACAAAGAGGTATCAGCTCACACTTGTCAGAATAACCATGAGCAAGAAAACTACAAACAATAAATGCTGAAGGTGTTGTGGAGAAATGCATACCCTCAACTTCAAGGGGGACGTAAGTTGGAAAGGGCCACGAATGAGAACAGAATGGAGGTGCCTTAAAAAGGTCAACATTGAGCTACCATATGATCCAGCAGGCCCACTCCTCCACCTGTAATCTAAGAAGAGAGAATTGGAAAGACACAGGCAGGCAAATCTGCATTGCCCAGTATTACAATAGCCAAGATATGGAAGTAACCAAAAAGACCACCAACAGATGGGTGGGCAAAGAAGAACTCCTCCATTTACAGATGGAATATTCGCTAGTGAAAAAAATGAAACAATGCCATTTGCAGCACCATAGATGAGTCTAGACGTAATCACGCCAAGTGTAGTAAGTGAGAAAGCAAAAGGCACATATCCTATCATATCACTTTCAGGAGTTACTTAAAAATTGATACCAGTGAAGATATTTCCACAGAGAAAGGCAATCACAGATTCATTAAAAAACTTATGGTTCACCAAATAGAAAGGGATGAGGATTGGATACATTACCATATTGGGGTTAACAGAGATATACAAACCATGTGAAATATATAACCACCAAAGACGTACGGAAGACCAGGAGAAGACTGCTCAACATTGTGTCATAACCTACATTGGCAAAGGATGCGAGGAAGAATAGATACACGTATATGTGTGAAAGAACCACATCTTGCACACCTAGAACAAACAAACCATTGTAATCAAATTTGCTGGGATAAAAAATAAAAAGTAAATTACAAATATGAACAAGAAGTAATGAGACATAAAGTTAAAGGGCTTTTTCCTGGCACATTCCATTCTAATATACAACCTAGAACACCACTTCCATTAAGGCTCTGTTTCCCTAGTAACCAAATTTGGTAAAGGAGAAATGCTGCCACCTTGTGGCCGTATCCTGCAAGAGCAGCTTTAAAGTCACAGCCAATGGTCACTTAACATTCACAAGGACTCAGGGCTGTAAAGGACACTTGCCCTAAATATTTGTGCTGAAGTAGGGAATGGGCAAAAAATTCAAAACAGGCAAATGTTTCAAGAAGAGATTAGGAAGAGTTAAGTTTTACTCACACTCTTTTTAAAAAAAAGGAAAATGGATAAAAGCTCAACCTCAGGGAGTGTTAGACGCATGCAATCTAATCTACAAAAAGTTTCAACTTACACCAGTCGACTGACCATCAGCAAAAAGTCTACAAACAATAAATGCTGAAGGGGTTTTAGAGAACTGTGTACCCTCTGCCTGCTGGTGAGACGTAAAGGGGTAACAGCCAATAATGAGAACAGAAAGGAGCTGCGTTTAAAAGTAAAAATGGAGGTACTATTCAATCCAGCAGGCACACCATTGGACCTCTCACCTGAGAAGACAAGAATCGAGAAGACACAGGCCGCAAAAGCTGCAGTGCAGCCTTATTCACAATAGCCAAGACAGTGAAGCAATCAAAATGTCCAACAACAGGTAAATGGATAAAGAAGAAGTGGTCCGTGTACACAATGGAATATGAGCCATGGAAGACAATGAACCATTGCTCTTTGAGGCACCACAAATGAGTCTGGAGATAATCACGAAAGATGAGGTAAGTTGGAAAGCAAAAGACCTGTGTTCTATGATAGCACTTATAGGCGTTATCTAATAACTGACACAAATGAACATATTTCCACAGAGAAAGACACTCACAGATTTAGAAAACAAACTATGCTCATCTAAAACGACCGGTGGGGGGAATGGATAAATTAAGATTAGTGTTACTATATGTATACAAACACATATGATATACATATCTCAAAAAGACCAACCATATAGCAAGGGAAGTCTGCGGAACCCTCTGTAACATTTTACATGGGAAGAGGATCTGTACTTGAATAGACATATATAATGTACAAATGTACAAACAAAACATTTTAATCAAATTTGCTCTGATAAAAAATAAAAATTAAATTAAAAAAAGAACAAGAAGTAATGAGAAATAAACTTAAGGGGCTTTTTGCTGGCACATTGCATTCTAATTTACAACCAGAACATGACTTCCATTAAGGCTCTGTCATCACTAATAAAGCAGCTTTATAATCAATGTTGAAGGTAGCTTAAAAGAAGTCTCACTAATTATTGATAGTAACAAGAAAACAAAGAAAAGTAAAAATCTCACTGCAAAAAGTATACATAGAGTAAGTCAAGGTAGATCAAACACTTATTAAACTTCTGTAAAGAATAAAAGACAACAGTAGTATGTTTTTTTTAAAAAGAGAGGGCCCAAATAAATCTGAAATGAAAGAGCTGATGTTACAACAGACCCCACAGAAATACAAAGTATCCTAAGATACACACAGGGTAACTCAGGGCTCAGATTGGACAGAGCCCACTCTCCAGTCCCCTGTACATGACTTACAGGAGCCTCGGGAACTGAGGAGGGGGTCCCTGAGGAGAGGCTCAAGATAGAATATGGTAGGCATTAACATGGCTCCATTCATCTTAAACATGCCTGAACTACATTCACACGAGATGATTTTGTCCTGTATGTACATCGGCACCTCTAGTCGGAACTGCAGATCTTTGGCTTCACCACCTCTACTGACAGCATTAGCTTCACCTGCTGTGGACCGTCTCCTATAGGATTTCTAGAACCACAAAGCATCGAAGCTTCATAGGACCCAGAGTCTGTGCGACTCCATGCAGAGTCTCAGAGTCTCAACTCCACTCAGATACTCCACTCTTGGAGGGCACACACAAAGTAGTGAGCACATCAGAACCCAGGGGAAGGAGCAGTGACCCCGTAGGAGAATGACCAGAACTACCTGATAGTTTTAGAGGGTCTCCTGCAGAGGCAGGTGGTAGCTGTGGCTGTGGCTCACTGTGAGGACAACGACACTGGCAGCAGAAGTTCTGGGAAATACTCCTTGGTGTGAGCCCTCCCAGAGTCTGCCATTAACCCCACCAAGAGCAAGGTAGGCTCCAGTGCTGGGTCACCTCAGGCGAAACTACCAACAGGGAGGGAACCCAGCCCCATGCATCAGCAGATAAGTGGATTAAACTTTTTATTAAAGTTTTATTTAATCTGCAGACAAGCGGATTAAAGCTTTGCCCACCAAAGCAACACCCAGCTCTACCCACCACCAGTCCCTCCCATCAGGAAGCTTGCACAAGCCTCTAAGATAGACTCATCCACTGGAGAGCAGACAGCAGAAGCAAGAAGAACTACAATTCTGCAGCCTGTGGAAGGAAAACCACATTCACAGAAAGATAGACAAAATGAAAAGGCAGAGGACTTTATACCAGATTAAGGAACAAGATAAAACACTAGGGAAAAAAACGAAATGAGGTGGAGATAGGGAACCTTCCAGAAAAAGAATTCAGAATAATGATAGTGAACATGATCCAAGACCTTGACAAAAGAATGGAGGCAAAGATCGAGAAGATGCAAGAAATGCTTAACAAAGATCTAGAAGAATTAAGGAGCAAACACCTAGAAGAATTAAAGAACAAACAAACAGAGGTGAACAATATAATAACTGAAATGAAAAATACACTAGAAGGAATCAGTAGCAGAATAACTGTGGCAGAAGAACGGATAAGTGACCTGGAAGACAGAAAGGTGGAAATCACTGCCATGGAACAGAATAAAGAAAAAGAATGAAAATAAATGAAGACACCCTAAGAGTCCTCTGGGACAACATTAAACGCAACAACATTCACATCATAGGGGTCCCAGAAGGAGAAGAGAGAGAGAAAGGACCCGAGAATACATTTGAAGAGATTATAGTCGAAAACTTCCCTAGCATGGGAAAAGAAATAGCCACCCAAGTCCAGGAAGTGCAGAGAGTCCCAGTCAGGATAAATCAACGGAGAAAAATGCCAAGACACATAGTAACCAAATTGACAAAAATTGAAGACAAAGAAAAATTATTGAAAGCAACAAGGGAAAAATGACAAATAACATACAAGGGAACTCCCATAAGGATAACAGCTGATTTCTCAGCAGAAAATCTACAAGCCAGAAGGGAGTGGCATAAATTTAAAGTGATGAAAGGGAAGAACCTACAACCAAGAGTACTCCACCCAGCAAGGATCTCATTCAGATTTGACAGAGAAATCATAAGCCCTACAGACAAGCAAAAGCTAAGAGAATTCAGCACCATGAAACCAGCTCTACACCAAATGCTAAAGGAACTTCTCTAAGTGGGAAACACAAGAGAAGAAAAGGACCCACCAAGACAAACCCATAACAATTAAGAAAATAGTAATAGGAACATACATATCAATAATTACCTTAAACGTGAATGGACTAAATGTTCCAACCAAAAGAAACAGGCTCCCTGAATGGATACAAAAACAAGACCCATATATATGCTGTCTCCAAGAGACCCATTTCAGACCTAGGGACACATACAGACTGAAAGTGAGGCGATGGAAAAATATATTCTATGCAAATGAAAATCAAAAGACAGCTGGAGTAGCAATACTCATATCAGATAAAATAGACTTTAAAATAAAGAATGTTACAAGAGACAAGGAAATACACTACATAATGGTCAAGGGATCCATCCAAGAAGAAGATATAACAATTACAAATGTATATGTGCCCAACATAGGAGCACCTCAATACATAAGGCAACTGCTAACAGCTATAAAAGAGGAAATCAACAGTAACACAATAAGAGCAGGGGACTTTAACAGCTCACTTACACCAGTGGAGATCATCCAGACAGAAAATTAATAAGGAAACACAAGCTTTAAATGACACAATAGACCAGATATAGTTAATTGATATTTATAGGACATTCGATCCAAAAACAGCAGATTACACATTCTTCTCAACTGCACACGGAACATTCTCCAGGATAGATCACATCTTGGGTCACAAATAAAGCCTCAGTAAATTTAAGAAAACTGAAATCATATCAAGCAGCTGTTCCGACCACAATGCTATGAGATTAGAAATCAATAACAGGGACAAAACCGTAAATAACACAAACACATGGAGGCTAAACAATACGTTACTAAATAACCAAGAGATCACTGAAGAAATAAAAGAGGAAATCAAAAACTACCTAGAGACAAATGACAAGAAAAACACGATGATCCAAAACCTATGGGATGCAGCAAAAGCAGTTCTAAGAGGGAAGTTTATAGCAATACAAGCCTACCTCAAGAAACAAGAAAAATCTCAAATAAACAATCTAACCTTACACCTAGAGGAACTAGAGAAAGAAGAACAAAACCCAAAGTTAGTAGAATGAAGGAAATCATAAAGATCAAAGCAGAAATAAATGAAATAGAAGCAAAGAAAACGAAAGCAAAGATCAATAAAACTAAAAGCCGGTTCTTTGAGAAGATAAACAAAAATGATAAACCTTTAGCCAGACTCAAGAAAAAGAGGGAGAGGAATCAAATCAACAAAATTAGAAGTGAAAAAGGAGAAGTTACAACAGACACCACAGGAATACAAAGCATCCTAAGAGACTACTACAAGCAACTCTATGCCAATAAAATGGACAACCTGGAAGAAATGGACAAATCCTTAGAAAGGGATAACCTTCCAAGACTGAACCAGGAAGAAATAGAAAATATGAACAAACCTATCACAAGCAATGAAATTGAAACTGTGATTAAAAATCTTCCAACAAACAAAAGTCCAGAACCAGATGGCATCACAGGTGAATTCTGTCAAACATTTAGAGAAGAGCTAACACCCAACCTTCTCAAATTCTTCAAAACAATTGCAGGGGAAGGAACACTCCCAAACTCATTCTATGAGACCACCGTCACCCTGATACCAAAACCAGACAAAGATACTACAAGGAAAGAAAATTATAGACCAATATCACTGATGAATATAGATGTAAAAATCCTCAACAAAATACTAGCAAACAGAATCGAACAACACATTAAAAGGATCGTACACCATGATCAAGTGGGGTTTATCCCAGGGATGCAAGGATTCTTCAATATACACAAATCAATGTGATACACCATATTAACAAATTGTAGAATAAAACCATATGATCATCTCAATAGATGCAGGAAAAGATTTTGAGAAAATTCAACACCCATTTATGATAAAAACTCTGCAGAGTGTGGGCATAGAGGGAAACTACCTCAACATAATAAAGGCCATATATGACAAACCCACAGCAAACATCATTCTCAACAGTGAAAAACTGAAAACGTTTCCTCTAAGATCAGGAACAAGACGAGGATGTCCACTCTCACCACTACTATTCAACATAGTTTTGGAAGTCCTAGCCATGGCAATCAGAGAAGAAAAAGAAATAAAAGGAATACAAAAAGGAAAAGAAGAAGTAAAATTGTCACTGTTTGCAAATGACATCATATCATAGATAGAGAATCCTAAAGATGTCACCAGAAAACCACTGGAGCTAATCAATGAATTTGGTAAAGTTGCAGGATACAAAATTAATGCACAGAAATTGCTTGCATTCCTATACACTAACAATGAAAGAACAGAAAGAGAAATTAAGGAAACAATCCCATTACCACTGCAACAAAAATAAAATACCTAGGAATAAACCTACCTAAGGAAGTAAAAGACCTGTACTCAGAAAACTATAAGACACTGATGAAAGAAATCAAAGATGATATAAACAGATGGAGACATATACCATGTTCTTGGATTAGAAGAATCAATATTGTGAAAATGACTATACTACCCAAAGCAATCTACAGATTCAATGCAATCCCTATCAAAATACCTTTGGCATTTTCTACAGAACTAGAAAAAACAAATCTTAAAATTTGTAGGGAGACACAAAAGACCCCAGATAGCCAAAGCAGTCTTGAGGGGAAAAAAAAAGAGCTGGAGGAATCAGACTTCCAGATTTCAGACTATATTACAAAGCTACAGTAATCAAGATAATATGGTACTGGCACAAAAACAGAAATATAGATCAATAGAACAGGATAGAAAGCACAGAGATAAACCCACGTACCTATGGTCCACTAATCTATGACAAAGGAGGCAAGGGTATACAATGGAGAAAAGACAGTGTCTTCAGTAAGTGGTGCTGGGAAAACTGGACAGCTACATGCAAAAGAATGAAATTAGAACACTCCCTAACACCATACACAAAAATAAACTCAAAATGGATTAGAGACCTAAATGTAAGACCAGCCACTATAAAACTCTTAGAGGAAAACATAAGCAGAACAGTCTATGACATAAATCACAGCAAGATCCTTTTTGACCCACCTCCTAGAGAAATGGAAATAAAAACAAAAATAAAAAAATGGGACTTAATGAAATTTAAAATCTTTTGCACAGCAAAGGAAAACATAAGCAAGATGAAAAGACAACCATCAGAATGGGAGAAAATATTTTCAAATGAAGCAAATGGCAAAGGATTAACCTCCAAAAAGCAGCTCCTGTAGCTCAATATCACAAAACCAAACAACCCAATCCAAAAATGGGCAGAAGACCTAAATAGACATTTCTCCAAAGAAGATATACAGGTTGCCAACAAACACATGAAAGGATGTTGAACATCACTAATTATTAGAGAAATGCAAATCAAAACTACAATGAGGTATCACCTCACACCAGTCAGAATGGCCATCATCAAAAAATCTACCAACAATAAATGTTGGAGAGGCATTTATTGGAGAAAAGGGAACCCTCTTGCACTGTTGGTGGGAATGTAAATTGATATAGCCACTAGGGAGAACGGTATGGGGGTTCCTTAAAAACTAAAAATAGAACAACCGTACAACCCAGCAATCCCACTACTGGACATTTACCCTGAGAAAAACATAATTCAAAAAGGGTCATGTACCACAATGTTCATTGTAGCTCTATTTACAATAGCCAGGACATGGAAGCAACCTAAGTGTCCATCAACAGATAACTGGATAAAGAAGATGTGGCACACATATACAATGGAACATTATTCAGCCATAAAAAGAAACGAAATTGAGTTATTTGTAGTGAGGTGGATGGATCTAGAATCTGTCCTACAGAGTGAAGTAAGTCAGAAAGAGAAAAACAAATACCGTATGCTAACACATATATATGGAATCTAAAAGAAAAAAAGTTTATGAAGAACCTAGGGGCAGGAAAGGATTAAGGACACAGACGTAGAGAAAGGACTTGAGGACATGGGGAGGGGGAAAGGTAAGCTGGGACAAAGTGAGATAGTGGTATGGACATATATACACTACCAAATGTAAAATTGATAGCTACTGGGAAGCAGCCACATAGCACAGGGAGATCAGCTCAGTGCTTTGTGACGACCTAAAGGGGTGGGATAAGGGAGTGAGAGGGAGGTGCAAGAGGGAGGGGATATGGTGTTATATGTATACGTATAGCTGATTCACTTTTTTATACAGCAGAAACTAACACACAATTGTAAAGCAATTATACTCCAATAAAGATGTAAAAGGAAAAAAAAAAGAAAGCCCAGAGATAAACCTACACACCTATGGTCCACTAATCTATGACAAAGGAGGCAAGGATATACAATGGAGAAAAGACAGTCTCTTCAATAAGTGGTGCTGGGAAAAATGGACAGCTACATGTAAAAGAATGAAATTAGAACACTCCCTAACACCATACACAAAAAATAAACTCAAAATGGATTAGAGACCGAAATGTAAGACCGGACACTATAAAACTCTTAGAGGAAAACATAGGAAGAATACTCTTTGACAAAAATCACAACAAGGTCTTTTTTGATCCACCTACTAGAGTAATGGAATAAAAAACAAAAATAAACAAATGGGAGCAAATGAAACCTAAAAGCTTTTGCAAAGCAAAGGAAACTACAAACAAGACGAAAAGACAACCTGAGAATGGGAGAAAATGTTTGCAAACGAATCAATGGACAAAGGATTAATCTCCAATATATATAAACAGCACATGCAGCTCAACAGTAAAAAAACAAACAACCCAATCCAAAAATGGGCAGATGACGTAAATAGACATTTGTCCCGAGTAGACATACAGATGGCCAAGAAGCACATGAAAAGCTGCTCAACATCACTAATTATTAGAGAAATATAAACCAAAACTACAATGAGGTATCACTTCACACAAGTTAGAATGGGCATCATCAGAAAATGTACAAACAACAAATGCTGGAGAGGGTGTGGAGAAAAGGGAACCCTCTTACACTATTTGTTGGGATATAAATTGATACAGTCACTATGGAGAACAGTATGGAGGTTCCTTAAAAAACTAAAAATAGAATTACCATATGACCCAGCAATCCCACTACTGGGCATATACCCAGAGAAAACCATAATTCAAAAAGACACATTCACCACAATGTTCATTGCAGCACTATTTACAATAGCCAGGTCATGGAAGCAACCTAAATGCCCATAGACAGACGAATGGAAAAGATGTGGTACATATATAAAATGGAATATTACTCAGCCATAAAAAGGAACGAAATTGGGTCATTTGTAGAGACATGGATAGATCTAGAGACTGTCATACAGAGTGAAGTAAGTCAGAAAGAGAAAAACAAATACCATATTTAAGCGCATACATGTGGAACCTAGAAAAGTGGTACAGATGAACCGGTTTGCAAGGCAGAAATAGAGACACAGATGTAGAGAACAAATGTATGGACACCAAGGGGGGAAAGTGGCAGGGTGGTGGTGGTGGGATGAATTGCGAGCCTGGTATCGACATATATACACTTATATGTATAAAATAGATAACCAATAAGAACCTGCTGTATAAAAAAATGAATAAAATTAAAAAATTAAAACATAAATAATATTTTAAAAAAATAAAACAGAAAAAAAGTTCTTTCCTTCCCATAGACGTATTTATATGAATGAATTATTTCCATGCTTATATCTATAAATACAAAAAGAGGAATAAAACCTACCTTGAACCAAAAAAGAAAAAAAAAAAAACAGAACCCACTGGTCATACAGAGGAAAACCCTATCAGGGCACTTGCTCCAGTGGTAAACAATTCTGAAGTTGGTCAGAGGTGGGGAATCGTCTCCCATGCAGCCAGCAGCCCCCCCGCAAGGAGCGTCCTCATTGCAAAGCTGGGGGACCGTGAGGAGGTGTCTCTGAGTAAACGTGAGCTGAGCCCCAGGCCAGCTGCTGCTGAACTTTTCCCACCCTTCCCAGGTAAAACACCTGAATGCGTGCAAAGACTTTAAAGCCTAGAGGAAGGGGCTTGGAGTCACACCAGCGACAGCACGCAGGACAACTTGGTGCCTGCAGGTCAGCCAGGATGGTCCTGGCCCCAGGCGCTCTTCTGGAAGCTTTCCATTTCCCTGCCTGAGGTACCCCTCCTGTCCCGGCCCCCACTGCTTTTTTCCTTCCTCACCTCTGCCCGGGTAGAAATTCCAGCAGCAGGTGTGGGTGACACATCCTCTTCTTTAGCAGGTGGCAGCCCGGCAACTCCTGCAGAAAGTCCAGCAGAGCCCCACTCACACGGGGCCACTCATAGAGCCGTAGGCGCTACTCTCTCCCACCAGCACAACCCCGAGACTGCTGACGGGGCAGAGACTATGGCGTCAGGCCCAGCTGCAGAGGCTTTTGCTGCCTGGAGGGGTGTTTATATTGACCTCAACCCAGGCACACCTGGGAAGGGCTGGCCGGCAGGGTCAGGCTGCCCAGGTCAGCCAATCCTCGCCCCTCAGGGGCTCAGAGTTGCAGAAAATGGGCTTTGCTGCACCGGCCAGGTCCAAGGAACAGGTGTAGGGTCCCGAGAGTCCGCATAGACAAGGGGCGGCAGCCCTGGCTTGTTTTCTAATCATTTTATCTGGTCCATGAGTGGGAGACAACTTCAAGAAGACCCTCTCCTAATGAGAGGAACCCAGGAGTCAGGGAGAGGAGGGTTGGTGGGTGGAGACAGAGGCCTGGTGCCCCGGCTGCAGTGGAAGCCCCTGGAAGACCAGGCGGAGGGAGGCCGCACAGAGAGAAGCCTAGGGTCACAGACCTGTCGGAGCTGCTGTTTGTTAGTTCAAGCCCTGCTCTGAGGTGCTCTGTGTCAGCTCTGAGCGACAGGTGTGCTGAGGGTGCTCTGCAATGAGGGCTATGTGCACGGTTCCAGCCCTGCCGGGGTACCTGTCCAGGGGAGCTCCATATCCAGGGAGGGGCCTGCCCACGAGAGCCCCGTGAGCTGCTGGGTACCTGCACAGGTGAGCTCCATATCCTGGGAGGGGCCTGCGCACGAGAGCCCCGTGGGCTGCTGGGTACCTGCCCAGGTGAGCTCCATATCCTGGGAGGGGCCTGACCATGAGAGCCTTGTGGGCTGCTGGGTACCTGCACAGGTGAACACCATATCTTGGGAGGGCCCTGCCCACGAGAGCCCCGTGAGCTGCTGGGTACCTGCCCAGGTGAGCTCCATATCCTGGGAGGGGCCTGCACATGAGAGCCCCGTGGGCTGCTGGGTACCTGCCCAGGTGAGCTCCATATCCTGGGAGGGGCCTGACCATGAGAGCCCCGTGGGCTGCTGTGTACCTGCACAGGTGAACACCATATCTTGGGAGGGGCCTGACCATGAGAGCCCCATGGGCTGCTGCGTACCTGCCCAGGTGAGTTCCATATCCTGGGAGGGGCCTGACCATGAGAGCCCCGTGGGCTGCTGGGGACATGGTAAAGGACGCCAGGACAGTCAGTGAAGCCACAGAGGATATACATCCAGTAGTTCCTAATTCCTATACCCTGCTGGTCATTCTACCATCCCCCAGGACATGGTATTCTGTATTAGACTTCAATGATGCCTTCTTCTGTATTCCATTAGTCCCAGAGTCACAAGAAATTTTGGCTATGAGTGGCAGGACTCAACGTACAAAAAAAACAATACTGCTGGGCCGTCCTGCCCCAGGGGTTCAAAAATTCCCACACCATCTTTGGGGAAACGTTAGCTAAAGCCCTAAAAGATCTACCTCGGGAGAAGGGAACCCTCCTTCAATATGCAGACGACAGTCTGATCGTCAGCCCTACTAAGGAGGCCTCTGGACTACCTAGCCAATAAAAGATAGAAGGTGTCCAAGAAAAAGGCTCAAATATCACAGACTAAGGTGACCTGCCTGGGCTTCATTCTCACAGAAGATCAGAGAAGCCCATCCCAGGAAAGGGAAGAAGCCATTTGCAGCCTCACCCTTCCTAAAACTAGAAGACAGCTTAGGGGTTCCTGGGGAGACCGGGATTTGCTGCATCTGGATCCCTAACTACAGTCTAATACCTGGGCCTCTATATGAAACACTGAAAGGAAAAGATGATGATCCTTTTGAATAGAATCCAGAAGCGGCCTTTCAAGAAAGGAAAGAGCAGTCAATTCAGACCCTTGCCATGGACCTCCCTAATTTAGCTAAACCCTTTGACCTTTACATTCCTGATCGAAGGCGAATCGCCCTTGGAGTATTAGTGCAAAAACTGGGACCACTTGAAATGGAACAACGCAAGAATGCCCTCCAGGCATTGGCCAGCCACCCCATCCGACCAGGATACTGGGGGTATCTAAAAACCTGGAAATGAGCAGCCCGCAAGGCCAGCTCCCTCCTAAGGGAAAAGGACGCCACTTGGTGTTCCTAACCACCCACCATGCCCTGAAGTTGCAGGGATCGCTCCGTGGGCACAATGACCTCGAGTGAGGAGGCCCTCCAACTCCAACCTCCAGAGAGACAACCTGGGGCAACAGGCCCCCATGACGACTCATGTGACCATCACTTGACCTGGAGCTTCTCTCAGAAAACCACAAGAGTGTGCCCCAAAAGAACAGACTATTGCTTGCAGGACTTACTGCACCCAGAGCGGAGCTAATAAACTTGGCAGGGGAACCCTAAATAACGCTGCCACCATAGAAAAGCCTACAGACACCACGGTGACGGCGACCAATGAGACCAGCTGGACTCCCGGCTACTTCAAAAGGCAGTTGACTGAGTGGCCGTCATGGTCCTGGATCACCACCGGCCCTGGACTGTCTGGGAGTTGAGCAGGCAGGGCTCTGACACCTGGTGCTGTTTGTACGTTAATTCAGTGGCCTAACTGAAGAAAGCACAGACTACTGGTCAGAGCATCTAGGCTGGCAGAAACCGTCAGCCTAAGGGGGCGAACCAATGTGGAGCAGGGTAAAACCGGCCCCCCCAGCGTCCCTGCGCATCTCTTTCCTGGACCCTTAAAGGTCATTAGAATCTATAAAACTTCCAACGCTGGTGCTCAGGCAGATGAGCAGTGAGGGAGGAGGCCTGGGGACAATCAACCTCACCTGGTTCCGGGTTGGGGAACATGGAGTTGCTGGGAGAGTGTTGCACCTAGAGAGGGCACGGAAGGTCCGTGCTCTTTCCCCACATCTTGTCCTATGAATCTCTTCCTTCTGGTCGTTCCTGAGTTATAGCCTTTCATAATAAACTGGCAATCTGGACATTGCTGCCATGTGACAAGCCCGGCTGATGCCATTGAGGATGTGAGGCCACGTGGAAGGAGATCCCAGCCATCCAGCCCAAATTGCCCACTCACAGCATTGTCAAGTCTTGGGACTTCCCTGGTGACGCAGTGGTTGGGAGTCTGCCTGCCAATGAGGGGGACACGGGTTCGAGCCCTGGTCTGGGGGGACACCGCATGCCGCGGAGCAACTAAGCCCATGAGCCACGGCTGCTGAGCCCAAGTGCCACAACTACTGAAGCCCGCACACCTAGAGCCTGTGCTCTGCGGCGGGAGAGGCCACCGCAATGAGAGGCCCGTGCACCGTGGTGAGGAGTGGCCCCTGCTCGCTGCAACTAGAGAAAGCCCACACGCAGCAGAAGACTCAATGCAGCCAAAAATAAATAAATTAATTAAAAAAGCTAAGTCTTTATTTATTTTTATTTGGCTGCGTTGGGTCTTCGTTGCTGTGGGTGGGCTTCTCACTGCAGTGGCTTCTCTTGTTGCAGAGCACGGGCTTGGTTGCTCCGCGGCATGTGGGGTCTTCCCGGACTTGAACCTGTGTCCCCTGCATTGGTGGGCGGATTCTTAACCACTGCACCACAAGGGAAGTCCCCATTTAAAGAAATTATTGACTTGCTTTAAATTTTCAGAAAAATATTTAAAAAATTGATTACATGGACCTTTGTGTATGCAAGTTTCGCAGCTGTAGATACGGAGGGCTGAATGTTCTATGCCATTTTATCTAAAGGACTTGAGTATCCATGGGTTTTGGTATCCATGGAGGTCCTAGAACCAGTCCCCCGCAGGTACTAAGAGATGACTGTATATTCATAATTGCAGTCTTTTTCATTCCTAGTAGTATTTTTGTGGTCTTCTCTTCCTGTGTCTTCCCCTGGATCAGTTTTGTCAGAGATGTGTTTTCATTAGGGTTTTGAAGAGCTCAGTTTTGGTCTTACTGATCTTTCCTATTGTTTCCTTGTTTTTTCTCTTATCTTTTTCTTTAGGTTTACATGATAACTTTTTTAAGTTCCTCGAGTTGAATTTTTTAACTTACCTCTTTTTCATCTTTTTCTTTTTCATAGTAAAAGCTTTAGGTGCATCCCACAAGTTTGCATATATAATATTTTTATAGTTGTTCAGCAGCAATAAGTATAATTTCCATCATGATTTACTCTTGACCTCATGAATTGCATATTTAGATGTGCTTTTTGAAGTATCCAGTCATGTTAGGCTTGTTTGGCTATATTTTTATTGCTTGTTTTTAATCTAAATGCATTGTTGTCAGAAAATACGTTCTTTATGATAATGATTCTTTCAGAGTCCTTTGTGATTTAGAATTTGGTCTTTTTCTTTAAATTTTTGGTATATGGTCCAGGTGTCTTTGAAAGATGCATGTTTACTATTTGTGTAGAGCAGGATTTTATATATTAGCTCTAACTGCATTAGGTCAAATGTGGTGATTTATTCAAAGCTTGATCTATGTCTGTTTCTGATAGAGTTCTATAAAAACCTCATACTAGAATTGTTAAGTTTTTCCATTTCTCTTTATATTCACTGGATGAAAAAAGTCCAATCTGATAAATTTTGCTTTTAATAGGCAAATTAAATCCATTTACATTAAAAAAAAAAAACCTCACCTGGAGGCTGCTGGGGAGAAGTCCTGCCCCTCCCCCCGGGTATGAGGACACCCAACTCAGCACGAAGCATTTACAGAAGAGGTGTCTGCACCCTCAGGGCCCCAAGAATGTGGAATGGGACAAGAGGCAGAGGAGGGGTTTGTCACCAGCAAAGCCCATTAAAAATTCCTGGGAGATAAAAATAGAATCTGGGCAATAAAATAAAGTCTAACCTTTTTTTCCTTTGTGCTTTTTCTAATTTCACTTGTTCCTAGGTTTCCACAGGCAGAGGTCCCACACCCGGCACTTCAGACCCGATTTCCTAGTGCAAGATGGCTGGGCCGACACCTCAGCTCTCCGGGCCCCGTGCAGACTCCGCCACATAGAGCCTGAGCTCCAGCCAACCCGGCCCTCGAGAGCTCCGCCCCGTCCCTCCCGCTGACGCTGACGGGATCCCTACACAGCAGCCCGGCCCACAGCCTGCAGGGGAGCGCACGCCCTCACCTCTCCATTCTCTGATCAAAATATAAAGTTTTCCTTTGCTTCTGAACCAAACTCAGTCTCGATCTGTTGGCTCCAATGACACTGGGCAGGGGCACCCTTGTTGGGGCCCACTCTGCAGGATCAGTAACAGAATTTGAGAACATTGTAACTTCAAAGAATAGATGCGTGAGCCAAACTGTTATTAACATAGAGCAGTGTATAAGGCTCGTGTAAAATAAGATGTTTCTAACACTTCCATTTGATATTTCCATCACTTTATTATAAGCAAGTTCAGTGGAGGGGTTTGTCGTATTTGTCAGGTCAACATTAGAGAAATGCAGTGATTTCTTTCCAAGGATGTAGATCTACTAATCTTGGCTGAAGGTTCAATCTTGTTTTGAATGATTTCCGTTGAAAATGATACCTCTTTTTCAGCTCCTGGATTTCTACGAAGTATAAAATCTTATATATTTTATTACTAAAGGGTAAAGGTGGGAGGAGGGATAAATTAACAGTTTCGGATTAACATATACACACTTCTATGTATAAAATATATCATCAACAAGGAACTACTGTATAGCACAGGGAACAATACTCAATATTTTGTAATAACCCCTAAGGGGAAATAATCTGAAAAACAATAGATATCTATATCGACATCATGTATCAACTACAGATAAAAAGGAACATAAAGGAGGCCGATGGCGAGCGTTTCTGACCCTGAAGACTTCACTCACCTAAATTTCGGACTCTGCTTACGGCCAAAGTCCCTTAATGAACATACATGTACCAGTGGCTTAAAAATTCGCCAGATTGGGGCTTCCCTGGTGGCGCAGTGGTTGAGAGTCTGCCTGCCGATGCAGGGGACACGGGTTGGAGCCCTGGTCTGGGAAGATCCCACGTGCCACAGAGCGGCTGGGCCTGTGAGCCACAACTACTGAGCCTGCGCGTCTGGAGCCTGTGCTCCGCAACAGGAGAGGCCGCGATGGTGAGAGGCCCGCGCACCGCGATGAGGAGTGGCCCCCGCTTGCCGCTGCTGGAGGAAGCCCTCCCACAGAGGAGAGGACCCAACACAGCCAATAAATAAATACATGAATAAATAAATAAATAAAATTTAAAAAAAAATTCGTCAGATTGGGGTTCGGGGAGACACTGATTTGGAAAAATCCCTGGTGTTCTCCTTACATACATGGGAACTTTCGTACAGCTAAAATATGCCTGTGACACCCAGAAGATGGTACACGGTTGGATCAGGAAGATTTTGGAAAAGGCACCTCATCTCTTAATCTCATGGTGGTCGAGTTCACCCCACCAGCCTCTTTCCTAACAATCTCCCCACTTGAGGATGTCAGCACCTCCTATGTCCTGTTGCACAGAGTTGGGAATATGTCCACAGGATGAAGGGGAAGGAGGAGAAACAATGAGAGACAAGCCCTAGATGTTCGGACAGGCAAAAGTCACTCTAATTTCCAATCAGGAAGAAGAATTAAGCAAAGGCTTAGCCTGCCGCCCGAAACCACAGTAGGGGCAGAAGCACACCACCGGTTTTGCGGCCAGCTCCCAAAAAACCGAGTTGACAAATGAAGCTCAGGAACCTTCAATTCACAAATATGCAGAATTATAAATTATGACTCTCCAAGCAAGCCGGAAATGCAAATCAGCAATACAAAGAAGTCTCGCTTCCCATCGGTCAAAGGGGACCATGCTGAAAAAAGTGTAAAAACCAGAAATGCAGGACAGGCCATGGAGAAAAGGGAGCCTTGTTAGGCTGATGGGGGGGATGTAAACTGCCAATGGCCACTCTGTAGAAGTGTATGGTGTTTCCTAAAACATCTAAAAAACACAGCTAGAGAGCATAGGGCACTTACACTCATGGGCATATAAATTGGGAAATCTAAAAATCAACAAGACACGGGCACCCCAAAGATTAGCGCTGCTCTGTTGACAAGAAACTCCAATTCAGTACACCTTAAATATCCCAGGAAAGAGAAAAATGGATAAAGAAGTTGTGCTAATTAGGTACAATGAAATATCACTCAGCCATGTAATAAATGTTATAAGGCTAGTAGCAGCATGCTGACTGGATTTACGTACGACGTTTAGAAGTGAAATAAGTCACACAGAAAAAGACACTTATCATAAGATATCACTTATAGAGGGAATGTAAAAATCGCTACACAGGACATGTACTACAAAACAGAATAGAGCCACACATTTAGAGAACACACCATGGCTGCTTAACGAAAAGGTGAGGTGGGGTGAGGCATAAAACAAGGGTTTGAAATTAGCACAGATAGCACTCCATAAACCACATATGTAACAGACAAGCCCTGTTCCTTGCTCAGTGAACTGGACTCCAAACCCCTTATTCAACGCACAAAAAATATATCTGACTAGTAAGAATCTTAAAACCTATGTATTGATATCTCTCTGTAAGTGAATCAAGTGGTTGTAAAATGGTATAAACACAGCAGTGAAAATCAGCTAAACCCCAGTATAAAAATAAATTTCAAAAAAAATAAAAAAACAACAAAGACATTGAAAGAGAGAGAAATTCTTACAGAGATCGTTCAGGGGCTTTGAAGCAACCTGGATTGACCATATATAGACCCACAGCTGGATTAGACGTAAGTCTGGAAACTGTTGGGGCTGAGAGGATTGGTGAGATTGGGTGAGCAAACGAAGACACTTTAAAGTAATAATGCGTGGTACCCATTCCATTTGTTCCAAATCTCCAGGTTCAAGGGAATCATCCTACAGCGAAAACATGCATGGGAAACCCAAATGATGATACACCGTGTGATCTGGAAAGGTTTCTAAAATGCACCTCATTTCACATCTCCTAGTGCTTGGGTTCCCCCCATCCAGCTGCTTTACTAAAAATCTAACCACTTGGAGAATCAGCACCTTTAACCTATTGTTTGATACAGGTTGCAATTTGTCCTGAGGATGAACGGGATGAGGGGGAACCCATGAGAAACTAGCTCTAGGTGTTGGGACAGGCACACGTCACTCTAATTTCCCATCAGGAAGAAGAATTAACGACAGGCTCTGCCTGCCCCATGGAACCAGAATAGTGCCTGAAGCAATCCTGCGGTTTTACAGCCAGCTCCCAAAAAAGCGAGTTGAAAAATGTAGATCAGGGGCACTGTAATTCACAAACTTGCAGAGTTACAAATGATAACTCTCGTCCACAAATATATTGAGGGAAAGCAACGAACACTATTTAAAAGCAAGGCAGAATTGCAGGAAACAGATTTCAGGAGGAAGATACGAATCGTCTTTAAAGCAAATGAAAAGCAGGAAAAGGGCGACAATGATGCACTTGGCCAAAAAGGGCGTATGCGTTTATTCCTGAATATATTAAGGAAAAAACGCATACGCCCATTTTGGCCAACCAAGCAACCTGGAAAGGCAAATCAGCGCTACAAAGAAGTCTCGCTTCCCATCGGTCAAAAGGGCCATGATGAATAAAGTGTCCAAACCAGAAATGCTGGACAGGCCTTGGAGAAATGGGAGCCTTGCTACGCTGATGGGCGGGATGTAAATTGCCAACAGCCAATCTGGAGAAGTGTACGGTGTGTCCTGAAACATCGAAAAAACTCAGCTTAGAGACCATAGGGCACTTCCACTCATGGGCATATAAATTGGGAAAACTAAAAATCAGCAAGACACAGGCACCCCAAAGTTTTGGGCTACTCTGTTGACAAGAACCTCCACTTCGTTACACCTTAAATATCCCAGGAAAGAGAAGAATGGATAAAGAAGTTGCGGTCCTTATGTACAATGGAATATCACTCAGCCATGAAATCAATGTCATAAGGCTAGTAGCAGCATGATGAGTGGATTTAGGTATGACGATTCTAAGTGAAATAAGTCACACAGAAAAAGACACTTATCATGAGATATCACTTATAGAGGGAATGTAAAAACCGCTACCCTTGAACTGAATTACAAAACAGAACAGAGTCACACGTTTAGAAAACACACTATGGCTGCTTAACGGGAAAGGTGAGGTGGGGTGATGCATAAAACAAGGGTTTCAAATTAGCTCAGATACCGTTCCATAAACCCAATATGTAATAGACAAGACCTACTCCTTGCTCAGTGAACTGGACTCAACACCCCCTATTCACCGCCCAAGAATATATCTGACTAGTAAGAATCTTAAAACCTATGTATTGATATCTCTCTGTAAGTGAGTCAAGTGGGTGTAAAGCGGCATAAACACAGCAGTGAAAAGCAGCTAAACCCCATTATAAAAATCAATTACTTTTCAAAACCCGTGAAACAAAGACAGTGAAAGAGAGAGAAATTCTTACAAAATTCGTTCAGGGGCTGTGATGCCACCTGGATTGACCATATCTAGACCCACAGCTGATTGAGACATAAGGGTGGACACTCTTGGGGCTGAGAGGTTTGGTGAGGTTGGCTGAGCTAACGCAGACCCTTTAAAGTAATACGGCGTGGTACCCATCCCATGGGTCCCAAATCTCCAGGTTCAAGGGCATCGTCCTACATTGAAAACATGCATGAGAAACCCCGAAGATAGTACACCGTGTGATCGGGAAAGGTTTCTAAAACGCACCTCATTTCTCATCTCCTTGTGCTCCGGTTCACCATTCCAGCCGCTTTACTAGCAATCTCCCTCCTTGGAGAATCAGCACCTTTATCCTCCTGTTCCGTACAGGTTGCAATTTGTCCTGAGGATGAACGGGAAGAGGGGGAACCAATGAGAGACTAGCTCTAGGTGTTGGGACAGGCACAGGTCACTCTATTTTCCCATCAGGAAGAAGAATTAACCACAGGCTCAGCCTGCCGCCAGGAACCAGAAGACGGTCTGAAGCAATCCTGCGCTTTTGCGTCCAGCTCCCAAGAAAGCGAGTTGAATAATGGAGCTCAGGGGCACTGCAATTCACAAACCTGCAGACTTAGAAATGATAACTCTCATCCACAAATATATTGAGGGAAGGCAACGAAGAGGATTTGAAAGCAAGGCAGAATTGCAGGAAACAGATTTCAGGAGGTAGATTCGAATCGCCTTTAAAGCACAGGAAAAGCGGCAAAACCTCGACAATGATGCCCTTGGCCAAAAAGGGCGTATGCGTTTTTCCTGAATATATTAAGGAAAAAACGCATACGCCCTTTTTGGCCAACCAAGCAACCTGGAAAGGCAAATCAGCGCTACAAAGAAGTCTCGCTTCCCATCGGTCAAAAGGGCCATGCTGAATAAAGTGTCAAAACCAGAAATGCAGGACAGGCCATGGAGAAATGGGAGCCTTGCTACGCTGACGGGCGGGATGTAAATTGCTAACAGCCACTCTGGAGAAGTGTACGGTGTGTCCTGAAACATCTAAACAACTCAGCTTAGAGACCATAGGGCACTTCCTCTCATGGGCGTATAAATTGGGAAAACTAAAAATCAGCAAGACACAGGCACCCCAAAGTTTTGGGCTGCTCTGTTGACAAGAACCTCCACTTCGTTACACCTTAAATATCCCAGGAAAGAGAAGAATGGATAAAGAAGTTGTGGTCCTTATGTACAATGGAATATCACTCAGCCATGAAATCAACGTCATAAGGCTAGTAGCAGCATGATGAGTGGATTTAGGTACGACGATTCTAAGTGAAATAAGTCACACAGAAAAAGACACTTATCATGAGATATCACTTATAGAGGGAATGTCAAAACCGCTACCCTTGAACTGAATTACAAAACAGAACAGAGTCACACGTTTAGAAAACACACTATGGCTGCTTAACGGGAAAGGTGAGGTGGGGTGATGCATAAAACAAGGGTTTCAAATTAGCTCAGATACCGTTCCATAAACCCAATATGTAATAGACAAGACCTACTCCTTGCTCAGTGAACTGGACTCAACACCCCCTATTCACCGCCCAAGAATATATCTGACTAGTAAGAATCTTAAAACCTATGTATTGATATCTCTCTGTAAGTGAGTCAAGTGGGTGTAAAGCGGCATAAACACAGCAGTGAAAAGCAGCTAAACCCCATTATAAAAATCAATTACTTTAAAAAACCCGTGAAACAAAGACAGTGAAAGAGAGAGAAATTCTTACAAAATTCGTTCAGGGGCTGTGATGCCACCTGGATTGACCATATCTAGACCCACAGCTGATTGAGACATAAGGGTGGACACTCGTGGGGCTGAGAGGTTTGGTGAGGTTGGCTGAGCTAACGCAGACCCTTTAAAGTAATACGGCGTGGTACCCATCCCATGGGTCCCAAATCTCCAGGTTCAAGGGCATCTGACTACATCGAAAACATGCATGAGAAACCCCGAAGATGGTACACCGTGTGATCGGGAAATGTTTCTAAAACGCACCTCATTTGTCATCTCCTTGTGCTGCGTTTCGCCATTCCAGCCGCTTTCCTAGCAATCTCCCTCCTTGGAGAATCAGCACCTTTATCCTCCTGTTCCGTACAGGTTGCTAATTGTCCTGAGGATTAACGGGAAGAGGGGGAACCAATGAGAGACTAGCTCTAGGTGTTGGGACAGGCACAGGTCACTCTATTTTCCCATCAGGAAGAAGAATTAACCACAGGCTCAGCCTGCCGCCAGGAAGCAGAAGACGGCCTGAAGCAATCCTGCGCTTTTGCGGCCAGCTCCCAAGAAAGAGAGTTGAAGAATGGAGCTCAGGGGCACTGCAATTCACAAACCTGCAGACTTAGAAATGATAACTCTCGTCCACAAATATATTGAGGGAAGGCAACGAAGAGGATTTGAAAGCAAGGCAGAATTGCAGGAAACAGATTTCAGGAGGTAGATTCGAATCGCCTTTAAAGCACAGGAAAAGTGGCAAAACCTCGACAATGATGCCCTTGGCCAAAAAGGGCGTATGCGTTTTTCCTGAATATATTCAGGAAAAAACGCATACGCCCTTTTTGGCCAACCAAGCAACCTGGAAAGGCAAATCAGCGCTACAAAGAAGTCTCGCTTCCCATCGGTCAAAAGGGCCATGCTGAATAAAGTGTCAAAACCAGAAATGCAGGACAGGCCATGGAGAAATGGGAGCCTTGCTACGCTGACGGGCGGGATGTAAATTGCTAACAGCCACTCTGGAGAAGTGTACGGTGTGTCCTGAAACATCTAAACAACTCAGCTTAGAGACCATAGGGCACTTCCTCTCATGGGCGTATAAATTGGGAAAACTAAAAATCAGCAAGACACAGGCACCCCAAAGTTTTGGGCTGCTCTGTTGACAAGAACCTCCACTTCGTTACACCTTAAATATCCCAGGAAAGAGAAGAATGGATAAAGAAGTTGTGGTCCTTATGTACAATGGAATATCACTCAGCCATGAAATCAACGTCATAAGGCTAGTAGCAGCATGATGAGTGGATTTAGGTATGACGATTCTAAGTGAAATAAGTCACACAGAAAAAGACACTTATCATGAGATATCACTTATAGAGGGAATGTCAAAACCGCTACCCTTGAACTGAATTACAAAACAGAACAGAGTCACACGTTTAGAAAACACACTATGGCTGCTTAACGGGAAAGGTGAGGTGGGGTGATGCATAAAACAAGGGTTTCAAATTAGCTCAGATACCGTTCCAGAAACCCAATATGTAATAGACAAGACCTACTCCTTGCTCAGTGAACTGGACTCAACACCCCCTATTCACCGCCCAAGAATATATCTGACTAGTAAGAATCTTAAAACCTATGTATTGATAATTCTCTGTAAGTGTGTCAAGTGGGTGTAAAGCGGCATAAACACAGCAGTGAAAAGCAGCTAAAACCCATTATAAGAATCAATTACTTTTCAAAACCCGTGAAACAAAGACAGTGAAAGAGAGAGAAATTCTTACAAAATTCGTTCAGGGGCTGTGATGCCACCTGGATTGACCATATCTAGACCCACAGCTGATTGAGACATAAGGGTGGACACTCTTGGGGTTGAGAGGTTTGGTGAGGTTGGGTGAGCAAACGCAGACCCTTTAAAGTAATACGGCGTGGTACCCATCCCATGGGTCCCAAATCTCCAGGTTCAAGGGCATCGTCCTACATTGAAAACATGCATGAGAAACCCCGAAGATAGTACACCGTGTGATCGGGAAAGGTTTCTAAAACGCACCTCATTTCTCATCTCCTTGTGCTCCGGTTCACCATTCCAGCCGCTTTCCTAGCAATCTCCCTCCTTGGAGAATCAGCACCTTTATCCTCCTGTTCCGTACAGGTTGCAATTTGTCCTGAGGATGAACGGGAAGAGGGGGAACCAATGAGAGACTAGCTCTAGGTGTTGGGGCAGGCACAGGTCACTCTATTTTCCCATCAAGAAGAAGAATTAACCACAGGCTCAGCCTGCCGCCAGGAACCAGAAGACGGTCTGAAGCAATCCTGCGCTTTTGCGTCCAGCTCCCAAGAAAGCGAGTTGAATAATGGAGCTCAGGGGCACTGCAATTCACAAACCTGCAGACTTAGAAATGATAACTCTCATCCACAAATATATTGAGGGAAGGCAACGAAGAGGATTTGAAAGCAAGGCAGAATTGCAGGAAACAGATTTCAGGAGGTAGATTCGAATCGCCTTTAAAGCACAGGAAAAGCGGCAAAACCTCGACAATGATGCCCTTGGCCATAAAGGGCGTATGCGTTTTATCCTGAATATATTCAGGAAAAAACGCATACGCCCTTTTTGGCCAACCAAGCAACCTGGAAAGGCAAATCAGCGCTACAAAGAAGTCTCGCTTCCCATCGGTCAAAAGGGCCATGCTGAATAAAGTGTCAAAACCAGAAATGCTGGACAGGCCTTGGAGAAATGGGAGCCTTGCTACGCTGATGGGCGGGATGTAAATTGCCAACAGCCACACTGGAGAAGTGTACGGTGTGTCCTGAAACATCTAAAAAACTCAGCTTAGAGACCATAGGGCACTTCCTCTCATGGGCGTATAAATTGGGATAATTAAAAATCAGCAAGACACAGGCACCCCAAAGTTTTGGGCTGCTCTGTTGACAAGAACCTCCACTTCGTTACACCTTAAATATCCCAGGAAAGAGAAGAATGGATAAAGAAGTTGTGGTCCTTATGTACAATGGAATATCACTCAGCCATGAAATCAACGTCATAAGGCTAGTAGCAGCATGATGAGTGGATTTAGGTACGACGATTCTAAGTGAAATAAGTCACACAGAAAAAGACACTTATCATGAGATATCACTTATAGAGGGAATGTCAAAACCGCTACCCTTGAACTGAATTACAAAACAGAACAGAGTCACACGTTTAGAAAACACACTATGGCTGCTTAACGGGAAAGGTGAGGTGGGCTGATGCATAAAACAAGGGTTTCAAATTAGCTCAGATACCGTTCCAGAAACCCAATATGTAATAGACAAGACCTACTCCTTGCTCAGTGAACTGGACTCAACACCCCCTATTCACCGCCCAAGAATATATCTGACTAGTAAGAATCTTAAAACCTATGTATTGATATCTCTCTGTAAGTGAGTCAAGTGGGTGTAAAGCGGCATAAACACAGCAGTGAAAAGCAGCTAAACCCCATTATAAAAATCAATTACTTTAAAAAACCCATGAAACAAAGACAGTGAAAGAGAGAGAAATTCTTACAAAATTCGTTCAGGGGCTGTGATGCCACCTGGATTGACCATATCTTGACCCACAGCTGATTGAGACATAAGGGTGGACACTCGTGGGGCTGAGAGGTTTGGTGAGGTTGGCTGAGCTAACGCAGACCCTTTAAAGTAATACGGCGTGGTACCCATCCCATGGGTCCCAAATCTCCAGGTTCAAGGGCATCTGCCTACATCGAAAACATGCATGAGAAACCCCGAAGATGGTACACCGTGTGATCGGGAAACGTTTCTAAAACGCACCTCATTTGTCATCTCCTTGTGCTGCGTTTCGCCATTCCAGCCGCTTTCCTAGCAATCTCCCTCCTTGGAGAATCAGCACCTTTATCCTCCTGTTCCGTACAGGTTGCTAATTGTCCTGAGGATGAACGGGAAGAGGGGGAACCAATGAGAGACTAGCTCTAGGTGTTGGGACAGGCACAGGTCACTCTATTTTCCCATCAGGAAGAAGAATTAACCACAGGCTCAGCCTGCCGCCAGGAAGCAGAAGACGGCCTGAAGCAATCCTGCGCTTTTGCGGCCAGCTCCCAAGAAAGAGAGTTGAAGAATGGAGCTCAGGGGCACTGCAATTCACAAACCTGCAGACTTAGAAATGATAACTCTCGTCCACAAATATATTGAGGGAAGGCAACGAAGAGGATTTGAAAGCAAGGCAGAATTGCAGGAAACAGATTTCAGGAGGTAGATTCGAATCGCCTTTAAAGCACAGGAAAAGTGGCAAAACCTCGACAATGATGCCCTTGGCCAAAAAGGGCGTATGCGTTTTTCCTGAATATATTAAGGAAAAAACGCATACGCCCTTTTTGGCCAACCAAGCAACCTGGAAAGGCAAATCAGCGCTACAAAGAAGTCTCGCTTCCCATCGGTCAAAAGGGCCATGCTGAATAAAGTGTCAAAACCAGAAATGCAGGACAGGCCATGGAGAAATGGGAGCCTTGCTACGCTGACGGGCGGGATGTAAATTGCTAACAGCCACTCTGGAGAAGTGTACGGTGTGTCCTGAAACATCTAAACAACTCAGCTTAGAGACCATAGGGCACTTCCTCTCATGGGCGTATAAATTGGGAAAACTAAAAATCAGCAAGACACAGGCACCCCAAAGTTTTGGGCTGCTCTGTTGACAAGAACCTCCACTTCGTTACACCTTAAATATCCCAGGAAAGAGAAGAATGGATAAAGAAGTTGTGGTCCTTATGTACAATGGAATATCACTCAGCCATGAAATCAACGTCATAAGGCTAGTAGCAGCATGATGAGTGGATTTAGGTACGACGATTCTAAGTGAAATAAGTCACACAGAAAAAGACACTTATCATGAGATATCACTTATAGAGGGAATGTCAAAACCGCTACCCTTGAACTGAATTACAAAACAGAACAGAGTCACACGTTTAGAAAACACACTATGGCTGCTTAACGGGAAAGGTGAGGTGGGGTGATGCATAAAACAAGGGTTTCAAATTAGCTCAGATACCGTTCCAGAAACCCAATATGTAATAGACAAGACCTACTCCTTGCTCAGTGAACTGGACTCAACACCCCCTATTCACCGCCCAAGAATATATCTGACTAGTAAGAATCTTAAAACCTATGTATTGATATCTCTCTGTAAGTGAGTCAAGTGGGTGTAAAGCGGCATAAACACAGCAGTGAAAAGCAGCTAAACCCCATTATAAAAATCAATTACTTTAAAAAACCCGTGAAACAAAGACAGTGAAAGAGAGAGAAATTCTTACAAAATTCGTTCAGGGGCTGTGATGCCACCTGGATTGACCATATCTTGACCCACAGCTGATTGAGACATAAGGGTGGACACTCGTGGGGCTGAGAGGTTTGGTGAGGTTGGCTGAGCTAACGCAGACCCTTTAAAGTAATACGGCGTGGTACCCATCCCATGGGTCCCAAATCTCCAGGTTCAAGGGCATCTGCCTACATCGAAAACATGCATGAGAAACCCCGAAGATGGTACACCGTGTGATCGGGAAACGTTTCTAAAACGCACCTCATTTGTCATCTCCTTGTGCTGCGTTTCGCCATTCCAGCCGCTTTACTAGCAATCTCCCTCCTTGGAGAATCAGCACCTTTATCCTCCTGTTCCGAACAGGTTGCTAATTGTCCTGAGGATGAACGGGAAGAGGGGGAACCAATGAGAGACTAGCTCTAGGTGTTGGGACAGGCACAGGTCACTCTATTTTCCCATCAGGAAGAAGAATTAACCACAGGCTCAGCCTGCCGCCAGGAAGCAGAAGACGGCCTGAAGCAATCCTGCGCTTTTGCGGCCAGCTCCCAAGAAAGAGAGTTGAAGAATGGAGCTCAGGGGCACTGCAATTCACAAACCTGCAGACTTAGAAATGATAACTCTCGTCCACAAATATATTGAGGGAAGGCAACGAAGAGGATTTGAAAGCAAGGCAGAATTGCAGGAAACAGATTTCAGGAGGTAGATTCGAATCGCCTTTAAAGCACAGGAAAAGCGGCAAAACCTCGACAATGATGCCCTTGGCCAAAAAGGGCGTATGCGTTTTTCCTGAATATATTCAGGAAAAAACGCATACGCCCTTTTTGGCCAACCAAGCAACCTGGAAAGGCAAATCAGCGCTACAAAGAAGTCTCGCTTCCCATCGGTCAAAAGGGCCATGATGAATAAAGTGTCAAAACCAGAAATGCTGGACAGGCCTTGGAGAAATGGGAGCCTTGCTACGCTGATGGGCGGGATGTAAATTGCCAACAGCCACTCTGGAGAAGTGTACGGTGTGTCCTGAAACATCTAAAAAACTCAGCTTAGAGACCATAGGGCACTTCCTCTCATGGGCGTATAAATTGGGAAAACTAAAAATCAGCAAGACACAGGCACCCCAAAGTTTTGGGCTGCTCTGATGACAAGAACCTCCACTTCGTTACACCTTAAATATCCCAGGAAAGAGAAGAATGGATAAAGAAGTTGTGGTCCTTATGTACAACGGAATATCACTCAGCCATGAAATCAACGTCATAAGGCTAGTAGCAGCATGATGAGTGGATTTAGGTACGACGATTCTAAGTGAAATAAGTCACACAGAAAAACACACTTATCATGAGATATCACTTATAGAGGGAATGTAAAAACCGCTACCCTTGAACTGAATTACAAAACAGAACAGAGTCACACGTTTAGAAAACACACTATGGCTGCTTAACGGGAAAGGTGAGGTGGGGTGATGCATAAAACAAGGGTTTCAAATTAGCTCAGATACCGTTCCATAAACCCAATATGTAATAGACAAGACCTACTCCTTGCTCAGTGAACTGGACTCAACACCCCCTATTCACCGCCCAAGAATATATCTGACTAGTAAGAATCTTAAAACCTATGTATTGATATCTCTCTGTAAGTGAGTCAAATGGGTGTAAAGCGGCATAAACACAGCAGTGAAAAGCAGCTAAACCCCATTATAAAAATCAATTACGTTTCAAAACCCGTGAAACAAAGACAGTGAAAGAGAGAGAAATTCTTACAAAATTCGTTCAGGGGCTGTGATGCCACCTGGATTGACCATATCTAGACCCACAGCTGATTGAGACATAAGGGTGGACACTCTTGGGGCTGAGAGGTTTGGTGAGGTTGGGTGAGAAAACGCAGACCCTTTAAAGTAATACGGCGTGGTACCCATCCCATGGGTCCCAAATCTCCAGGTTCAAGGGCATCGTCCTATATTGAAAACATGCATGAGAAACCCCGAAGATGGTACACCGTGTGATCGGGAAAGGTTTCTAAAACGCACCTCATTTCTCATCTCCTTGTGCTCCGGTTCACCATTCCAGCCGCTTTACTAGCAATCTCCCTCCTTGGAGAATCAGCACCTTTATCCTCCTGTTCCGTACAGGTTGCTAATTGTCCTGAGGATGAACGGGAAGAGGGGGAACCAATGAGAGACTAGCTCTAGGTGTTGGGGCAGGCACAGGTCATTCTATTTTCCCATCAGGAAGAAGAATTAACCACAGGCTCAGCCTGCCGCCAGGAACCAGAATACGGCCTGAAGCAATCCTGCGCTTTTGCGGCCAGCTCCCAAGAAAGCGAGTTCAATCATGGAGCTCAGGGGCACTGCAATTCACAATCCTGCAGACTTAGAAATGATAACTCTCGTCCACAAATATATTGAGGGAAGGCAACGAAGAGGATTTGAAAGCAAGGCAGAATTGCAGGAAACAGATTTCAGGAGGTAGATTCGAATCTCCTTTAAAGCACAGGAAAAGCGGTAAAACCTCGACAATGATGCCCTTGGCCAAAAAGGGCGTATGCGTTTTTTCCTAAATATATTCAGGAAAAAACGCATACGCCCTTTTTGGCCAACCAAGCAACCTGGAAAGGCAAATCAGCGCTACAAAGAAGTCTCACTTCCCATCGGTCAAAAGGGCCATGCTGAATAAAGTGTCAAAACCAGAAATGCAGGACAGGCCATGGAGAAATGGGAGCCTTGCTACGCTGATGGGCGGGATGTAAATTGCCAACAGCCACTCTGGAGAAGTGTACGGTGTGTCCTGAAACATCTAAAAAACTCAGCTTAGAGAGCAGAGGGCATTTCCACTCATGGGCGTATAAATTGGGAAAACTAAAAATCAGCAAGACACAGGCATCCCAAAGTTTTGGGCTGCTCTGTTGACAAGAACTTCCACTTCGTTACACCTTAAATATCCCAGGAAAGAGAAGAATGGATAAAGAAGTTGTGGTCCTTATGTACAATGGAATATCACTCAGCCATGAAATCAACGTCATAAGGCTAGTAGCAGCATGATGAGTGGATTTAGGTACGACGATTCTAAGTGAAATAAGTCACACAGAAAAAGACACTTATCATGAGATATCACTTATAGAGGGAATGTCAAAACCGCTACCCTTGAACTGAATTACAAAACAGAACAGAGTCACACGTTTAGAAAACACACTATGGCTGCTTAACGGGAAAGGTGAGGTGGGCTGATGCATAAAACAAGGGTTTCAAATTAGCTCAGATACCGTTCCAGAAACCCAATATGTAATAGACAAGACCTACTCCTTGCTCAGTGAACTGGACTCAACACCCCCTATTCACCGCCCAAGAATATATCTGACTAGTAAGAATCTTCAAACCTATGTATTGATATCTCTCTGTAAGTGAGTCAAGTGGGTGTAAAGCGGCATAAACACAGCAGTGAAAAGCAGCTAAACCCCATTATAAAAATCAATTACTTTAAAAAACCCGTGAAACAAAGACAGTGAAAGAGAGAGAAATTCTTACAAAATTCGTTCAGGGGCTGTGATGCCACCTGGATTGACCATATCTTGACCCACAGCTGATTGAGACATAAGGGTGGACACTCGTGGGGCTGAGAGGTTTGGTGAGGTTGGCTGAGCTAACGCAGACCCTTTAAAGTAATACGGCGTGGTACCCATCCCATGGGTCCCAAATCTCCAGGTTCAAGGGCATCTGCCTACATCGAAAACATGCATGAGAAACCCCGAAGATGGTACACCGTGTGATCGGGAAACGTTTCTAAAACGCACCTCATTTGTCATCTCCTTGTGCTGCGTTTCGCCATTCCAGCCGCTTTACTAGCAATCTCCCTCCTTGGAGAATCAGCACCTTTATCCTCCTGTTCCGAACAGGTTGCTAATTGTCCTGAGGATGAACGGGAAGAGGGGGAACCAATGAGAGACTAGCTCTAGGTGTTGGGACAGGCACAGGTCACTCTATTTTCCCATCAGGAAGAAGAATTAACCACAGGCTCAGCCTGCCGCCAGGAAGCAGAAGACGGCCTGAAGCAATCCTGCGCTTTTGCGGCCAGCTCCCAAGAAAGAGAGTTGAAAAATGGAGCTCAGGGGCACTGCAATTCACAAACCTGCAGACTTAGAAATGATAACTCTCGTCCACAAATATATTGAGGGAAGGCAACGAAGAGGATTTGAAAGCAAGGCAGAATTGCAGGAAACAGATTTCAGGAGGTAGATTCGAATCGCCTTTAAAGCACAGGAAAAGCGGCAAAACCTCGACAATGATGCCCTTGGCCAAAAAGGGCATATGCGGTTTTTCCTGAATATATTCAGGAAAAAACGCATACGCCCTTTTTGGCCAACCAAGCAACCTGGAAAGGCAAATCAGCGCTACAAAGAAGTCTCGCTTCCCATCGGTCAAAAGGGCCATGATGAATAAAGTGTCAAAACCAGAAATGCTGGACAGGCCTTGGAGAAATGGGAGCCTTGCTACGCTGATGGGCGGGATGTAAATTGCCAACAGCCACTCTGGAGAAGTGTACGGTGTGTCCTGAAACATCTAAAAAACTCAGCTTAGAGACCATAGGGCACTTCCTCTCATGGGCGTATAAATTGGGAAAACTAAAAATCAGCAAGACACAGGCACCCCAAAGTTTTGGGCTGCTCTGATGACAAGAACCTCCACTTCGTTACACCTTAAATATCCCAGGAAAGAGAAGAATGGATAAAGAAGTTGTGGTCCTTATGTACAACGGAATATCACTCAGCCATGAAATCAACGTCATAAGGCTAGTAGCAGCATGATGAGTGGATTTAGGTACGACGATTCTAAGTGAAATAAGTCACACAGAAAAACACACTTATCATGAGATATCACTTATAGAGGGAATGTAAAAACCGCTACCCTTGAACTGAATTACAAAACAGAACAGAGTCACACGTTTAGAAAACACACTATGGCTGCTTAACGGGAAAGGTGAGGTGGGGTGATGCATAAAACAAGGGTTTCAAATTAGCTCAGATACCGTTCCATAAACCCAATATGTAATAGACAAGACCTACTCCTTGCTCAGTGAACTGGACTCAACACCCCCTATTCACCGCCCAAGAATATATCTGACTAGTAAGAATCTTAAAACCTATGTATTGATATCTCTCTGTAAGTGAGTCAAATGGGTGTAAAGCGGCATAAACACAGCAGTGAAAAGCAGCTAAACCCCATTATAAAAATCAATTACGTTTCAAAACCCGTGAAACAAAGACAGTGAAAGAGAGAGAAATTCTTACAAAATTCGTTCAGGGGCTGTGATGCCACCTGGATTGACCATATCTAGACCCACAGCTGATTGAGACATAAGGGTGGACACTCTTGGGGCTGAGAGGTTTGGTGAGGTTGGGTGAGAAAACGCAGACCCTTTAAAGTAATACGGCGTGGTACCCATCCCATGGGTCCCAAATCTCCAGGTTCAAGGGCATCGTCCTATATTGAAAACATGCATGAGAAACCCCGAAGATGGTACACCGTGTGATCGGGAAAGGTTTCTAAAACGCACCTCATTTCTCATCTCCTTGTGCTCCGGTTCACCATTCCAGCCGCTTTACTAGCAATCTCCCTCCTTGGAGAATCAGCACCTTTATCCTCCTGTTCCGTACAGGTTGCTAATTGTCCTGAGGATGAACGGGAAGAGGGGGAACCAATGAGAGACTAGCTCTAGGTGTTGGGGCAGGCACAGGTCATTCTATTTTCCCATCAGGAAGAAGAATTAACCACAGGCTCAGCCTGCCGCCAGGAACCAGAATACGGCCTGAAGCAATCCTGCGCTTTTGCGGCCAGCTCCCAAGAAAGCGAGTTCAATCACGGAGCTCAGGGGCACTGCAATTCACAATCCTGCAGACTTAGAAATGATAACTCTCGTCCACAAATATATTGAGGGAAGGCAACGAAGAGGATTTGAAAGCAAGGCAGAATTGCAGGAAACAGATTTCAGGAGGTAGATTCGAATCTCCTTTAAAGCACAGGAAAAGCGGTAAAACCTCGACAATGATGCCCTTGGCCAAAAAGGGCGTATGCGTTTTTTCCTAAATATATTCAGGAAAAAACGCATACGCCCTTTTTGGCCAACCAAGCAACCTGGAAAGGCAAATCAGCGCTACAAAGAAGTCTCGCTTCCCATCGGTCAAAAGGGCCATGCTGAATAAAGTGTCAAAACCAGAAATGCAGGACAGGCCATGGAGAAATGGGAGCCTTGCTACAATGACGGGCGGGATGTAAATTGCTAATAGCCACTCTGGACAAGTGTACGGTGTGTCCTGAAACATCTAAATAACTCTGCTTAGAGACCATAGGGCACTTCCTCTCATGGGCGTATAAATTGGGAAAACTAAAAATCAGCAAGACACAGGCACCCCAAAGTTTTGGGCTGCTCTGTTGACAAGAACCTCCACTTCGTTACACCTTAAATATCCCAGGAAAGAGAAGAATAGATAAAGAAGTTGTGGTCCTTATGTACAATGGAATATCACTCAGCCATGAAATCAACGTCATAAGGCTAGTAGCAGCATGATGAGTGGATTTAGGTACGACGATTCTAAGTGAAATAAGTCACACAGAAAAACACACTTATCATGAGATATCACTTATAGAGGGAATGTCAAAAACGCTACCCTTGAACTGAATTACAAAACAGAACAGAGTCACACGTTTAGAAAACACACTATGGCTGCTTAACGGGAAAGGTGAGGTGGGCTGATACATAAAACAAGGGTTTCAAATTAGCTCAGATACCGTTCCAGAAACCCAATATGTAATAGACAAGACCTACTCCTTGCTCAGTGAACTGGACTCAACACCCCCTATTCACCGCCCAAGAATATATCTGACTAGTAAGAATCTTAAAACCTATGTATTGATATCTCTCTGTAAGTGAGGCAAGTGGGTGTAAAGCGGCATAAACACAGCAGTGAAAAGCAGCTAAACCCCATTATAAAAATCAATTACTTTAAAAAACCCGTGAAACAAAGACAGTGAAAGAGAGAGAAATTCTTACAAAATTCGTTCAGGGGCTGTGATGCCACCTGGATTGACCATATCTTGACCCACAGCTGATTGAGACATAAGGGTGGACACTCGTGGGGCTGAGAGGTTTGGTGAGGTTGGCTGAGCTAACGCAGACCCTTTAAAGCAATACGGCATGGTACCCATCCCATGGGTCCCAAATCTCCAGGTTCAAGGGCATCTGCCTACATCGAAAACATGCATGAGAAACCCCGAAGATGGTACACCGTGTGATCGGGAAACGTTTCTAAAACGCACCTCATTTGTCATCTCCTTGTGCTGCGTTTCGCCATTCCAGCCGCTTTCCTAGCAATCTCCCTCCTTGGAGAATCAGCACCTTTATCCTCCTGTTCCGTACAGGTTGCTAATTGTCCTGAGGATGAACGGGAAGAGGGGGAACCAATGAGAGACTAGCTCTAGGTGTTGGGACAGGCACAGGCCACTCTATTTTCCCATCAGGAAGAAGAATTAACCACAGGCTCAGCCTGCCGCCAGGAAGCAGAAGACGGCCTGAAGCAATCCTGCGCTTTTGCGGCCAGCTCCCAAGAAAGAGAGTTGAAGAATGGAGCTCAGGGGCACTGCAATTCACAAACCTGCAGACTTAGAAATGATAACTCTCGTCCACAAATATATTGAGGGAAGGCAACGAAGAGGATTTGAAAGCAAGGCAGAATTGCAGGAAACAGATTTCAGGAGGTAGATTCGAATCGCCTTTAAAGCACAGGAAAAGCGGCAAAACCTCGACAATGATGCCCTTGGCCAAAAAGGGCGTATGCGGTTTTTCCTGAATATATTCAGGAAAAAACGCATACGCCCTTTTTGGCCAACCAAGGAACCTGGAAAGGCAAATCAGCGCTACAAAGAAGTCTCGCTTCCCATCGGTCAAAAGGGCCATGATGAATAAAGGGTCAAAACCAGAAATGCTGGACAGGCCTTGGAGAAATGGGAGCCTTGCTACGCTGATGGGCGGGATGTAAATTGCCAACAGCCACTCTGGAGAAGTGTACGGTGTGTCCTGAAACATCTAAAAAACTCAGCTTAGAGACCATAGGGCACTTCCTCTCATGGGCGTATAAATTGGGAAAACTAAAAATCAGCAAGACACAGGCACCCCAAAGTTTTGGGCTGCTCTGTTGACAAGAACCTCCACTTCGTTACACCTTAAATATCCCAGGAAAGAGAAGAATGGATAAAGAAGTTGTGGTCCTTATGTACAACGGAATATCACTCAGCCATGAAATCAACGTCATAAGGCTAGTAGCAGCATGATGAGTGGATTTAGGTACGACGATTCTAAGTGAAATAAGTCACACAGAAAAACACACTTATCATGAGATATCACTTATAGAGGGAATGTCAAAACCGCTACCCTTGAACTGAATTACAAAACAGAACAGAGTCACACGTTTAGAAAACACACTATGGCTGCTTAACGGGAAAGGTGAGGTGGGGTGATGCATAAAACAAGGGTTTCAAATTAGCTCAGATACCGTTCCATAAACCCAATATGTAATAGACAAGACCTACTCCTTGCTCAGTGAACTGCACTCAACACCCCCTATTCACCGCCCAAGAATATATCTGACTAGTAAAAATCTTAAAACCTATGTATTGATATCTCTCTGTAAGTGAGTCAAATGGGTGTAAAGCGGCATAAACACAGCAGTGAAAAGCAGCTAAACCCCATTATAAAAATCAATTACGTTTCAAAACCCGTGAAACAAAGACAGTGAAAGAGAGAGAAATTCTTACAAAATTCGTTCAGGGGCTGTGATGCCACCTGGATTGACCATATCTAGACCCACAGCTGATTGAGACATAAGGGTGGACACTCTTGGGGCTGAGAGGTTTGGTGAGGTTGGGTGAGAAAACGCAGACCGTTTAAAGTAATACGGCGTGGTACCCATCCCATGGGTCCCAAATCTCCAGGTTCAAGGGCATCGTCCTATATTGAAAACATGCATGAGAAACCCCGAAGATGGTACACCGTGTGATCGGGAAAGGTTTCTAAAACGCACCTCATTTCTCATCTCCTTGTGCTCCGGTTCACCATTCCAGCCGCTTTACTAGCAATCTCCCTCCTTGGAGAATCAGCACCTTTATCCTCCTGTTCCGTACAGGTTGCTAATTGTCCTGAGGATGAACGGGAAGAGGGGGAACCAATGAGAGACTAGCTCTAGGTGTTGGGGCAGGCACAGGTCATTCTATTTTCCCATCAGGAAGAAGAATTAACCACAGGCTCAGCCTGCCGCCAGGAACCAGAATACGGCCTGAAGCAATCCTGCGCTTTTGCGGCCAGCTCCCAAGAAAGCGAGTTGAAGAATGGAGCTCAGGGGCACTGCAATTCACAAACCTGCAGACTTAGAAATGATAACTCTCGTCCACAAATATATTGAGGGAAGGCAACGAAGAGGATTTGAAAGCAAGGCAGAATTGCAGGAAACAGATTTCAGGAGGTAGATTCGAATCTCCTTTAAAGCACAGGAAAAGCGGTAAAACCTCGACAATGATGCCCTTGGCCAAAAAGGGCGTATGCGTTTTTTCCTAAATATATTCAGGAAAAAACGCATACGCCCTTTTTGGCCAACCAAGCAACCTGGAAAGGCAAATCAGCGCTACAAAGAAGTCTCGCTTCCCATCGGTCAAAAGGGCCATGCTGAATAAAGTGTCAAAACCAGAAATGCAGGACAGGCCATGGAGAAATGGGAGCCTTGCTACGCTGATGGGCGGGATGTAAATTGCCAACAGCCACTCTGGAGAAGTGTACGGTGTGTCCTGAAACATCTAAAAAACTCAGCTTAGAGAGCAGAGGGCATTTCCACTCATGGGCGTATAAATTGGGAAAACTAAAAATCAGCAAGACACAGGCATCCCAAAGTTTTGGGCTGCTCTGTTGACAAGAACTTCCACTTCGTTACACTTTAAATATCCCCGGAAAGAGAAGAATGGAAAAAGAAGTTGTGGTCCTTATGTACAATGGAATATCACTCAGCATTGAAATCAATGTCATAAGGCTAGAAGCAGCATGATGAGTGGATTTAGGAATGACGATCCTAAGTGAAATAACTCACACAGAAAAAGACACTTATCATAAGATATCACTTACAGAGGGAATGTAAAAACCGCTACCCTTGAACTGAATTACAAAACAGAACAGAGTCACACGTTTAGAAAACACACTATGGCTGCTTAACGGGAAAGGTGAGGTGGGCTGATGCATAAAACAAGGGTTTCAAATTAGCTCAGATAGCTTTCCATAAACCCAATATGTAATAAAGACCTACTCCTTACTCAGTGAACTGGACGCAACACCCCCTATTCACCGCCCAAGAATATATCTGACTAGTAAGAATCTTAAAACCTATGTATTGATGTCTCTCTGTAAGTGAGTCAAGTGGGTGTAAAGCGGCATAAACACAGCAGTGAAAAGCAGCTAAACCCCATTATAAAAATCAATTACTTTTCAAAACCCGTGAAACAAAGACAGTGAAAGAGAGAGAAATTCTTACAAAATTCGTTGAGGGGCTGTGATGCCACCAGGATTGACCATATCCAGACCCACAGCTGATTGAGACATAAGGGTGGACCCTCTTGGGGCTGAGAGGTTTGGTGAGGTTGGGTGAGCAAACGCAGACCCTGTAAAGAAATACGGCGTGGTACCCATCCCATGGGTCCCAAATCTCCAGGTTCAAGGGCATCATCCTACATTGAAAACATGCATGAGAAACCCCGAAGATGGTACACCGTGTGATCGGGAAAGGTTTCTAAAACGCACCTCATTTCTCATCTCCTTGTGCTCCGGTTCGCCATTCCAGCCGCTTTACTAGCAATCTCCCTCCTTGGAGAATCAGCACCTTTATCCTCCTGTTCTGTACAGGTTGCATTTGTCCTGAGGATGCACGGGAAGAGGGGGAACCAATGAGAGACTAGCTCTAGGTGTTGGGACAGGCACAGGTCACTCTATTTTCCCATTAGGAAGAAGAATTAACCACAGGCTCAGCCTGCCGCCAGGAACCAGAATACGGCCTGAAGCAATCCTGCGCTTTTGCGGCCAGCTCCCAAGAAAGCGAGTTCAATCATGGAGCTCAGGGGCACTGCAATTCACAAACCTGCAGACTTAGAAATGATAACTCTCGTCCACAAATATATTGAGGGAAGGCAACGAAGAGGATTTGAAAGCAAGGCAGAATTGCAGGAAACAGATTTCAGGAGGTAGATTCGAATCGCCTTTAAAGCACAGGAAAAGCGGCAAAACCTCGACAATGATGCCCTTGGCCAAAAAGGGCGTATGCGTTTTTTCCTGAATATATTCAGGAAAAAACGCATACGCCCTTTTTGGCCAACCAAGCAACCTGGAAAGGCAAATCAGCACTAAAAAGAAGTCTCGCTTCCCATCGGTCAAAAGGGCCATGCTGAATAAAGTGTCAAAACCAGAAATGCAGGACAGGCCATGGAGAAATGGGAGCCTTGTTACGCTGATGGGCGGGATGTAAATTGCCAACAGCCACTCTGGAGAAGTGTACGGTGTGTCCTGAAACATCTAAAAAACTCAGTTTAGAGACCATAGGGCACTTCCACTCATGGGCGTATAAATTGGGAAAACTAAAAATCAGCAAGACACAGGCACCCCAAAGTTTTGGGCTACTCTGTTGACAAGAACCTCCACTTCGATACACCTTAAATATCCCAGGAAAGAGAGGAATGGATAAAGAAGATGTGGTCCTTATATACAATGGAATATCACTCAGCCATGAAATCAATGTCATAAGGCTAGTAGCAGCATGATGAGTGGATTTAGGTATGACGATTCTAAGTGAAATAAGTCACACAGAAAAAGACCCTTATCATGAGATATCACTTATAGAGGGAATGTAAAAACCGCTACCCTTGAACTGAATTACAAAACAGAACAGAGTCACACGTTTAGAAAACAGACTATGTCTGCTTAACGGGAAAGGTGAGGTGGGGTGATGCATAAAACAAGGGTTTCAAATTAGCTCAGATACCGTTCCATAAACCCAATATGTAATAGACAAGACCTACTCCTTGCTCAGTGAACTGGACTCAACACCCCCTATTCACCGCCCAAGAATATATCTGACTAGTAAAAATCTTAAAACCTATATATTGATATCTTTCTGTAAGTGAGTCAAGTGGGTGTAAAGTGGCATAAACGCAGCACTCAAAAGCAGCTTAATCCCCATTATAAAAATCAATTACTTTTCAAAACCCGTGAAACAAAGACAGTGAAGGAGAGAGAAATTCTTACAAAATTCATTCAGGGACTGTGATGCCACCTGGATTGACCATATCTAGACCCACAGCTGATTGAGACATAAGGGTGGACACTCTTGGGGCTGAGAGGTTTGGTGAGGTTGGGTGAGCAAACGCAGACCCTTTAAAGTAATATAGCGTGGTACGCATCCCATGGGTCCCAAATCTCCAGGTTCAAGGGCATCGTCCTACACTGAAAACATGCATGAGAAACCCCGAAGATGGTACACCGTGTGATCGGGAAAGGTTTCTAAAACGCACCTCATTTCTCAACTCCTTGTGCTCCGGTTCGCCATTCCAGCCGCTTTACTAGCAATCTCCCTCCTTGGAGAATCACACCTTTATCCTCCTGTTCCGTACAGGTTGCAATTTGTCCTGAGGATGCACGGGAAGAGGGGGAACCAATGAGAGACTAGCTCTAGGTGTTGGGACAGGCACAGGTCACTCTATTTTCCCATCAGGAAGAAGAATTAACCACAGGCTCAGCCTGCCGCCTGGAACCAGAAGACGGCCTGAAGCAATCCTGCGCTTTTGCGGCCAGCTCCCAAGAAAGCGACTTGAATAATGGAGCTCAGGGACACTGCAATTCACAAACCTGCAGACTTAGAAATGATAACTCTCGTCCACAAATATATTGAGGGAAGGCAACGAAGAGGATTTGAAAGCAAGGCAGAATTGCAGGAAACAGATTTCAGGAGGTAGATTCGAATCGCCTTTAAAGCACAGGAAAAGCGGCAAAACCTCGACAATGATGCCCTTGGCCAAAAAGGGCGTATGCGTTTTTTCCTGAATATATTCAGGAAAAAACGCATACGCCCTTTTTGGCCAACCAAGCAACCTGGAAAGGCAAATCAGCGCTACAAAGAAGTCTCGCTTCCCATCGGTCAAAAGGGCCATGCTGAATAAAGTGTCAAAACCAGAAATGCAGGACAGGCCATGGAGAAATGGGAGCCTTGCTACGCTGATGGGCGGGATGTAAATTGCCAACAGCCACTCTGGAGAAGTGTACGGTGTGTCCTGAAACATCTAAAAAACTCAGCTTAGAGAGCATACGGCACTTCCACTCATGGGCGTATAAATTGGGAAAACTAAAAATCAGCAAGACACAGGCACCCCAAAGTTTTGGGCTACTCTGTTGACAAGAACCTCCACTTCGTTACACCTTAAATATCCCAGGAAACAGAGGAATGGATAAAGAAGATGTGGTCCTTATATACAATGGAATATCACTCAGCCATGAAATCAATGTCATAAGGCTAGTAGCAGCATGATGAGTGGATTTAGGTATGACGATTCTAAGTGAAATAAGTCACACAGAAAAAGACACTTATCATGAGATATCACTTATAGAGGGAATGTAAAAACCGCTACCCTTGAACTGAATTACAAAACAGAACAGAGTCACACGTTTAGAAAACAGACTATGTCTACTTAACGGGAAAGGTGAGGTGGGGTGATGCATAAAACAAGGGTTTCAAATTAGCTCAGATACCGTTCCATAAACCCAATATGTAAGAGACAAGACCTACTCCTTGCTCAGTGAACTGGACTCAACACCCCCTATTCACCGCCCAAGAATACATCTGACTAGTAAGAATCTTAAAACCTATATATTGATATCTCTCTGTAAGTGAGTCAAGTGGGTGTAAAGCGGCATAAACGCAGCAGTCAAAAGCAGCTAAACCCCATTATAAAAATCAATTACTTTTCAAAACCCGTGAAACAAAGACAGTGAAAGAGAGAGAAATTCTTACAAAATTCGTTCAGGGGCTGTGATGCCACCTGGATTGACCATATCTAGACCCACAGCTGATTGAGACATAAGGGTGGACACTCTTGGGGCTGAGAGGTTTGGTGAGGTTGGGTGAGCAAACGCAGACCCTTTAAAGAAATACGGCGTGGTACCCATCCCATGGGTCCCAAATCTCCAGGTTCAAGGGCATCGTCCTACACTGAAAACATTCATGAGAAACCCCGAAGATGGTACACCGTGTGATCGGGAAAGGTTGCTAAAACGCACCTCATTTCTCATCTCCTTGTGCTCCGGTTCGCCATTCCAGCCGCTTTACTAGCAATCTCCCTCCTTGGAGAATCACACCTTTATCTTCCTGTTCCGTACAGGTTGCAATTTGTCCTGAGGATGAACGGGAAGAGGGGGAACCAATGAGAGACTAGCTCTAGGTGTTGGGACAGGCACAGGTCACTCTATTTTCCCATCAGGAAGAAGAATTAACCACAGGCTCAGCCTGCCGCCTGGAACCAGAATACGGCCTGAAGCAATCCTGCGCTTTTGCGGCCAGCTCCCAAGAAAGCGAGTTGAAGAATGGAGCTCAGGGGCACTGCAATTCACAAACCTGCAGACTTAGAAATGAGAACTCTCGTCCACAAATATATTGAGGGAAGGCAACGAAGAGGATTTGAAAGCAAGGCAGAATTGCAGGAAACAGATTTCAGGAGGTAGATTCGAATCGCCTTTAAAGCACAGGAAAAGCGGCAAAACCTCGACAATGATGCCCTTGGCCAAAAAGGGCGTATGCGTTTTTTCCTGAATATATTCAGGAAAAAACGCATACGCCCTTTTTGGCCAACCAAGCAACCTGGAAAGGCAAATCAGCGCTACAAAGAAGTCTCGCTTCCCATCGGTCAAAAGGGCCATGCTGAATAAAGTGTCAAAACCAGAAATGCAGGACAGGCCATGGAGAAATGCGAGCCTTGTTACGCTGATGGGCGGGATGTAAATTGCCAACAGCCACTCTGGAGAAGTGTACGGTGTGTCCTGAAACATCTAAATAACTCTGCTTAGAGACCATAGGGCACTTCCACTCATGGGCGTATAAATTGGGAAAACTAAAAATCAGCAAGACACAGGCACCCCAAAGTTTTGGGCTACTCTGTTGACAAGAACCTCCACTTCGTTACACCTTAAATATCCCAGGAAAGAGAAGAATGGATAAAGAAGATGTGGTCCTTATATACAATGGAATATCACTCAGCCATGAAATCAATGTCATAAGGCTAGTAGCAGCATGATGAGTGGATTTAGGTATGACGATTCTAAGTGAAATAAGTCACACAGAAAAAGACACTTATCATGAGATATCACTTATAGAGGGAATGTAAAAACCGCTACCCTTGAACTGAATTACAAAACAGAACAGAGTCACACGTTTAGAAAACAGACTATGTCTACTTAACGGGAAAGGTGAGGTGGGGTGATGCATAAAACAAGGGTTTCAAATTAGCTCAGATACCGTTCCATAAACCCAATATGTAAGAGACAAGACCTACTCCTTGCTCAGTGAACTGGACTCAACACCCCCTATTCACCGCCCAAGAATATATCTGACTAGTAAGAATCTTAAAACCTATATATTGATATCTCTCTGTAAGTGAGTCAAGTGGGTGTAAAGCGGCATAAACGCAGCAGTCAAAAGCAGCTAAACCCCATTATAAAAATCAATTACTTTTCAAAACCCGTGAAACAAAGACAGTGAAAGAGAGAGAAATTCTTACAAAATTCGTTCAGGGGCTGTGATGCCACCTGGATTGACCATATCTAGACCCACAGCTGATTGAGACATAAGGGTGGACACTCTTGGGGCTGAGAGGTTTGGTGAGGTTGGGTGAGCAAACGCAGACCCTTTAAAGAAATACGGCGTGGTACCCATCCCATGGGTCCCAAATCTCCAGGTTCAAGGGCATCGTCCTACACTGAAAACATTCATGAGAAACCCCGAAGATGGTACACCATGTGATCGGGAAAGGTTGCTAAAACGCACCTCATTTCTCATCTCCTTGTGCTCCGGTTCGCCATTCCAGCCGCTTTACTAGCAATCTCCCTCCTTGGAGAATCACACCTTTATCTTCCTGTTCCGTACAGGTTGCAATTTGTCCTGAGGATGCACGGGAAGAGGGGGAACCAATGAGAGACTAGCTCTAGGTGTTGGGACAGGCACAGGTCACTCTATTTTCCCATCAGGAAGAAGAATTAACCACAGGCTCAGCCTGCCGCCTGGAACCAGAATACGGCCTGAAGCAATCCTGCGCTTTTGCGGCCAGCTCCCAAGAAAGCGAGTTGAAGAATGGAGCTCAGGGGCACTGCAATTCACAAACCTGCAGACTTAGAAATGATAACTCTCGTCCACAAATATATTGAGGGAAGGCAACGAAGAGGATTTGAAAGCAAGGCAGAATTGCAGGAAACAGATTTCAGGAGGTAGATTCGAATCTCCTTTAAAGCACAGGAAAAGCGGTAAAACCTCGACAATGATGCCCTTGGCCAAAAAGGGCGTATGCGTTTTTTCCTAAATATATTCAGGAAAAAACGCATACGCCCTTTTTGGCCAACCAAGCAACCTGGAAAGGCAAATCAGCGCTACAAAGAAGTCTCGCTTCCCATCGGTCAAAAGGGCCATGCTGAATAAAGTGTCAAAACCAGAAATGCAGGACAGGCCATGGAGAAATGGGAGCCTTGCTACGCTGATGGGCGGGATGTAAATTGCCAACAGCCACTCTGGAGAAGTGTACGGTGTGTCCTGAAACATCTAAAAAACTCAGCTTAGAGAGCAGAGGGCATTTCCACTCATGGGCGTATAAATTGGGAAAACTAAAAATCAGCAAGACACAGGCATCCCAAAGTTTTGGGCTGCTCTGTTGACAAGAACTTCCACTTCGTTACACCTTAAATATCCCAGGAAAGAGAAGAATGGATAAAGAAGTTGTGGTCCTTATGTACAATGGAATATCACTCAGCCATGAAATCAACGTCATAAGGCTAGTAGCAGCATGATGAGTGGATTTAGGTACGACGATTCTAAGTGAAATAAGTCACACAGAAAAAGACACTTATCATGAGATATCACTTATAGAGGGAATGTCAAAACCGCTACCCTTGAACTGAATTACAAAACAGAACAGAGTCACACGTTTAGAAAACACACTATGGCTGCTTAACGGGAAAGGTGAGGTGGGGTGATGCATAAAACAAGGGTTTCAAATTAGCTCAGATACCGTTCCATAAACCCAATATGTAATAGACAAGACCTACTCCTTGCTCAGTGAACTGGACTCAACACCCCCTATTCACCGCCCAAGAATATATCTGACTAGTAAGAATCTTAAAACCTATGTATTGATATCTCTCTGTAAGTGAGTCAAGTGGGTGTAAAGCGGCATAAACACAGCAGTGAAAAGCAGCTAAACCCCATTATAAAAATCAATTACTTTTCAAAACCCGTGAAACAAAGACAGTGAAAGAGAGAGAAATTCTTACAAAATTCGTTCAGGGGCTGTGATGCCACCTGGATTGACCATATCTAGACCCACAGCTGATTGAGACATAAGGGTGGACACTCTTGGGGCTGAGAGGTTTGGTGAGGTTGGCTGAGCTAACGCAGACCCTTTAAAGTAATACGGCGTGGTACCCATCCCATGGGTCCCAAATCTCCAGGTTCAAGGGCATCGTCCTACATTGAAAACATGCATGAGAAACCCCGAAGATGGTACACCGTGTGATCGGGAAAGGTTTCTAAAACGCACCTCATTTCTCATCTCTTTGTGCTCCGGTTCACCATTCCAGCCGCTTTACTAGCAATCTCCCTCCTTGGAGAATCAGCACCTTTATCCTCCTGTTCCGTGCAGGTTGCAAATTGTCCTGAGGATGAACGGGAAGAGGGGGAACCAATGAGAGACTAGCTCTAGGTGTTGGGGCAGGCACAGGTCATTCTATTTTCCCATCAGGAAGAAGAATTAACCACAGGCTCAGCCTGCCGCCAGGAACCAGAATACGTCCTGAAGCAATCCTGCGCTTTTGCGGCCAGCTCCCAAGAAAGCGAGTTGAAGAATGGAGCTCAGGGGCACTGCAATTCACAAACCTGCAGACTTAGAAATGATAACTCTCGTCCACAAATATATTGAGGGAAGGCAACGAAGAGGATTTGAAAGCAAGGCAGAATTGCAGGAAACAGATTTCAGGAGGTAGATTCGAATCGCCTTTAAAGCACAGGAAAAGCGGCAAAACCTCGACAATGATGCCCTTGGCCAAAAAGGGCGTATGCGTTTTTCCTGAATATATTCAGGAAAAAACGCATACGCCCTTTTTGGCCAACCAAGCAACCTGGAAAGGCAAATCAGCGCTACAAAGAAGTCTCGCTTCCCATCGGTCAAAAGGGCCATGCTGAATAAAGTGTCAAAACCAGAAATGCAGGACAGGCCATGGAGAAATGGGAGCCTTGCTACGCTGACGGGCGGGATGTAAATTGCTAATAGCCACTCTGGACAAGTGTACGGTGTGTCCTGAAACATCTAAATAACTCTGCTTAGAGACCATAGGGCACTTCCTCTCATGGGCGTATAAATTGGGATAATTAAAAATCAGCAAGACACAGGCACCCCAAAGTTTTGGGCTGCTCTGTTGACAAGAACCTCCACTTCGTTACACCTTAAATATCCCAGGAAAGAGAAGAATAGATAAAGAAGTTGTGGTCCTTATGTACAATGGAATATCACTCAGCCATGAAATCAACGTCATAAGGCTAGTAGCAGCATGATGAGTGGATTTAGGTACGACGATTCTAAGTGAAATAAGTCACACAGAAAAAGACACTTATCATGAGATATCACTTATAGAGGGAATGTCAAAACCGCTACCCTTGAACTGAATTACAAAACAGAACAGAGTCACACGTTTAGAAAACACACTATGGCTGCTTAACGGGAAAGGTGAGGTGGGCTGATGCATAAAACAAGGGTTTCAAATTAGCTCAGATACCGTTCCAGAAACCCAATATGTAATAGACAAGACCTACTCCTTGCTCAGTGAACTGGACTCAACACCCCCTATTCACCGCCCAAGAATATATCTGACTAGTAAGAATCTTAAAACCTATGTATTGATATCTCTCTGTAAGTGAGTCAAGTGGGTGTAAAGCGGCATAAACACAGCAGTGAAAAGCAGCTAAACCCCATTATAAAAATCAATTACTTTAAAAAACCCGTGAAACAAAGACAGTGAAAGAGAGAGAAATTCTTACAAAATTCGTTCAGGGGCTGTGATGCCACCTGGATTGACCATATCTAGACCCACAGCTGATTGAGACATAAGGGTGGACACTCTTGGGGCTGAGAGGTTTGGTGAGGTTGGGTGAGCAAACGCAGACCCTTTAAAGAAATACGGCGTGGTACCCATCCCATGGGTCCCAAATCTCCAGGTTCAAGGGCATCTGCCTACATCGAAAACATGCATGAGAAACCCCGAAGATGGTACACCGTGTGATCGGGAAACGTTTCTAAAACGCACCTCATTTGTCATCTCCTTGTGCTGCGTTTCGCCATTCCAGCCGCTTTCCTAGCAATCTCCCTCCTTGGAGAATCAGCACCTTTATCCTCCTGTTCCGTACAGGTTGCTAATTGTCCTGAGGATGAACGGGAAGAGGGGGAACCAATGAGAGACTAGCTCTAGGTGTTGGGACAGGCACAGGCCACTCTATTTTCCCATCAGGAAGAAGAATTAACCACAGGCTCAGCCTGCCGCCAGGAAGCAGAAGACGGCCTGAAGCAATCCTGCGCTTTTGCGGCCAGCTCCCAAGAAAGAGAGTTGAAGAATGGAGCTCAGGGGCACTGCCATTCACAAACCTGCAGACTTAGAAATGATAACTCTCGTCCACAAATATATTGAGGGAAGGCAACGAAGAGGATTTGAAAGCAAGGCAGAATTGCAGGAAACAGATTTCAGGAGGTAGATTCGAATCGCCTTTAAAGCACAGGAAAAGCGGCAAAACCTCGACAATGATGCCCTTGGCCAAAAAGGGCGTATGCGTTTTTTCCTGAATATATTCAGGAAAAAACGCATACGCCCTTTTTGGCCAACCAAGCAACCTGGAAAGGCAAATCAGCGCTACAAAGAAGTCTCGCTTCCCATCGGTCAAAAGGGCCATGATGAATAAAGGGTCAAAACCAGAAATGCTGGACAGGCCTTGGAGAAATGGGAGCCTTGCTACGCTGATGGGCGGGATGTAAATTGCCAACAGCCACTCTGGAGAAGTGTACGGTGTGTCCTGAAACATCTAAAAAACTCAGCTTAGAGACCATAGGGCACTTCCTCTCATGGGCGTATAAATTGGGAAAACTAAAAATCCGCAAGACACAGGCACCCCAAAGTTTTGGGCTGCTCTGTTGACAAGAACCTCCACTTCGTTACACCTTAAATATCCCAGGAAAGAGAAGAATGGATAAAGAAGTTGTGGTCCTTATGTACAACGGAATATCACTCAGCCATGAAATCAACGTCATAAGGCTAGTAGCAGCATGATGAGTGGATTTAGGTACGACGATTCTAAGTGAAATAAGTCACACAGAAAAACACACTTATCATGAGATATCACTTATAGAGGGAATGTCAAAACCGCTACCCTTGAACTGAATTACAAAACAGAACAGAGTCACACGTTTAGAAAACACACTATGGCTGCTTAACGGGAAAGGTGAGGTGGGGTGATGCATAAAACAAGGGTTTCAAATTAGCTCAGATACCGTTCCATAAACCCAATATGTAATAGACAAGACAAACTCCTTGCTCAGTGAACTGCACTCAACACCCCCTATTCACCGCCCAAGAATATATCTGACTAGTAAAAATCTTAAAACCTATGTATTGATATCTCTCTGTAAGTGAGTCAAATGGGTGTAAAGCGGCATAAACACAGCAGTGAAAAGCAGCTAAACCCCATTATAAAAATCAATTACGTTTCAAAACCCGTGAAACAAAGACAGTGAAAGAGAGAGAAATTCTTACAAAATTCGTTCAGGGGCTGTGATGCCACCTGGATTGACCATATCTAGACCCACAGCTGATTGAGACATAAGGGTGGACACTCTTGGGGCTGAGAGGTTTGGTGAGGTTGGGTGAGAAAACGCAGACCCTTTAAAGTAATACGGCGTGGTACCCATCCCATGGGTCCCAAATCTCCAGGTTCAAGGGCATCGTCCTATATTGAAAACATGCATGAGAAACCCCGAAGATGGTACACCGTGTGATCGGGAAAGGTTTCTAAAACGCACCTCATTTCTCATCTCCTTGTGCTCCGGTTCACCATTCCAGCCGCTTTACTAGCAATCTCCCTCCTTGGAGAATCAGCACCTTTATCCTCCTGTTCCGTACAGGTTGCTAATTGTCCTGAGGATGAACGGGAAGAGGGGGAACCAATGAGAGACTAGCTCTAGGTGTTGGGGCAGGCACAGGTCATTCTATTTTCCCATCAGGAAGAAGAATTAACCACAGGCTCAGCCTGCCGCCAGGAACCAGAATACGGCCTGAAGCAATCCTGCGCTTTTGCGGCCAGCTCCCAAGAAAGCGAGTTGAAGAATGGAGCTCAGGGGCACTGCAATTCACAAACCTGCAGACTTAGAAATGATAACTCTCGTCCACAAATATATTGAGGGAAGGCAACGAAGAGGATTTGAAAGCAAGGCAGAATTGCAGGAAACAGATTTCAGGAGGTAGATTCGAATCTCCTTTAAAGCACAGGAAAAGCGGTAAAACCTCGACAATGATGCCCTTGGCCAAAAAGGGCGTATGCGGTTTTTCCTAAATATATTCAGGAAAAAACGCATACGCCCTTTTTGGCCAACCAAGCAACCTGGAAAGGCAAATCAGCGCTACAAAGAAGTCTCGCTTCCCATCGGTCAAAAGGGCCATGCTGAATAAAGTGTCAAAACCAGAAATGCAGGACAGGCCATGGAGAAATGGGAGCCTTGCTACGCTGATGGGCGGGATGTAAATTGCCAACAGCCACTCTGGAGAAGTGTACGGTGTGTCCTGAAACATCTAAAAAACTCAGCTTAGAGAGCAGAGGGCATTTCCACTCATGGGCGTATAAATTGGGAAAACTAAAAATCAGCAAGACAAAGGCATCCCAAAGTTTTGGGCTGCTCTGTTGACAAGAACTTCCACTTCGTTACACTTTAAATATCCCCGGAAAGAGAAGAATGGAAAAAGAAGTTGTGGTCCTTATGTACAATGGAATATCACTCAGCCATGAAATCAATGTCATAAGGCTAGTAGCAGCATGATGAGTGGATTTAGGAATGACGATCCTAAGTGAAATAACTCACACAGAAAAAGACACTTATCATAAGATATCACTTACAGAGGGAATGTAAAAACCGCTACCCTTGAACTGAATTACAAAACAGAACAGAGTCACACGTTTAGAAAACACACTATGGCTGCTTAACGGGAAAGGTGAGGTGGGCTGATGCATAAAACAAGGGTTTCAAATTAGCTCAGATAGCTTTCCATAAACCCAATATGTAATAAAGACCTACTCCTTACTCAGTGAACTGGACGCAACACCCCCTATTCACCGCCCAAGAATATATCTGACTAGTAAGAATCTTAAAACCTATGTATTGATGTCTCTCTGTAAGTGAGTCAAGTGGGTGTAAAGCGGCATAAACACAGCAGTGAAAAGCAGCTAAACCCCATTATAAAAATCAATTACTTTTCAAAACCCGTGAAACAAAGACAGTGAAAGAGAGAGAAATTCTTACAAAATTCGTTGAGGGGCTGTGATGCCACCAGGATTGACCATATCCAGACCCACATCTGATTGAGACATAAGGGTGGACCCTCTTGGGGCTGAGAGGTTTGGTGAGGTTCGGTGAGCAAACGCAGACACTTTAAAGTAATACGGCGTGGTACCCAACCCATGGGTCAAAAAACTCCAGGATCAAGGGCATCGTCCTACACTGAAAACATGCATGAGAAACCCCGAAGATGGTACACGGTGTGATCCGAAAGGTTTCTAAAACGCACCTCATTTCTCAACTCCTAGTGCTCCGGTTCGCCATTCCAGCCGCTTTACTAGCAATCTCCCTCCTTGGAGAATCAGCACCTTTATCCTCCTGTTCCGTACAGGTTGCAATTTGTCCTGAGGATGCACGGGAAGAGGGGCAACCAATGAGAGACTAGCTCTAGCTGTTGGGACAGGCACAGGTCACTCTATTTTCCCATCAGGAAGAAGAATTAACCACAGGCTCAGCCTGCCGCCTGGAACCAGAATGCGGCTTGAAGCAATCCTGCGCTTTTGCGGCCAGCTCCCAAGAAAGCGAGTTGAATAATGGAGCTCAGGGGCACTGCAATTCACAAACCTGCAGACTTAGAAATGATAACTCTCGTCCACAAATATATTGAGGGAAGGCAACGAAGAGGATTTGAAAGCAAGGCAGAATTGCAGGAAACAGATTTCAGGAGGTAGATTCGAATCGCCTTTAAAGCACAGGAAAAGCGGCAAAACCTCGACAATGATGCCCTTGGCCAAAAAGGGCGTATGCGTTTTTTCCTGAATATATTCAGGAAAAAACGCATACGCCCTTTTTGGCCAACCAAGCAACCTGGAAAGGCAAATCAGCGCTACAAAGAAGTCTCGCTTCCCATCGGTCAAAAGGGCCATGCTGAATAAAGTGTCAAAACCAGAAATGCAGGACAGGCCATGGAGAAATGGGAGCCTTGCTACGCTGATGGGCGGGATGTAAATTGCCAACAGCCACTCTGGAGAAGTGTACGGTGTGTCCTGAAACATCTAAAAAACTCAGCTTAGAGAGCATACGGCACTTCCACTCATGGGCGTATAAATTGGGAAAACTAAAAATCAGCAAGACACAGGCACCCCAAAGTTTTGGGCTACTCTGTTGACAAGAACCTCCACTTCGTTACACCTTAAATATCCCAGGAAACAGAGGAATGGATAAAGAAGATGTGGTCCTTATATACAATGGAATATCACTCAGCCATGAAATCAATGTCATAAGGCTAGTAGCAGCATGATGAGTGGATTTAGGTATGACGATTCTAAGTGAAATAAGTCACACAGAAAAAGACACTTATCATGAGATATCACTTATAGAGGGAATGTAAAAACCGCTACCCTTGAACTGAATTACAAAACAGAACAGAGTCACACGTTTAGAAAACAGACTATGTCTACTTAACGGGAAAGGTGAGGTGGGGTGATGCATAAAACAAGGGTTTCAAATTAGCTCAGATACCGTTCCATAAACCCAATATGTAAGAGACAAGACCTACTCCTTGCTCAGTGAACTGGACTCAACACCCCCTATTCACCGCCCAAGAATATATCTGACTAGTAAGAATCTTAAAACCTATATATTGATATCTCTCTGTAAGTGAGTCAAGTGGGTGTAAAGCGGCATAAACGCAGCAGTCAAAAGCAGCTAAACCCCATTATAAAAATCAATTACTTTTCAAAACCCGTGAAACAAAGACAGTGAAAGAGAGAGAAATTCTTACAAAATTCGTTCAGGGGCTGTGATGCCACCTGGATTGACCATATCTAGACCCACAGCTGATTGAGACATAAGGGTGGACACTCTTGGGGCTGAGAGGTTTGGTGAGGTTGGGTGAGCAAACGCAGACCCTGTAAAGAAATAGGGCGTGGTACCCATCCCATGGGTCCCAAATCTCCAGGTTCAAGGGCATCGTCCTACATTGAAAACATGCATGAGAAACCCCGAAGATGGTACACCGTGTGATCGGGAAAGGTTTCTAAAACGCACCTCATTTCTCATCTCCTTGTGCTCCGGTTCGCCATTCCAGCCGCTTTACTAGCAATCTCCCTCCTTGGAGAATCAGCACCTTTATCCTCCTGTTCTGTACAGGTTGCATTTGTCCTGAGGATGCACGGGAAGAGGGGGAACCAATGAGAGACTAGCTCTAGGTGTTGGGACAGGCACAGGTCACTCTATTTTCCCATTAGGAAGAAGAATTAACCACAGGCTCAGCCTGCCGCCAGGAACCAGAATACGGCCTGAAGCAATCCTGCGCTTTTGCGGCCAGCTCCCAAGAAAGCGAGTTCAATCATGGAGCTCAGGGGCACTGCAATTCACAAACCTGCAGACTTAGAAATGATAACTCTCGTCCACAAATATATTGAGGGAAGGCAACGAAGAGGATTTGAAAGCAAGGCAGAATTGCAGGAAACAGATTTCAGGAGGTAGATTCGAATCGCCTTTAAAGCACAGGAAAAGCGGCAAAACCTCGACAATGATGCCCTTGGCCAAAAAGGGCGTATGCGTTTTTTCCTGAATATATTCAGGAAAAAACGCATACGCCCTTTTTGGCCAACCAAGCAACCTGGAAAGGCAAATCAGCACTAAAAAGAAGTCTCGCTTCCCATCGGTCAAAAGGGCCATGCTGAATAAAGTGTCAAAACCAGAAATGCAGGACAGGCCATGGAGAAATGGGAGCCTTGTTACGCTGATGGGCGGGATGTAAATTGCCAACAGCCACTCTGGAGAAGTGTACGGTGTGTCCTGAAACATCTAAAAAACTCAGCTTAGAGAGCATACGGCACTTCCACTCATGGGCGTATAAATTGGGAAAACTAAAAATCAGCAAGACACAGGCACCCCAAAGTTTTGGGCTACTCTGTTGACAAGAACCTCCACTTCGTTACACCTTAAATATCCCAGGAAAGAGAGGAATGGATAAAGAAGATGTGGTCCTTATATACAATGGAATATCACTCAGCCATGAAATCAATGTCATAAGGCTAGTAGCAGCATGATGAGTGGATTTAGGTATGACGATTCTAAGTGAAATAAGTCACACAGAAAGAGACACTTATCATGAGATATCACTTATAGAGGGAATGTAAAAACCGCTACCCTTGAACTGAATTACAAAACAGAACAGAGTCACACGTTTAGAAAACAGACTATGTCTACTTAACGGGAAAGGTGAGGTGGGGTGATGCATAAAACAAGGGTTTCAAATTAGCTCAGATACCGTTCCATAAACCCAATATGTAAGAGACAAGACCTACTCCTTGCTCAGTGAACTGGACTCAACACCCCCTATTCACCGCCCAAGAATATATCTGACTAGTAAGAATCTTAAAACCTATATATTGATATCTCTCTGTAAGTGAGTCAAGTGGGTGTAAAGCGGCATAAACGCAGCAGTCAAAAGCAGCTAAACCCCATTATAAAAATCAATTACTTTTCAAAACCCGTGAAACAAAGACAGTGAAAGAGAGAGAAATTCTTACAAAATTCGTTCAGGGGCTGTGATGCCACCTGGATTGACCATATCTAGACCCACAGCTGATTGAGACATAAGGGTGGACACTCTTGGGGCTGAGAGGTTTGGTGAGGTTGGGTGAGCAAACGCAGACCCTGTAAAGAAATACGGCGTGGTACCCATCCCATGGGTCCCAAATCTCCAGGTTCAAGGGCATCGTCCTACATTGAAAACATGCATGAGAAACCCCGAAGATGGTACACCGTGTGATCGGGAAAGGTTTCTAAAACGCACCTCATTTTTCATCTCCTTGTGCTCCGGTTCGCCATTCCAGCCGCTTTACTAGCAATCTCCCTCCTTGGAGAATCAGCACCTTTATCCTCCTGTTCTGTACAGGTTGCATTTGTCCTGAGGATGCACGGGAAGAGGGGGAACCAATGAGAGACTAGCTCTAGGTGTTGGGACAGGCACAGGTCACTCTATTTTCCCATTAGGAAGAAGAATTAACCACAGGCTCAGCCTGCCGCCAGGAACCAGAATACGGCCTGAAGCAATCCTGCGCTTTTGCGGCCAGCTCCCAAGAAAGCGAGTTCAATCATGGAGCTCAGGGGCACTGCAATTCACAAACCTGCAGACTTAGAAATGATAACTCTCGTCCACAAATATATTGAGGGAAGGCAACGAAGAGGATTTGAAAGCAAGGCAGAATTGCAGGAAACAGATTTCAGGAGGTAGATTCGAATCGCCTTTAAAGCACAGGAAAAGCGGCAAAACCTCGACAATGATGCCCTTGGCCAAAAAGGGCGTATGCGTTTTTTCCTGAATATATTCAGGAAAAAACGCATACGCCCTTTTTGGCCAACCAAGCAACCTGGAAAGGCAAATCAGCACTAAAAAGAAGTCTCGCTTCCCATCGGTCAAAAGGGCCATGCTGAATAAAGTGTCAAAACCAGAAATGCAGGACAGGCCATGGAGAAATGGGAGCCTTGTTACGCTGATGGGCGGGATGTAAATTGCCAACAGCCACTCTGGAGAAGTGTACGGTGTGTCCTGAAACATCTAAAAAACTCAGTTTAGAGACCATAGGGCACTTCCACTCATGGGCGTATAAATTGGGAAAACTAAAAATCAGCAAGACACAGGCACCCCAAAGTTTTGGGCTACTCTGTTGACAAGAACCTCCACTTCGATACACCTTAAATATCCCAGGAAAGAGAGGAATGGATAAAGAAGATGTGGTCCTTATATACAATGGAATATCACTCAGCCATGAAATCAATGTCATAAGGCTAGTAGCAGCATGATGAGTGGATTTAGGTATGACGATTCTAAGTGAAATAAGTCACACAGAAAAAGACCCTTATCATGAGATATCACTTATAGAGGGAATGTAAAAACCGCTACCCTTGAACTGAATTACAAAACAGAACAGAGTCACACGTTTAGAAAACAGACTATGTCTGCTTAACGGGAAAGGTGAGGTGGGGTGATGCATAAAACAAGGGTTTCAAATTAGCTCAGATACCGTTCCATAAACCCAATATGTAAGAGACAAGACCTACTCCTTGCTCAGTGAACTGGACTCAACACCCCCTATTCACCGCCCAAGAATATATCTGACTAGTAAAAATCTTAAAACCTATATATTGATATCTTTCTGTAAGTGAGTCAAGTGGGTGTAAAGTGGCATAAACGCAGCACTCAAAAGCAGCTTAATCCCCATTATAAAAATCAATTACTTTTCAAAACCCGTGAAACAAAGACAGTGAAGGAGAGAGAAATTCTTACAAAATTCATTCAGGGACTGTGATGCCACCTGGATTGACCATATCTAGACCCACAGCTGATTGAGACATAAGGGTGGACACTCTTGGGGCTGAGAGGTTTGGTGAGGTTGGGTGAGCAAACGCAGACCCTTTAAAGTAATATAGCGTGGTACGCATCCCATGGGTCCCAAATCTCCAGGTTCAAGGGCATCGTCCTACACTGAAAACATGCATGAGAAACCCCGAAGATGGTACACCGTGTGATCGGGAAAGGTTTCTAAAACGCACCTCATTTCTCAACTCCTTGTGCTCCGGTTCGCCATTCCAGCCGCTTTACTAGCAATCTCCCTCCTTGGAGAATCACACCTTTATCCTCCTGTTCCGTACAGGTTGCAATTTGTCCTGAGGATGCACGGGAAGAGGGGGAACCAATGAGAGACTAGCTCTAGGTGTTGGGACAGGCACAGGTCACTCTATTTTCCCATCAGGAAGAAGAATTAACCACAGGCTCAGCCTGCCGCCTGGAACCAGAAGACGGCCTGAAGCAATCCTGCGCTTTTGCGGCCAGCTCCCAAGAAAGCGACTTGAATAATGGAGCTCAGGGACACTGCAATTCACAAACCTGCAGACTTAGAAATGATAACTCTCGTCCACAAATATATTGAGGGAAGGCAACGAAGAGGATTTGAAAGCAAGGCAGAATTGCAGGAAACAGATTTCAGGAGGTAGATTCGAATCGCCTTTAAAGCACAGGAAAAGCGGCAAAACCTCGACAATGATGCCCTTGGCCAAAAAGGGCGTATGCGTTTTTTCCTGAATATATTCAGGAAAAAACGCATACGCCCTTTTTGGCCAACCAAGCAACCTGGAAAGGCAAATCAGCGCTACAAAGAAGTCTCGCTTCCCATCGGTCAAAAGGGCCATGCTGAATAAAGTGTCAAAACCAGAAATGCAGGACAGGCCATGGAGAAATGCGAGCCTTGTTACGCTGATGGGCGGGATGTAAATTGCCAACAGCCACTCTGGAGAAGTGTACGGTGTGTCCTGAAACATCTAAAAAACTCAGCTTAGAGAGCATACGGCACTTCCACTCATGGGCGTATAAATTGGGAAAACTAAAAATCAGCAAGACACAGGCACCCCAAAGTTTTGGGCTACTCTGTTGACAAGAACCTCCACTTCGTTACACCTTAAATATCCCAGGAAACAGAGGAATGGATAAAGAAGATGTGGTCCTTATATACAATGGAATATCACTCAGCCATGAAATCAATGTCATAAGGCTAGTAGCAGCATGATGAGTGGATTTAGGTATGACGATTCTAAGTGAAATAAGTCACACAGAAAAAGACACTTATCATGAGATATCACTTATAGAGGGAATGTAAAAACCGCTACCCTTGAACTGAATTACAAAACAGAACAGAGTCACACGTTTAGAAAACAGACTATGTCTACTTAACGGGAAAGGTGAGGTGGGGTGATGCATAAAACAAGGGTTTCAAATTAGCTCAGATACCGTTCCATAAACCCAATATGTAAGAGACAAGACCTACTCCTTGCTCAGTGAACTGGACTCAACACCCCCTATTCACCGCCCAAGAATATATCTGACTAGTAAGAATCTTAAAACCTATATATTGATATCTCTCTGTAAGTGAGTCAAGTGGGTGTAAAGCGGCATAAACGCAGCAGTCAAAAGCAGCTAAACCCCATTATAAAAATCAATTACTTTTCAAAACCCGTGAAACAAAGACAGTGAAAGAGAGAGAAATTCTTACAAAATTCGTTCAGGGGCTGTGATGCCACCTGGATTGACCATATCTAGACCCACAGCTGATTGAGACATAAGGGTGGACACTCTTGGGGCTGAGAGGTTTGGTGAGGTTGGGTGAGCAAACGCAGACCCTTTAAAGAAATACGGCGTGGTACCCATCCCATGGGTCCCAAATCTCCAGGTTCAAGGGCATCGTCCTACACTGAAAACATTCATGAGAAACCCCGAAGATGGTACACCATGTGATCGGGAAAGGTTGCTAAAACGCACCTCATTTCTCATCTCCTTGTGCTCCGGTTCGCCATTCCAGCCGCTTTACTAGCAATCTCCCTCCTTGGAGAATCACACCTTTATCTTCCTGTTCCGTACAGGTTGCAATTTGTCCTGAGGATGCACGGGAAGAGGGGGAACCAATGAGAGACTAGCTCTAGGTGTTGGGACAGGCACAGGTCACTCTATTTTCCCATCAGGAAGAAGAATTAACCACAGGCTCAGCCTGCCGCCTGGAACCAGAATACGGCCTGAAGCAATCCTGCGCTTTTGCGGCCAGCTCCCAAGAAAGCGAGTTGAAGAATGGAGCTCAGGGGCACTGCAATTCACAAACCTGCAGACTTAGAAATGATAACTCTCGTCCACAAATATATTGAGGGAAGGCAACGAAGAGGATTTGAAAGCAAGGCAGAATTGCAGGAAACAGATTTCAGGAGGTAGATTCGAATCTCCTTTAAAGCACAGGAAAAGCGGTAAAACCTCGACAATGATGCCCTTGGCCAAAAAGGGCGTATGCGTTTTTTCCTAAATATATTCAGGAAAAAACGCATACGCCCTTTTTGGCCAACCAAGCAACCTGGAAAGGCAAATCAGCGCTACAAAGAAGTCTCGCTTCCCATCGGTCAAAAGGGCCATGCTGAATAAAGTGTCAAAACCAGAAATGCAGGACAGGCCATGGAGAAATGGGAGCCTTGCTACGCTGATGGGCGGGATGTAAATTGCCAACAGCCACTCTGGAGAAGTGTACGGTGTGTCCTGAAACATCTAAAAAACTCAGCTTAGAGAGCAGAGGGCATTTCCACTCATGGGCGTATAAATTGGGAAAACTAAAAATCAGCAAGACACAGGCATCCCAAAGTTTTGGGCTGCTCTGTTGACAAGAACTTCCACTTCGTTACACCTTAAATATCCCAGGAAAGAGAAGAATGGATAAAGAAGTTGTGGTCCTTATGTACAATGGAATATCACTCAGCCATGAAATCAACGTCATAAGGCTAGTAGCAGCATGATGAGTGGATTTAGGTACGACGATTCTAAGTGAAATAAGTCACACAGAAAAAGACACTTATCATGAGATATCACTTATAGAGGGAATGTCAAAACCGCTACCCTTGAACTGAATTACAAAACAGAACAGAGTCACACGTTTAGAAAACACACTATGGCTGCTTAACGGGAAAGGTGAGGTGGGGTGATGCATAAAACAAGGGTTTCAAATTAGCTCAGATACCGTTCCATAAACCCAATATGTAATAGACAAGACCTACTCCTTGCTCAGTGAACTGGACTCAACACCCCCTATTCACCGCCCAAGAATATATCTGACTAGTAAGAATCTTAAAACCTATGTATTGATATCTCTCTGTAAGTGAGTCAAGTGGGTGTAAAGCGGCATAAACACAGCAGTGAAAAGCAGCTAAACCCCATTATAAAAATCAATTACTTTTCAAAACCCGTGAAACAAAGACAGTGAAAGAGAGAGAAATTCTTACAAAATTCGTTCAGGGGCTGTGATGCCACCTGGATTGACCATATCTAGACCCACAGCTGATTGAGACATAAGGGTGGACACTCTTGGGGCTGAGAGGTTTGGTGAGGTTGGCTGAGCTAACGCAGACCCTTTAAAGTAATACGGCGTGGTACCCATCCCATGGGTCCCAAATCTCCAGGTTCAAGGGCATCGTCCTACATTGAAAACATGCATGAGAAACCCCGAAGATGGTACACCGTGTGATCGGGAAAGGTTTCTAAAACGCACCTCATTTCTCATCTCTTTGTGCTCCGGTTCACCATTCCAGCCGCTTTACTAGCAATCTCCCTCCTTGGAGAATCAGCACCTTTATCCTCCTGTTCCGTACAGGTTGCAAATTGTCCTGAGGATGAACGGGAAGAGGGGGAACCAATGAGAGACTAGCTCTAGGTGTTGGGGCAGGCACAGGTCATTCTATTTTCCCATCAGGAAGAAGAATTAACCACAGGCTCAGCCTGCCGCCAGGAACCAGAATACGTCCTGAAGCAATCCTGCGCTTTTGCGGCCAGCTCCCAAGAAAGCGAGTTGAAGAATGGAGCTCAGGGGCACTGCAATTCACAAACCTGCAGACTTAGAAATGATAACTCTCGTCCACAAATATATTGAGGGAAGGCAACGAAGAGGATTTGAAAGCAAGGCAGAATTGCAGGAAACAGATTTCAGGAGGTAGATTCGAATCGCCTTTAAAGCACAGGAAAAGCGGCAAAACCTCGACAATGATGCCCTTGGCCAAAAAGGGCGTATGCGTTTTTCCTGAATATATTCAGGAAAAAACGCATACGCCCTTTTTGGCCAACCAAGCAACCTGGAAAGGCAAATCAGCGCTACAAAGAAGTCTCGCTTCCCATCGGTCAAAAGGGCCATGCTGAATAAAGTGTCAAAACCAGAAATGCAGGACAGGCCATGGAGAAATGGGAGCCTTGCTACGCTGACGGGCGGGATGTAAATTGCTAATAGCCACTCTGGACAAGTGTACGGTGTGTCCTGAAACATCTAAATAACTCTGCTTAGAGACCATAGGGCACTTCCTCTCATGGGCGTATAAATTGGGATAATTAAAAATCAGCAAGACACAGGCACCCCAAAGTTTTGGGCTGCTCTGTTGACAAGAACCTCCACTTCGTTACACCTTAAATATCCCAGGAAAGAGAAGAATAGATAAAGAAGTTGTGGTCCTTATGTACAATGGAATATCACTCAGCCATGAAATCAACGTCATAAGGCTAGTAGCAGCATGATGAGTGGATTTAGGTACGACGATTCTAAGTGAAATAAGTCACACAGAAAAAGACACTTATCATGAGATATCACTTATAGAGGGAATGTCAAAACCGCTACCCTTGAACTGAATTACAAAACAGAACAGAGTCACACGTTTAGAAAACACACTATGGCTGCTTAACGGGAAAGGTGAGGTGGGCTGATGCATAAAACAAGGGTTTCAAATTAGCTCAGATACCGTTCCAGAAACCCAATATGTAATAGACAAGACCTACTCCTTGCTCAGTGAACTGGACTCAACACCCCCTATTCACCGCCCAAGAATATATCTGACTAGTAAGAATCTTAAAACCTATGTATTGATATCTCTCTGTAAGTGAGTCAAGTGGGTGTAAAGCGGCATAAACACAGCAGTGAAAAGCAGCTAAACCCCATTATAAAAATCAATTACTTTAAAAAACCCGTGAAACAAAGACAGTGAAAGAGAGAGAAATTCTTACAAAATTCGTTCAGGGGCTGTGATGCCACCTGGATTGACCATATCTAGACCCACAGCTGATTGAGACATAAGGGTGGACACTCTTGGGGCTGAGAGGTTTGGTGAGGTTGGGTGAGCAAACGCAGACCCTTTAAAGAAATACGGCGTGGTACCCATCCCATGGGTCCCAAATCTCCAGGTTCAAGGGCATCTGCCTACATCGAAAACATGCATGAGAAACCCCGAAGATGGTACACCGTGTGATCGGGAAACGTTTCTAAAACGCACCTCATTTGTCATCTCCTTGTGCTGCGTTTCGCCATTCCAGCCGCTTTCCTAGCAATCTCCCTCCTTGGAGAATCAGCACCTTTATCCTCCTGTTCCGTACAGGTTGCTAATTGTCCTGAGGATGAACGGGAAGAGGGGGAACCAATGAGAGACTAGCTCTAGGTGTTGGGACAGGCACAGGCCACTCTATTTTCCCATCAGGAAGAAGAATTAACCACAGGCTCAGCCTGCCGCCAGGAAGCAGAAGACGGCCTGAAGCAATCCTGCGCTTTTGCGGCCAGCTCCCAAGAAAGAGAGTTGAAGAATGGAGCTCAGGGTCACTGCCATTCACAAACCTGCAGACTTAGAAATGATAACTCTCGTCCACAAATATATTGAGGGAAGGCAACGAAGAGGATTTGAAAGCAAGGCAGAATTGCAGGAAACAGATTTCAGGAGGTAGATTCGAATCGCCTTTAAAGCACAGGAAAAGCGGCAAAACCTCGACAATGATGCCCTTGGCCAAAAAGGGCGTATGCGTTTTTTCCTGAATATATTCAGGAAAAAACGCATACGCCCTTTTTGGCCAACCAAGCAACCTGGAAAGGCAAATCAGCGCTACAAAGAAGTCTCGCTTCCCATCGGTCAAAAGGGCCATGATGAATAAAGGGTCAAAACCAGAAATGCTGGACAGGCCTTGGAGAAATGGGAGCCTTGCTACGCTGATGGGCGGGATGTAAATTGCCAACAGCCACTCTGGAGAAGTGTACGGTGTGTCCTGAAACATCTAAAAAACTCAGCTTAGAGACCATAGGGCACTTCCTCTCATGGGCGTATAAATTGGGAAAACTAAAAATCAGCAAGACACAGGCACCCCAAAGTTTTGGGCTACTCTGTTGACAAGAACCTCCACTTCGATACACCTTAAATATCCCAGGAAAGAGAAGAATGGATAAAGAAGATGTGGTCCTTATATACAATGGAATATCACTCAGCCATGAAATCAATGTCATAAGGCTAGTAGCAGCATGATGAGTGGATTTAGGTATGACGATTCTAAGTGAAATAAGTCACACAGAAAAAGACCCTTATCATGAGATATCACTTATAGAGGGAATGTAAAAACCGCTACCCTTGAACTGAATTACAAAACAGAACAGAGTCACACGTTTAGAAAACAGACTATGTCTGCTTAACGGGAAAGGTGAGGTGGGGTGATGCATAAAACAAGGGTTTCAAATTAGCTCAGATACCGTTCCATAAACCCAATATGTAAGAGACAAGACCTACTCCTTGCTCAGTGAACTGGACTCAACACCCCCTATTCACCGCCCAAGAATATATCTGACTAGTAAAAATCTTAAAACCTATATATTGATATCTTTCTGTAAGTGAGTCAAGTGGGTGTAAAGTGGCATAAACGCAGCACTCAAAAGCAGCTTAATCCCCATTATAAAAATCAATTACTTTTCAAAACCCGTGAAACAAAGACAGTGAAGGAGAGAGAAATTCTTACAAAATTCATTCAGGGACTGTGATGCCACCTGGATTGACCATATCTAGACCCACAGCTGATTGAGACATAAGGGTGGACACTCTTGGGGCTGAGAGGTTTGGTGAGGTTGGGTGAGCAAACGCAGACCCTTTAAAGTAATATAGCGTGGTACGCATCCCATGGGTCCCAAATCTCCAGGTTCAAGGGCATCGTCCTACACTGAAAACATGCATGAGAAACCCCGAAGATGGTACACCGTGTGATCGGGAAAGGTTTCTAAAACGCACCTCATTTCTCAACTCCTTGTGCTCCGGTTCGCCATTCCAGCCGCTTTACTAGCAATCTCCCTCCTTGGAGAATCACACCTTTATCCTCCTGTTCCGTACAGGTTGCAATTTGTCCTGAGGATGCACGGGAAGAGGGGGAACCAATGAGAGACTAGCTCTAGGTGTTGGGACAGGCACAGGTCACTCTATTTTCCCATCAGGAAGAAGAATTAACCACAGGCTCAGCCTGCCGCCTGGAACCAGAAGACGGCCTGAAGCAATCCTGCGCTTTTGCGGCCAGCTCCCAAGAAAGCGACTTGAATAATGGAGCTCAGGGACACTGCAATTCACAAACCTGCAGACTTAGAAATGATAACTCTCGTCCACAAATATATTGAGGGAAGGCAACGAAGAGGATTTGAAAGCAAGGCAGAATTGCAGGAAACAGATTTCAGGAGGTAGATTCGAATCGCCTTTAAAGCACAGGAAAAGCGGCAAAACCTCGACAATGATGCCCTTGGCCAAAAAGGGCGTATGCGTTTTTTCCTGAATATATTCAGGAAAAAACGCATACGCCCTTTTTGGCCAACCAAGCAACCTGGAAAGGCAAATCAGCGCTACAAAGAAGTCTCGCTTCCCATCGGTCAAAAGGGCCATGCTGAATAAAGTGTCAAAACCAGAAATGCAGGACAGGCCATGGAGAAATGCGAGCCTTGTTACGCTGATGGGCGGGATGTAAATTGCCAACAGCCACTCTGGAGAAGTGTACGGTGTGTCCTGAAACATCTAAAAAACTCAGCTTAGAGAGCATACGGCACTTCCACTCATGGGCGTATAAATTGGGAAAACTAAAAATCAGCAAGACACAGGCACCCCAAAGTTTTGGGCTACTCTGTTGACAAGAACCTCCACTTCGTTACACCTTAAATATCCCAGGAAACAGAGGAATGGATAAAGAAGATGTGGTCCTTATATACAATGGAATATCACTCAGCCATGAAATCAATGTCATAAGGCTAGTAGCAGCATGATGAGTGGATTTAGGTATGACGATTCTAAGTGAAATAAGTCACACAGAAAAAGACACTTATCATGAGATATCACTTATAGAGGGAATGTAAAAACCGCTACCCTTGAACTGAATTACAAAACAGAACAGAGTCACACGTTTAGAAAACAGACTATGTCTACTTAACGGGAAAGGTGAGGTGGGGTGATGCATAAAACAAGGGTTTCAAATTAGCTCAGATACCGTTCCATAAACCCAATATGTAAGAGACAAGACCTACTCCTTGCTCAGTGAACTGGACTCAACACCCCCTATTCACCGCCCAAGAATATATCTGACTAGTAAGAATCTTAAAACCTATATATTGATATCTCTCTGTAAGTGAGTCAAGTGGGTGTAAAGCGGCATAAACGCAGCAGTCAAAAGCAGCTAAACCCCATTATAAAAATCAATTACTTTTCAAAACCCGTGAAACAAAGACAGTGAAAGAGAGAGAAATTCTTACAAAATTCGTTCAGGGGCTGTGATGCCACCTGGATTGACCATATCTAGACCCACAGCTGATTGAGACATAAGGGTGGACACTCTTGGGGCTGAGAGGTTTGGTGAGGTTGGGTGAGCAAACGCAGACCCTTTAAAGAAATACGGCGTGGTACCCATCCCATGGGTCCCAAATCTCCAGGTTCAAGGGCATCGTCCTACACTGAAAACATTCATGAGAAACCCCGAAGATGGTACACCATGTGATCGGGAAAGGTTGCTAAAACGCACCTCATTTCTCATCTCCTTGTGCTCCGGTTCGCCATTCCAGCCGCTTTACTAGCAATCTCCCTCCTTGGAGAATCACACCTTTATCTTCCTGTTCCGTACAGGTTGCAATTTGTCCTGAGGATGCACGGGAAGAGGGGGAACCAATGAGAGACTAGCTCTAGGTGTTGGGACAGGCACAGGTCACTCTATTTTCCCATCAGGAAGAAGAATTAACCACAGGCTCAGCCTGCCGCCTGGAACCAGAATACGGCCTGAAGCAATCCTGCGCTTTTGCGGCCAGCTCCCAAGAAAGCGAGTTGAAGAATGGAGCTCAGGGGCACTGCAATTCACAAACCTGCAGACTTAGAAATGATAACTCTCGTCCACAAATATATTGAGGGAAGGCAACGAAGAGGATTTGAAAGCAAGGCAGAATTGCAGGAAACAGATTTCAGGAGGTAGATTCGAATCTCCTTTAAAGCACAGGAAAAGCGGTAAAACCTCGACAATGATGCCCTTGGCCAAAAAGGGCGTATGCGTTTTTTCCTAAATATATTCAGGAAAAAACGCATACGCCCTTTTTGGCCAACCAAGCAACCTGGAAAGGCAAATCAGCGCTACAAAGAAGTCTCGCTTCCCATCGGTCAAAAGGGCCATGCTGAATAAAGTGTCAAAACCAGAAATGCAGGACAGGCCATGGAGAAATGGGAGCCTTGCTACGCTGATGGGCGGGATGTAAATTGCCAACAGCCACTCTGGAGAAGTGTACGGTGTGTCCTGAAACATCTAAAAAACTCAGCTTAGAGAGCAGAGGGCATTTCCACTCATGGGCGTATAAATTGGGAAAACTAAAAATCAGCAAGACACAGGCATCCCAAAGTTTTGGGCTGCTCTGTTGACAAGAACTTCCACTTCGTTACACCTTAAATATCCCAGGAAAGAGAAGAATGGATAAAGAAGTTGTGGTCCTTATGTACAATGGAATATCACTCAGCCATGAAATCAACGTCATAAGGCTAGTAGCAGCATGATGAGTGGATTTAGGTACGACGATTCTAAGTGAAATAAGTCACACAGAAAAAGACACTTATCATGAGATATCACTTATAGAGGGAATGTCAAAACCGCTACCCTTGAACTGAATTACAAAACAGAACAGAGTCACACGTTTAGAAAACACACTATGGCTGCTTAACGGGAAAGGTGAGGTGGGGTGATGCATAAAACAAGGGTTTCAAATTAGCTCAGATACCGTTCCATAAACCCAATATGTAATAGACAAGACCTACTCCTTGCTCAGTGAACTGGACTCAACACCCCCTATTCACCGCCCAAGAATATATCTGACTAGTAAGAATCTTAAAACCTATGTATTGATATCTCTCTGTAAGTGAGTCAAGTGGGTGTAAAGCGGCATAAACACAGCAGTGAAAAGCAGCTAAACCCCATTATAAAAATCAATTACTTTTCAAAACCCGTGAAACAAAGACAGTGAAGGAGAGAGAAATTCTTACAAAATTCATTCAGGGACTGTGATGCCACCTGGATTGACCATATCTAGACCCACAGCTGATTGAGACATAAGGGTGGACACTCTTGGGGCTGAGAGGTTTGGTGAGGTTGGGTGAGCAAACGCAGACCCTTTAAAGTAATATAGCGTGGTACGCATCCCATGGGTCCCAAATCTCCAGGTTCAAGGGCATCGTCCTACACTGAAAACATGCATGAGAAACCCCGAAGATGGTACACCGTGTGATCGGGAAAGGTTTCTAAAACGCACCTCATTTCTCAACTCCTTGTGCTCCGGTTCGCCATTCCAGCCGCTTTACTAGCAATCTCCCTCCTTGGAGAATCACACCTTTATCCTCCTGTTCCGTACAGGTTGCAATTTGTCCTGAGGATGCACGGGAAGAGGGGGAACCAATGAGAGACTAGCTCTAGGTGTTGGGACAGGCACAGGTCACTCTATTTTCCCATCAGGAAGAAGAATTAACCACAGGCTCAGCCTGCCGCCTGGAACCAGAAGACGGCCTGAAGCAATCCTGCGCTTTTGCGGCCAGCTCCCAAGAAAGCGACTTGAATAATGGAGCTCAGGGACACTGCAATTCACAAACCTGCAGACTTAGAAATGATAACTCTCGTCCACAAATATATTGAGGGAAGGCAACGAAGAGGATTTGAAAGCAAGGCAGAATTGCAGGAAACAGATTTCAGGAGGTAGATTCGAATCGCCTTTAAAGCACAGGAAAAGCGGCAAAACCTCGACAATGATGCCCTTGGCCAAAAAGGGCGTATGCGTTTTTTCCTGAATATATTCAGGAAAAAACGCATACGCCCTTTTTGGCCAACCAAGCAACCTGGAAAGGCAAATCAGCGCTACAAAGAAGTCTCGCTTCCCATCGGTCAAAAGGGCCATGCTGAATAAAGTGTCAAAACCAGAAATGCAGGACAGGCCATGGAGAAATGCGAGCCTTGTTACGCTGATGGGCGGGATGTAAATTGCCAACAGCCACTCTGGAGAAGTGTACGGTGTGTCCTGAAACATCTAAAAAACTCAGCTTAGAGAGCATACGGCACTTCCACTCATGGGCGTATAAATTGGGAAAACTAAAAATCAGCAAGACACAGGCACCCCAAAGTTTTGGGCTACTCTGTTGACAAGAACCTCCACTTCGTTACACCTTAAATATCCCAGGAAACAGAGGAATGGATAAAGAAGATGTGGTCCTTATATACAATGGAATATCACTCAGCCATGAAATCAATGTCATAAGGCTAGTAGCAGCATGATGAGTGGATTTAGGTATGACGATTCTAAGTGAAATAAGTCACACAGAAAAAGACACTTATCATGAGATATCACTTATAGAGGGAATGTAAAAACCGCTACCCTTGAACTGAATTACAAAACAGAACAGAGTCACACGTTTAGAAAACAGACTATGTCTACTTAACGGGAAAGGTGAGGTGGGGTGATGCATAAAACAAGGGTTTCAAATTAGCTCAGATACCGTTCCATAAACCCAATATGTAAGAGACAAGACCTACTCCTTGCTCAGTGAACTGGACTCAACACCCCCTATTCACCGCCCAAGAATATATCTGACTAGTAAGAATCTTAAAACCTATATATTGATATCTCTCTGTAAGTGAGTCAAGTGGGTGTAAAGCGGCATAAACGCAGCAGTCAAAAGCAGCTAAACCCCATTATAAAAATCAATTACTTTTCAAAACCCGTGAAACAAAGACAGTGAAAGAGAGAGAAATTCTTACAAAATTCGTTCAGGGGCTGTGATGCCACCTGGATTGACCATATCTAGACCCACAGCTGATTGAGACATAAGGGTGGACACTCTTGGGGCTGAGAGGTTTGGTGAGGTTGGGTGAGCAAACGCAGACCCTTTAAAGAAATACGGCGTGGTACCCATCCCATGGGTCCCAAATCTCCAGGTTCAAGGGCATCGTCCTACACTGAAAACATTCATGAGAAACCCCGAAGATGGTACACCATGTGATCGGGAAAGGTTGCTAAAACGCACCTCATTTCTCATCTCCTTGTGCTCCGGTTCGCCATTCCAGCCGCTTTACTAGCAATCTCCCTCCTTGGAGAATCACACCTTTATCTTCCTGTTCCGTACAGGTTGCAATTTGTCCTGAGGATGCACGGGAAGAGGGGGAACCAATGAGAGACTAGCTCTAGGTGTTGGGACAGGCACAGGTCACTCTATTTTCCCATCAGGAAGAAGAATTAACCACAGGCTCAGCCTGCCGCCTGGAACCAGAATACGGCCTGAAGCAATCCTGCGCTTTTGCGGCCAGCTCCCAAGAAAGCGAGTTGAAGAATGGAGCTCAGGGGCACTGCAATTCACAAACCTGCAGACTTAGAAATGATAACTCTCGTCCACAAATATATTGAGGGAAGGCAACGAAGAGGATTTGAAAGCAAGGCAGAATTGCAGGAAACAGATTTCAGGAGGTAGATTCGAATCTCCTTTAAAGCACAGGAAAAGCGGTAAAACCTCGACAATGATGCCCTTGGCCAAAAAGGGCGTATGCGTTTTTTCCTAAATATATTCAGGAAAAAACGCATACGCCCTTTTTGGCCAACCAAGCAACCTGGAAAGGCAAATCAGCGCTACAAAGAAGTCTCGCTTCCCATCGGTCAAAAGGGCCATGCTGAATAAAGTGTCAAAACCAGAAATGCAGGACAGGCCATGGAGAAATGGGAGCCTTGCTACGCTGATGGGCGGGATGTAAATTGCCAACAGCCACTCTGGAGAAGTGTACGGTGTGTCCTGAAACATCTAAAAAACTCAGCTTAGAGAGCAGAGGGCATTTCCACTCATGGGCGTATAAATTGGGAAAACTAAAAATCAGCAAGACACAGGCATCCCAAAGTTTTGGGCTGCTCTGTTGACAAGAACTTCCACTTCGTTACACCTTAAATATCCCAGGAAAGAGAAGAATGGATAAAGAAGTTGTGGTCCTTATGTACAATGGAATATCACTCAGCCATGAAATCAACGTCATAAGGCTAGTAGCAGCATGATGAGTGGATTTAGGTACGACGATTCTAAGTGAAATAAGTCACACAGAAAAAGACACTTATCATGAGATATCACTTATAGAGGGAATGTCAAAACCGCTACCCTTGAACTGAATTACAAAACAGAACAGAGTCACACGTTTAGAAAACACACTATGGCTGCTTAACGGGAAAGGTGAGGTGGGGTGATGCATAAAACAAGGGTTTCAAATTAGCTCAGATACCGTTCCATAAACCCAATATGTAATAGACAAGACCTACTCCTTGCTCAGTGAACTGGACTCAACACCCCCTATTCACCGCCCAAGAATATATCTGACTAGTAAGAATCTTAAAACCTATGTATTGATATCTCTCTGTAAGTGAGTCAAGTGGGTGTAAAGCGGCATAAACACAGCAGTGAAAAGCAGCTAAACCCCATTATAAAAATCAATTACTTTTCAAAACCCGTGAAACAAAGACAGTGAAAGAGAGAGAAATTCTTACAAAATTCGTTCAGGGGCTGTGATGCCACCTGGATTGACCATATCTAGACCCACAGCTGATTGAGACATAAGGGTGGACACTCTTGGGGCTGAGAGGTTTGGTGAGGTTGGCTGAGCTAACGCAGACCCTTTAAAGTAATACGGCGTGGTACCCATCCCATGGGTCCCAAATCTCCAGGTTCAAGGGCATCGTCCTACATTGAAAACATGCATGAGAAACCCCGAAGATGGTACACCGTGTGATCGGGAAAGGTTTCTAAAACGCACCTCATTTCTCATCTCTTTGTGCTCCGGTTCACCATTCCAGCCGCTTTACTAGCAATCTCCCTCCTTGGAGAATCAGCACCTTTATCCTCCTGTTCCGTACAGGTTGCAAATTGTCCTGAGGATGAACGGGAAGAGGGGGAACCAATGAGAGACTAGCTCTAGGTGTTGGGGCAGGCACAGGTCATTCTATTTTCCCATCAGGAAGAAGAATTAACCACAGGCTCAGCCTGCCGCCAGGAACCAGAATACGTCCTGAAGCAATCCTGCGCTTTTGCGGCCAGCTCCCAAGAAAGCGAGTTGAAGAATGGAGCTCAGGGGCACTGCAATTCACAAACCTGCAGACTTAGAAATGATAACTCTCGTCCACAAATATATTGAGGGAAGGCAACGAAGAGGATTTGAAAGCAAGGCAGAATTGCAGGAAACAGATTTCAGGAGGTAGATTCGAATCGCCTTTAAAGCACAGGAAAAGCGGCAAAACCTCGACAATGATGCCCTTGGCCAAAAAGGGCGTATGCGTTTTTCCTGAATATATTCAGGAAAAAACGCATACGCCCTTTTTGGCCAACCAAGCAACCTGGAAAGGCAAATCAGCGCTACAAAGAAGTCTCGCTTCCCATCGGTCAAAAGGGCCATGCTGAATAAAGTGTCAAAACCAGAAATGCAGGACAGGCCATGGAGAAATGGGAGCCTTGCTACGCTGACGGGCGGGATGTAAATTGCTAATAGCCACTCTGGACAAGTGTACGGTGTGTCCTGAAACATCTAAATAACTCTGCTTAGAGACCATAGGGCACTTCCTCTCATGGGCGTATAAATTGGGATAATTAAAAATCAGCAAGACACAGGCACCCCAAAGTTTTGGGCTGCTCTGTTGACAAGAACCTCCACTTCGTTACACCTTAAATATCCCAGGAAAGAGAAGAATAGATAAAGAAGTTGTGGTCCTTATGTACAATGGAATATCACTCAGCCATGAAATCAACGTCATAAGGCTAGTAGCAGCATGATGAGTGGATTTAGGTACGACGATTCTAAGTGAAATAAGTCACACAGAAAAAGACACTTATCATGAGATATCACTTATAGAGGGAATGTCAAAACCGCTACCCTTGAACTGAATTACAAAACAGAACAGAGTCACACGTTTAGAAAACACACTATGGCTGCTTAACGGGAAAGGTGAGGTGGGCTGATGCATAAAACAAGGGTTTCAAATTAGCTCAGATACCGTTCCAGAAACCCAATATGTAATAGACAAGACCTACTCCTTGCTCAGTGAACTGGACTCAACACCCCCTATTCACCGCCCAAGAATATATCTGACTAGTAAGAATCTTAAAACCTATGTATTGATATCTCTCTGTAAGTGAGTCAAGTGGGTGTAAAGCGGCATAAACACAGCAGTGAAAAGCAGCTAAACCCCATTATAAAAATCAATTACTTTAAAAAACCCGTGAAACAAAGACAGTGAAAGAGAGAGAAATTCTTACAAAATTCGTTCAGGGGCTGTGATGCCACCTGGATTGACCATATCTAGACCCACAGCTGATTGAGACATAAGGGTGGACACTCTTGGGGCTGAGAGGTTTGGTGAGGTTGGGTGAGCAAACGCAGACCCTTTAAAGAAATACGGCGTGGTACCCATCCCATGGGTCCCAAATCTCCAGGTTCAAGGGCATCTGCCTACATCGAAAACATGCATGAGAAACCCCGAAGATGGTACACCGTGTGATCGGGAAACGTTTCTAAAACGCACCTCATTTGTCATCTCCTTGTGCTGCGTTTCGCCATTCCAGCCGCTTTCCTAGCAATCTCCCTCCTTGGAGAATCAGCACCTTTATCCTCCTGTTCCGTACAGGTTGCTAATTGTCCTGAGGATGAACGGGAAGAGGGGGAACCAATGAGAGACTAGCTCTAGGTGTTGGGACAGGCACAGGCCACTCTATTTTCCCATCAGGAAGAAGAATTAACCACAGGCTCAGCCTGCCGCCAGGAAGCAGAAGACGGCCTGAAGCAATCCTGCGCTTTTGCGGCCAGCTCCCAAGAAAGAGAGTTGAAGAATGGAGCTCAGGGGCACTGCCATTCACAAACCTGCAGACTTAGAAATGATAACTCTCGTCCACAAATATATTGAGGGAAGGCAACGAAGAGGATTTGAAAGCAAGGCAGAATTGCAGGAAACAGATTTCAGGAGGTAGATTCGAATCGCCTTTAAAGCACAGGAAAAGCGGCAAAACCTCGACAATGATGCCCTTGGCCAAAAAGGGCGTATGCGTTTTTTCCTGAATATATTCAGGAAAAAACGCATACGCCCTTTTTGGCCAACCAAGCAACCTGGAAAGGCAAATCAGCGCTACAAAGAAGTCTCGCTTCCCATCGGTCAAAAGGGCCATGATGAATAAAGGGTCAAAACCAGAAATGCTGGACAGGCCTTGGAGAAATGGGAGCCTTGCTACGCTGATGGGCGGGATGTAAATTGCCAACAGCCACTCTGGAGAAGTGTACGGTGTGTCCTGAAACATCTAAAAAACTCAGCTTAGAGACCATAGGGCACTTCCTCTCATGGGCGTATAAATTGGGAAAACTAAAAATCCGCAAGACACAGGCACCCCAAAGTTTTGGGCTGCTCTGTTGACAAGAACCTCCACTTCGTTACACCTTAAATATCCCAGGAAAGAGAAGAATGGATAAAGAAGTTGTGGTCCTTATGTACAACGGAATATCACTCAGCCATGAAATCAACGTCATAAGGCTAGTAGCAGCATGATGAGTGGATTTAGGTACGACGATTCTAAGTGAAATAAGTCACACAGAAAAACACACTTATCATGAGATATCACTTATAGAGGGAATGTCAAAACCGCTACCCTTGAACTGAATTACAAAACAGAACAGAGTCACACGTTTAGAAAACACACTATGGCTGCTTAACGGGAAAGGTGAGGTGGGGTGATGCATAAAACAAGGGTTTCAAATTAGCTCAGATACCGTTCCATAAACCCAATATGTAATAGACAAGACAAACTCCTTGCTCAGTGAACTGCACTCAACACCCCCTATTCACCGCCCAAGAATATATCTGACTAGTAAAAATCTTAAAACCTATGTATTGATATCTCTCTGTAAGTGAGTCAAATGGGTGTAAAGCGGCATAAACACAGCAGTGAAAAGCAGCTAAACCCCATTATAAAAATCAATTACGTTTCAAAACCCGTGAAACAAAGACAGTGAAAGAGAGAGAAATTCTTACAAAATTCGTTCAGGGGCTGTGATGCCACCTGGATTGACCATATCTAGACCCACAGCTGATTGAGACATAAGGGTGGACACTCTTGGGGCTGAGAGGTTTGGTGAGGTTGGGTGAGAAAACGCAGACCCTTTAAAGTAATACGGCGTGGTACCCATCCCATGGGTCCCAAATCTCCAGGTTCAAGGGCATCGTCCTATATTGAAAACATGCATGAGAAACCCCGAAGATGGTACACCGTGTGATCGGGAAAGGTTTCTAAAACGCACCTCATTTCTCATCTCCTTGTGCTCCGGTTCACCATTCCAGCCGCTTTACTAGCAATCTCCCTCCTTGGAGAATCAGCACCTTTATCCTCCTGTTCCGTACAGGTTGCTAATTGTCCTGAGGATGAACGGGAAGAGGGGGAACCAATGAGAGACTAGCTCTAGGTGTTGGGGCAGGCACAGGTCATTCTATTTTCCCATCAGGAAGAAGAATTAACCACAGGCTCAGCCTGCCGCCAGGAACCAGAATACGGCCTGAAGCAATCCTGCGCTTTTGCGGCCAGCTCCCAAGAAAGCGAGTTGAAGAATGGAGCTCAGGGGCACTGCAATTCACAAACCTGCAGACTTAGAAATGATAACTCTCGTCCACAAATATATTGAGGGAAGGCAACGAAGAGGATTTGAAAGCAAGGCAGAATTGCAGGAAACAGATTTCAGGAGGTAGATTCGAATCTCCTTTAAAGCACAGGAAAAGCGGTAAAACCTCGACAATGATGCCCTTGGCCAAAAAGGGCGTATGCGGTTTTTCCTAAATATATTCAGGAAAAAACGCATACGCCCTTTTTGGCCAACCAAGCAACCTGGAAAGGCAAATCAGCGCTACAAAGAAGTCTCGCTTCCCATTGGTCAAAAGGGCCATGCTGAATAAAGTGTCAAAACCAGAAATGCAGGACAGGCCATGGAGAAATGGGAGCCTTGCTACGCTGATGGGCGGGATGTAAATTGCCAACAGCCACTCTGGAGAAGTGTACGGTGTGTCCTGAAACATCTAAAAAACTCAGCTTAGAGAGCAGAGGGCATTTCCACTCATGGGCGTATAAATTGGGAAAACTAAAAATCAGCAAGACAAAGGCATCCCAAAGTTTTGGGCTGCTCTGTTGACAAGAACTTCCACTTCGTTACACTTTAAATATCCCCGGAAAGAGAAGAATGGAAAAAGAAGTTGTGGTCCTTATGTACAATGGAATATCACTCAGCCATGAAATCAATGTCATAAGGCTAGTAGCAGCATGATGAGTGGATTTAGGAATGACGATCCTAAGTGAAATAACTCACACAGAAAAAGACACTTATCATAAGATATCACTTACAGAGGGAATGTAAAAACCGCTACCCTTGAACTGAATTACAAAACAGAACAGAGTCACACGTTTAGAAAACACACTATGGCTGCTTAACGGGAAAGGTGAGGTGGGCTGATGCATAAAACAAGGGTTTCAAATTAGCTCAGATAGCTTTCCATAAACCCAATATGTAATAAAGACCTACTCCTTACTCAGTGAACTGGACGCAACACCCCCTATTCACCGCCCAAGAATATATCTGACTAGTAAGAATCTTAAAACCTATGTATTGATGTCTCTCTGTAAGTGAGTCAAGTGGGTGTAAAGCGGCATAAACACAGCAGTGAAAAGCAGCTAAACCCCATTATAAAAATCAATTACTTTTCAAAACCCGTGAAACAAAGACAGTGAAAGAGAGAGAAATTCTTACAAAATTCGTTGAGGGGCTGTGATGCCACCAGGATTGACCATATCCAGACCCACATCTGATTGAGACATAAGGGTGGACCCTCTTGGGGCTGAGAGGTTTGGTGAGGTTCGGTGAGCAAACGCAGACACTTTAAAGTAATACGGCGTGGTACCCAACCCATGGGTCAAAAAACTCCAGGATCAAGGGCATCGTCCTACACTGAAAACATGCATGAGAAACCCCGAAGATGGTACACGGTGTGATCCGAAAGGTTTCTAAAACGCACCTCATTTCTCAACTCCTAGTGCTCCGGTTCGCCATTCCAGCCGCTTTACTAGCAATCTCCCTCCTTGGAGAATCAGCACCTTTATCCTCCTGTTCCGTACAGGTTGCAATTTGTCCTGAGGATGCACGGGAAGAGGGGCAACCAATGAGAGACTAGCTCTAGCTGTTGGGACAGGCACAGGTCACTCTATTTTCCCATCAGGAAGAAGAATTAACCACAGGCTCAGCCTGCCGCCTGGAACCAGAATGCGGCTTGAAGCAATCCTGCGCTTTTGCGGCCAGCTCCCAAGAAAGCGAGTTGAATAATGGAGCTCAGGGGCACTGCAATTCACAAACCTGCAGACTTAGAAATGATAACTCTCGTCCACAAATATATTGAGGGAAGGCAACGAAGAGGATTTGAAAGCAAGGCAGAATTGCAGGAAACAGATTTCAGGAGGTAGATTCGAATCGCCTTTAAAGCACAGGAAAAGCGGCAAAACCTCGACAATGATGCCCTTGGCCAAAAAGGGCGTATGCGTTTTTTCCTGAATATATTCAGGAAAAAACGCATACGCCCTTTTTGGCCAACCAAGCAACCTGGAAAGGCAAATCAGCGCTACAAAGAAGTCTCGCTTCCCATCGGTCAAAAGGGCCATGCTGAATAAAGTGTCAAAACCAGAAATGCAGGACAGGCCATGGAGAAATGGGAGCCTTGCTACGCTGATGGGCGGGATGTAAATTGCCAACAGCCACTCTGGAGAAGTGTACGGTGTGTCCTGAAACATCTAAAAAACTCAGCTTAGAGAGCATACGGCACTTCCACTCATGGGCGTATAAATTGGGAAAACTAAAAATCAGCAAGACACAGGCACCCCAAAGTTTTGGGCTACTCTGTTGACAAGAACCTCCACTTCGTTACACCTTAAATATCCCAGGAAAGAGAGGAATGGATAAAGAAGATGTGGTCCTTATATACAATGGAATATCACTCAGCCATGAAATCAATGTCATAAGGCTAGTAGCAGCATGATGAGTGGATTTAGGTATGACGATTCTAAGTGAAATAAGTCACACAGAAAAAGACACTTATCATGAGATATCACTTATAGAGGGAATGTAAAAACCGCTACCCTTGAACTGAATTACAAAACAGAACAGAGTCACACGTTTAGAAAACAGACTATGTCTACTTAACGGGAAAGGTGAGGTGGGGTGATGCATAAAACAAGGGTTTCAAATTAGCTCAGATACCGTTCCATAAACCCAATATGTAAGAGACAAGACCTACTCCTTGCTCAGTGAACTGGACTCAACACCCCCTATTCACCGCCCAAGAATATATCTGACTAGTAAGAATCTTAAAACCTATATATTGATATCTCTCTGTAAGTGAGTCAAGTGGGTGTAAAGCGGCATAAACGCAGCAGTCAAAAGCAGCTAAACCCCATTATAAAAATCAATTACTTTTCAAAACCCGTGAAACAAAGACAGTGAAAGAGAGAGAAATTCTTACAAAATTCGTTCAGGGGCTGTGATGCCACCTGGATTGACCATATCTAGACCCACAGCTGATTGAGACATAAGGGTGGACACTCTTGGGGCTGAGAGGTTTGGTGAGGTTGGGTGAGCAAACGCAGACCCTGTAAAGAAATAGGGCGTGGTACCCATCCCATGGGTCCCAAATCTCCAGGTTCAAGGGCATCGTCCTACATTGAAAACATGCATGAGAAACCCCGAAGATGGTACACCGTGTGATCGGGAAAGGTTTCTAAAACGCACCTCATTTCTCATCTCCTTGTGCTCCGGTTCGCCATTCCAGCCGCTTTACTAGCAATCTCCCTCCTTGGAGAATCAGCACCTTTATCCTCCTGTTCTGTACAGGTTGCATTTGTCCTGAGGATGCACGGGAAGAGGGGGAACCAATGAGAGACTAGCTCTAGGTGTTGGGACAGGCACAGGTCACTCTATTTTCCCATTAGGAAGAAGAATTAACCACAGGCTCAGCCTGCCGCCAGGAACCAGAATACGGCCTGAAGCAATCCTGCGCTTTTGCGGCCAGCTCCCAAGAAAGAGAGTTGAAGAATGGAGCTCAGGGGCACTGCCATTCACAAACCTGCAGACTTAGAAATCATAACTCTCGTCCACAAATATATTGAGGGAAGGCAACGAAGAGGATTTGAAAGCAAGGCAGAATTGCAGGAAACAGATTTCAGGAGGTAGATTCGAATCGCCTTTAAAGCACAGGAAAAGCGGCAAAACCTCGACAATGATGCCCTTGGCCAAAAAGGGCGTATGCGTTTTTTCCTGAATATATTCAGGAAAAAACGCATACGCCCTTTTTGGCCAACCAAGCAACCTGGAAAGGCAAATCAGCGCTACAAAGAAGTCTCGCTTCCCATCGGTCAAAAGGGCCATGATGAATAAAGGGTCAAAACCAGAAATGCTGGACAGGCCTTGGAGAAATGGGAGCCTTGCTACGCTGATGGGCGGGATGTAAATTGCCAACAGCCACTCTGGAGAAGTGTACGGTGTGTCCTGAAACATCTAAAAAACTCAGCTTAGAGACCATAGGGCACTTCCTCTCATGGGCGTATAAATTGGGAAAACTAAAAATCAGCAAGACACAGGCACCCCAAAGTTTTGGGCTGCTCTGTTGACAAGAACCTCCACTTCGTTACACCTTAAATATCCCAGGAAAGAGAAGAATGGATAAAGAAGTTGTGGTCCTTATGTACAACGGAATATCACTCAGCCATGAAATCAACGTCATAAGGCTAGTAGCAGCATGATGAGTGGATTTAGGTACGACGATTCTAAGTGAAATAAGTCACACAGAAAAACACACTTATCATGAGATATCACTTATAGAGGGAATGTCAAAACCGCTACCCTTGAACTGAATTACAAAACAGAACAGAGTCACACGTTTAGAAAACACACTATGGCTGCTTAACGGGAAAGGTGAGGTGGGGTGATGCATAAAACAAGGGTTTCAAATTAGCTCAGATACCGTTCCATAAACCCAATATGTAATAGACAAGACAAACTCCTTGCTCAGTGAACTGCACTCAACACCCCCTATTCACCGCCCAAGAATATATCTGACTAGTAAAAATCTTAAAACCTATGTATTGATATCTCTCTGTAAGTGAGTCAAATGGGTGTAAAGCGGCATAAACACAGCAGTGAAAAGCAGCTAAACCCCATTATAAAAATCAATTACGTTTCAAAACCCGTGAAACAAAGACAGTGAAAGAGAGAGAAATTCTTACAAAATTCGTTCAGGGGCTGTGATGCCACCTGGATTGACCATATCTAGACCCACAGCTGATTGAGACATAAGGGTGGACACTCTTGGGGCTGAGAGGTTTGGTGAGGTTGGGTGAGAAAACGCAGACCCTTTAAAGTAATACGGCGTGGTACCCATCCCATGGGTCCCAAATCTCCAGGTTCAAGGGCATCGTCCTATATTGAAAACATGCATGAGAAACCCCGAAGATGGTACACCGTGTGATCGGGAAAGGTTTCTAAAACGCACCTCATTTCTCATCTCCTTGTGCTCCGGTTCACCATTCCAGCCGCTTTACTAGCAATCTCCCTCCTTGGAGAATCAGCACCTTTATCCTCCTGTTCCGTACAGGTTGCTAATTGTCCTGAGGATGAACGGGAAGAGGGGGAACCAATGAGAGACTAGCTCTAGGTGTTGGGGCAGGCACAGGTCATTCTATTTTCCCATCAGGAAGAAGAATTAACCACAGGCTCAGCCTGCCGCCAGGAACCAGAATACGGCCTGAAGCAATCCTGCGCTTTTGCGGCCAGCTCCCAAGAAAGCGAGTTGAAGAATGGAGCTCAGGGGCACTGCAATTCACAAACCTGCAGACTTAGAAATGATAACTCTCGTCCACAAATATATTGAGGGAAGGCAACGAAGAGGATTTGAAAGCAAGGCAGAATTGCAGGAAACAGATTTCAGGAGGTAGATTCGAATCTCCTTTAAAGCACAGGAAAAGCGGTAAAACCTCGACAATGATGCCCTTGGCCAAAAAGGGCGTATGCGGTTTTTCCTAAATATATTCAGGAAAAAACGCATACGCCCTTTTTGGCCAACCAAGCAACCTGGAAAGGCAAATCAGCGCTACAAAGAAGTCTCGCTTCCCATCGGTCAAAAGGGCCATGCTGAATAAAGTGTCAAAACCAGAAATGCAGGACAGGCCATGGAGAAATGGGAGCCTTGCTACGCTGATGGGCGGGATGTAAATTGCCAACAGCCACTCTGGAGAAGTGTACGGTGTGTCCTGAAACATCTAAAAAACTCAGCTTAGAGAGCAGAGGGCATTTCCACTCATGGGCGTATAAATTGGGAAAACTAAAAATCAGCAAGACAAAGGCATCCCAAAGTTTTGGGCTGCTCTGTTGACAAGAACTTCCACTTCGTTACACTTTAAATATCCCCGGAAAGAGAAGAATGGAAAAAGAAGTTGTGGTCCTTATGTACAATGGAATATCACTCAGCCATGAAATCAATGTCATAAGGCTAGTAGCAGCATGATGAGTGGATTTAGGAATGACGATCCTAAGTGAAATAACTCACACAGAAAAAGACACTTATCATAAGATATCACTTACAGAGGGAATGTAAAAACCGCTACCCTTGAACTGAATTACAAAACAGAACAGAGTCACACGTTTAGAAAACACACTATGGCTGCTTAACGGGAAAGGTGAGGTGGGCTGATGCATAAAACAAGGGTTTCAAATTAGCTCAGATAGCTTTCCATAAACCCAATATGTAATAAAGACCTACTCCTTACTCAGTGAACTGGACGCAACACCCCCTATTCACCGCCCAAGAATATATCTGACTAGTAAGAATCTTAAAACCTATGTATTGATGTCTCTCTGTGAGTCAAGTGGGTGTAAAGCGGCATAAACACAGCAGTGAAAAGCAGCTAAACCCCATTATAAAAATCAATTACTTTTCAAAACCCGTGAAACAAAGACAGTGAAAGAGAGAGAAATTCTTACAAAATTCGTTGAGGGGCTGTGATGCCACCAGGATTGACCATATCCAGACCCACATCTGATTGAGACATAAGGGTGGACCCTCTTGGGGCTGAGAGGTTTGGTGAGGTTCGGTGAGCAAACGCAGACACTTTAAAGTAATACGGCGTGGTACCCAACCCATGGGTCAAAAAACTCCAGGATCAAGGGCATCGTCCTACACTGAAAACATGCATGAGAAACCCCGAAGATGGTACACGGTGTGATCCGAAAGGTTTCTAAAACGCACCTCATTTCTCAACTCCTAGTGCTCCGGTTCGCCATTCCAGCCGCTTTACTAGCAATCTCCCTCCTTGGAGAATCAGCACCTTTATCCTCCTGTTCCGTACAGGTTGCAATTTGTCCTGAGGATGCACGGGAAGAGGGGGAACCAATGAGAGACTAGCTCTAGCTGTTGGGACAGGCACAGGTCACTCTATTTTCCCATCAGGAAGAAGAATTAACCACAGGCTCAGCCTGCCGCCTGGAACCAGAATGCGGCTTGAAGCAATCCTGCGCTTTTGCGGCCAGCTCCCAAGAAAGCGAGTTGAATAATGGAGCTCAGGGGCACTGCAATTCACAAACCTGCAGACTTAGAAATGATAACTCTCGTCCACAAATATATTGAGGGAAGGCAACGAAGAGGATTTGAAAGCAAGGCAGAATTGCAGGAAACAGATTTCAGGAGGTAGATTCGAATCGCCTTTAAAGCACAGGAAAAGCGGCAAAACCTCGACAATGATGCCCTTGGCCAAAAAGAGCGTATGCGTATTTTCCTGAATATATTCAGGAAAAAACGCATACGCCCTTTTTGGCCAACCAAGCAACCTGGAAAGGCAAATCAGCGCTACAAAGAAGTCTCGCTTCCCATCGGTCAAAAGGGCCATGCTGAATAAAGTGTCAAAACCAGAAATGCAGGACAGGCCATGGAGAAATGGGAGCCTTGCTACGCTGACGGGCGGGATGTAAATTGCCAACAGCCACTCTGGAGAAGTGTACGGTGTGTCCTGAAACATCTAAGAAACTCAGCTTAGAGAGCATAGGGCCCTTCCACTCATGGGCGTATAAATTGGGAAAACTAAAAATCAGCAAGACACAGGAACCCCAAAGTTCTGGGCTACTCTGTTGACAATCACCTCCACTTCGTTACACCTTAAATATCCCAGGAAAGAGAAGAATGGATAAAGAAGATGTGGTCCTTATATACAATGGAATATCACTCAGCCATGCAATTAATGTCATAAGGCTAGTAGCAGCATGATGAGTGGATTTAGGTATGACGATTCTAAGTGAAATAAGTCACACAGAAAAAGACACTTATCATAAGATATCACTTATAGAGGGAATGTAAAAACCGCTACCCTTGAACTGAATTACAAAACAGAACAGAGTCACACGTTTAGAAAACACACTATGGCTGCCTAACGGGAAAGGTGAGGTGGGGTGATGCATAAAACAAGGGTTTCAAATTAGCTCAGATACCGTTCCATGAACCCAATATGTAATAAACAAGACCTACTCCTTGCTCAGTGAACTGGACTCAACACCCCCTATTCACCACCCAAGAATATATCTAACTAGTAAGAATCTTAAAACCTATGTACTGATATCTCTCTGTAAGTGAGTCAAGTGGGTGTAAAGCGGCATAAACACAGCAGTGAAAAGCAGCTAAACCGCATTATAAAAATCAATTACTTTTCAAAACCCGTGAAACAAAGACAGTGAAAGAGAGAAATATTCTTAAAAAATTCATTCAGGGGCTGTGATGCCACCTGGATTGACCATATCTAGACCCACAGCTGATTGAGACATAAGGGTGGACACTCTTGGGGCTGAGAGGTTTGGTGAGGTTGGGTGAGCAAACGCAGACCCTTTAAAGGAATATAGCGTGGTACGCATCCCATGGGTCCCAAATCTCCAGGTTCAAGGGCATCGTCCTACACTGAAAACATGCATGAGAAACCCCGAAGATGGTACACCGTGTGATCGGGAAAGGTTTCTAAAACGCACCTCATTTCTCAACTCCTTGTGCTCCGGTTCGCCATTCCAGCCGCTTTACTAGCAATCTCCCTCCTTGGAGAATCACACCTTTATCCTCCTGTTCCGTACAGGTTGCAATTTGTCCTGAGGATGCACGGGAAGAGGGGGAACCAATGAGAGACTAGCTCTAGGTGTTGGGACAGGCACAGGTCACTCTATTTTCCCATCAGGAAGAAGAATTAACCACAGGCTCAGCCTGCCGCCTGGAACCAGAATACGGCCTGAAGCAATCCTGCGCTTTTGCGGCCAGCTCCCAAGAAAGCGAGTTGAATCATGGAGCTCAGGGGCACTGCAATTCACAAACCTGCAGACTTAGAAATGATAACTCTCGTCCACAAATATATTGAGGGAAGGCAACGAAGAGGATTTGAAAGCAAGGCAGAATTGCAGGAAACAGATTTCAGGAGGTAGATTCGAATCGCCTTTAAAGCACAGGAAAAGCGGCAAAACCTCGACAATGATGCCCTTGGCCAAAAAGGGCGTATGCGTTTTTTCCTGAATATATTCAGGAAAAACGCATACGCCCTTTTTGGCCAACCAAGCAACCTGGAAAGGCAAATCAGCGCTACAAAGAAGTCTCGCTTCCCATCGGTCAAAAGGGCCATGCTGAATAAAGTGTCAAAACCAGAAATGCAGGACAGGCCATGGAGAAATGGGAGCCTTGCTACGCTGATGGGCGGGATGTAAATTGCCAACAGCCACTCTGGAGAAGTGTACGGTGTGTCCTGAAACATCTAAAAAACTCAGCTTAGAGAGCATACGGCACTTCCACTCATGGGCGTATAAATTGGGAAAACTAAAAATCAGCAAGACACAGGCACCCCAAAGTTTTGGGCTACTCTGTTGACAAGAACCTCCACTTCGTTACACCTTAAATATCCCAGGAAAGAGAGGAATGGATAAAGAAGATGTGGTCCTTATATACAATGGAATATCACTCAGCCATGAAATCAATGTCATAAGGCTAGTAGCAGCATGATGAGTGGATTTAGGTATGACGATTCTAAGTGAAATAAGTCACACAGAAAAAGACACTTATCATGAGATATCACTTATAGAGGGAATGTAAAAACCGCTACCCTTGAACTGAATTACAAAACAGAACAGAGTCACACGTTTAGAAAACAGACTATGTCTACTTAACGGGAAAGGTGAGGTGGGGTGATGCATAAAACAAGGGTTTCAAATTAGCTCAGATACCGTTCCATAAACCCAATATGTAAGAGACAAGACCTACTCCTTGCTCAGTGAACTGGACTCAACACCCCCTATTCACCGCCCAAGAATATATCTGACTAGTAAGAATCTTAAAACCTATATATTGATATCTCTCTGTAAGTGAGTCAAGTGGGTGTAAAGCGGCATAAACGCAGCAGTCAAAAGCAGCTAAACCCCATTATAAAAATCAATTACTTTTCAAAACCCGTGAAACAAAGACAGTGAAAGAGAGAGAAATTCTTACAAAATTCGTTCAGGGGCTGTGATGCCACCTGGATTGACCATATCTAGACCCACAGCTGATTGAGACATAAGGGTGGACACTCTTGGGGCTGAGAGGTTTGGTGAGGTTGGGTGAGCAAACGCAGACCCTGTAAAGAAATACGGCGTGGTACCCATCCCATGGGTCCCAAATCTCCAGGTTCAAGGGCATCGTCCTACATTGAAAACATGCATGAGAAACCCCGAAGATGGTACACCGTGTGATCGGGAAAGGTTTCTAAAACGCACCTCATTTCTCATCTCCTTGTGCTCCGGTTCGCCATTCCAGCCGCTTTACTAGCAATCTCCCTCCTTGGAGAATCAGCACCTTTATCCTCCTGTTCTGTACAGGTTGCATTTGTCCTGAGGATGCACGGGAAGAGGGGGAACCAATGAGAGACTAGCTCTAGGTGTTGGGACAGGCACAGGTCACTCTATTTTCCCATTAGGAAGAAGAATTAACCACAGGCTCAGCCTGCCGCCAGGAACCAGAATACGGCCTGAAGCAATCCTGCGCTTTTGCGGCCAGCTCCCAAGAAAGCGAGTTCAATCATGGAGCTCAGGGGCACTGCAATTCACAAACCTGCAGACTTAGAAATGATAACTCTCGTCCACAAATATATTGAGGGAAGGCAACGAAGAGGATTTGAAAGCAAGGCAGAATTGCAGGAAACAGATTTCAGGAGGTAGATTCGAATCGCCTTTAAAGCACAGGAAAAGCGGCAAAACCTCGACAATGATGCCCTTGGCCAAAAAGGGCGTATGCGTTTTTTCCTGAATATATTCAGGAAAAAACGCATACGCCCTTTTTGGCCAACCAAGCAACCTGGAAAGGCAAATCAGCACTAAAAAGAAGTCTCGCTTCCCATCGGTCAAAAGGGCCATGCTGAATAAAGTGTCAAAACCAGAAATGCAGGACAGGCCATGGAGAAATGGGAGCCTTGTTACGCTGATGGGCGGGATGTAAATTGCCAACAGCCACTCTGGAGAAGTGTACGGTGTGTCCTGAAACATCTAAAAAACTCAGCTTAGAGAGCATACGGCACTTCCACTCATGGGCGTATAAATTGGGAAAACTAAAAATCAGCAAGACACAGGCACCCCAAAGTTTTGGGCTACTCTGTTGACAAGAACCTCCACTTCGTTACACCTTAAATATCCCAGGAAAGAGAGGAATGGATAAAGAAGATGTGGTCCTTATATACAATGGAATATCACTCAGCCATGAAATCAATGTCATAAGGCTAGTAGCAGCATGATGAGTGGATTTAGGTATGACGATTCTAAGTGAAATAACTCACACAGAAAAAGACACTTATCATAAGATATCACTTACAGAGGGAATGTAAAAACCGCTACCCTTGAACTGAATTACAAAACAGAACAGAGTCACACGTTTAGAAAACACACTATGGCTGCTTAACGGGAAAGGTGAGGTGGGCTGATGCATAAAACAAGGGTTTCAAATTAGCTCAGATAGCTTTCCATAAACCCAATATGTAATAAAGACCTACTCCTTACTCAGTGAACTGGACGCAACACCCCCTATTCACCGCCCAAGAATATATCTGACTAGTAAGAATCTTAAAACCTATGTATTGATGTCTCTCTGTAAGTGAGTCAAGTGGGTGTAAAGCGGCATAAACACAGCAGTGAAAAGCAGCTAAACCCCATTATAAAAATCAATTACTTTTCAAAACCCGTGAAACAAAGACAGTGAAAGAGAGAGAAATTCTTACAAAATTCGTTGAGGGGCTGTGATGCCACCAGGATTGACCATATCCAGACCCACATCTGATTGAGACATAAGGGTGGACCCTCTTGGGGCTGAGAGGTTTGGTGAGGTTCGGTGAGCAAACGCAGACACTTTAAAGTAATACGGCGTGGTACCCAACCCATGGGTCAAAAAACTCCAGGATCAAGGGCATCGTCCTACACTGAAAACATGCATGAGAAACCCCGAAGATGGTACACGGTGTGATCCGAAAGGTTTCTAAAACGCACCTCATTTCTCAACTCCTAGTGCTCCGGTTCGCCATTCCAGCCGCTTTACTAGCAATCTCCCTCCTTGGAGAATCAGCACCTTTATCCTCCTGTTCCGTACAGGTTGCAATTTGTCCTGAGGATGCACGGGAAGAGGGGGAACCAATGAGAGACTAGCTCTAGCTGTTGGGACAGGCACAGGTCACTCTATTTTCCCATCAGGAAGAAGAATTAACCACAGGCTCAGCCTGCCGCCTGGAACCAGAATGCGGCTTGAAGCAATCCTGCGCTTTTGCGGCCAGCTCCCAAGAAAGCGAGTTGAATAATGGAGCTCAGGGGCACTGCAATTCACAAACCTGCAGACTTAGAAATGATAACTCTCGTCCACAAATATATTGAGGGAAGGCAACGAAGAGGATTTGAAAGCAAGGCAGAATTGCAGGAAACAGATTTCAGGAGGTAGATTCGAATCGCCTTTAAAGCACAGGAAAAGCGGCAAAACCTCGACAATGATGCCCTTGGCCAAAAAGAGCGTATGCGTATTTTCCTGAATATATTCAGGAAAAAACGCATACGCCCTTTTTGGCCAACCAAGCAACCTGGAAAGGCAAATCAGCGCTACAAAGAAGTCTCGCTTCCCATCGGTCAAAAGGGCCATGCTGAATAAAGTGTCAAAACCAGAAATGCAGGACAGGCCATGGAGAAATGGGAGCCTTGCTACGCTGACGGGCGGGATGTAAATTGCCAACAGCCACTCTGGAGAAGTGTACGGTGTGTCCTGAAACATCTAAGAAACTCAGCTTAGAGAGCATAGGGCCCTTCCACTCATGGGCGTATAAATTGGGAAAACTAAAAATCAGCAAGACACAGGAACCCCAAAGTTCTGGGCTACTCTGTTGACAATCACCTCCACTTCGTTACACCTTAAATATCCCAGGAAAGAGAAGAATGGATAAAGAAGATGTGGTCCTTATATACAATGGAATATCACTCAGCCATGCAATTAATGTCATAAGGCTAGTAGCAGCATGATGAGTGGAATTAGGTATGACGATTCTAAGTGAAATAAGTCACACAGAAAAAGACACTTATCATAAGATATCACTTATAGAGGGAATGTAAAAACCGCTACCCTTGAACTGAATTACAAAACAGAACAGAGTCACACGTTTAGAAAACACACTATGGCTGCCTAACGGGAAAGGTGAGGTGGGGTGATGCATAAAACAAGGGTTTCAAATTAGCTCAGATACCGTTCCATGAACCCAATATGTAATAAACAAGACCTACTCCTTGCTCAGTGAACTGAACTCAACACCCCCTATTCACCACCCAAGAATATATCTAACTAGTAAGAATCTTAAAACCTATGTACTGATATCTCTCTGTAAGTGAGTCAAGTGGGTGTAAAGCGGCATAAACACAGCAGTGAAAAGCAGCTAAACCGCATTATAAAAATCAATTACTTTTCAAAACCCGTGAAACAAAGACAGTGAAAGAGAGAAATATTCTTAAAAAATTCATTCAGGGGCTGTGATGCCACCTGGATTGACCATATCTAGACCCACAGCTGATTGAGACATAAGGGTGGACACTCTTGGGGCTGAGAGGTTTGGTGAGGTTGGGTGAGCAAACGCAGACCCTTTAAAGGAATATAGCGTGGTACGCATCCCATGGGTCCCAAATCTCCAGGTTCAAGGGCATCGTCCTACACTGAAAACATGCATGAGAAACCCCGAAGATGGTACACCGTGTGATCGGGAAAGGTTTCTAAAACGCACCTCATTTCTCAACTCCTTGTGCTCCGGTTCGCCATTCCAGCCGCTTTACTAGCAATCTCCCTCCTTGGAGAATCACACCTTTATCCTCCTGTTCCGTACAGGTTGCAATTTGTCCTGAGGATGCACGGGAAGAGGGGGAACCAATGAGAGACTAGCTCTAGGTGTTGGGACAGGCACAGGTCACTCTATTTTCCCATCAGGAAGAAGAATTAACCACAGGCTCAGCCTGCCGCCTGGAACCAGAAGACGGCCTGAAGCAATCCTGCGCTTTTGCGGCCAGCTCCCAAGAAAGCGACTTGAATCATGGAGCTCAGGGACACTGCAATTCACAAACCTGCAGACTTAGAAATGATAACTCTCGTCCACAAATATATTGAGGGAAGGCAACGAAGAGGATTTGAAAGCAAGGCAGAATTGCAGGAAACAGATTTCAGGAGGTAGATTCGAATCGCCTTTAAAGCACAGGAAAAGCGGCAAAACCTCGACAATGATGCCCTTGGCCAAAAAGGGCGTATGCGTTTTTTCCTGAATATATTCAGGAAAAACGCATACGCCCTTTTTGGCCAACCAAGCAACCTGGAAAGGCAAATCAGCGCTACAAAGAAGTCTCGCTTCCCATCGGTCAAAAGGGCCATGCTGAATAAAGTGTCAAAACCAGAAATGCAGGACAGGCCATGGAGAAATGGGAGCCTTGCTACGCTGATGGGCGGGATGTAAATTGCCAACAGCCACTCTGGAGAAGTGTACGGTGTGTCCTGAAACATCTAAAAAACTCAGCTTAGAGAGCATACGGCACTTCCACTCATGGGCGTATAAATTGGGAAAACTAAAAATCAGCAAGACACAGGCACCCCAAAGTTTTGGGCTACTCTGTTGACAAGAACCTCCACTTCGTTACACCTTAAATATCCCAGGAAACAGAGGAATGGATAAAGAAGATGTGGTCCTTATATACAATGGAATATCACTCAGCCATGAAATCAATGTCATAAGGCTAGTAGCAGCATGATGAGTGGATTTAGGTATGACGATTCTAAGTGAAATAAGTCACACAGAAAAAGACACTTATCATGAGATATCACTTATAGAGGGAATGTAAAAACCGCTACCCTTGAACTGAATTACAAAACAGAACAGAGTCACACGTTTAGAAAACAGACTATGTCTACTTAACGGGAAAGGTGAGGTGGGGTGATGCATAAAACAAGGGTTTCAAATTAGCTCAGATACCGTTCCATAAACCCAATATGTAAGAGACAAGACCTACTCCTTGCTCAGTGAACTGGACTCAACACCCCCTATTCACCGCCCAAGAATATATCTGACTAGTAAGAATCTTAAAACCTATATATTGATATCTCTCTGTAAGTGAGTCAAGTGGGTGTAAAGCGGCATAAACGCAGCAGTCAAAAGCAGCTAAACCCCATTATAAAAATCAATTACTTTTCAAAACCCGTGAAACAAAGACAGTGAAAGAGAGAGAAATTCTTACAAAATTCGTTCAGGGGCTGTGATGCCACCTGGATTGACCATATCTAGACCCACAGCTGATTGAGACATAAGGGTGGACACTCTTGGGGCTGAGAGGTTTGGTGAGGTTGGGTGAGCAAACGCAGACCCTGTAAAGAAATACGGCGTGGTACCCATCCCATGGGTCCCAAATCTCCAGGTTCAAGGGCATCGTCCTACATTGAAAACATGCATGAGAAACCCCGAAGATGGTACACCGTGTGATCGGGAAAGGTTTCTAAAACGCACCTCATTTCTCATCTCCTTGTGCTCCGGTTCGCCATTCCAGCCGCTTTACTAGCAATCTCCCTCCTTGGAGAATCAGCACCTTTATCCTCCTGTTCTGTACAGGTTGCATTTGTCCTGAGGATGCACGGGAAGAGGGGGAACCAATGAGAGACTAGCTCTAGGTGTTGGGACAGGCACAGGTCACTCTATTTTCCCATTAGGAAGAAGAATTAACCACAGGCTCAGCCTGCCGCCAGGAACCAGAATACGGCCTGAAGCAATCCTGCGCTTTTGCGGCCAGCTCCCAAGAAAGCGAGTTCAATCATGGAGCTCAGGGGCACTGCAATTCACAAACCTGCAGACTTAGAAATGATAACTCTCGTCCACAAATATATTGAGGGAAGGCAACGAAGAGGATTTGAAAGCAAGGCAGAATTGCAGGAAACAGATTTCAGGAGGTAGATTCGAATCGCCTTTAAAGCACAGGAAAAGCGGCAAAACCTCGACAATGATGCCCTTGGCCAAAAAGGGCGTATGCGTTTTTTCCTGAATATATTCAGGAAAAAACGCATACGCCCTTTTTGGCCAACCAAGCAACCTGGAAAGGCAAATCAGCACTAAAAAGAAGTCTCGCTTCCCATCGGTCAAAAGGGCCATGCTGAATAAAGTGTCAAAACCAGAAATGCAGGACAGGCCATGGAGAAATGGGAGCCTTGTTACGCTGATGGGCGGGATGTAAATTGCCAACAGCCACTCTGGAGAAGTGTACGGTGTGTCCTGAAACATCTAAAAAACTCAGCTTAGAGAGCATACGGCACTTCCACTCATGGGCGTATAAATTGGGAAAACTAAAAATCAGCAAGACACAGGCACCCCAAAGTTTTGGGCTACTCTGTTGACAAGAACCTCCACTTCGTTACACCTTAAATATCCCAGGAAAGAGAGGAATGGATAAAGAAGATGTGGTCCTTATATACAATGGAATATCACTCAGCCATGAAATCAATGTCATAAGGCTAGTAGCAGCATGATGAGTGGATTTAGGTATGACGATTCTAAGTGAAATAAGTCACACAGAAAAAGACACTTATCATGAGATATCACTTATAGAGGGAATGTAAAAACCGCTACCCTTGAACTGAATTACAAAACAGAACAGAGTCACACGTTTAGAAAACAGACTATGTCTACTTAACGGGAAAGGTGAGGTGGGGTGATGCATAAAACAAGGGTTTCAAATTAGCTCAGATACCGTTCCATAAACCCAATATGTAAGAGACAAGACCTACTCCTTGCTCAGTGAACTGGACTCAACACCCCCTATTCACCGCCCAAGAATATATCTGACTAGTAAGAATCTTAAAACCTATATATTGATATCTCTCTGTAAGTGAGTCAAGTGGGTGTAAAGCGGCATAAACGCAGCAGTCAAAAGCAGCTAAACCCCATTATAAAAATCAATTACTTTTCAAAACCCGTGAAACAAAGACAGTGAAAGAGAGAGAAATTCTTACAAAATTCGTTCAGGGGCTGTGATGCCACCTGGATTGACCATATCTAGACCCACAGCTGATTGAGACATAAGGGTGGACACTCTTGGGGCTGAGAGGTTTGGTGAGGTTGGGTGAGCAAACGCAGACCCTGTAAAGAAATACGGCGTGGTACCCATCCCATGGGTCCCAAATCTCCAGGTTCAAGGGCATCGTCCTACATTGAAAACATGCATGAGAAACCCCGAAGATGGTACACCGTGTGATCGGGAAAGGTTTCTAAAACGCACCTCATTTCTCATCTCCTTGTGCTCCGGTTCGCCATTCCAGCCGCTTTACTAGCAATCTCCCTCCTTGGAGAATCAGCACCTTTATCCTCCTGTTCTGTACAGGTTGCATTTGTCCTGAGGATGCACGGGAAGAGGGGGAACCAATGAGAGACTAGCTCTAGGTGTTGGGACAGGCACAGGTCACTCTATTTTCCCATTAGGAAGAAGAATTAACCACAGGCTCAGCCTGCCGCCAGGAACCAGAATACGGCCTGAAGCAATCCTGCGCTTTTGCGGCCAGCTCCCAAGAAAGCGAGTTCAATCATGGAGCTCAGGGGCACTGCAATTCACAAACCTGCAGACTTAGAAATGATAACTCTCGTCCACAAATATATTGAGGGAAGGCAACGAAGAGGATTTGAAAGCAAGGCAGAATTGCAGGAAACAGATTTCAGGAGGTAGATTCGAATCGCCTTTAAAGCACAGGAAAAGCGGCAAAACCTCGACAATGATGCCCTTGGCCAAAAAGGGCGTATGCGTTTTTTCCTGAATATATTCAGGAAAAAACGCATACGCCCTTTTTGGCCAACCAAGCAACCTGGAAAGGCAAATCAGCACTAAAAAGAAGTCTCGCTTCCCATCGGTCAAAAGGGCCATGCTGAATAAAGTGTCAAAACCAGAAATGCAGGACAGGCCATGGAGAAATGGGAGCCTTGTTACGCTGATGGGCGGGATGTAAATTGCCAACAGCCACTCTGGAGAAGTGTACGGTGTGTCCTGAAACATCTAAAAAACTCAGTTTAGAGACCATAGGGCACTTCCACTCATGGGCGTATAAATTGGGAAAAGTAAAAATCAGCAAGACACAGGCACCCCAAAGTTTTGGGCTACTCTGTTGACAAGAACCTCCACTTCGATACACCTTAAATATCCCAGGAAAGAGAGGAATGGATAAAGAAGATGTGGTCCTTATATACAATGGAATATCACTCAGCCATGAAATCAATGTCATAAGGCTAGTAGCAGCATGATGAGTGGATTTAGGTATGACGATTCTAAGTGAAATAAGTCACACAGAAAAAGACCCTTATCATGAGATATCACTTATAGAGGGAATGTAAAAACCGCTACCCTTGAACTGAATTACAAAACAGAACAGAGTCACACGTTTAGAAAACAGACTATGTCTGCTTAACGGGAAAGGTGAGGTGGGGTGATGCATAAAACAAGGGTTTCAAATTAGCTCAGATACCGTTCCATAAACCCAATATGTAAGAGACAAGACCTACTCCTTGCTCAGTGAACTGGACTCAACACCCCCTATTCACCGCCCAAGAATATATCTGACTAGTAAAAATCTTAAAACCTATATATTGATATCTTTCTGTAAGTGAGTCAAGTGGGTGTAAAGTGGCATAAACGCAGCACTCAAAAGCAGCTTAATCCCCATTATAAAAATCAATTACTTTTCAAAACCCGTGAAACAAAGACAGTGAAGGAGAGAGAAATTCTTACAAAATTCATTCAGGGACTGTGATGCCACCTGGATTGACCATATCTAGACCCACAGCTGATTGAGACATAAGGGTGGACACTCTTGGGGCTGAGAGGTTTGGTGAGGTTGGGTGAGCAAACGCAGACCCTTTAAAGTAATATAGCGTGGTACGCATCCCATGGGTCCCAAATCTCCAGGTTCAAGGGCATCGTCCTACACTGAAAACATGCATGAGAAACCCCGAAGATGGTACACCGTGTGATCGGGAAAGGTTTCTAAAACGCACCTCATTTCTCAACTCCTTGTGCTCCGGTTCGCCATTCCAGCCGCTTTACTAGCAATCTCCCTCCTTGGAGAATCACACCTTTATCCTCCTGTTCCGTACAGGTTGCAATTTGTCCTGAGGATGCACGGGAAGAGGGGGAACCAATGAGAGACTAGCTCTAGGTGTTGGGACAGGCACAGGTCACTCTATTTTCCCATCAGGAAGAAGAATTAACCACAGGCTCAGCCTGCCGCCTGGAACCAGAAGACGGCCTGAAGCAATCCTGCGCTTTTGCGGCCAGCTCCCAAGAAAGCGACTTGAATAATGGAGCTCAGGGACACTGCAATTCACAAACCTGCAGACTTAGAAATGATAACTCTCGTCCACAAATATATTGAGGGAAGGCAACGAAGAGGATTTGAAAGCAAGGCAGAATTGCAGGAAACAGATTTCAGGAGGTAGATTCGAATCGCCTTTAAAGCACAGGAAAAGCGGCAAAACCTCGACAATGATGCCCTTGGCCAAAAAGGGCGTATGCGTTTTTTCCTGAATATATTCAGGAAAAAACGCATACGCCCTTTTTGGCCAACCAAGCAACCTGGAAAGGCAAATCAGCGCTACAAAGAAGTCTCGCTTCCCATCGGTCAAAAGGGCCATGCTGAATAAAGTGTCAAAACCAGAAATGCAGGACAGGCCATGGAGAAATGGGAGCCTTGCTACGCTGATGGGCGGGATGTAAATTGCCAACAGCCACTCTGGAGAAGTGTACGGTGTGTCCTGAAACATCTAAAAAACTCAGCTTAGAGAGCATACGGCACTTCCACTCATGGGCGTATAAATTGGGAAAACTAAAAATCAGCAAGACACAGGCACCCCAAAGTTTTGGGCTACTCTGTTGACAAGAACCTCCACTTCGTTACACCTTAAATATCCCAGGAAACAGAGGAATGGATAAAGAAGATGTGGTCCTTATATACAATGGAATATCACTCAGCCATGAAATCAATGTCATAAGGCTAGTAGCAGCATGATGAGTGGATTTAGGTATGACGATTCTAAGTGAAATAAGTCACACAGAAAAAGACACTTATCATGAGATATCACTTATAGAGGGAATGTAAAAACCGCTACCCTTGAACTGAATTACAAAACAGAACAGAGTCACACGTTTAGAAAACAGACTATGTCTACTTAACGGGAAAGGTGAGGTGGGGTGATGCATAAAACAAGGGTTTCAAATTAGCTCAGATACCGTTCCATAAACCCAATATGTAAGAGACAAGACCTACTCCTTGCTCAGTGAACTGGACTCAACACCCCCTATTCACCGCCCAAGAATACATCTGACTAGTAAGAATCTTAAAACCTATATATTGATATCTCTCTGTAAGTGAGTCAAGTGGGTGTAAAGCGGCATAAACGCAGCAGTCAAAAGCAGCTAAACCCCATTATAAAAATCAATTACTTTTCAAAACCCGTGAAACAAAGACAGTGAAAGAGAGAGAAATTCTTACAAAATTCGTTCAGGGGCTGTGATGCCACCTGGATTGACCATATCTAGACCCACAGCTGATTGAGACATAAGGGTGGACACTCTTGGGGCTGAGAGGTTTGGTGAGGTTGGGTGAGCAAACGCAGACTCTTTAAAGAAATACGGCGTGGTACCCATCCCATGGGTCCCAAATCTCCAGGTTCAAGGGCATCGTCCTACACTGAAAACATTCATGAGAAACCCCGAAGATGGTACACCGTGTGATCGGGAAAGGTTGCTAAAACGCACCTCATTTCTCATCTCCTTGTGCTCCGGTTCGCCATTCCAGCCGCTTTACTAGCAATCTCCCTCCTTGGAGAATCACACCTTTATCTTCCTGTTCCGTACAGGTTGCAATTTGTCCTGAGGATGAACGGGAAGAGGGGGAACCAATGAGAGACTAGCTCTAGGTGTTGGGACAGGCACAGGTCACTCTATTTTCCCATCAGGAAGAAGAATTAACCACAGGCTCAGCCTGCCGCCAGGAACCAGAATACGGCCTGAAGCAATCCTGCGCTTTTGCGGCCAGCTCCCAAGAAAGCGAGTTGAAGAATGGAGCTCAGGGGCACTGCAATTCACAAACCTGCAGACTTAGAAATGAGAACTCTCGTCCACAAATATATTGAGGGAAGGCAACGAAGAGGATTTGAAAGCAAGGCAGAATTGCAGGAAACAGATTTCAGGAGGTAGATTCGAATCGCCTTTAAAGCACAGGAAAAGCGGCAAAACCTCGACAATGATGCCCTTGGCCAAAAAGGGCGTATGCGTTTTTTCCTGAATATATTCAGGAAAAAACGCATACGCCCTTTTTGGCCAACCAAGCAACCTGGAAAGGCAAATCAGCGCTACAAAGAAGTCTCGCTTCCCATCGGTCAAAAGGGCCATGCTGAATAAAGTGTCAAAACCAGAAATGCAGGACAGGCCATGGAGAAATGCGAGCCTTGTTACGCTGATGGGCGGGATGTAAATTGCCAACAGCCACTCTGGAGAAGTGTACGGTGTGTCCTGAAACATCTAAAAAACTCAGCTTAGAGAGCATAGGGCACTTCCACTCATGGGCGTATAAATTGGGAAAACTAAAAATCAGCAAGACACAGGCACCCCAAAGTTTTGGGCTACTCTGTTGACAAGAACCTCCACTTCGTTACACCTTAAATATCCCAGGAAAGAGAAGAATGGATAAAGAAGATGTGGTCCTTATTTACAATGGAATATCACTCAGCCATGAAATCAATGTCATAAGGCTAGTAGCAGCATGATGAGTGGATTTAGGTATGACGATTCTAAGTGAAATAAGTCACACAGAAAAAGACACTTATCATGAGATATCACTTATAGAGGGAATGTAAAAACCGCTACCCTTGAACTGAATTACAAAACAGAACAGAGTCACACGTTTAGAAAACAGACTATGTCTACTTAACGGGAAAGGTGAGGTGGGGTGATGCATAAAACAAGGGTTTCAAATTAGCTCAGATACCGTTTCAGAAACCCAATATGTAAGAGACAAGACCTACTCCTTGCTCAGTGAACTGGACTCAACACCCCCTATTCACCGCCCAAGAATATATCTGACTAGTAAGAATCTTAAAACCTATATATTGATATCTCTCTGTAAGTGAGTCAAGTGGGTGTAAAGCGGCATAAACGCAGCAGTCAAAAGCAGCTAAACCCCATTATAAAAATCAATTACTTTTCAAAACCCGTGAAACAAAGACAGTGAAAGAGAGAGAAATTCTTACAAAATTCGTTCAGGGGCTGTGATGCCACCTGGATTGACCATATCTAGACCCACAGCTGATTGAGACATAAGGGTGGACACTCTTGGGGCTGAGAGGTTTGGTGAGGTTGGGTGAGCAAACGCAGACCCTTTAAAGAAATACGGCGTGGTACCCATCCCATGGGTCCCAAATCTCCAGGTTCAAGGGCATCGTCCTACACTGAAAACATTCATGAGAAACCCCGAAGATGGTACACCATGTGATCGGGAAAGGTTGCTAAAACGCACCTCATTTCTCATCTCCTTGTGCTCCGGTTCGCCATTCCAGCCGCTTTACTAGCAATCTCCCTCCTTGGAGAATCACACCTTTATCTTCCTGTTCCGTACAGGTTGCAATTTGTCCTGAGGATGCACGGGAAGAGGGGGAACCAATGAGAGACTAGCTCTAGGTGTTGGGACAGGCACAGGTCACTCTATTTTCCCATCAGGAAGAAGAATTAACCACAGGCTCAGCCTGCCGCCTGGAACCAGAATACGGCCTGAAGCAATCCTGCGCTTTTGCGGCCAGCTCCCAAGAAAGCGAGTTGAAGAATGGAGCTCAGGGGCACTGCAATTCACAAACCTGCAGACTTAGAAATGATAACTCTCGTCCACAAATATATTGAGGGAAGGCAACGAAGAGGATTTGAAAGCAAGGCAGAATTGCAGGAAACAGATTTCAGGAGGTAGATTCGAATCTCCTTTAAAGCACAGGAAAAGCGGTAAAACCTCGACAATGATGCCCTTGGCCAAAAAGGGCGTATGCGTTTTTTCCTAAATATATTCAGGAAAAAACGCATACGCCCTTTTTGGCCAACCAAGCAACCTGGAAAGGCAAATCAGCGCTACAAAGAAGTCTCGCTTCCCATCGGTCAAAAGGGCCATGCTGAATAAAGTGTCAAAACCAGAAATGCAGGACAGGCCATGGAGAAATGGGAGCCTTGCTACGCTGATGGGCGGGATGTAAATTGCCAACAGCCACTCTGGAGAAGTGTACGGTGTGTCCTGAAACATCTAAAAAACTCAGCTTAGAGAGCAGAGGGCATTTCCACTCATGGGCGTATAAATTGGGAAAACTAAAAATCAGCAAGACACAGGCATCCCAAAGTTTTGGGCTGCTCTGTTGACAAGAACTTCCACTTCGTTACACCTTAAATATCCCAGGAAAGAGAAGAATGGATAAAGAAGTTGTGGTCCTTATGTACAATGGAATATCACTCAGCCATGAAATCAACGTCATAAGGCTAGTAGCAGCATGATGAGTGGATTTAGGTACGACGATTCTAAGTGAAATAAGTCACACAGAAAAAGACACTTATCATGAGATATCACTTATAGAGGGAATGTCAAAACCGCTACCCTTGAACTGAATTACAAAACAGAACAGAGTCACACGTTTAGAAAACACACTATGGCTGCTTAACGGGAAAGGTGAGGTGGGGTGATGCATAAAACAAGGGTTTCAAATTAGCTCAGATACCGTTCCATAAACCCAATATGTAAGAGACAAGACCTACTCCTTGCTCAGTGAACTGGACTCAACACCCCCTATTCACCGCCCAAGAATATATCTGACTAGTAAGAATCTTAAAACCTATGTATTGATATCTCTCTGTAAGTGAGTCAAGTGGGTGTAAAGCGGCATAAACACAGCAGTGAAAAGCAGCTAAACCCCATTATAAAAATCAATTACTTTTCAAAACCCGTGAAACAAAGACAGTGAAAGAGAGAGAAATTCTTACAAAATTCGTTCAGGGGCTGTGATGCCACCTGGATTGACCATATCTAGACCCACAGCTGATTGAGACATAAGGGTGGACACTCTTGGGGCTGAGAGGTTTGGTGAGGTTGGCTGAGCTAACGCAGACCCTTTAAAGTAATACGGCGTGGTACCCATCCCATGGGTCCCAAATCTCCAGGTTCAAGGGCATCGTCCTACATTGAAAACATGCATGAGAAACCCCGAAGATGGTACACCGTGTGATCGGGAAAGGTTTCTAAAACGCACCTCATTTCTCATCTCTTTGTGCTCCGGTTCACCATTCCAGCCGCTTTACTAGCAATCTCCCTCCTTGGAGAATCAGCACCTTTATCCTCCTGTTCCGTACAGGTTGCAAATTGTCCTGAGGATGAACGGGAAGAGGGGGAACCAATGAGAGACTAGCTCTAGGTGTTGGGGCAGGCACAGGTCATTCTATTTTCCCATCAGGAAGAAGAATTAACCACAGGCTCAGCCTGCCGCCAGGAACCAGAATACGTCCTGAAGCAATCCTGCGCTTTTGCGGCCAGCTCCCAAGAAAGCGAGTTGAAGAATGGAGCTCAGGGGCACTGCAATTCACAAACCTGCAGACTTAGAAATGATAACTCTCGTCCACAAATATATTGAGGGAAGGCAACGAAGAGGATTTGAAAGCAAGGCAGAATTGCAGGAAACAGATTTCAGGAGGTAGATTCGAATCGCCTTTAAAGCACAGGAAAAGCGGCAAAACCTCGACAATGATGCCCTTGGCCAAAAAGGGCGTATGCGTTTTTCCTGAATATATTCAGGAAAAAACGCATACGCCCTTTTTGGCCAACCAAGCAACCTGGAAAGGCAAATCAGCGCTACAAAGAAGTCTCGCTTCCCATCGGTCAAAAGGGCCATGCTGAATAAAGTGTCAAAACCAGAAATGCAGGACAGGCCATGGAGAAATGGGAGCCTTGCTACGCTGACGGGCGGGATGTAAATTGCTAATAGCCACTCTGGACAAGTGTACGGTGTGTCCTGAAACATCTAAATAACTCTGCTTAGAGACCATAGGGCACTTCCTCTCATGGGCGTATAAATTGGGATAATTAAAAATCAGCAAGACACAGGCACCCCAAAGTTTTGGGCTGCTCTGTTGACAAGAACCTCCACTTCGTTACACCTTAAATATCCCAGGAAAGAGAAGAATAGATAAAGAAGTTGTGGTCCTTATGTACAATGGAATATCACTCAGCCATGAAATCAACGTCATAAGGCTAGTAGCAGCATGATGAGTGGATTTAGGTACGACGATTCTAAGTGAAATAAGTCACACAGAAAAAGACACTTATCATGAGATATCACTTATAGAGGGAATGTCAAAACCGCTACCCTTGAACTGAATTACAAAACAGAACAGAGTCACACGTTTAGAAAACACACTATGGCTGCTTAACGGGAAAGGTGAGGTGGGCTGATGCATAAAACAAGGGTTTCAAATTAGCTCAGATACCGTTCCAGAAACCCAATATGTAATAGACAAGACCTACTCCTTGCTCAGTGAACTGGACTCAACACCCCCTATTCACCGCCCAAGAATATATCTGACTAGTAAGAATCTTAAAACCTATGTATTGATATCTCTCTGTAAGTGAGTCAAGTGGGTGTAAAGCGGCATAAACACAGCAGTGAAAAGCAGCTAAACCCCATTATAAAAATCAATTACTTTAAAAAACCCGTGAAACAAAGACAGTGAAAGAGAGAGAAATTCTTACAAAATTCGTTCAGGGGCTGTGATGCCACCTGGATTGACCATATCTAGACCCACAGCTGATTGAGACATAAGGGTGGACACTCTTGGGGCTGAGAGGTTTGGTGAGGTTGGGTGAGCAAACGCAGACCCTTTAAAGAAATACGGCGTGGTACCCATCCCATGGGTCCCAAATCTCCAGGTTCAAGGGCATCTGCCTACATCGAAAACATGCATGAGAAACCCCGAAGATGGTACACCGTGTGATCGGGAAACGTTTCTAAAACGCACCTCATTTGTCATCTCCTTGTGCTGCGTTTCGCCATTCCAGCCGCTTTCCTAGCAATCTCCCTCCTTGGAGAATCAGCACCTTTATCCTCCTGTTCCGTACAGGTTGCTAATTGTCCTGAGGATGAACGGGAAGAGGGGGAACCAATGAGAGACTAGCTCTAGGTGTTGGGACAGGCACAGGCCACTCTATTTTCCCATCAGGAAGAAGAATTAACCACAGGCTCAGCCTGCCGCCAGGAAGCAGAAGACGGCCTGAAGCAATCCTGCGCTTTTGCGGCCAGCTCCCAAGAAAGAGAGTTGAAGAATGGAGCTCAGGGGCACTGCCATTCACAAACCTGCAGACTTAGAAATGATAACTCTCGTCCACAAATATATTGAGGGAAGGCAACGAAGAGGATTTGAAAGCAAGGCAGAATTGCAGGAAACAGATTTCAGGAGGTAGATTCGAATCGCCTTTAAAGCACAGGAAAAGCGGCAAAACCTCGACAATGATGCCCTTGGCCAAAAAGGGCGTATGCGTTTTTTCCTGAATATATTCAGGAAAAAACGCATACGCCCTTTTTGGCCAACCAAGCAACCTGGAAAGGCAAATCAGCGCTACAAAGAAGTCTCGCTTCCCATCGGTCAAAAGGGCCATGATGAATAAAGGGTCAAAACCAGAAATGCTGGACAGGCCTTGGAGAAATGGGAGCCTTGCTACGCTGATGGGCGGGATGTAAATTGCCAACAGCCACTCTGGAGAAGTGTACGGTGTGTCCTGAAACATCTAAAAAACTCAGCTTAGAGACCATAGGGCACTTCCTCTCATGGGCGTATAAATTGGGAAAACTAAAAATCAGCAAGACACAGGCACCCCAAAGTTTTGGGCTGCTCTGTTGACAAGAACCTCCACTTCGTTACACCTTAAATATCCCAGGAAAGAGAAGAATGGATAAAGAAGTTGTGGTCCTTATGTACAACGGAATATCACTCAGCCATGAAATCAACGTCATAAGGCTAGTAGCAGCATGATGAGTGGATTTAGGTACGACGATTCTAAGTGAAATAAGTCACACAGAAAAACACACTTATCATGAGATATCACTTATAGAGGGAATGTCAAAACCGCTACCCTTGAACTGAATTACAAAACAGAACAGAGTCACACGTTTAGAAAACACACTATGGCTGCTTAACGGGAAAGGTGAGGTGGGGTGATGCATAAAACAAGGGTTTCAAATTAGCTCAGATACCGTTCCATAAACCCAATATGTAATAGACAAGACAAACTCCTTGCTCAGTGAACTGCACTCAACACCCCCTATTCACCGCCCAAGAATATATCTGACTAGTAAAAATCTTAAAACCTATGTATTGATATCTCTCTGTAAGTGAGTCAAATGGGTGTAAAGCGGCATAAACACAGCAGTGAAAAGCAGCTAAACCCCATTATAAAAATCAATTACGTTTCAAAACCCGTGAAACAAAGACAGTGAAAGAGAGAGAAATTCTTACAAAATTCGTTCAGGGGCTGTGATGCCACCTGGATTGACCATATCTAGACCCACAGCTGATTGAGACATAAGGGTGGACACTCTTGGGGCTGAGAGGTTTGGTGAGGTTGGGTGAGAAAACGCAGACCCTTTAAAGTAATACGGCGTGGTACCCATCCCATGGGTCCCAAATCTCCAGGTTCAAGGGCATCGTCCTATATTGAAAACATGCATGAGAAACCCCGAAGATGGTACACCGTGTGATCGGGAAAGGTTTCTAAAACGCACCTCATTTCTCATCTCCTTGTGCTCCGGTTCACCATTCCAGCCGCTTTACTAGCAATCTCCCTCCTTGGAGAATCAGCACCTTTATCCTCCTGTTCCGTACAGGTTGCTAATTGTCCTGAGGATGAACGGGAAGAGGGGGAACCAATGAGAGACTAGCTCTAGGTGTTGGGGCAGGCACAGGTCATTCTATTTTCCCATCAGGAAGAAGAATTAACCACAGGCTCAGCCTGCCGCCAGGAACCAGAATACGGCCTGAAGCAATCCTGCGCTTTTGCGGCCAGCTCCCAAGAAAGCGAGTTGAAGAATGGAGCTCAGGGGCACTGCAATTCACAAACCTGCAGACTTAGAAATGATAACTCTCGTCCACAAATATATTGAGGGAAGGCAACGAAGAGGATTTGAAAGCAAGGCAGAATTGCAGGAAACAGATTTCAGGAGGTAGATTCGAATCTCCTTTAAAGCACAGGAAAAGCGGTAAAACCTCGACAATGATGCCCTTGGCCAAAAAGGGCGTATGCGTTTTTTCCTAAATATATTCAGGAAAAAACGCATACGCCCTTTTTGGCCAACCAAGAAACCTGGAAAGGCAAATCAGCGCTACAAAGAAGTCTCGCTTCCCATCGGTCAAAAGGGCCATGCTGAATAAAGTGTCAAAACCAGAAATGCAGGACAGGCCATGGAGAAATGGGAGCCTTGCTACGCTGATGGGCGGGATGTAAATTGCCAACAGCCACTCTGGAGAAGTGTACGGTGTGTCCTGAAACATCTAAAAAACTCAGCTTAGAGAGCAGAGGGCATTTCCACTCATGGGCGTATAAATTGGGAAAACTAAAAATCAGCAAGACAAAGGCATCCCAAAGTTTTGGGCTGCTCTGTTGACAAGAACTTCCACTTCGTTACACTTTAAATATCCCCGGAAAGAGAAGAATGGAAAAAGAAGTTGTGGTCCTTATGTACAATGGAATATCACTCAGCCATGAAATCAATGTCATAAGGCTAGTAGCAGCATGATGAGTGGATTTAGGAATGACGATCCTAAGTGAAATAACTCACACAGAAAAAGACACTTATCATAAGATATCACTTACAGAGGGAATGTAAAAACCGCTACCCTTGAACTGAATTACAAAACAGAACAGAGTCACACGTTTAGAAAACACACTATGGCTGCTTAACGGGAAAGGTGAGGTGGGCTGATGCATAAAACAAGGGTTTCAAATTAGCTCAGATAGCTTTCCATAAACCCAATATGTAATAAAGACCTACTCCTTGCTCAGTGAACTGGACGCAACACCCCCTATTCACCGCCCAAGAATATATCTGACTAGTAAGAATCTTAAAACCTATGTATTGATGTCTCTCTGTAAGTGAGTCAAGTGGGTGTAAAGCGGCATAAACACAGCAGTGAAAAGCAGCTAAACCCCATTATAAAAATCAATTACTTTTCAAAACCCGTGAAACAAAGACAGTGAAAGAGAGAGAAATTCTTACAAAATTCGTTGAGGGGCTGTGATGCCACCAGGATTGACCATATCCAGACCCACATCTGATTGAGACATAAGGGTGGACCCTCTTGGGGCTGAGAGGTTTGGTGAGGTTCGGTGAGCAAACGCAGACCCTTTAAAGGAATATAGCGTGGTACGCATCCCATGGGTCCCAAATCTCCAGGTTCAAGGGCATCGTCCTACACTGAAAACATGCATGAGAAACCCCGAAGATGGTACACCGTGTGATCGGGAAAGGTTTCTAAAACGCACCTCATTTCTCAACTCCTTGTGCTCCGGTTCGCCATTCCAGCCGCTTTACTAGCAATCTCCCTCCTTGGAGAATCACACCTTTATCCTCCTGTTCCGTACAGGTTGCAATTTGTCCTGAGGATGCACGGGAAGAGGGGGAACCAATGAGAGACTAGCTCTAGGTGTTGGGACAGGCACAGGTCACTCTATTTTCCCATCAGGAAGAAGAATTAACCACAGGCTCAGCCTGCCGCCTGGAACCAGAATACGGCCTGAAGCAATCCTGCGCTTTTGCGGCCAGCTCCCAAGAAAGCGAGTTGAATCATGGAGCTCAGGGGCACTGCAATTCACAAACCTGCAGACTTAGAAATGATAACTCTCGTCCACAAATATATTGAGGGAAGGCAACGAAGAGGATTTGAAAGCAAGGCAGAATTGCAGGAAACAGATTTCAGGAGGTAGATTCGAATCGCCTTTAAAGCACAGGAAAAGCGGCAAAACCTCGACAATGATGCCCTTGGCCAAAAAGGGCGTATGCGTTTTTTCCTGAATATATTCAGGAAAAACGCATACGCCCTTTTTGGCCAACCAAGCAACCTGGAAAGGCAAATCAGCGCTACAAAGAAGTCTCGCTTCCCATCGGTCAAAAGGGCCATGCTGAATAAAGTGTCAAAACCAGAAATGCAGGACAGGCCATGGAGAAATGGGAGCCTTGCTACGCTGATGGGCGGGATGTAAATTGCCAACAGCCACTCTGGAGAAGTGTACGGTGTGTCCTGAAACATCTAAAAAACTCAGCTTAGAGAGCATACGGCACTTCCACTCATGGGCGTATAAATTGGGAAAACTAAAAATCAGCAAGACACAGGCACCCCAAAGTTTTGGGCTACTCTGTTGACAAGAACCTCCACTTCGTTACACCTTAAATATCCCAGGAAAGAGAGGAATGGATAAAGAAGATGTGGTCCTTATATACAATGGAATATCACTCAGCCATGAAATCAATGTCATAAGGCTAGTAGCAGCATGATGAGTGGATTTAGGTATGACGATTCTAAGTGAAATAAGTCACACAGAAAAAGACACTTATCATGAGATATCACTTATAGAGGGAATGTAAAAACCGCTACCCTTGAACTGAATTACAAAACAGAACAGAGTCACACGTTTAGAAAACAGACTATGTCTACTTAACGGGAAAGGTGAGGTGGGGTGATGCATAAAACAAGGGTTTCAAATTAGCTCAGATACCGTTCCATAAACCCAATATGTAAGAGACAAGACCTACTCCTTGCTCAGTGAACTGGACTCAACACCCCCTATTCACCGCCCAAGAATATATCTGACTAGTAAGAATCTTAAAACCTATATATTGATATCTCTCTGTAAGTGAGTCAAGTGGGTGTAAAGCGGCATAAACGCAGCAGTCAAAAGCAGCTAAACCCCATTATAAAAATCAATTACTTTTCAAAACCCGTGAAACAAAGACAGTGAAAGAGAGAGAAATTCTTACAAAATTCGTTCAGGGGCTGTGATGCCACCTGGATTGACCATATCTAGACCCACAGCTGATTGAGACATAAGGGTGGACACTCTTGGGGCTGAGAGGTTTGGTGAGGTTGGGTGAGCAAACGCAGACCCTGTAAAGAAATAGGGCGTGGTACCCATCCCATGGGTCCCAAATCTCCAGGTTCAAGGGCATCGTCCTACATTGAAAACATGCATGAGAAACCCCGAAGATGGTACACCGTGTGATCGGGAAAGGTTTCTAAAACGCACCTCATTTCTCATCTCCTTGTGCTCCGGTTCGCCATTCCAGCCGCTTTACTAGCAATCTCCCTCCTTGGAGAATCAGCACCTTTATCCTCCTGTTCTGTACAGGTTGCATTTGTCCTGAGGATGCACGGGAAGAGGGGGAACCAATGAGAGACTAGCTCTAGGTGTTGGGACAGGCACAGGTCACTCTATTTTCCCATTAGGAAGAAGAATTAACCACAGGCTCAGCCTGCCGCCAGGAACCAGAATACGGCCTGAAGCAATCCTGCGCTTTTGCGGCCAGCTCCCAAGAAAGCGAGTTCAATCATGGAGCTCAGGGGCACTGCAATTCACAAACCTGCAGACTTAGAAATGATAACTCTCGTCCACAAATATATTGAGGGAAGGCAACGAAGAGGATTTGAAAGCAAGGCAGAATTGCAGGAAACAGATTTCAGGAGGTAGATTCGAATCGCCTTTAAAGCACAGGAAAAGCGGCAAAACCTCGACAATGATGCCCTTGGCCAAAAAGGGCGTATGCGTTTTTTCCTGAATATATTCAGGAAAAAACGCATACGCCCTTTTTGGCCAACCAAGCAACCTGGAAAGGCAAATCAGCACTAAAAAGAAGTCACGCTTCCCATCGGTCAAAAGGGCCATGCTGAATAAAGTGTCAAAACCAGAAATGCAGGACAGGCCATGGAGAAATGGGAGCCTTGTTACGCTGATGGGCGGGATGTAAATTGCCAACAGCCACTCTGGAGAAGTGTACGGTGTGTCCTGAAACATCTAAAAAACTCAGTTTAGAGACCATAGGGCACTTCCACTCATGGGCGTATAAATTGGGAAAAGTAAAAATCAGCAAGACACAGGCACCCCAAAGTTTTGGGCTACTCTGTTGACAAGAACCTCCACTTCGATACACCTTAAATATCCCAGGAAAGAGAGGAATGGATAAAGAAGATGTGGTCCTTATATACAATGGAATATCACTCAGCCATGAAATCAATGTCATAAGGCTAGTAGCAGCATGATGAGTGGATTTAGGTATGACGATTCTAAGTGAAATAAGTCACACAGAAAAAGACCCTTATCATGAGATATCACTTATAGAGGGAATGTAAAAACCGCTACCCTTGAACTGAATTACAAAACAGAACAGAGTCACACGTTTAGAAAACAGACTATGTCTGCTTAACGGGAAAGGTGAGGTGGGGTGATGCATAAAACAAGGGTTTCAAATTAGCTCAGATACCGTTCCATAAACCCAATATGTAAGAGACAAGACCTACTCCTTGCTCAGTGAACTGGACTCAACACCCCCTATTCACCGCCCAAGAATATATCTGACTAGTAAAAATCTTAAAACCTATATATTGATATCTTTCTGTAAGTGAGTCAAGTGGGTGTAAAGTGGCATAAACGCAGCACTCAAAAGCAGCTTAATCCCCATTATAAAAATCAATTACTTTTCAAAACCCGTGAAACAAAGACAGTGAAGGAGAGAGAAATTCTTACAAAATTCATTCAGGGACTGTGATGCCACCTGGATTGACCATATCTAGACCCACAGCTGATTGAGACATAAGGGTGGACACTCTTGGGGCTGAGAGGTTTGGTGAGGTTGGGTGAGCAAACGCAGACCCTTTAAAGTAATAAAGCGTGGTACGCATCCCATGGGTCCCAAATCTCCAGGTTCAAGGGCATCGTCCTACACTGAAAACATGCATGAGAAACCCCGAAGATGGTACACCGTGTGATCGGGAAAGGTTTCTAAAACGCACCTCATTTCTCAACTCCTTGTGCTCCGGTTCGCCATTCCAGCCGCTTTACTAGCAATCTCCCTCCTTGGAGAATCACACCTTTATCCTCCTGTTCTGTACAGGTTGCAATTTGTCCTGAGGATGCACGGGAAGAGGGGGACCCAATGAGAGACTAGCTCTAGGTGTTGGGACAGGCACAGGTCACTCTATTTTCCCATCAGGAAGAAGAATTAACCACAGGCTCAGCCTGCCGCCTGGAACCAGAATACGGCCTGAAGCAATCCTGCGCTTTTGCGGCCAGCTCCCAAGAAAGCGAGTTCAATCATGGAGCTCAGGGGCACTGCAATTCACAAACCTGCAGACTTAGAAATGATAACTCTCGTCCACAAATATATTGAGGGAAGGCAACGAAGAGGATTTGAAAGCAAGGCAGAATTGCAGGAAACAGATTTCAGGAGGTAGATTCGAATCGCCTTTAAAGCACAGGAAAAGCGGCAAAACCTCGACAATGATGCCCTTGGCCAAAAAGGGCGTATGCGTTTTTTCCTGAATATATTCAGGAAAAAACGCATACGCCCTTTTTGGCCAACCAAGCAACCTGGAAAGGCAAATCAGCACTACAAAGAAGTCTCGCTTCCCATCGGTCAAAAGGGCCATGCTGAATAAAGTGTCAAAACCAGAAATGCAGGACAGGCCATGGAGAAATGGGAGCCTTGTTACGCTGATGGGCGGGATGTAAATTGCCAACAGCCACTCTGGAGAAGTGTACGGTGTGTCCTGAAACATCTAAAAAACTCAGCTTAGAGACCATAGGGCACTTCCACTCATGGGCGTATAAATTGGGAAAACTAAAAATCAGCAAGACACAGGCACCCCAAAGTTTTGGGCTACTCTGTTGACAAGAATCTCCACTTCGATACACCTTAAATATCCCAGGAAAGAGAAGAATGGATAAAGAAGATGTGGTCCTTATATACAATGGAATATCACTCAGCCATGAAATCAATGTCATAAGGCTAGTAGCAGCATGATGAGTGGATTTAGGTATGACGATTCTAAGTGAAATAAATCACACAGAAAAAGACCCTTATCATGAGATATCACTTATAGAGGGAATGTAAAAACCGCTACCCTTGAACTGAATTACAAAACAGAACAGAGTCACACGTTTAGAAAACACACTATGGCTGCTTAACGGGAAAGGTGAGGTGGGGTGATGCATAAAACAAGGGTTTCAAATTAGCTCAGATACCGTTCCATAAACCCAATATGTAAGAGACAAGACCTACTCCTTGCTCAGTGAACTGGACTCAACACCCCCTATTCACCGCCCAAGAATATATCTGACTAGTAAGAATCTTAAAACCTATATATTGATATCTCTCTGTAAGTGAGTCAAGTGGGTGTAAAGCGGCATAAACGCAGCAGTCAAAAGCAGCTAAACCCCATTATAAAAATCAATTACTTTTCAAAACCCGTGAAACAAAGACAGTGAAACAGAGAGAAATTCTTACAAAATTCGTTCAGGGGCTGTGATGTCACCTGGATTGACCATATCTAGACCCACAGCTGATTGAGACATAAGGGTGGACACTCTTGGGGCTGAGAGGTTTGGTGAGGTTGGGTGAGCAAACGCAGACCCTTTAAAGAAATACGGCGTGGTACCCATCCCATGGGTCCCAAATCTCCAGGTTCAAGGGCATCGTCCTACACTGAAAACATGCATGAGAAACCCCGAATATGGTACACCGTGTGATCGGGAAAGGTTTCTAAAACGCACCTCATTTCTCAACTCCTTGTGCTCCGGTTCGCCATTCCAGCCGCTTTACTAGCAATCTCCCTCCTTGGAGAATCACACCTTTATCCTCCTGTTCCGTACAGGTTGCAATTTGTCCTGAGGATGCACGGGAAGAGGGGGAACCAATGAGAGACTAGCTCTAGGTGTTGGGACAGGCACAGGTCACTCTATTTTCCCATCAGGAAGAAGAATTAACCACAGGCTCAGCCTGCCGCCTGGAACCAGAATACGGCCTGAAGCAATCCTGCGCTTTTGCGGCCAGCTCCCAAGAAAGCGAGTTGAATCATGGAGCTCAGGGGCACTGCAATTCACAAACCTGCAGACTTAGAAATGATAACTCTCGTCCACAAATATATTGAGGGAAGGCAACGAAGAGGATTTGAAAGCAAGGCAGAATTGCAGGAAACAGATTTCAGGAGGTAGATTCGAATCGCCTTTAAAGCACAGGAAAAGCGGCAAAACCTCGACAATGATGCCCTTGGCCAAAAAGGGCGTATGCGTTTTTTCCTGAATATATTCAGGAAAAACGCATACGCCCTTTTTGGCCAACCAAGCAACCTGGAAAGGCAAATCAGCGCTACAAAGAAGTCTCGCTTCCCATCGGTCAAAAGGGCCATGCTGAATAAAGTGTCAAAACCAGAAATGCAGGACAGGCCATGGAGAAATGGGAGCCTTGCTACGCTGATGGGCGGGATGTAAATTGCCAACAGCCACTCTGGAGAAGTGTACGGTGTGTCCTGAAACATCTAAAAAACTCAGCTTAGAGAGCATACGGCACTTCCACTCATGGGCGTATAAATTGGGAAAACTAAAAATCAGCAAGACACAGGCACCCCAAAGTTTTGGGCTACTCTGTTGACAAGAACCTCCACTTCGTTACACCTTAAATATCCCAGGAAAGAGAGGAATGGATAAAGAAGATGTGGTCCTTATATACAATGGAATATCACTCAGCCATGAAATCAATGTCATAAGGCTAGTAGCAGCATGATGAGTGGATTTAGGTATGACGATTCTAAGTGAAATAAGTCACACAGAAAAAGACCCTTATCATGAGATATCACTTATAGAGGGAATGTAAAAACCGCTACCCTTGAACTGAATTACAAAACAGAACAGAGTCACACGTTTAGAAAACAGACTATGTCTACTTAACGGGAAAGGTGAGGTGGGGTGATGCATAAAACAAGGGTTTCAAATTAGCTCAGATACCGTTCCATAAACCCAATATGTAAGAGACAAGACCTACTCCTTGCTCAGTGAACTGGACTCAACACCCCCTATTCACCGCCCAAGAATATATCTGACTAGTAAGAATCTTAAAACCTATATATTGATATCTCTCTGTAAGTGAGTCAAGTGGGTGTAAAGCGGCATAAACGCAGCAGTCAAAAGCAGCTAAACCCCATTATAAAAATCAATTACTTTTCAAAACCCGTGAAACAAAGACAGTGAAAGAGAGAGAAATTCTTACAAAATTCGTTCAGGGGCTGTGATGCCACCTGGATTGACCATATCTAGACCCACAGCTGATTGAGACATAAGGGTGGACACTCTTGGGGCTGAGAGGTTTGGTTAGGTTGGGTGAGCAAACGCAGACCCTGTAAAGAAATACGGCGTGGTACCCATCCCATGGGTCCCAAATCTCCAGGTTCAAGGGCATCGTCCTACACTGAAAACATGCATGAGAAACCCCGAAGATGGTACACCGTGTGATCGGGAAAGGTTTCTAAAACGCACCTCATTTCTCAACTCCTTGTGCTCCGGTTCGCCATTCCAGCCGCTTTACTAGCAATCTCCCTCCTTGGAGAATCACACCTTTATCCTCCTGTTCCGTACAGGTTGCAATTTGTCCTGAGGATGCACGGGAAGAGGGGGAACCAATGAGAGACTAGCTCTAGGTGTTGGGACAGGCACAGGTCACTCTATTTTCCCATCAGGAAGAAGAATTAACCACAGGCTCAGCCTGCCGCCTGGAACCAGAATACGGCCTGAAGCAATCCTGCGCTTTTGCGGCCAGCTCCCAAGAAAGCGACTTGAATAATGGAGCTCAGGGACACTGCAATTCACAAACCTGCAGACTTAGAAATGATAACTCTCGTCCACAAATATATTGAGGGAAGGCAACGAAGAGGATTTGAAAGCAAGGCAGAATTGCAGGAAACAGATTTCAGGAGGTAGATTCGAATCGCCTTTAAAGCACAGGAAAAGCGGCAAAACCTCGACAATGATGCCCTTGGCCAAAAAGGGCGTATGCGTTTTTTCCTGAATATATTCAGGAAAAAACGCATACGCCCTTTTTGGCCAACCAAGCAACCTGGAAAGGCAAATCAGCGCTACAAAGAAGTCTCGCTTCCCATCGGTCAAAAGGGCCATGCTGAATAAAGTGTCAAAACCAGAAATGCAGGACAGGCCATGGAGAAATGGGAGCCTTGCTACGCTGATGGGCGGGATGTAAATTGCCAACAGCCACTCTGGAGAAGTGTACGGTGTGTCCTGAAACATCTAAAAAACTCAGCTTAGAGAGCATACGGCACTTCCACTCATGGGCGTATAAATTGGGAATACTAAAAATCAGCAAGACACAGGCACCCCAAAGTTTTGGGCTACTCTGTTGACAAGAACCTCCACTTCGTTACACCTTAAATATCCCAGGAAACAGAGGAATGGATAAAGAAGATGTGGTCCTTATAGACAATGGAATATCACTCAGCCATGAAATCAATGTCATAAGGCTAGTAGCAGCATGATGAGTGGATTTAGGTATGACGATTCTAAGTCAAATAAGTCACACAGAAAAAGACACTTATCATGAGATATCACTTATAGAGGGAATGTAAAAACCGCTACCCTTGAACTGAATTACAAAACAGAACAGAGTCACACGTTTAGAAAACAGACTATGTCTACTTAACGGGAAAGGTGAGGTGGGGTGATGCATAAAACAAGGGTTTCAAATTAGCTCAGATACCGTTCCATAAACCCAATATGTAAGAGACAAGACCTACTCCTTGCTCAGTGAACTGGACTCAACACCCCCTATTCACCGCCCAAGAATACATCTGACTAGTAAGAATCTTAAAACCTATATATTGATATCTCTCTGTAAGTGAGTCAAGTGGGTGTAAAGCGGCATAAACGCAGCAGTCAAAAGCAGCTAAACCCCATTATAAAAATCAATTACTTTTCAAAACCCGTGAAACAAAGACAGTGAAAGAGAGAGAAATTCTTACAAAATTCGTTCAGGGGCTGTGATGCCACCTGGATTGACCATATCTAGACCCACAGCTGATTGAGACATAAGGGTGGACACTCTTGGGGCTGAGAGGTTTGGTGAGGTTGGGTGAGCAAACGCAGACCCTTTAAAGAAATACGGCGTGGTACCCATCCCATGGGTCCCAAATCTCCAGGTTCAAGGGCATCGTCCTACACTGAAAACATTCATGAGAAACCCCGAAGATGGTACACCGTGTGATCGGGAAAGGTTGCTAAAACGCACCTCATTTCTCATCTCCTTGTGCTCCGGTTCGCCATTCCAGCCGCTTTACTAGCAATCTCCCTCCTTGGAGAATCACACCTTTATCTTCCTGTTCCGTACAGGTTGCAATTTGTCCTGAGGATGAACGGGAAGAGGGGGAACCAATGAGAGACTAGCTCTAGGTGTTGGGACAGGCACAGGTCACTCTATTTTCCCATCAGGAAGAAGAATTAACCACAGGCTCAGCCTGCCGCCTGGAACCAGAATACGGCCTGAAGCAATCCTGCGCTTTTGCGGCCAGCTCCCAAGAAAGTGAGTTGAAGAATGGAGCTCAGGGGCACTGCAATTCACAAACCTGCAGACTTAGAAATGAGAACTCTCGTCCACAAATATATTGAGGGAAGGCAACGAAGAGGATTTGAAAGCAAGGCAGAATTGCAGGAAACAGATTTCAGGAGGTAGATTCGAATCGCCTTTAAAGCACAGGAAAAGCGGCAAAACCTCGACAATGATGCCCTTGGCCAAAAAGGGCGTATGCGTTTTTCCTGAATATATTCAGGAAAAAACGCATACGCCCTTTTTGGCCAACCAAGCAACCTGGAAAGGCAAATCAGCGCTACAAAGAAGTCTCGCTTCCCATCGGTCAAAAGGGCCATGCTGAATAAAGTGTCAAAACCAGAAATGCAGGACAGGCCATGGAGAAATGCGAGCCTTGTTACGCTGATGGGCGGGATGTAAATTGCCAACAGCCACTCTGGAGAAGTGTACGGTGTGTCCTGAAACATCTAAAAAACTCAGCTTAGAGAGCATAGGGCACTTCCACTCATGGGCGTATAAATTGGGAAAACTAAAAATCAGCAAGACACAGGCACCCCAAAGTTTTGGGCTACTCTGTTGACAAGAACCTCCACTTCGTTACACCTTAAATATCCCAGGAAAGAGAAGAATGGATAAAGAAGATGTGGTCCTTATATACAATGGAATATCACTCAGCCATGAAATCAATGTCATAAGGCTAGTAGCAGCATGATGAGTGGATTTAGGTATGACGATTCTAAGTGAAATAAGTCACACAGAAAAAGACACTTATCATGAGATATCACTTATAGAGGGAATGTAAAAACCGCTACCCTTGAACTGAATTACAAAACAGAACAGAGTCACACGTTTAGAAAACAGACTATGTCTACTTAACGGGAAAGGTGAGGTGGGGTGATGCATAAAACAAGGGTTTCAAATTAGCTCAGATACCGTTCCATAAACCCAATATGTAATAGACAAGACCTACTCCTTGCTCAGTGAACTGGACTCAACACCCCCTATTCACCGCCCAAGAATATATCTGACTAGTAAGAATCTTAAAACCTATATATTGATATCTCTCTGTAAGTGAGTCAAGTGGGTGTAAAGCGGCATAAACGCAGCAGTCAAAAGCAGCTAAACCCCATTATAAAAATCAATTACTTTTCAAAACCCGTGAAACAAAGACAGTGAAAGAGAGAGAAATTCTTACAAAATTCGTTCAGGGGCTGTGATGCCACCTGGATTGACCATATCTAGACCCACAGCTGATTGAGACATAAGGGTGGACACTCTTGGGGCTGAGAGGTTTGGTGAGGTTGGGTGAGCAAACGCAGACCCTTTAAAGAAATACGGCGTGGTACCCATCCCATGGGTCCCAAATCTCCAGGTTCAAGGGCATCGTCCTACACTGAAAACATTCATGAGAAACCCCGAAGATGGTACACCATGTGATCGGGAAAGGTTGCTAAAACGCACCTCATTTCTCATCTCCTTGTGCTCCGGTTCGCCATTCCAGCCGCTTTACTAGCAATCTCCCTCCTTGGAGAATCACACCTTTATCTTCCTGTTCCGTACAGGTTGCAATTTGTCCTGAGGATGCACGGGAAGAGGGGGAACCAATGAGAGACTAGCTCTAGGTGTTGGGACAGGCACAGGTCACTCTATTTTCCCATCAGGAAGAAGAATTAACCACAGGCTCAGCCTGCCGCCTGGAACCAGAATACGGCCTGAAGCAATCCTGCGCTTTTGCGGCCAGCTCCCAAGAAAGCGAGTTGAAGAATGGAGCTCAGGGGCACTGCAATTCACAAACCTGCAGACTTAGAAATGATAACTCTCGTCCACAAATATATTGAGGGAAGGCAACGAAGAGGATTTGAAAGCAAGGCAGAATTGCAGGAAACAGATTTCAGGAGGTAGATTCGAATCGCCTTTAAAGCACAGGAAAAGCGGCAAAACCTCGACAATGATGCCCTTGGCCAAAAAGGGCGTATGCGTTTTTTCCTGAATATATTCAGGAAAAAACGCATACGCCCTTTTTGGCCAACCAAGCAACCTGGAAAGGCAAATCAGCGCTACAAAGAAGTCTCGCTTCCCATCGGTCAAAAGGGCCATGCTGAATAAAGTGTCAAAACCAGAAATGCAGGACAGGCCATGGAGAAATGCGAGCCTTGTTACGCTGATGGGCGGGATGTAAATTGCCAACAGCCACTCTGGAGAAGTGTACGGTGTGTCCTGAAACATCTAAAAAACTCAGCTTAGAGAGCATAGGGCACTTCCACTCATGGGCGTATAAATTGGGAAAACTAAAAATCAGCAAGACACAGGCACCCCAAAGTTTTGGGCTACTCTGTTGACAAGAACCTCCACTTCGTTACACCTTAAATATCCCAGGAAAGAGAAGAATGGATAAAGAAGATGTGGTCCTTATATACAATGGAATGTCACTCAGCCATGAAATCAATGTCATAAGGCTAGTAGCAGCATGATGAGTGGATTTAGGTATGACGATTCTAAGTGAAATAAGTCACACAGATAAAGACACTTATCATGAGATATCACTTATAGAGGGAATGTAAAAACCGCTACCCTTGAACTGAATTACAAAACAGAACAGAGTCACACGTTTAGAAAACAGACTATGGCTGCTTAACGGGAAAGGTGAGGTGGGGTGATGCATAAAACAAGGGTTTCAAATTAGCTCAGATACCGTTCCATGAACCCAATATGTAATAGACAAGACCTACTCCTTGCTCAGTGAACTGGACTCAACACCCCCTATTCACCACCCAAGAATATATCTGACTAGTAAGAATCTTAAAACCTATGTACTGATATCTCTCTGTAAGTGAGTCAAGTGGGTGTAAAGCGGCATAAACACAGCAGTGAAAAGCAGCTAAACCCCATTATAAAAATCAATTACTTTTCAAAACCCGTGAAACAAAGACAGTGAAAGAGAGAGAAATTCTTACAAAATTCATTCAGGGGCTGTGATGCCACCTGGATTGACCATATCTAGACCCACAGCTGATTGAGACATAAGGGTGGACACTCTTGGGGCTGAGAGGTTTGGTGAGGTTGGGTGAGCAAACGCAGACCCTGTAAAGAAATACGGCGTGGTACCCATCCCATGGTTCCCAAATCTCCAGGTTCAAGGGCATCGTCCTACATTGAAAACATGCATGAGAAACCCCGAAGATGGTACACCGTGTGATCGGGAAAGGTTTCTAAAACGCACCTCATTTCTCATCTCCTTGTGCTCCGGTTCGCCATTCCAGCCGCTTTACTAGCAATCTCCCTCCTTGGAGAATCAGCACCTTTATCCTCCTGTTCTGTACAGGTTGCATTTGTCCTGAGGATGCACGGGAAGAGGGGGAACCAATGAGAGACTAGCTCTAGGTGTTGGGACAGGCACAGGTCACTCTATTTTCCCATCAGGAAGAAGAATTAACCACAGGCTCAGCCTGCCGCCAGGAACCAGAATACGGCCTGAAGCAATCCTGCGCTTTTGCGGCCAGCTCCCAAGAAAGCGAGTTCAATCACGGAGCTCAGGGGCACTGCAATTCACAAACCTGCAGACTTAGAAATGATAACTCTCGTCCACAAATATATTGAGGGAAGGCAACGAAGAGGATTTGAAAGCAAGGCAGAATTGCAGGAAACAGATTTCAGGAGGTAGATTCGAATCGCCTTTAAAGCACAGGAAAAGCGGCAAAACCTCGACAATGATGCCCTTGGCCAAAAAGGGCGTATGCGTTTTTTCCTGAATATATTCAGGAAAAAACGCATACGCCCTTTTTGGCCAACCAAGCAACCTGGAAAGGCAAATCAGCGCTACAAAGAAGTCTCGCTTCCCATCGGTCAAAAGGGCCATGCTGAATAAAGTGTCAAAACCAGAAATGCAGGACAGGCCATGGAGAAATGCGAGCCTTGCTACGCTGATGGGCGGGATGTAAATTGCCAACAGCCACTCTGGAGAAGTGTACGGTGTGTCCTGAAACATCTAAAAAACTCAGCTTAGAGAGCATAGGGCACTTCCACTCATGGGCGTATAAATTGGGAAAACTAAAAATCAGCAACACACAGGCACCGCAAAGTTTTGGGCTACTCTGTTGACAAGAACCTCCACTTCGATACACCTTAAATGTCCCAGGAAAGAGAAGAATGGATAAAGAAGATGTGGTCCTTATATACAATGGAATATCACTCAGCCATGAAATCAATGTCATAAGGCTAGTAGCAGCATGATGAGTGGATTTAGGTATGACGATTCTAAGTGAAATAAGTCACACAGAAAAAGACACTTATCATGAGATATCACTTATAGAGGGAATGTAAAAACCGCTACCCTTGAACTGAATTACAAAACAGAACAGAGTCACACGTTTAGAAAACAGACTATGGCTGCTTAACGGGAAAGGTGAGGTGGGGTGATGCATAAAACAAGGGTTTCAAATTAGCTCAGATACCGTTCCATAAACCCAATATGTAAGAGACAAGACCTACTCCTTGCTCAGTGAACTGGACTCAACACCCCCTATTCACCGCCCAAGAATATATCTGACTAGTAAGAATCTTAAAACCTATGTATTCATATCTCTCTGTAAGTGAGTCAAGTGGGTATAAAGCGGCATAAACACAGTACTGAAAAGCAGCTAAACCCCATTATAAAAATCAATTACTCTTCAAACCCCGTGAAACAAAGACAGTGAAAGAGAGAGAAATTCTTACAAAATTCGTTCAGGGGCTGTGATGCCACCTGGATTGACCATATCTAGACCCACAGCTGATTGAGACATAAGGGTGGACCCTCTTGAGGCTGAGAGGTTTGGTGAGGTTGGGTGAGCAAACGCAGACCCTTTAAAGTAATATAGCGTGGTACCCATCCCATGGGTCCCAAATCTCCAGGTTCAAGGGCATCGTCCTACACTGAAAACATGCATGAGAAACCCCGAAGATGGTACACCGTGTGATCGGGAAAGGTTGCGAAAACGAACCTCATTTGTCATCTCCTTGTGCTCCGATTCGCCATTCCAGCCGCTTTACTAGCAATCTCCCTCCTTGGAGAATCAGCACCTTTATCCTCCTGTTCCGTACAGGTTGCAGTTTGTCCTGAGGATGCACGGGAAGAGGGAGAACCAATGAGAGACTAGCTCTAGGTGTTGGGACAGGCACAGGTCACTCTATTTTCCCATCAGGGAGAAGAATTAACCACAGGCTCAGCCTGCCGCCAGGAAGCAGAATACGGCCTGAAGCAATCCTGCGCTTTTGCGGCCAGCTCCCAAGAAAGCGAGTTGAAGAATGGAGCTCAGGGGCACTGCAATTCACAAACCTGCAGACTTAGAAATGAGAACTCTCTTCCACAAATATATTGAGGGAAGGCAACGAAGAGGATTTGAAAGCAAGGCAGAATTGCAGGAAACACATTTCAGGAGGTAGATTCGAATCGCGTTTAAAGCACAGGAAAAGCGGCAAAACCTCGACAGTGATGCCCTTGGCCAAAAAGGGCGTCTGCGTTCTTTCCTGAATAAATTTTGGAAAAAACGCAGATGCTCTTTTTGGCCAACTAAACAAGTGGGCAATGCAAATCAGCATTACAAAAATGTCTCACTTCGCATTGGTCAAAAGGCCCATGCTGAAAAAGTGTAAAACCCAGAAATGCAGGACAGGCCATGGAGAAAAGGGAGCCTTGTTTTGCTGATCGGCGGGATGTCAATTGCCACCGGCCACTCTTGAGAAGTGTATGCTGTATCTTAAAACTTCTAAAAAAGAGAGCTACAGAGCATACAGCACTTCCCCTCATGGGCGCATATCTTGGGAAAACCAAAAAATCGACAAGACACAGGCACCCCAAAGTTTAGGGCTGCTCTGTTTAGAAATGCCTCGATTTGGGTACAACTTACATGTCCTTGGAAGGAAAAAGTGGATAAAGAAGATGTGGTACTTACGTACAATGGAATATTACTCAGCATTTAAATCAATGAAATAAGGCCAGTGGCAGCAACTCGTGGAGACTGAGGTACGATCATTCTAAGTGACATAAGTCAGACATAAAAAGAGACTTATCATAAGGTATCACTTATAGATAGTATCTAAAAATGCCTTCACATGAACGCAATTACAAAACAGAAACGGAGTCACACATTTAGAAAACACACTTATGGCTGCTAAAGGAGAAAGGTGGGGCGGGGTGATGCATAAACCAGGAGGTTGAAATTAGCACAGATACGGTTCCATAAACAAAATAGGTATTCGACAGGACCTACTCTATAGCTCAAAGAGCTGGACTCAGCACACTGTTGTCACCAGAAAAGGATATATAAGACTGGTAAGAATCTGTAAAAGAATTTATTGATGTCTCTCTTTAAGTGAATCAAGTGGATAGATGTAGAGCAGGAAGAAACACAGTATTGAAAATCAGCTATACCCCATTATAAAATTAAATAACAAGAACAAAATAAAGACAGTGAGAGAGAGAGAGAAATTCTTACAAAATTTGTTCAAGGGCTGTGATGCAACCTGGACTGACCATATGTAGACACAGAGCTGGATGGGATCTAAGGCTCTACACTCGTTGGTCTGAGAGGCTTCGTGAGGATGGGACAGCAAATGCATCACTTTTAGAGTAATACTGCCTGGCCCCCATTCCATGGGTCCCATACCTCCAGGTGCAGGGGACCCTTCCTACAGCTAAAACATGCATGGCACATCCAGAGGATGGTACACCGTCTGATCGGGAAGAGTTTGGAAAAGTCACCTCATCTCCACGTCTCCTGGTATTCGGGTTCCCCAGCTCCTTTCCTTAGAGCCTCCCCACTTTGGGAAGGCAGCACACTCAACAGCCGGTTTTGCACGGCCTGGAATTTTCCGGTGAAGAAGGGGAATGGCAGGATGGAATGAGACACAAGCCTTAGATGTTTGGACAGGCATATGCTACTCTAGTTTCCTACCTGGGAGAAGAATTTCCCTATCCTTCAGGTGCCCCAGTAACTGGAATGGGTCTGTAGAAATCCTGCCCCTTTGTGTCTGCTTCCCTAAACAAGTTGAAAACCGGTGCTCAGGGGCACTGCAATTCACAAACATGCAGGGTTGTAATTGACACCTCTAATGGAGTCATTTCTTGAGCCAAGTATTCGTAAAGGCCTTGTAAGCAAGGCAGAATTGCAGGAAAGGGATTTCAAGGGGTAGTTTGCACTCGTCATTAAAGCACAGGCAAAGCTGCTGAACATCGCCAATGATGCAGTTTGCCAAAAAGGCCGTATGCGTTATTCCTTAATCTATTCAGGAAAAACCCTTACTCCATTTTTGGCCAACAAAACAGGCGGGCAATGTAAATTAATATTACAAAGAGATATCACTTCGCACCAGTCAGAATGGCCAACCTCACAAACTGTAAAACCTGAAATGCAGGACAGGGCGTGGAGAAAAGGGAACCCTGACAAGCTGATGGTGGGAATGTAAATTGCTAACAGCCACTCTGGAGAAGTGGGTGGTGATTCCTTAAAAATCTAAAAACCAGAGCTTCAGAGCATATGGCGCTTCCACTCCTGGGCCTGTATCTTGGAAAAAACGTAAATTGACAGGACCCAGGCACTCTAAAATTTATGCAGCCCTGTTTACAAGAGCCTCTACTCGGAAGCTACCTAAAAGTCCTTGGAAGGAAGAATGGATAAAGAAATTATGGTAGATATGTACAATGGAATATTACTCAGCCATGAAGTGAATGAAAGAAGGCCATTTAGGGCCACTCAGAAGGACCTACATACATTCATACTAAGTGTCATAAATCAGGCAATGAAAAATATCATATGATATTACTTATCGGTGGAATCTAAACATTGATAGAAAGGTACTGTCTTACAACACAGAAACAGAGTCCCAGACTTAGAACACAAACTTATGGTTACCAAACTGGAAAGGTGTGTTGGAGGCATAAATCATGAGGTTGGAGTTAGTATATACATATTTACAGAGAGAAAACTTGTAATCAACATGGACCTGCTGTAGAGCACTTGGAACTCTTCTCAACACCCTTTAGTAACCTCAATGGGAAAATAATTCTAAAAAGAATATATAGTTATCTCTGTATAAATGAATCATGTTGGTGTATGACAAAAATGAACACAACATGATAAATCAACTATATACTCCATTATAAATTTAAAGTTAAATTAAAGAAAAGAAAAATGATCACTAAATTTGTTTAGTCGCAGTGAACGTACTAGTGTCACATCCCTGGACACAGACACAATTTGGTCCCAAGGCTGGACTGTTGTGGGCCTGAGGACCTCGGGAGGATATGCCAGCTAATTCGCCCCCCTTGAACATGTAGTACCTGGTCCCCTCTGCATGGGATCACTATCTCCAGATCTAAGTGTGCCCTCATACTACTAAACCAACCCTCTGACACCCAAAGGATGGTGGACTCTCTGGGCTGGATGACATTTGGAAAATCACCTGCTCTCAACATATCCTGGTGTTTGGGTTCCGACCTCCTGACTCCTTCGTAAGGGTCATCCCACTCTACAAGACAGCACCCTCAACAGCTGATTTTGCAGGGGTTTATACTTGTTCGGGGGATGAAGGGTAAGGGGGAAGAAGGAATGGGACAGAAGCCCTTACATGTTTGGTCAGGCACATTCCACTCTAATTTAATACCCAAGAACAGGACTTGCCCTACATCTAAGGTTGTGTCAGTAACCAGAGAGGGACAGTAGAAATCCTGCCGCCTTCTGTTTCCCATAACAACAATTCTAAAACTGGACCTTATACGCACTTCATATTCACAATGCCTGGGGAGCTGTAAATGACAACAGCCCTCAAAAAATGTCTTGGGGTAGGTAATCGAAGTAGACTTCAAAACAAGGCAACCTTTCAATAACCCTTTTTCAAGGGATAAATCTTACTGACACTGTTCCAAAAAAAAAGCACATATGAAGATACTCACCATTGCTTTATGTTAGACAAATGCAAATCAGATGTACAAAGAAGTATCACCTGGAACCACTCAGAATAGCCATCATCACAATGTCTACAAACAAGAAATGCTTCAGAGGCTGTGGAAAAAAGAGAAACCTACTACTTATTTTTTTTTTTTAATCTGCCTTGGCTCTTCGTTGCTGTGCGCGGCTTTTCTATAGTTGCAGCAAGCGGGGGCTACTCATCGTTGTGGTACGAAGCCTTCTCTTTGTGGTGGCTTCTCTTGTTGTGGAGCACAAGCTGTAGGCACACAGGCTTCAGTAGTTGTGGCTCGTGGGCTCTAGAGCGCAGACTGAGTAGTTGTGGTGCACGGGCTTACTTGTTCTGTGGCATGTGAGATCTTCCCGGGCCAGGGCTCGAACCTGTGTCCCCTGAACTGGCAGGCAGATTCTTAACCACTGCGCCACCACTTCTATGCTATCGGTGGCAATGCCAATTGGTAACAGCCACTATGGAGCACAGAATGGAGGTTACCAGAGTAAGGGGAGGTGGGAGGGATAAATTGGAAATTGGGATTGACATATACACACCACTATATATAAAAGAGATAACAAATAAGGGCTTACTGTATAGCACAGGGAACTCTACTCAATACTCTGTAATGACCTGTATGGGAAAGGAATCCAAAAAGGATTGGATATATGTATAACTGCTTCACTGTGCTGTGCAGCAGAAAGTAACACAACATTGTAAATCAACTCTATTCCAAAAAAATTGAAATTGAAATGAAATGAAGTAAAATAAAATAAAATAGAGCTACCAGATGATCCAGCAAGTTCACTCCTGTGTGCATATCTGGAGGAAAGCATAAATCGAAAAGACACATCTTCCCCAATGTTCACTGCAACACTCTTTACAATAGCGAAGACAAGGAAGCAACCAAAATGTCCATCAACATATGAATATAGGTAAAGAATATGTGATACATACATATAATGGAATATGACTCAGCCATAAAATAGAAGAAAATAATGCCAGTTGCAGTAACATGGATGGACCTAGAGATGATTGTACTAAGTGAAGTAAGTCAGACAGAGTAAGACAAATATTGGATGATATCACTTCTAGGTGGAAGCTAAAAATTGATACAAATGAACTAACTTACAAAAGAGAGGCAGACTCACAGACCTGGAAAACAAACTTATGGTTACCAAAGGGGAGAGGTGAGGGGTAGGGATAAATCAGGAGCTTGGGGTAAACATACGAATACTACTATATATAACAGATAAGCAACAAGGACCTACTGTATAGCACAGGGAGCTCTACTCAGTATTCTGGGAATACCGTTATCAGAAAAGAATCTGAAAAAGAATGAATATATGCATATGTGTAACTGAATCACTTGCTGTGCAGCTGAAATGAGCACAACATTGTAAATCAACTATACTCCAATAAAATTTAAATTTCAAAATAAAGAAAATCACCTATATTTCAAAAGAAAAAAAAAAGAATTCCCATCTCTTTATATGGCTTGATAGCTTACTTTTTTAGTGCTCAATATTATCCCATTCCCAGAATATATTAATACTATATCATTTCATTCACCTATTGGAGGACACCTTAGTTTCATTCACATTTTGGCAATATTGAATTAGGTGCTATAAATATCCATATGCAGGTTTTCCTCTGGAAGTATGTTTTAAACTACTTTCAGTAAATATCCATGAGAACACTTGACGGATTGTACAGTAAGGGAATGCTCAATATTCTAGCAAGTGTCAATCAGACTACCAAAGTAGCTGTGTTATTTTTCATTTCCACCAATGACAAATGACATTTCCTATTGTTCCACATCTCCTACAGAATTTGTTCTTGTCATTGTTCACATTTTAGCCATTCTAAGTGTTACATAGTGGTATGTAATTGTATTTTTAATTTGCTTTTTCATGGCAGCATGTAATCTGGATTATTCTTCTGTATACTTATATGCATAGTGTCTATTTTCTTTGGTGAGGTGTCCATAAAGTTTATTGGTCCACATTTTATTTAGGTTGCTTTCATTTTTTTCTACCCAATCTGTATTTGTTTTGTTGATTTTCGTGCCTTATTGCATTAACAAGGACTTGGAGTAAAATATGGAAAAGGAGTCATGAAAGGGGACATCCTTGCTTTTACCTGAACTTAGTGGAAAAGCTTCATGGTTTTGACCATTAATCATGATGTAAGATAAAAGTTTCCTGTAAATCTTTGTTATCAACTTGAGAAAGCTCCAGTCTATTTCTTCAACTGAGAGTTTTTATGAAGAATGGGTGTTAGATTTTTTCAAAGGTCTTCTGAATCTATTGATATGCTAATGATTGTCTTCAAGGTGTTGATATGATGGATATAATTATTTGATTCTAGAATGTTGAACCAGCCTTTCATACCTGGGATTATTTCCTCTCATTCATGATATAAAATTCTCTCAAAATATTGTTGGATTCGATTTGGTAATATTTTGTTGAGGATTTTTGCATTGATGTTCCTGAGAGATACTGGTCAGTTTTCTTTACTATTCATATGTTCTTCTAAGTTTGGATGTTGTGGATTTAGTGTCAGACATTCATTTGGGGAGATTCTCAGTCATTTTTAAAAATATTTTCTGTTCTTTATTATCTTTATTCTCCTCCTGCTATACCCATTATGTATAGGTCACAGCATTTTTCATTGTTCCACAATTATTGATTACTCTGTTCTGCTGATTTCTTTCCTGCCCATTTTCTCTTTTCTTTTGAGATTTAAAGGTTTCTCCTGATATGTCTTCAAGCTCACAGATATTTCTCCTCAGCCAGCTCTTTGACTGCTAGAACAAAATACGAGAGACTTGGTATTTTATAAACAACAGATTATTTTGGTTTTCTCATAATTGCTGAGGCTGAAAAGTTCAAGAACAAGTAACCAGGGGCTTCCCTGGAGGTGCAGTGGTTAAGAATCTGCCTATCAATAAAGGGGACAAGGGTTCGAGCCCTGGTCCAGGAAGATCCCACATGCCATGGAACAACTAAGCCCGTGCACCACAAATACTGAGCCTGTGCTCTAGAGTCCACAGGCCACAACTACTGAGCCTGTGAGCCACAACTACTGAAACCCACACGCCTAGAGCCCATGCTCCGCAACAAGAGAAGCCACTCAATGAGAAGCCCGCGCACCGCACCAAAGACCCAACACAGCCAAAAAAATAATTAATTAATTATCTAATTATTTTTTTAAAAAAAAGAACAAGTTGCCAGCTGACAGTGTCTGGCGAGGGACCAATTTCTGGTTCATAATGTGGGTCTTCTCGCTCGGCAATGAAATCATGGAATGGTCATAAGATCTTCTGTGTGCTACATTTATCAGGTCACTAATCCCATGTTTGAGGTCTCTGGCCTCATAACCTAATCACCTCCCAAAAGCCCCACCTCCTAATACCATCAACATGGGAGCTGGGTTTCAAAATTTTAAAATTAGAGGTACAAAATATTTACACCATAACAGGGACCACAGAGTTAACTGATTTTTCCTTTCATGTTAAAGGTTTGCACATTTATATTTATTATATAATCCCAAAACGCTTGTTTTTTTTTTATAAGATTCTTTTTCCGTATACGCCAGTACAGACCACTGAGTAGAGTTCCCTGTGCTATAAAGCAGGTCTTTATCTATTTTATATATAGTAGTGTGTATAAGTCAGTCCCAATCTCCCAATTTATCCCTTCCCCACTTATCCCCTGGTAACCATAAGTTTGTTTTCTATATCCATGATTCTATTTCTGTTGTGTAAATAAGTTCATTTGTACCTGTTTTTTTTTCTTTTTTAGATTCCTCATATAAGCAATATCATATGATATCTGTCTTTCTGTGTCTGACTTGCTTCACTCAGTATAACAATCTCGAGGTCCATCCATGTTGCTACAAAACCCTTAATTGTTAAGGATAACTCTCAATTTTTCCCAGTATCATCAGCAATTCTTTCTGGCAGACACGTGATAACACTTTTTAAACAGGGATATTGAGACCAAGGCTCCTGACCTGCAAACAGACAAAACATCATTCATATAGTGAAAACTTTGCAAATCAAAGGATGAAAGCACTTGGTCTAAATCCCTTTGCACCCACTGCTGACAGAGGGCAGAGGAGTTTGACTCACTAATCTTCCTTACGTGCACTTCTTCCTAATGGGGTATTCCATCTAAAACTTATAAGAAGCGGGGATGTATCATGGAACACACCAATCGCTACTACAGATTCTGAAGCAGCAAAAAAAAAAAAACAAAAACAAAAACAAAACATGATGAATCCATCCAAAGGGTTCTGTCCACATTGTTACAATAGTTTCCCTCACACTGCGAACCCTTTTCAAACCCTATCACTTGAACCTATTTTTATTTTTTTCAACAAAAATAATGTTAATCTGCAGTCAGACACTCCAGTAATATTACACTATCCCTTGTGCAAGTATGTAGGGATTTGAGGAGCTATGGGAGGCCACCATGAGAGGTTGCCTAGAGTAATTAGGACATTTCATTTAATGTTGGTTCTTCTCCCTAAGATGTCTGCTATCCTCTTCTTTTTGTAGCTACTAGCATTGAGAAAGTGATCAAGATGAGGCCCTTCTCTTTTACTGCCCATGAATGCAACTGTGATTAACCCCACAGAACTTGGTGCTTCCAGAATCCCCTGAACCTACTGACCCTCCATGCATGGCATGACATAGATAAGGATGGTGACGTGTATCCTTGTATAGAGCATGTTATAAAATGTTTGACTCTTCCCTTCCTCATAATTCCAAAGAATAGATTTCTTTGGATTTCTGCTTAATGCTGCTGGAGTTGGTACATAAGTTGAGGGAGGTATCAGGGCACACCAAAAGAGAGGGTAACTGCACAGAAAATACAAGCAGGTACATTTCTGTGTAGTTTCAAGCAGCTTATTTGCTATATCAACCATGGTGACATGTTGACCCTTCCTCTTTCTACTAGTAGTACAACAAACATAAAGGATATTTAGGCTGCTTGTTTTATCCCCACCTCTCACAATTGATCTGCATTAACATATAGGACAATGAAGGGCCCTTTCTACCATCTTAACCAATATTTGAGAACTAGAAAATGTCCAGATTTTGGGGGGTTTATTTTCATATTCCCCAATCAGGCCTATGAAGGAATCTTACCTATTGTGTTTAATGAAGTCATATCTCTGACGGCATCCCATCATCAACAAAACTGGAAAGAAATTTGAAGGGTCTTCGATTTTACCATATTTGAAATAACAATATTTTAGCCTGACACGTTTTTGGATTTTAGAAAAAAATATTTTAAATGAGACAAAAAATCATTTTTATGACACAAAAAGACAGCAATAGTTTTATATTTTTATCTGTTCCACTTGCACACAAGTGTCTCATGGGGTTATGTAAAGCTCTCCTGTTGGGTGCTGTGCATGGTGCAAGTATGGATTAAAGCTTAGGAATCTTAAGCTTCAGTCACCTGAAACATTTAAATTAGGATGCAAGCAATCCTGTCCAACATTTGAAAAGAGCAAGACACTCTCTTTATTTTATTTGTTAGGTAATTAATCTGTCTTTTCCCCAAGGAGAGAAACAAGTGGCATCTTCCATCAATGTGTTGCACAAATATCTTTGAACAGAGAGTGCAAGCAGAGGCTGATACAGGATGTGAAAAAAAAAAAAATGAGAGACCCTCTTGTGGCATTTTCTCCTAACTTATTGCAATCTCCCATTTAAAATGTGGGAATAATCAATCTTCTGAGGAAAAAGGCCCAAGGAAGGTTTTTGCTTCTGTGGAATAATGGGATTGCTAAAGATTTCAGGAGGCAAGACGAGTTAGTGAGAATGACCATGAGAAATCAGAGAAAAGTCAGATCCATGGATGAAGTGATGTTTACCACTGTGAATCAATGAGAAGTAGGAGCAAAGGAAAAGAAAGCTGATACAACATTTTCTGAATAAATGTAACCTTTCAGCTGTCATAGAAAAATTAATACTCACTATGATACAACATATTTAGTTTAGAAAGTTAACTTAAATTTAAAGCTTAATAATTACATTTATTGAAGAAATGAAAACATATTTGTGGTTTAGAATAAATAATGTGCTCTGCTACAGGTAAGAAGACTACATAAATCAATAGAAATAAGACTAAATAAATAAAGAGGAAAATAACAAATTAGATGTTATTAACATTAAAAACTGACACTCATCTAATGAAAGAGAAGGAGAGACAGAAAGAGAGAAGAACTCATCTCAAGCATGTATTAAAAACTCCTAAATAAGAAGTCTTCAGATGTTAAAAAAAAAAAAGGAAGTCTTCAATAAGAAGATAATGGAATAGCAAAATGGGGGAAATATACCAAAAGATATTTCAAAAAAGAGAGTACAGAATGTTAAGTAAACATATCAAAAGATGCTTGGCTTCTTAGTAGTCAATTAAATGCAAAAGCGTGATACCTGGAATTATCACTCACCAACCAGAAAGTTCAGATGAAAATGACAGGTATTATCAAGTTTGACAAGAATGTGTATAATCCTTGAATCTCATTCACTGCTGCTGAAGATGAAAAATCATACAAATGTTGTGAAAATATTTAGAAATATCTAAAAAGATAAACACAAGAAAGCTATGACTCGAACATTTTACTACTACGTGTATACTGAACAATAATTTATACACACATCACCAAAGCTCAAGTTCTAGAATTTATATACCAGTGCTGTTCTCAATAGACACAAACTGAAAATCACTCATATTGTAATACATATTGGAATAAATTAATTAATAGTTAAATATTTACATTATGGAATCCTATGCAACAGTGGCAATGCATGATCACAGCAATAGACAACCATATAGGCATATTCACAAACAACATAAAATAAAACAGCCCAATCCAAAAGTGATTTTACTGTGCCATAACATTTATATAAAATACAAAATACAGGTAAAGTTATCTTTTTGTTAGATACCAGAACAATATTAAACCTTAAGGGGAGTCACTAGAATGGGACCAGGGGGCCTCTGAGTATCTGGCAATTTTCTGTGTCTTTATCTAGAAGCTATGTTTAGAGTGTATTCAGATGCTGAATTTTCTGAAATTTGTCATTTCCTTACAAACCATGCATGTTTTTCGTTGTTTTTTATACATAACAAAAACTAAAAAAGATAGACCAGGGAAGGTAATTGTATTAGCACTTTAATATCCATGCTTTTCAAGGTGGAAGTGAAAAGTATTAAATACTTGACATTGTGATTACTTCTTAAAAGTAAGGTGAAAATTTGAGGTTAATAAATAAGACATACTTCTTCATATATAATCCTCAAAGAGGAGGGGTAGAAAGGAGTATTATTTTTTTTTTTCTTTAATACAGAATCGTTAAGATAGAAAATAATGAAAACAGACTAGGTTTAAAAAAGAGCACACTGGACTTCCCTGGTGGCACAGTGGGTAAGAATTTGCCTGCCAATGCAGGGAACAGGGGTTCCATCCCTGGTCTGGGAAGATCCCACATGCCGCAGAGCAACTAAGCCCGTGTGCCACAAGTACTGAGCCTGTGCTCTAGAGCCTGCAAGCAACAACTATTGAGCCTGCATGACACAACTACTGAAGCCCATGCACCTAGAGCCCATACTCCACAACAAGAGAAACCACCGCAAGGAGAAGCCCGTGCACCACAATGATGAGTAACCCCTGCTTCTCTAGTAACAACTGGAGAAACCCTGTGCAGCAACGAAGACCCAACACAACCAAAAATTTAAAAAATTAAATCTTTTGACTTCTGAGATGACTCACTCACGTGGCTGTAGGTAAGAGGCCTCAGTTCCTTGCCACATGGATCTCTCTTTAGGGCTGCTTGAGTGTCCTCATGACATGGCAGCTGGCTTACCCCAGGATGAGTGATCTAGCAGAAACCAAAGCAGAAGCTGCAATGTCTTTTATAACTTTGGAAGCTGCACTTTGTCATTTCTGCAATTTCTTATTAGTTAAACAGTCAACCCTTTTCAAGTGCGAGGAGCCACACTGGTACATGGAGACTGGGAGATAATTAGGGGATAATTAGGTCCATCTTGGAGGCTGGCTACCAAAGTGGCTGACTAGCCAAAGTCTGAATTTTGTTTTCTTCACTTCTGGAGAGAAAATGGTCAGTGAACCTCATTGGTGGTCTTTGAGATGTACCAAAGCTACCTCTTGCTCTCACCCCCAGCTGTGTGGCTGACAGGGTCTTGGTGCTCCAGCCGGGTGTCAAGCCTGTGCCTCTGAGGTGGGAGAGCCGAGTTCAGGACATTGGTCTACCAGAGACCTCTGGCACCTTGTAATTTCAAATGGCGAAAGCTCTCCCAGAGATATCCGTCTCAACGCTAAGACCCAGCTCCACTCAGAGACCAGCAAGATCCAGTGCTGGACATCCCATGCCAAACAACTAGCAAGACAGGAATGCAGGCCCACCCATTAGCAGAGAGGCTGCCGAAAATCACAATAAGTTCACAGACACCCCAAAACACACCACCAGATGCGGATCTGTCCACCAGAAAGACAAGATCCAGACACACCCACCAGAACACAGGCACCAGTCCTCTCCATCAGAAAGCCTACACAACCCACTGAACCAACCTTAGCCACTGGGGGCAGACACCAAATACAATGGGAACTACGAATCTGCAGCCTCTGAAAAGGAGACCCCAAACACAGTCCCCAAAGCCAAATGAGAAGACACAGAAACACACAGCAGATGAGGGAGCAAGGTAAAAACCCACCAGACCAAACAAATGTGGAGGAAATAGGCAGTCTACCTGAAAAAGAATTCAGAGTAATGATAGTAAAGATGATCCCAAATCTTGGAACTGGAATGGAGAATAGACAAGAAACGTTTAACAAGGACCTAGAAGGACTAAAGAGCAAACAAACAATGATGAACAACACAATAAATGGAATTAAAAATTCTCTAGAAGGAAACAATAGCAGAATAACTGAGGCAGAAGAATGGATAAATGACCTGGAAGATAAAATAGTGGAAATAACTACTGCAAAGCCAAATAAAGAAAAAAGAATGAAAAGAATTGAGGACAATCTGAGACATCTCTGGGAAAACATTAAACGCACCAACATTCGAATATAGGGGTCCCAGAAGTAGAAGAGAAAAAGAAAGACACTGAGAAAATATTTAAAGAGATTATAGTTGAAAACTTCCCTAATATGGGAAAGGAAATCGTTAATCAAGTCCAGGAAGCGCAGGGAGTCCCATACAAGATAAACCCAAGGAGAAACATGCCAAAACATATATTAATCAAACTATCAAAAATTAAATACAAAGAAAAAATATTAAAAGCAGCAAGGGAAAAACAACAAATAACATACAAGGGAATCCCCATAAGGTTAACAGCTGAACTTTCAGCAGAAACTCTGCAAGCCAGAAGGGACTGGCAGGACATATTTAAAGTAATGAAAGGGGAACAGCTACAACCAAGATTACTCGACCCACCAAGGATCTCGTTCAGATTCGACAGAGAAATTAAAACCTTTACAGACAAGCAAAAGCTAAGAGAATTCAGCACCACCAAACCCGCTTTACAACAAATGCTAAAGGAACTTGCCTAGGCAGGAAACACAAGAGAAGGAAAAGACCTACAATAAGAAACCCAAAACAATTAAGAAAATGGTAATAAGAACATACATATCAATAATTACCTTAAATGTAAATGGATTAAATGCTCCAACCAAAAGACATAGACTGGCTGAATGGATCTGAAAACACGACCGGTATGTATGTGGTCTACATGAGACCCACTTCAGACATAGGGACACATACAGATGGAAAGTGAGGGGATGGAATAAGATATTCCATGCAAATGGAAATCAAAAGAAAGCTAGAGTAGCAATTCTCATATCAGACAAAAAAGACTTTAAAATAAAGACTATTACAGGAGACAAAGAAGGACACTACATAATGATCAAGGGATCAATCCAAGAAGAAGATATAACAATTGCATATATTTAGGCACCCAACATAGGAGCACCTCAATACATAAGGCAAATGCTAACAGCCATAAAAGGGGAAATCGACAGTAACACAATCATAGTAGGAGCTTTAGCACCCCTCTTTCACCAATGAACAGATCATCCACAATGAAAATAAATAAGGAAACACAAGCTTTAAATGATACATTAAACAAGATGGACTTAATTGATATTTATAGGACATTCCATCCAAAAACAACAGAATACACTTTTTCTCAAGTGCTCCTGGAACATTCTCCAGGATAGATCATATCTTGGGTCACAAATCAAGCCTTGGTAAATATAAGAAAATTGAAATCGTATCAAGTATCTTTTCCGACCACAATGCTATCAGACTAGATATCAATTACAGGAAAAAAATCTGTAAAAAATGGAAACACATGGACGCTCAACAATACACTACTTAATAACCAAGACACCACTGAAGAAATCAAAGAGGAAATAAAAAAAAAATACCTAGAAACAAATGACAATGAAAACATGAAGACCCAAAACCTATGGGATGCAGCAAGAGCAGTTCTAAGAGAGAAGTTTATAGCAATACAATCCTACCTCAAGAAACAAGAAATATCTCAAATAAGCAAGTTAACCTTACACCTAAAGCAATTAGAGAAAGAAAGAAAGAAAAAAAAACAAAGTCAGCAGAGGAAAGACATCATAAAGATCAGACCAGAAATAAATGAAAAAGAAATGAAGGTAACAACAGCAAAGATCAAAAAAACTAAAAGCTGGTTCTTTGAGAAGATAAACAAAATTGATAAACCATTAGCCAGACTCATCAAGAAAAAAAGGGAGACGACTCAAATCAATAGAATTACAAATGAAAAAGGAGAAGTAACAACTGACACTGCAGACATACAAAGGATCATGAGAGATTACTGCAAGCAACTATATGCCAATAAAATGGACAACCTGGAAGAAATGGACAAATTCTTAGAAAAGCACAACCTTCCAAGACTGAACCAGGAAGAAATAGAAACTACAAACAAACCAATCCCAAGCACTGAACTTGAGACTGTGATTAAAAATCTTCCAACAAACAAAAGCCCAGGACCAGATGGCTTCACAGGCAAATTCTATCAAACATTTAGAGAAGAGTTAACACCTATCCTTCTCAAACTCTTCCAAAATATAGCAGAGGGAGGAACTCTCCCAAACTTATTCTATGAGACCACCATCTCCCTGACACCAAAACCAGACAAAGATGTCACAAAGAAAGAAAACTACAGGTCAATATCACTGATGAACATAGCTGCAAAAATCCACTGCACAATACTAGCCAACAGAATGCAACAGCGCCTTAAAAGGATCATACACCATGATCAAGTGGGGTTTATCCCAGGGATGCAAGGATTCTTCAGTACATGCAAATCAATGTGATACACCGTATTAAAAAACTAAAGGATAAAAACCATATGGTCGTCTCAATCGATGCAGAAAGTGCTTTCGACAATATTAAACACCCATTTATCATAAAAACCCTCCAGAAAGTAGGCATAGAGGGAACTTTCCTCAACATAATAAAGGCCATCTATGACAAACCCACAGCCAGCATCGTTCTCAATGGTGAAAAAGTGAAATCATTTCCCCCAAGATCAGGAACAAGACAAGGTTGCCCACTCTCACCACTATTATTCCACACACTTTTGGAATTTTTAGCTACAGCAATCAGAGAAGAAAAATAAATAAAAGGAATCCAAATCGGAAAAGAAGAAGTTAAGCTCTCACTGTTTGCAGATGACATGATACTATACATAGAGAATCCTAAAGATGCTACCAGAAACCTACTAGAGTTAATCAATGAACTGGTAAGGTCGCAGGATACAAAATTAATGTACAGATATCTCTTGCATTCCTATACACTAAAGATGAAAATTCTGAAAGAAAAATTAGGGAAACACTCCCATTTACCACTGCAACACAAAGAATAAAATACCTAGGAATAAACCTACCTAAAGAGACAAAAGACGTTTACTCAACAAACTATAAGACACTGATGAAAGAAATCAAAGATGACACAAACAGATACAGAGATATACCATGTTCTTGGATTGGAAGAATCAACATTGTGAAAATGACTCTACTACCCAACGCAATCTACAGATTCAATGCAATCCCTATCAAACTACCAATGGAATTTTTCAGAGAACTAGAACAAAAAGATTTCACAATTTGTATGGAAACACAAAAGACCCCGAACAGCCAAAGCAATCTTGAGAAGAAAAACAGAGCTGGAGGAATCAGGCTCCCTGACTTCAGACAATACTACAAAGCTACAGTAGTCAAGACAGTATGGTACTGGCACAAAAACAGAAATATAGAGCAATGGAACAGGAGAGAAAGCCCAGACATAAACCCATACACATATGGTCACCTTATTTTTGATAAAGGAGGCAAGAATATACAATGGAGAAATCACAGCCTCTTCAATAAGTGGTGCTGGGAAAACTGGACAGCTACCGGTAAAAGAATGAAATTAGAAGACTCCCTAACACCATACACAAAAATAAACTCAAAATGGATTAAAGACCTAAATGTAAGGCCAGACACTATCAAACTCTTAGAGGAAAACATAGGCAGAACACTCTATGACATCAATCACAGCAAGATCCTTTTTGACCCACCTCCTAGAAAACGGAAATTAAAAAGAAACATAAACAAATGAGACCTAAGGAGACTTAAAAGCTTTTGCACAGCAAAGGAAAACGTAAACAAGACGAAAAGGCCACCCTCAGAATGGGAGAAAATATTTGCCAACGAAGCAGCTGACAAAGGATTAATCTCCAAACTTTACAAGCAGCCCATGCAGCTCAATATCAAAAAAAAAAAAAAAAAAAAACCCAATCCATAAATGGGCAGAAGACCTAAATAGACATTTCTCCAAAGAAGATATACAGATTGCCAACAAACACATGAAAGAATGCTCAACATCACTGATCATTAGAGAAATGCAACTCGAAATTACAATGAGGTATCACCACACACAGGTAAGAATGGCCATCATCAAAAAAATCTACAAACGATAAATGCTGCAGAGGTGTGGAAAAAAGGGAACCCTCTTGCACCGTTGGTGGGAGTGTAAATTGATACAGCCACTATCGAGAACGGTATCGAGGTTCCTTAAAAAACTAAAAATAGAACTACCATATGACACAGCAATCCCACTACTGGGCATATACCTGGAGAAAACCATAATTCAAAAAGAGTCATGTTCCACAATGTTCATTGCAGCTCTATTTGCAATAGCCAGGACATGGAAGCAACCTAAGTGTCCATCAACTGATGAATGGGTAAAAAAGATGTTGCACATCTTCAATATAAAATGGAAGATTACTCAGCCATAAAAAGAAATGAAATTGAGTTATTTGTAGTGAGATGGATGGACCTAGAGTCTGTCATACAGAGTGAAGTAAGTCAGAAAGAGAAAAACAAATACTGTATGCTAACACATATATGTGGAATCTAAAAAGAAAAGGAAAAGAAACGGTTGGGAAGAACCTAGGGACAGGACAGGAATAAAGACGCAGACATAGAGAATGGACTTGAGGACATGGGGAGGGGGAAGGGTAAGCTGGGACGAAGTGAGAGAGTGGCATGGACTTATATATACTACCAAATGTAAAATAGCTAGCTAGTAGGAAACAGCTGCATAGAAGAGGGAGATCAGCTCAGTGCTTTATGACCACTTAGAGGGGTGGGATAGGGAGGGCGGGAGGGAGACGCAACAGGGAGGAGATATGGGGATATATGGATATGTATAGCTGATTCACTTTGTTCTAAAGCAGAGACTAACACACCATTGTAAAGCAATTATAGTCCAATAAAGATGTTAAAATTAAATAAATAAATAAATAAATGAATAATTTATGCCCCCCCCTCCAAATTAAATCTTTTTTAAAAATAAATAAATAAAAAAGAGCACTCAATGACATGGAACGCTAAACCTAAGTATTTTCAGTACTATAGTAAATGTAAATGGATTAATATCTCCTATTAAAGTGTAATTTTTTATATTATGTGCAACTAAATTTTTTTCACAATATACAGGTAAAATAAAAGAATTACATTAGAAAGGAGAAAACATGCCATGTATTTAAAAACAATAAAACAATAAGCATATAATATGCATCTTAGATATAAGTAGTCTTTAAGTTCAGAACAATTTGTCATTATTGTAATTAGTATTATTATACCAATTTCTTTAAAACATTTCAATACTTGTTTATTTGAAAAAATATTTTAATATTTTTTCTTCTCTCTTTTGTGGTCTAATACATGGTAAGTATTTAGCTGCTAACATAACTTAAAAATATATTTTGTTTTTTTACAGCCGAACAAAACTGAATCAAGAAGAAATAGATAACTTGAACATACTGATCACTAAAAGCAAAATAGAGGGCTTCCCTGGTGGCGCGGTGGTTGAGAATCTGCCTGCCAATGCAGGGGACACGGGTTCGAGCCCTGGTCTAGGAAGATCCCACATGCCGCGGAGCAACTGGGCCCGTGAGCCACAACTACTGAGCCTGAGCGTCTGGAGCCCGTGCTCCACAACAAGAGAGGTCACGATAGTGAGAGGCCCACGCACCGTGATGAAGAGTGGCCCCCGCTCGCTGCAACTAGAGAAAGCCCTTGCACAGAAACGAAGACCCAACACAGCCAAAATAAATAAATAAATAGAATTTTTTAAAAAATAGAATCTGTAATTTAAAAAAACTCCCTACCAACAGAAGTCCAGGATCAGATGGTTTCACAGGCAAATTCTACCAAATATAAAAAGCAGAACTTACACTGATTCTTCTCAAACTCTTCGAAAAGATTGAAGAGTAAGGAATGCTTCCAAAGACATTCTATGAAGCCACTATCACGCTGATATCAAAAACAGATGGGGAGGGGGGCTTCCCTGGTGGCACAGTGGTTAAGAATCTGTCTGCCACTGCAGGGGACATAGGTTCGAGACCTGGTCTGGAAAGATCCCACATGCCATGGAGCAACTAAGCCTGTGTGCCACAACTACTGAGCCTGCGCTCTACAGCCCACGAGCCACAACTACTGAGCCTGATAGCCACAACTGCTGAAGCCCACGCACCTAGAGCCCATGATCTGCAACAAAAGAAGCCACCACAATGAACAGCCTGCGCACCACAACGAAGAGTAGTCCCCGCTCACCACAACTAGAGAGAGCCCGAGCACAGCAACGAATGCCCAATGCATCCAAAAATAAATAAAGAAAGAAATTTACTTAAAAAAAAAAACAAATAAAACAGATGGGGACTTTTCTGGTGGTCCAGCAGTTAAGATTTCGCCTTCCAGTGCAGGGGGTGCCTGTTCGATCCCTGGTTTTGGAGCTAAGATCCCACATGCCTCACAAGCAAGAAACCAAAACATAAAACAGAAGCAATATTGGAACAAATTCAATAAAGACTTTAAAAAAAAACACAGAGAAAGACACTACCAAAAAAGAAAACTGCAGGCCAATATCGTTGACAAATATAGATGCAAAAATTCTCAACTGAATATTAGAAAACCGAATCCGACAACACATAAGAGGATCATACACCATGACCAAATTTGATTCACCCCAGTTTCACAAAGCTGTTTCAACATATGCAAATCAATCAACATGATACACCCCATCGACAAAGGAAAAACAAGAAACAAACGACCATCTCAATAGATGGCGAAAAAGCATTTGAAAAGCTTCAACATCCATTCATGGTAAAAACACTTACCAACGTGGGTACAGAGGAAACATATCTCAACATAATAAAAGCTATTTATGACAAACCCACAGCCAATATAATACTCAACGTTCATAAGCTGAAAGCCTTCCCGCTAAAATCTGGAACAAGACAAGGATGCCCACTCTCACGTCTTCTCTTCAACATAGTATTGGAAGTCCTAGCCACAACCATCAGACAAGAAAAAGAAATAAAATCTAACCAAATTGGAAGGGAAGAGGTAAAGTTGTCATTATATGCAGGTGACATGATAATATATATAAAGGAAACCCTAAAAATTCCACACAAACACTACTAGAACTGATAAACAAATTCAGCAAAGTAGCAGGATACAAGATTAACATATATAAATTGGTTGCATTTCCTGGTTTTTCTTTCTTTTTTTAAAAAATTTATTTTGGCTGCATTGGGTCTTCATTGCTGTGCACGGGCTTTCTCTAGTTGTGGCCAGTGGGGACTAGACTTTCTTGTGGTGCGCAGGCTTCTCATTGCAGTGGCTTCTCTTATTGTGGAGCACGGGCTCTAGGCATGCAGGCTTAAGTAGTTGTGGCACATGGGCTCAGTATTTGTGGCTCACTGGCTCTAGAGTGCAGGCTAAGTAGTTGTGGCACACAGGTTTAGTTGCTCCAAGGCATGTGAGATCTTCCTGCATCAGGGCTCAAACCCGTGTCCCCTGTATTGGCAGGCGGATTCTCAACCACGGAGCCACCAGGGAAGTCCCTGGTTGCATTTCTTTACACTAACAATGAAATATCAGAAAGGAAATGTAAACAAGCAATCCTTTTTTTAATGGCATCAAAAAAATAAAATGCTTAGGAATAAACCTCACCAAGGAGGTGAAAGACTTATATACTGAGAACTACAAAACATTAGTAAAGGAAGCTGAAGATGATTCAAAGAAATGGAAAGACATCCCACGCTCTTGGATGGGAGGAATTCATACTGTTAAAATGGCTATACTACCCAAAGCAATCTACAGATTTCATGTGATCCCTATCAAATTACCCATGACATTTTCCCCAGAACTAGAACAAATAATCCTAAAATGTATCTGGAACCATAAAAAGTCAGAAATGTGAACACAATCCCCAGGAAAAAGAACAAAGCAGGAGGCATAACCCTCCTAAACTTCAGAAAATACTACAAAGTTACAGTAATCAAAGCCGCATTGTATTGGCACAGAAAGAGATACATGGATCAATGGAATAGAATAGAGAGCTAAGGAATAAACCCACACACCTATGGTCAATTAATCTTTGACAGAGGAGGCAAGAATATACAATGGGGAAAAGACAGTCTCTTCAGCAAGTGGTGTTTTGAAAGTTGGAGAGCCGTATGCAAATCAGTGAAGTCAGAACATACCCTCACACCATACACAAAAATAAACTCAAAACGGCTTATATGCTTAAATATAAGATAGGACACCTTATAACTCCTAGAAGAGAACATAAGCAAAACATTCTCTGACATAAGTCATACCAAAATTTTCCTAGGTAGTTCTCCCTAGGCAGTACAAATACAGTAAGTCACCTACATACGAACCTTCAAGTTGCAAACTTTCAAAGATGCAAACGTCCATTCGCGTGTCCAATCATGTAAGTTAGTTCACGTGTCTGGCATACATTGTCACGTGCGTGCTTCCTCTATATGTGGTTGTGCTTTTGTGTACTTTACAGTACTGTATAGAGTACAGTAGTACAGTACCTTTATTTCAAGCCCAAGATGTCTGGAAGCAAGCGTAAAAGCAGAGGTGATGTAGCTGGTACTGTTAAGAAGCGCCAAGCGATAATGACGGAAACAAAAGTGAAAGTAATTGAGAGAGTAGAGCGAGGCAAAAAGATGTTAGACATCGCTCATTCTTACAATATGAATCATTCAATCATTGGCACGAATCTAAAGAACAAGGACAAGATCATGGAACATGTGAAGTCTGCTGTGCCGACGATGTTGACACAATATCCAAGAAGCATGGAAAAGTGATGGAGGAGATGGAGAAACTTCTCAGTGTGCGGATGCAGGATCAACATCAGCGCTGAGTCCTGCTCAACTTAACGCTGATTCAAGAGAAAGCTAAAAGGCTTTATGAAGACTTGAAGAAGAAACATGGCAAAGAATCAGAGGGCACATCTTTTAATGCCAGCCATGGCTGGTTTCATCGGTTCAAGGCTAGAGCCAGCCTTCACAATGTAAAAGTAAGTGGAGAGACAGCAAGTGCAGATAGGATAGCTGTCCAGGAACTTCCAGAAACACTTTGAGAAATTATTGATGATGGTGTGTATTTACCCAACCAGGTTTTTAATGTGGATGAGACACAACTGTACTGGAAGAGGATGCCAGACCGAAGTTACGTCAGTAAGGAGGAAAAGTTGATGCCGGGCTGTAAAGCAGCAAAGGATAGGCTAACTGTTGTTTGGTGGCAATGCTTCCGGTGAATTGAAGCTGAAACCTCTCTTAGTTTATCATTCACAGAACCCAAGAACCCTTAAAAACATAGCCAAGGGCTCTCTTCCTGTTGTGTGGAAGCGTAACCCCAAATCCCGGATTACACAGGCCACGTTCCAGGACTGGTTTTGCCACCACTTTATCCCAGATGTAGAGAAATATTGCTTGGAGAAGGACGTTCCAGCAAAACATTCTTTTGCTGCTCGACTATGCTCTGGGCCACCCCCCATTCATGGATGACTTTCATCCCAACGTCAAAGTACTGCATCTGTCACCAAATACTACGTTGCTCATCCAACCTATGGACCAGGGCGTTATAGCGACTTTCAAGAAATATTATTTATGTCACACTTTTTGTCAGGCAGTAAAGGTAAGTGACAAATCAGGAACAACCTAGGGACAGCTTTGGGAGGACTATAACATCTACAAGACCATAAAAAAACATTGACTTTGCATGGTGTGAGGGTATGGCGGTCACGATGAATGGGGTTTGGAAGAACCTTTGCCCACAGTTTGTTCATGATTTTTGTGGATTTGAGAAGGTAGATCAGAAGTCCGAAGAGGTCTTCAGCAACGTAGTGACCCTCAGCGAGAAGCTGGAGCTAGATCTGCAAGAGGACGATTTCGCTGAACTCCTTGCTGTGCAACATGAGGAGCTTACTGATGGAATTGGAGGCCCACAGAAAGGATGAAGAGGGACAGGAGGAAGAAAAAGTAACTGAAGAACTGAAGAGATTCACGACACAGAAAATGGCAAGGGAATCTTCGTTATCTGAGGAAGCACTGTTAGTTTTTGAGGCACAGGACCCGAACCTAGAATGGGACCCAAAGGTGGCAGCAGCCATTCAGATTGCAATCCAGTGTTACCTTGTCATCTATGATGAGAAAAAAAGAGCTACTACCCAGACATCAATGGATCATTCTTTCAAGAGGGTAGATAGAATTAAATCCAGCAAGGAACCAGAACCTTTGCCATCAACGTCAGGTATGAGTGAAATTGCAGCTTGCCCTCTGTCTCCTACTGTTGATAATCCTTCACCCCTACCATCTCCCACCTCCCCTCCCTCCTCCAATCAGTAACTCTGCTCGCCTGTTCCCTCGATGCCAGCCCGAGTATCCTAGCTGTTGTACTGTATTACTGTACTTTTCAAGTTACTGTACTGTAAGATTAAAAATGCTTTCTTTGTTTTTGTGCTTGTTTTTTATGTATTGTTTGCGTGAAAAGTATTATAAACCTATTACGGTACAATACCATACAGCCGACTGTGTAAGTTGGGTACCTAGGCGAACTTTGTTGGACTTACAAACAAATTGAACTTACAAACGCACTCTTGGAACAGAACTTGTTCATATGTAGGGGACTTACTGTAAAAGCAAAAAAGAAACAGGAACTAATCAAACTTATAAGCTTTTGCACAGCAAAGGAAACCATAATCAAAATGAAAATACAACCTATGGACTGGGAGAAAATATTAGCAAATGATGAGACTGACAAGGGCTTAATTTCCAAACTATACAAACAGCTCATACAACTCAATAACAAAATAACAAATAACTCAATGGAAAAATGGGTAGAAGACCTAAATAAACATTTCTCCAAAGAAGACATACAGAGAGCCAATAGGCACATGAAAAGGTGCTCATCATCACTAATTATTAGATAAATGCAAATCCAAATTACAATGAGGTATCACTTCACACTGATCAGAATGGTCATCATTAAAAAGAAAATCTACAATTAACAAATGCTGGAGGGGGTATGGAGAAAAGGGAACCCTTCTACACTGTCGGTGGCCATGTAAGTTGGTGCAGCCACTATGGAAAACAGTATGGAGGTTCCTCAAAAAAACTATAAAGAGAGTTGCCATATGATCTAGCAATCCCACTTGTGGACATATATCTAGACAAAACTATAATTCAAAAAGATACATGAAACCCTATGTTCATAGCAGCACTATTTATAACAGCCAAGACATGGAAACAACCTAAATGTTCATTGAAAAATGAGTGTATAAAGAAGGTGTGGTATACGTATACAAAAGATATTACTCAGACATAAAAAAGAATGAAATAATGCCATTTGCAGCAACATGGATGGACCTAGAGATAATGATACTAAGTGAAGTAAGTCAGAGAGAGAAAGACAAATACCATATAATATCACTTATATGTGGAATCGAAAACAGGACACAAATGAGCATGTCAGCGAAACAGAAACAAACACACAGATATAGAAAAGAGAGTTGTGGTTGCCAAGGAGAGAGTGAAGGAAAGATTGGGAGTTTTGGAATAGCAGAAGCAAACTATTCTACATAGGATGGACAACCCACCAAGACCTACCGTATAGCACAGGAAACTATATTCAATATCCTGTGATAAACCATAATGGAAAAGAATATATATAGATATATAGATATAGATATATAGATATAGATAGATATATATAAAACTGAATCACTTTGCTGCACAGCAGAAATTAATACAACAATGTGTAAAGGCTGCAGAGGGTGTGGAGAAAAGGGAACCCTCCTGAACTGTTGGTGGGAATGTAAACTGATACAGCCACTATGGAGAACAGTATGGAGATTCCTTAAAAGCTAAAAAATAGAACTACCATATGACCCAGCAATCCCACTACTGGGCATATACCCGGAGAAAACCATAATTCAAAAAGATACATGTACCACAATGTTCACTGTAGCACTATTTACAATAGCCAGGACATAGAAGCAACCTAAATGTCCATCGACAGATGAAGATATAAAGAAGATGTGGCACATCTATACAATGGAGTATTACTCAGCCATAAAAAGGAACAAAATTGAGTTATTTGCAGTGAGGTGGTTGGACCTAGAGTCTGTCATACAGAGTGAAGTAAGTCAGAAAGAGAAAAACAAATACCGTACGCTAACACATATATATGGAATCTAGAAAAATGGTACTGACGAACCTAGTGACAGGGCAGGAATAAAGACACAGATGTAGAGAACGGACTTAAGGACACAAGGGGCAAGGGGAGACAGGGACGTAGTGAGAGAGTAGCACTGACATATATACACTACCAAATGTAAAATAGCTAGTGGTAAGCTGCCGCATAGCACAGGGAGATCAGCTCGGTGCTTTATGTCCCCCAGAGGGGTGGGATCGGGAGTGTGGGAGGGAGGCTCAAGGGGGGGGGGGATATGGGGAATATATGTATACATATAGCTGATTCACTTTGTTGTAAAGCAGAAACTAATACAGTGTTATAAAGTAAGTATACTCCAATAAACATGTATTTAAAAAAAACCCACAACATTGTAAATCAGCTACACTTGAAAATATTTCTTAAGTGCAAACAATTTTCTGAATGTAAGTTTTACTGTGTGTGTGTGTACCACAGGTTCAATATATATGAATTATGTCAAATTGATTACATTGCTTTTCAAAATAAAGAGTTTTTGATATTTTACATCAGCCTCATGTTATAAATGCAGAAAAACTATATTATTTTTTTCTAAAGTTCAGAAATAGCCATTTTGCTCATTCGGTATGCTATAAACCATTAACTATTAAAAAGGGATTCGTGACCTCTTCCTTCCAAAGAAATATTTCTCCACTCACACAAGTTTAATAGAATGTTCCACCATGAACTGACTTCCCACCTTAGAGACACGAGATTTGCATCCTGAAATCTCTTTCTTGCAAAAATGTCCAATTATCATCCTAGCATTACAGAAAAGAAATGCTTTTTTCCAGATCTCAAATTCCATACAACTTTAGTCAAGACATCATGTATGTTTTTTTTTTTCACACACACACAGACTGTATTTTATTTTTACAAGAGATAAATCAACTGACACCAAGCACTGTAAATGGATGACCACAACAAAAGCAACAATGATTGCAATTACCAAACACGAAACACACTCATACTATGTCATAATATTGACATTCAGTCCAGTAATCCTCCACTGTAACAGCTCATTTACTTTGCAGTGAAAGACATCATGCATTTTTAAATAATCAGCACTCACCTGAGGTCTTTAAAATTCAACATAAACATAATGTTGTGTTCTCTTTCATTTACTCTGGTTCTAAGTGGTCATTTCTAAACGAAAGTATTTAAGTATGTTAACGTCATCTTATAACATCATATTTCAAATGACTACCGTGTCTCCAAAGATGAAATATGAGGAACTCACAATTAGGCTCTCCAAAGTTTTGCTCTCTGAATGTGTATGACCCTTCTGCTGAACTCCACACTGTTCATTATTCTCTGAGAATATTCTTTTTCTTGTATGGCCATCTCACATGCTCTTTCATTTCATGAAGTTTTTTCCTACAATGTTATGCCTAGTTTATTTCTGAGAATATGCATTATTTCAGAATGATATTTATAGACACAAAGACTTCTCTATAATTCCCTGAGAGTTTCAAGAACTCCTTCTTTTTTTTTTTTTTTAATACCTAGATTCTGAAGCTCTCCACAAAGCATTACTAAACTTGCATTTACATAAGTATCTACATATTAATCACACATTAATGCATTCACAATTGTATTATGATTTCTTGCTAATTTTGGAGCTGTCTTACATACCACCCTCTTGGAAATCACTTTAATATTTGCACTTAGGACTTGAAAGAGAATGGATAAATAAAAACCTGAAGAATATGAAAATACAATTTATATATTTCTCATAAAATTAGGTGATTATCTAACCTTTATCCAGAAAAAAAGAAGAGCCCAGATACTCTGCAGGCATGATCCTCGAGAATGTGTGGTCTTCCAGCAGGAAAACATGCAGTAATCCATGTGGCAGAGTTTACCTGTGACCAGCTGGGGTTAGTGACCTATGCATTCCTTACATGCAACATATCAGGAGTGGAAAAAGGGAATTTGTCCGTTGTGGCAATAAGTATAATGAAGATTTGTAGCAGGTCATGCTCATATGTTCAACACAGGTACAATCAAAAGTTTGCTCAATTCTGGTAGATCTAAGTCTGTATCTGTTACCTTGTCTTTAACGAGGAAATGTCAGAACTGACTTACCAAAAAAAAAAGTGTTTTGTTTGTTTGTTTGTTTTAATTAGAGTCACGGTGAGTAAGGCAGAGTTCAGAACAGCTAATGTGACGTAGTGATTCTCTCATCAGGAAATACAGTTTCTACTTCCCTGTTGATTCTCCACATCCTGTAGTAAGTCAAGTTTCAATGAAAGATAAATCTACAGCGTGAAAAGAAAAGAAAACTTACATGTGTTGATAGGGTCATTTTGACAGGTTTTACCACGTATGTCAGTGTTTCTGGGGATGGACACAAGCCAGAGCTCCCTACTCTGACATTTTCACTGATGTCATTCCCCTTGATCCTCAATTTGAAAGTGGATAAAAAATTTTCTATGCTTTCTTCTTTAAGAAATTAAATAAAGAATGTTTTCTAGACATGATCCTCTAATGATTTGCAGTCAGTGGTCATCAACAGAGGAAAAGCACAGAATCTCATCCCCACAGAAGGGTGACATTCAGTCAGGTAAGAAAATTCTCCCCGAAATCAGAGCTTCATCTTTAACATGCAATCAAAGGCTTTCACAGGTTCTTCATCACTCTGCACTCAGCCCTACCATATGGGATTGGCTCTGAGAATCTCACATCAGATGACTGACAAACATGTCATAGTACACTGATCTGGTACCAGATCCTGCCTCTCTTAATGATCTCCCACAGGGACATTGGAATATTCTAGGATATTTCCTGGAGCCCTCTATTCTACACAGGTACACTTCCAAGTAGAAACAGAAGCTTGGATTCTCACTGGGACCCCTGCTCTGTCCAACCAACCTCTCTAGAAATATGATGTTCTAATCTCTCCTGATTAGAACATTTCAAGGTCTCTCCCTGTGCTAATTTAGTAAAGGTAAAAGAGAAACAAGAAAGAGCAAACTATGCAGGGAGCAATATATAAGATTCCTTTACTTAACGTATTTATCTGATATACCCAAATACTGAGAAATATAGATTCATTTCATAATGTTCAAGAAAAGAGGAGGAGGAACCTCCATGCCAACAGTATATATAAAATGGAATCAATATTGCATAAGCTCCAGCTTAAGCTTAGCTACGAGGTACTAACCCTTCTCATAAGGAAGCAATAGTTCTCCATCATTTGAAGCACACTGAGGACTCAGACAGCTGGACACTGAAGGTGTAGCCTCCTCACTCGAATTCTGTACCTGCATCACAGAGCAGTGAAATATTCCCAAAGAATTATTAAGGATGAGGGGGGGAGGCGAAATAAAAAAGATGAATCCATCGTCTGTCCTACCGTCTGTTCTGTTGGATATTACCACCATCTTGGCCCAATATGACCTTCCCACTTTTCTCTGGGTCTCCCTACTTTCCACCTCCATCCTCTCATTATATCTTACCTACACTTGGGAACGACTCTAGTTTTTCCACTTATCTTTATCAACAAGTAATCCAAATAGCAACTGTGTATATAACTCCTTAGAAACCTCAGGTCTGACTCAGTAATAATACATGACCTTCAAAGTCCAAAGTTTTCCTAATTCCCTTTATTATTATTTTTTTCTAATTTCCATGTACTTACACTCTTAAGACCTCCACTGTTCTCAGGTTCGTCTTCCCTGCAAAATCTGTCAACCTAGACATAGACTTAAGTACCACCCTCTAATTATCTCCTAGGGAATCCAGTTTTTTAAAAAGCCTCAGCAAGCCTTATGGACTTTATTAAAGACTCTTTAAGATAACCCATGGGAGATAGCAGCACACCCACAGATATCTATCTAATACACCCTCAGAGTAATTTTTTTTTTTTTCTCTTTTATAAAGTCTCTTCTGGCCAATGAAGACTCTCAGCTCTTCTTCTTCAACATATGCAGTGTCTCACCCTTCTGATTACTCTCTGCTCTATCCCAGGTCCACTCCCTTTCCTGATATTACATTCTTTCCCAATTTTGTATGTTGGTAAAATCAAATAACATAAAATATAACATGTTAGTTATAATAAAGTGCACCGTTCAGTGATATTAAATGCATTCATATTATTGGGCGATCAACATCACCATTTATCTTTCTAATTCTTTTCTACGTTTTAAAACTGTCACCCTATATCCTTTAAATATAACTTTCCTTTTTGTTCCATAACCACCTGAAAAGCGTCATTACCCTCCCAATTTCTATGGTTTTGACTACACTAAGTACCCCCATATAATTGAAATAAGTAGTTGTATTGTTATGACTCACTAAAAGTCATAAAAATGGCATTTTTGGTAGCTAAATTTCCTCAAGATTCATCCATGTTGTAGCATATTCCTAGATCTTTTCCTTTTTAACACTGAATAATACTGTATTATATGGGTATACCACACTTTGCTTATCCAGGAACTAGTGGATGAACACTTAGGTTGCTTTCATATTTTAGCTACTGTGATTATTACTGCTCTAAACACTGGAGTACAAATATTTCTTTAAGACCCTGATTTCAATACCTTTGGGTATACCTCATAGTAAAATTCCTGGATCATGTAGTAAGTCTATTTTTCAATATCTGAAAAATTGCCATACTCTTTTGCAAAGCAGCTGTATCATTCTGCATTCCCTCTGACATAGCACAATGGTTCCAACTCCCTCACATCCTCACCAATAGTCGTTTTCTGCTTGTGTGTGTGTGTGTGTGCTTGTGTGTATATGCATGCACACAAATATATAAACATGCATTTAGTGATATGGAGCATCTATTCAAGTGCTTAGTCATTTGTACATCTTTGTGAAGAACCATCTATTCAAGTCTTTTATCCATTTTTGAATCAGGGTGTTTGCTTTTTGTTCAGTTGTAGGAGTTCTCTGTATATTCTGAATAGAAATCTCTTGTCAGATAGATGGCTCTGAAATATTTTCTCCCATCTTGTGGGTTGCCATTTTATTCTGTTTACATTTCTTTGATACACATTTTTTTTAACTTATGTACTGAAAATTGTTTATTTTTTTGTTAGCTGTACCTTTGTCGTTCCTTCGTTTCATATGGAGGAAAACACTGCCAAATCCAATATCATGAAGCTCTTGTCCTCTATCTTCTTCTAAGACTTTTTATATTATTAGGTCTTATATTTAGTTTCTTGATACGTTTTCATTAATTTTTGCATATGATGTTAGGTAAGGGTCCATCTTCCTTCTTTAGCATGTTGCCCACAAGACTTCTCAGCACCATGTGTTGAAAATACTATCCTTTCTACTTTGAAAAGTCTTGGCAACTTGTCAAAAATCATTTGGCCATATATCAGGGTTTATTTCTGGGTGTTGTATTCGATTCTATTCTATTGGTCTTGAATAAGGGAGAAAATAGTATAACCTATCCAGGTTGATGAAGAACATAAAGAAAGACCAGGACTGAGAATTAGGAGGGCAATATAAAACAGCAGGGAGTAAAAGACAGTGTGAGAGAAGATCTTGTATTTGCGAGTTCATGGAAATAGGATCATGCTAAAACCACTAAACGCCTGCCTTTGAACAATACGGTAAATGTGCCAGCAAGAAACATAACACTTACCCATCTCTGGGAAATATAGTATGGGCATAAAGATAAACTACACACAAATATATTAAAAAGGGAAGGGTTTTCATGGTGTGAGAATATTGTGGCATTTGAAATACAATTTACTTCTGTTCTACCATTGTCTCTAAAATTTATCAAAGTGTATATACAAGCAATTCCAATTCTGGTAATGTGCTTGACAGGTTTATATATGAACTTCAGTAGAGCAGTAAATGTACATTCATAGTAGGACTGTTCCCTAAACCAAAAAAACAAAACACAAAAACTGCAAAGACTAGAGTTCACTTTGTCAACACACATACAGATGCAATGATGGTTAACGGTCCGAAAACAGAAGGTGAGCATGGGTGCAAGAGGTTAATCCCCAGGCTGGGGTGGGGTGCAGAGTTTGAGGGTAACACAAATAGAAAAGGCTTTTGTCCTATCCTTGCTTTTTGAGGTATGGAAATTCACAGGTCACTACCTTCATTTCAAACTGAATGAATGCACTATTCAATTTTTTTAAACAGGCGAAGTAAACATGAGTGATAATAAATTTCAAACTGTCGCTAATCAAATAAGATACTAAGAAAACTTAAATAATATGATTTAGGAATGAAGTAGAGAGATTGTCCAACATGGTAGCATTCAAAGACCCAGAGCTTGATGCCTCTCATGGGCACACCAAAGTCACAACTGTTTACAGAACAGCAATTGATGAAAAAGGCCGGGACCTACCATAAAAGATGTTTTACAGCTAAAGATATAAGGAAGGCACCTCGACAAGACAGAAAGGAAGGGCAAAATCTCAGTAGAGTCAAGACCCATACCACCAAGTGGGTGGCCCACAAATGGGAGAATAATTACAATTTCAGAGGTGCTCCCAGGTAGCAAGGGGTATGAAGCCAACATCAGGCTCCCAAGCCCAGGGATCCTGTTGTGGAAAGAAGAGCTCCTAGAAAGTTGGGCTTTGAAGACCAGTAGTGCTTATTTTCCAGAGAGCCAGAGGGATGTGGGAAATAGAGATTCCACTCTTAAAAGATGCTCACAAAATCCCACATGATCTGAGAATCAGAACAGAAGCAGTCATTTGAAAGGATCCCGGGTCACACCTACCTCCTAATCTTGGAGAGTCTCCCAGAGAGGCAAGAGGCAACTACAGCACAGCCTCAGGGACAGAGACACTGGCAGCAGCCATTCGGGGGAGCTCCTTCTACCTCGTGGACGCTGGTACCAGCAAGCATAATTTCAGAATCCTCCCTGTAGCTTATCAGCCTCAGGACCGAGCCCCACCCATTTCCACCAGACTACAGACACAAGTACTAGGATGCTGCAGGCCAAGCAACTAACTGAGCAGGGGCATAGCCCCATCCACCAGCAAACAGGCTGCCTTCAGATCCTCTCAGTGCACAGCTGCCCCTGGACATGGGTCCAGCCACCAAAAGCCCCAGGACCAGCCTCCACACCTCAGTGGACAGGCACCAGCCCCAGAGTCCCTGGCCCCTCTGACAAGTGAGCCTGCTCTGGCCTTGGAGTCAGCCTCACCATCAGCAGGTGGTAACTGCACAGGGACTGGATGGAGCTTGGACCTACCCAACAGCAAACCTGCTTTAGCAGTGGGATCAGCCTCATACACCAACAGGCACACACCAGCTCCAGGAATACCACAGCCCAGCAGCCTGTGTAACCAGGCCACTTAATTGCAGGCCAGAAGCAGCCATGGACTCAGCTGGGTCCTGACCCTGCCCATCAGAATGCCAACGCAAGATTAGGGATACCCCCGGCCCTGCAGAGAGCTGTGTCAGGAACAGTGATCCAACACCAACCCTGTGGCTCCTGGGCCCTGCAGCCAGAACGCAGAACCTGTCTCTTCCTCCCAGTAGCCAGCATAGCCCCAGAACCAGTGACTGGGCACTAGCCCTGATATCACCTGGACTGCAATTCTACCCATAAGTGAACCAGCACCAGATTTGGTGTCCCCCAGAGTTGTGCAGCCAGCTGCCTTATGATTTAGTCTCACCAAGCAGCACAGACAGCCTCCATACAAGGCAGAGCCTGGCAAACAAGCAGTCTGGGGGCAGCCAAGCCTACCAGACTACCCACAGTAGTCAGCCCACCACAGCAGAAGAGCCCAAGCAGCCCACATAGGGGGTACACCTAGAATATATAGCTCTAGTGACCAGGGGAGAGGGGGCTGCTGGGACCCATAGGACAGCTCCTACAAAAGGCCACTTCCCCAAGGTCAGGGAATGTAACGAACCTACTACACACATAGCAATAAAAACAGGAAGTTAAGAAAAATGAGGTGACACAGAAACACGATCCAAATGAAGGACCAAGATAAGAATTCAGAAGAAGATCTAAGTGAAGTGGAGATAGCCAATCTCCTCAACAAAGGGTTCAAGGTAATGACTGTAAAGATGATCAAAGAACTCAGGAGAAGAATGGACGACCAGAGCAAGAAGTTAGAATTTTTTTTTAAAAAGAGTTAGACCATTAAAGAACAACAAAACAGAGATGAGGAATACAATAACTGAAATGAAAAATACATTAAAGGAAACTACTGTAGACTCAATGATACAGAGGAATGAATCAGAAAACTGAAGGACAGAGTACTGGCAATCACTGAAGATGAACAGTAAAACAATAGATTAAAATGAAATGAGGAAAGCTGAACAGACTTGTGAAACAACATCAAGTGTACTAATATTTGCATTATACTGGTCCCAGAAGCAAAAAGGAAAGACAAAGCAGTGTAGAACATACCTGAAGACATAAGAGTTGAAAACTTCCCTAACCTGGGAAAGAAAACAGACATCCAAGTCCAGTAAACACAGTAAGGCCAAAACAGGATCAACCCAAAGAGGACCACACCAAGACTCATTGTAATTAAAATGGAAAAAAAAAAATAAAGATAAAAAGACACTATTAAAAGGAGCAAAGGAAAAGCAACAAGTTACAAACATGGGAAATTGCATAAAGTTATCTGCTGACTTTTCAGGATAACCTCTGCATGCCAGAAGGGAGTGGCATGGTATATTTAAAGTCATGAAAGGGAAAAGCCTATAAGCAAAAATACTCTACCCAGCAAGGCTCTCCTTCAGATTTGATGGTGAGATCTAAAGTTTTACAGAGAAGCAAAACTAAAAGAGCTCAGCATCGCCAAACCAGCTTTATGAGAAATCTTAAAGGGGCTTTTCTAAGTGAAAAAGAAAAGGTCACGATTGAAACATAAAAATTAGGAAAGGAAACTTACTAAAGGAAAAACCTCATTGGTTAAGGCAAATATTCAACAAAGGTAGTAAATCAACCATGGACACAGCTAATAGGAAGGATGAAAAAAAAAACAGTAATAAAATCATCTATATTCACAATAAGAAGTTAAGGGACACACAAAACAAGTAGATGTAAAATATAAGGTCAAATTCAGTAACTGTGGGGGAGCAGAGTAACAATACAGGGTTGTTAGTGTCCATGTGAAATTAAGAGCTCAGCAACTTAAATAATCACACACACACACACACACACACACACACACACACACACACACACACACATATAAACAAAACTGAAAGAAATCCAAACATAATATTAAAGATAGTCCTCACATCACAGATGAAGGGAATAAAAGGGGAAGAAAGGAACACTGAAGAAATTAAAGAGGGATTCTAAAAATACCCAAGACAAATGAAAATGAACACAAAATGATCCAAAATCTATGGGACACAGCCAACGCAGTTCACAGGGGGAAGTTATAGTGATACAAGCTTATTCTTAGGAATCAAGAAAAATATCACATAAACAACCTAACATTACACCTGAAGGAATTAGAAAAAGAAGAAAAAACAAAACTCAAAGCTGTCAGAAAGAAAAATTAAGAAAACTATACCATATGCAATGACATCAAAAAGAATAAGATACCTAGGAATAAACACACCTAAGCAGGTAAAAGACATGTGCTCAGAAATCTATCAGCCATTGGTGAAAGAAGTTGAAGACAACACAAAAAGATGGAAAAATATAGCATGTGCATCGACTGGAAGAATTAATACTGATAAAATAACCATACTACCAAAGACAATCTACAGATTTAATGCAATCCCTATCAGAATACCAAAGCATTTTCACAGAACTTGAAAAAGTAATTTTAAAATTTGTATAGAAACACAAAGACCCCAAATAGCCAAACAATCTTGAGAAAGAACACAGCTGGAGGCATCATGCACCTTGACTTCAGACTATACTGCAAAGTGACAGTAATCAAAGAGAAAGGTACCAGAGCAAAAACAGACACAAAGATCACTGGAATAGAATAGAGATCCCAGAAGTAAGCCCACACACTTATATTTAATTGATTTATGACAAAGCAGGCAATATGGAGAAAAAACTGTCTCTTCAATAAGTGGTACTGGGAAAACTGGTCAGCTACATGGAAAAGAATAAAATTAGATTATTTTAGCACACCATATATAAAATAAATGCAAAACTGAATAAAGACCTAAATGTAGGACCAGAAACCATAAAACCCCTAGAGGAAAATATAGAACATTCTTCAACATAAATGATAGCAACAGTTTTAGGTTCAGTCTACTAAGGCAAATGAAACAAAAGCAAAAATAAACAAATGGGACTTCACTAAACTTAAAAGATTTTGCACAGCAAAGGAAACCAAAGACAAAATGAAAAGACAACCTGCTGAGGGAGAGACAATATTTGCACATGATAAGAGGTTAACATCAAAAAAGATGACCAAGCAAGGGTTCATACCTAAACTACAGAAACAGCACATACAACTCAATATCAAAAAAACACCCAAAATCTTTTTTAAAAAAATGAGAAGCCCTAAATAGACATTTTTTCCAAGGAAAAACTACATATAGACAGCCAGAACTCACAAAGATGCTAAACATAGCTAATCGGCAGTAAAATGCAAATCAAAACTATGAGATATATCACCTCAGTCTTGTCAGAATGGCTGTCATCCAAAAGATCACAAATAACAAAGGTTAGTGAGGATGTGGAGAAAGGGAAACTCTTGTACACTCTTGATGTGAATGTGAAGTAGTGCAGCTACTGTGGAAAGCAGAATGGAGGTTCCACAAAAAACTAAAAATAGAACTACCATAATATCCAGCAATTTCACTGTTGGGTATATCAGAAGAAAACAAAAACACTATTTCAAAAAAAAAAATAACTGCACACCAATGTTCATAACAGTGTTATTTGCCATAGCCAAGATATAGAGTCAAACTAAGTGTTCATCAATAGCTTAGTGGATAAAAAAGATTTTTTATGATGACTTCAGCAAAAAATGAAATTTTGCCATTTGCAAGAACATGGATGGATTTGGAGGGTATTATGCTTAGTAAAATAAGCCGCAGAGAAAACAAGCATGGCATGTTATGAGAAAAAAAGCATGGTATGGTATGAGAAAACAAGCATGGTATGTTATCACTTACACGTGGCATCTAAAAAATTGAATACAATAACAACAAAAAAACAGACTCACAAATTAAAGAACAGACTAGTGGTTACCAGCAGGGAGAGATAGGGTGGAGGAGCAAAATAGTGGTAGGAGATTTTGAGGTACAATCCACTATGTATAAAATCAATAATCTACAGTGATGTACTGTATAGCATGGGGAATATAGCCACTCTTTTATAATAACTATAAATGGAGAAGAACCTAAACATTTATGAATCACTATGCTGTACCTCTGAAACTAATATAATAATGTAAATTAACTATAGATCAATAAAATATAAAGTAAGAAACTATAAAGGGGAGACACAGATTATTAGATAGAAATCAATTAAATAAACACAAGTTTTGGAAATCAAGGAATTAAAAAACAACACGTAAGACACAACATTGGCATTTAAAGTGTACAATCTATTCATTTAAAAGAAATCATTTAAGTGGTAAAAAATGGTACCCATTCTCACAATTTTGTATATCTAGGATAAATTATTATCTACAAAAATATGTTACAAATATTCGCTCAAAAAGAAAGAGAAAATTGGGATAAACCCATTTTAGTATCCAAATTTAATATCAAAGTCTCTATGCAAAATTGATTTGAATAAGTTCTGTTAGCCACTTCTAGTTTCTTTGTGATGTAAAATCTTTTAAAGCATAAAAATCAGCCTTTCTACATTATTCCATTAGACATACATAGAAGTTAAAAGAAATGAGAAGACAGAACAATCAACCAGGAAGGTGAATTTACTGAGAAACAGTCATTCGTTCTCCCTCTTCCTTTTCTTTTCCTCCTTTTCCAGGTCTCTTTCGGTTCCGATCAAGACAAATCTTGAGAGTTCTGAGAATATTTCTTTGAGGGCTTCAAATCACCATACCTACATCCTCTGCCACAACTACACACACGGGAACAAAAATAAACCTCTGCTATCTACTCACGTAGGAGGGATTCATGCAAAATAAACTCCTACATGGAGACCAACAGGTGAGTTTTCTACCTGTTCTTTCTAATGTCCTTCCATTATAGTAAATCCCACACATTATGAGGAAGAAACTGTTATGCGAGCTTTTCCTTGAAGTCAAAAATCTTGCATTCATTTCAAGTACCTGGTGATCATAGGGTACAGCCAGGGAAGGTGCCATCCCCCTTGGGGGGAGGGGCGGTGGATGGGCTCCCGCGCCCATGCACCTCCTGATGCACAGATTCTGGAGAAACAAAGGGCGGTCACACCGCAGTCAGCCTGTCAGGCTGTCGGGCCACTGGGCAACCCGACCAGCCTGGAAGTGCCCCATCAGTTTGCTGAAAGCAAAACCCTGTCCCCCCTGTGAAGCCAGGCAATTTGGGTCAGAGAGTCAGAGGAGACCGGTAATCAACTCCTCCTCTCTGCTCACCTCCTTGGGGTTACAGCAACCCCATCTCCAAACCCAAATCTGACCCTGGAGTGCCAAACTGGGAGTGGCAGGTGGGCTCTGCCGGTGCTTCAGCGCCCTCTGGAGGTTGTCTGCTCTAATGGCAACTCTCAGCCCTTCCTCCTCCTCCTTCCCTAGTCCTGGGGGCTGCCTTGGCCTCCTGCAGCTGCTGGCCTGAATTCATTCTTCTTTTTTCTCCAATTACAATGAAGTGTCTTACAGAGGTTTGGAATCTCTTGAAGAAGGAAGATCTTTTAGCCAATACACCTTAACCGTGAGAAGTTGGTTTCAAGAATGAACCTGAAATACTGTATTTTTCTCCTGATGATTCCAAGGAGAGACAGCTCAAGTTTTCTAAATCATAAGAAAAACCAAGGTAAATATGATATTCTGAGCCAGAGATGAAAAAGCAGTTTTTAGCACCCCCTCCTCATGTCATATGACCGGGATTTAAATCAATCAACTGCCACTGGTTTTTAGATCAAGCGACCCAACTTTAAATCCATCAGCTGCTTCCCTGTAACTCACGTGACTTGGCTTTGAATAGTAAGAAATGCAGAGGTATAAAAATGATGTTCTGAACAATAAATGGAAAGACAACATTTTAGAAAGTTTTTTTCCTTTTCGAATGGACCATTCATTGCCTACAGAATAAAGGATTCCCTTGTGGATTTCTTGAACTGTAAACACTTACATTGTCTCCGTTGGCTTGATTGACTTAGATTTTGGGTTTTTTTTGTTGTTGTTGTTGTTGTCCTTAACATCTTTATTGGAGTATAATTGCTTTACCTTGTTGTGTTAGCTTCTGCTGTATAACAAAGTGAATCAACTATTCGTATACATATATCCCCATATCCTCTCCCTCTTGTGTCTCCCTCCCACCTTCCCTATCCCACCCCTCTAGGTGGTCACAAAGCACTGAGCTGATCTCCCTGTGCTATATGCAGCTGCTTCCCAATAGCTATCTATTTCACCTTTGGTAGTGTATATATGTCCACGCCACTCTCTCACTTCATCCCAGCTTACCCTTCCCGCTCCCTGTGTCCTCAGGTCCGTTCTCTACATCTACGTCTTTATTCCTCTGCAGCGACTCCTGCTAGGGACGGATACTTCCTTTTATGCTCAGGGAAATCCCCTAGTTTGAATATGATTTGAGTTTGATCCTGTGAAACCATCAGAACTTCCCACCAGAGATAAATGAGGAGATTCTGGCCTTTATTAGTATGCATGATGAACACGGGTGTCCTGGCTGTACTTGCCAACCCTCCTATTTTACCCACCTATTTTTATCCACCTTCCTCCCTGTGAGTACCTTTGACCAACCCTGAGTTCAGACTCCTGACCTATTACAGTGACTTTGTCAGCCTTTCTTTAAAAATGGACAGGTAATAAAACGAATTTAACCTAGAAGCAGCAGCTCAGTAAGGGAAATAAAATCATCAGAAGTTATCTAATCACAGCCACAGCCATCCAGGGCTCTGTCTTACCTGCTGGGTCATAAGAATGGGACCTTCCTAAACTTGAACGACATCCAATCAAATAAGTAAAGGTCTGCTCACCTCTGGCTCTTGGAGGGATTGCTAGGCACTCTACCCAGTGTATACTAACTGCAAAACACTGTCATGGTTGTGAAACACCTATGTTCCAGGAAAGCTTTTTGGGGTGCATGGGGAAGGTTTCTTTTTGACATCAAGCAAAAAATAAATCACCAAGCTCTTTGAGCACAGGGGTTCTTAAGAGGGCAGTAGAAGGAAGGAATGGGCAGAAAAGACGATCTCCAGTGAAGTGAAGGCCGTTTTTCCAAAAGAGTAGGATTTAGTCTCGGTTTAAGGAGAACACTTTTAAATAGCTGGGACAGCTCCAAACTGCAGTTTAGGGACCGAGTGCTTCAAAAGAACAGTGCTTTAAAAGTCCTGGCAAGGCAGCAAGAGGATGAAGAGTTGGTTTTGCATAGTTTTGAACACAGGAGTAAAGAAGCAGAGGCATCTCTGACTAAAAGGCCCTGAGATCCTATGGCATCAATGGGTCAGTTGCAGGGGCAGGGGGTGTGGGGGGCGATATTTCTCTCTCAACGTCTCCCAGGGCAGCCACCCCTCCCGACCCCACACCCCCACTCCCTTCACCCTTCCTCCCTCCACTGTTGGGTCCCCAGGGACAGCACTTTTCAAGCTGGAGCCCTCAGGCACCATCTCTGCTGTCTGGATTCTTCCTGGAGCCTGGCAAGTTCTGGGACAGGAAGGCGGGTCTGCAAGGCCGCTGCGGTGCAGTCGGACCTGGAGGCCTGGAGGGGAACTGGAGCCCTGAAGCCCACCCACGTCCTTGAAGCCGAGGGAGGAACACATCCTCCTAACAGTACTTCTCAGGGGTCAGCGTGCTCCCCACCCAACGGTGATCCATACTCACTTGAGGCAGCAAGGACTGCCTCTAACTGGCCCCCTCGATTCCGCCTTAAGGGTCCTCGCACATGTGTGATAGCGCAGGCCCCGGATCTCTTTAGTCAGCTGAGGCCAGTGCTGCCGGCATCCCTCCAGTCCCATCCCCCAGCCCCTCCCTCTGGGACTGTATCTAATAGAAGAAAGAGCACAGAGGAATTGGCTGAATCAAGGGACCTGGGAGCCTGGGGATGAGTTTGAAGACCGAGAACCTAAGGCGCAATTACATATTATTGGAAACTCTTGTGGAGTGTGTGGGGGGGAGGTTAGGAGGCTGAGAGGCTGAGTCGACCTGGTGAGTCCAGCCCCAGGACACCACACAGCCCTGTCCCCCTTTCCCTGCCATCAGACAAGCGGTGCCGCAACTCCAGCCGGGACTCTGCACTTCCCCCTCCCTGATTCTCCAGAAGAGCAGGTGGCCCCCCTCTGAGGGCAGGGGCAAGACAACGGACCAAGTCCCCCTGCACTAAGGCGCTACTGGAATCTCTTCCTGAACAGCAGTGCTGGCTTGGAGCGAACCCGTGCACTGCCAAAGTTGGTCTCGTCCTGCAGCTGAGGGACGCAGGCTTTAAGTCAGCTGCCTTGGCTTTAAATCAATCAGTCCCCCCTTTAAGTCAGGTGACCCGACTTTAAATCACTGTGTGCCCCTCAAGCCTGCCACTTCAAAAGTTGGGAACTTCACTTTGATCCCAGCACCTCACACAGCTGAATGCACACTGTAGTCACCCCCAAGCCTGGCTTACAGGCAGGATATAGGTAAGGGGATGGGCTGCACACATGGTGAGGAGGGTGCACTTCATGTTCCAGAAGGGTCCAGGTACTCTGGGTACAGCAAGCAGTGCACGATACAGCAGCTCCCTGGCAAAGCTGGTGATGCACAGGGGGAGCAGGCACACCCAGGCACGCAGAGGTTTCAGGCCGGGAGCTGGGGCACAGCCAGCCGGCAGGGTGTGAAAGCCGAGGATCTGAGCCTTCTTGAGAAAGGCAGACACAGAGGATGGATGAGAAACAAAGACCAGATGAAACATGGATTTGAAAAGCACACCCTGCTCTTGAAATTGGGGTGGGGTCACCCCAGATTTGAGTCTTCTTACGCCCCAGTATCTAGTGCTTTGGCATTTGCCCAATTACTTATAAAATGTGACTGATAATATCTAAACCATAGAATACTGCATTTGGAGTGGTTTTGCGTGTTTATGTTTCTATAGTAGAATAATCTTTTCTACAAGAAAAATGTACACAATCTGAAATAAATTCAAACCCCTCTTTAAAAAGTACTATATCGGACTTCCCTGGTGGCGCAGTGGTTAAGAATCTGCCTGCCAAGGCAGGGGACATGGGTTCAAGCCCTGGTCAGGGAAGATCCCACATGCCGCGGAGCAGCTAAGCCCATGGGCCACAACTACTGAGCCTGCAGACCACAACTACTGAAGCCCGCGTGCCTAGAACCGGTGCTCCACAACAAGCACAGCAAGAGAAGCCACCGCAATGAGAAGCCCGGGCACCGCAACAAAGAGTAGCCCCCGCTTGCCGCAACTAGAGAAAGCCTGTGCATAGCAACGAAGACCCAACGCAGCCAAAAACAAATTAATTAATTAATTAGTTAACTATTTTTAAAAGGTACTATATCCTTCTGTACAGCTTCTCTGGGAAGAACAGAGAGATGGCGTAGGAGAGTGAGAAAGACCAATATTTAGTGCACATCTCTCATGCAGGTGCTCTGCTGGCTCAGATAGATTTATCCCACTTTACAAAGGAGGAAATAGTCTCAGAGAGGCTTAGTAATTTTCCCAAAGCCAAACAGCTATGGAGTGGCAGAACCAAGATCTGAACCAAGTCTGTTACCTTCAAAGCCTAAGTCCTCATCACAACAAAACTCAATTAATATTTACATTTATCGAATTACATTGCAACCTGGGGAGTTCTTGGCACAATCCTGAATAAGAGTGAGAAAGAAAGAAATAGCATTGTTCCTACAGTCAACCCAAATTTTTGGAGCAGCTGCTAGATGGCTGGCCCATTTTGGGGTTCAGCAGTGATCAAGACAGGAAGAGTCCTGCTTTCATGAACCACGTAGTGGGGAGGAGAGACGGGTGCAACTTGGGTGAGGGATTTCACCTTGCTGGACCTCTGTTTTGTCATCTGGAAAATGGGATGGCTGTTCCTCATTTTCTGGGATTGTCCAGCCCTCACATTCTCTGATTCCATAAGAAGCATTTGTTTTCCTGTTTCTTTAAAATTCATTCAGGCCGTGAGCTGTGATGAATGTTGTTAGCTGCTCCCCAAAGCACTCTATTCCCACCCTTTTCCTGTGATCAGGTCTTTCCCGAAACATGACTCACAGTCAGTCAGTCAAGTCACAGAACCTAAGGGGCACCCAGCAGAAAAATTCCAACCCTTGCTTCCCAGGAGCTCTGCGGTCTACCTGCCAGGTAAACTTAACTCACCTGGCACAAGGTGGCCATCCCTGGTTTCACATCAACATGATCTCAGGCACAAACCTCCTTGTTTTTCCATTTTGTCTTTAAGTTACTTGTTGAAACAACTGCACAAATATGACACAGATATAAAATCAGGCATCTTCTGCCCCCAGTGCCTACTAATAAATGATTTTCTGCCACTTTAGTGATAAAGATAGAAAATTTCAACATTCTGCTACCCTTATTATTTGTCATTTTTGTTGATATTTCTATTGACTACATCTTTCAATATTTTAACAATGGAACATTTATTTAGGTTGTTCCAGACCCAGCCTTTAGTGGTAAAGGTTTTGTTGTTATATTTCTATTATGTTTCCTTTAAAAATCATTATCCTATTTAAATGGATTAAGTCAATTCTATAGGCATTTATCTTATGATATTGATGAAATTGATACATAGAGGGCAGTAGTACAAGTTGATTGGACTTGAGAACCTCTATTAGCACAGTTAAGTATAAATATTATCTATATGTAAACCAAAGTACATGCCGAGTGAGATTCTCTGACTTTTTTTCACTGTCTGCCCCTCAAGCCGGTGGGAAATGGAATATTTCTTGCCCTATCAGTAAACAAAGGATGTCACAGTCTTCAGCACTTGCAGCCCTCCAATGTGAGCCGGCGGGCCCTGAGGCACTCAGGATATGCAAATACGGAATGCAGGCCCCAGAGAGCTGAGGTGCATATCAAAGGAAGGATTTCAGTGAGCCCATGCAAAGAAAAGCGCCGCATTCCTCACCTTGGGAGAGCTGGTTTTCCTTAGTTAACAATCACCTTTTGATGTTCCCCATTACCAGTCCCCTGCCCTGTCCCCTCCCCCCGGTACTTTAGCTCAGGGAGGAAGGAGCGCAGAGGGACTCGGCTGAATAAGGGGCCTGCGCGCCTCGGGAGGAGTTTTCAGCCGCTTTCCCCGCAGTCGGGAGGAGGGGCGCTGACGCTGCAGCCACACCCTGCGCCTCCCTTGCCCCGTTTCCACTCAGGACGCTCAGGCCGACCCCCTCCCCACGCCCACCAGGCCTCGCGAGCCAGGCCGAGGGCAGGGGCGAGAGGAGGGACCGTAGTTCCCGGGGACCAGACGCTGGAGGCCGCTCTTTCTGCACAGCAGCGGCGGGTGGCAGCGAACCCCTGCCCCTCAGAAGCTGGTCTTGTGCTGCCGCCCGGGCACTGGACCAGGCGGAGGGTCGGCGCCCACTTACCCGGCCCGCCGTCCCCGCGACTGTCACGGCTTCGGCCGCCGGGGCACCTCCAGAGCCGGCAGCCTCAGTGAGGTCGCCCTCCCCTCGGGCTCTGGGGCAGTTCCGTGAAGGCGGAGGGAAGAGACCCCGCCCGAGCCGGGAGTTCCAGCTCTGAGGAAACGCGGGCTCTGTTCAGCGCGCAGTGGGTGGGACCGCTCTGCCCCGAGGCCTTCCGGGAGGGAGCGGGGCGGCGGGGGAGGGAGCCGCCAGGAGCGCAGGGCCCCGTCGGGGGTCCTGGAGGGGCGGCCCGGCCTGGGGGCCACGCCCACTGTGGCCGCAGCCCAGGCCTTTCTCCTGGAATCCTACACGAAAAAGTTAGAAAGATACACAGTCTATAGTAAATATTCACAAATGATTGTTGCTGCTCTGCTCACTATTCTATTAAAGGTGTAAAATCCATAAAACACTTTAAGTTCAAAATTAAATATGAATTTTTACCTTTCTAATTATGTCTCTGATATTCACAGTTGTGGTTAATGAATCAGAGACTGTGGCATCACTAGTTAAAAATGAGCTTGTTAAAAAAATAGAACTCCTGCCCACCGGACCAACTGAATCACAATCTGCACTTTTACAATCTCCCCAGTGTACTTGTGTACCCATGAATAGTTGAAAGGTACATTTCTACCACGACAGGTCTTTTCTGTATGAGAAATACACACATTTTATCCAGTTTGATATAAATAAAACACTCAAAAATGCATATGCCTGTGTTGAAACCATCATTTTATCATTTCTTTTCCAGACAAGTATAGTCTCTATACTGGTTTTGTGGATCACATGCCATACCCTTTTCTTGTAGTTAGAAATAAGGTAGAGAAAGTTACTTTGTAAAAAAAAAATATATATATATATATATATATATATATATATTAGTGGATAATTGAAGACACTCTTCTAAATTAAAAGCAGTTCTCTTAACTTGCTGTTTTCTTCTTGGGTCACATTATGAACTCTTCCCGTGGCCACATGGCATGTGTACTTTTAATTTCAGGGACTGCTGACATTCCAGGATGTGGCCATAGATTTCTCTCAAGAGGAGTGAGAATGCCTGGACCAAGATCAATGGGAATTGTACAGGGATGTGATGTTAGAGAAGTATAGGAACCTGCTCTCCTTGGGTGAGGATACCTTCCTTCCAGAATTCCTTATCCAACCACAGGGTTTGGAGTCCTTCATTTGTAGAATGTCTCCTGAAATCTTCTGCTTCCTACAATAGGGTTTCAGATTGCAACGTTTCAGGAAAGATTGGGAGTTTGTGGGTATAATTTTTCTTATTCTTTTAAAATTGCAGCCTCCCTTTTAATATACTTTGTAACTGCTTGGGATGTGTCTATATGAACTGTGTACTATATGCTTCTGTTACAGTCCTTACAATATTTTATTGTCTTATTTTCTGTAACCATTTTCCATGGATTCTTTGGGCTTAAGGTATATTAAAAGGGAGACTGCGATTCTCCCTTTAAAAGGGGACTTATTAAAAGGGGACTTCCCTGGTGATGCAGCGATTAAGAATTCGCCTGCCAATGCAGGGGACCCGGTTCGATCCCCGGCCTGGGAAGATCTCACGTGCCACGGAACAACTAAGCCAGTGGGCCACAACTACTGAGTCTGCACGCCACAACTACTGAAGCCGGTGTGTCTTGAGCCCGTGCGCCATTTATTTTTTGGAGAATAAAACCACTTCTGAGTGATTAAAATTTAGGCCAGCTAGTCAAAATGCTTTATCACGTGTTCTTCTAAAACACTGATCAATGGAACAAGTTTTGCTAGGGATAACAGTGTAATTGTATTCTGGAGTTCATATGGGCAATATGGTTTATGACCTTGATGCTGGATCACGACATTTCAATGGTATAACTGCTATTAATTGTCTGTTTGTTCAACGATTAAAGTCTCACGTGATCTGAGTTCAGACTGGAGTCATCCTGGTTGGTTTCTGTCTATTGCAGATTTCTTCCAGTATGAAAGAAAGGACAAGGGCAATACGGCTTACTTTACAAAATGTCTTCAAACTAAATGATGCTATAATCTACATTCAATTAATTTATACATACCCTACTGTAGAACAGGGTTCGTTACGCTGGCAGAGCCCGGTAATTATGTAAAACTGAAACTTTTTCTGCACTGGTTCAAGTCCTCTTCCTAAGAATGTGTTTATAATCAACATTCTTTCACAAATTACCCAATTGAATTCACCATAGCATTCCTCATATTAACTAAATGGAAAATCCTAGGCTATATACAAGTCCAGAAAGGGCCCAAAATCATCAGCCCCCATGGATGATTACAACCCATTGCTGAGGCTTTCAAATTACTTATTAAAGAACCACTATGTCCATCAACATCATCAATTTATATATTATTGCCCCAATGCTAGCCTTAACCCTGGCTCTCACAACATGAATTCCTCTTCCCATATCTTATCCACTAATTAGTATAAATGTAGGCATATTATTTCTATTAGCCATATCACACCGAGCCATTTATTCCATCCTCAGATCTGGATGAACTTCGCATTCCAAATACTCACTCACTGGAGCTCTAGGAACAATAGCACAGACAATCATCTCATATGAAGTAATGTAGCAGTTATTCTCTTCTCAGTCTTACTGATAAATGGATCATTTACACTTTCAACAGTAATTATTACACAAGAACACCTATGACTAATTTTCTCCTGACCGCTACCCAGAATTTGATTATCTCCGCAGTAGCAGAAATCCAATGAAGCCCCACTTGATTTAACAGAAGTAGCATCAAAACCTGTATATGTCTTCAATGTAGAAAATGTAGCAGGCCCATTCACCCCGTCCCTCCTAGAGAATATGTCAATTTCCCTATAATAAACATTTCCACAGCAATCTATTTTTAGGAGCATTCGACAATCCCTAGGTGCCAGAATTATAGATTCTTTCATCTTGTAAATATCGTTTTTTTAAAAAAAATAATTTTTATAGTTTTACTACCTGTAAACAAAATGTACTCCATTGCTGTGGAATATTCCTTCATAGGAGCGTGCATGGTTCATTTCTGCATCCGCCTGTGATGGCCTTCAGGTTCTTTCAGGTTTGGCTCCTGTGGCTGCGAGTCCATGTCCGTGTGTCCTGGTGCAGGGCTGGTGGGTTTGTGTTCACCTGGGAGGAGCACTGTGGGTCTCTGTGCAGGGACTTCGCTATCTGAGGCCCGATTGTTTCAGAAGTGGTTGCATCCCCCCGTTGCGTACCAGGCTTTCCATTGCTCCACATCCTGCTGATATTTGATACTATGTCTTTCATGTCTGCCATTCTGGTAGGTGTATGCACAGTATTTTTCTTACGGCTTTAATCCCTCTGTTGTTAGTGAAGTTGTGCATCTTGTGGTATTCATGGACTATTTCCTGTTGTTTTTTTAAAAGTTTTAAAAATTGTGGTCAGATATACATAACATAAAATTTACTATCTTAACCATTTTTAAGTGCACATTTCAGGGTCAAGAAGTAATTCACACTGTTGTGCAAACCTGACCACCATCATCCTCCAGAACTTTTTCATCTTGCAAAATTGAAACAGTCCCCATTAAACACTCACTCCCCATTGTCCCTCCCTCAGCCCCTGGCACTCAACATCCTACTTTATGTCTCTATGTTTCCGACTGCTCTAGGGGCCTTGTATGAGTGGATCAAGCACTGTTTGTTTTTTTGTGTCTAGCTTACATCACTGAGCATAATGCCCTCAAGGTTCATCCCTGCTGCAGCCTGTGTCAGAATTGCCTTCCTTTTTAGGCTGAATAGCATCCCCTTGTATTGATGGACCGTGTTTTTCTTCTCCATTCATCCATTAGTGGACACATGTAATATCTACATTCATTTCTCCTGTCATAATATTTGTGGAATAACATCAGAAAGTCCTATGAATCAAAAGTCATTTGCCATTAACTTTTTTCTTAAACTTTTTGTTGTGGAAAACATCAAGGCTAAGAAAAGGGAAAAATACATGTCAGCTTCACTTGTGTTCAGGAATTAATGCTTTACGGATTCACTTTATTCCCTGTGTGTGTGCTATGCGTGTGCATGTGCCTGTTTGCATACCTATGCTGTGCATGTGCATAGGTACGTGCACTTGCACACATTAGTGTGTGCATGGGCATATGCGTGCATGTGTGTTCACATGCTAGTGTGTGAATATATTTGTGCCGTGCACGTGCATATGTTTGTGTGTGTGCTGTGCCTGCCTGTGCGCACACCTGTGTGTTTGCTGGAACCACTTGCAAGTTGGTTGCAGACTGAATTGTGCCCCAGATATATCCGCACGCAGCTGCTCTAACAATCCTGCGTAGCCACGTAAAGGTCACAGATCTCAGGGATTTAAATGGATGGAGCAGGATATCCTGACACAGAGTTTGTCTTCCAATGACTGTCACTGTCTCAGTAACATCCTTCACACCTTCTTTAAGCCCCATTCAGGGTCCAGTTTAGACTCCCATTACATTCAGTCGCCTGCCCCAGGTCCCGTAAAGCAACAATGTCACCGTTGGAGAGCCCGGCCAAGGCTGGGGGTGCCCCTCCTGTTGGCCTGGCCTCCAGGCCCTGCCCTTGGCTCCTGTGTTCCCATCTCTCAGCCAGGCCCCGACTTGGATGGGGCCGCCACCTCTTTCCACACAGGGTCCCATCGCCCAGTCAAGGGGGTTCATTCTCCCCAAACACAGCATCAGGAGTGGGGTGGGGGGGGTGACAGTCCCCACTGGGTCTCCTTCATGTGAGACACTGTGCTGTTGAAAGAGCAGGCACCCTGCCCTCGGGGGTGGGGGGCTGGGGGGTGACATGCGGCCCACGATGGGCAGGCGGGTCTCCGGGTGGGGCGAGCCAGTGTGCAAGGAGTTCCGCGGTGGGTTCTCCTCTCCAACGGCTTCTGTGCCCCTACCTCTCCCCGTGCCTCCCCTCGAAGACAGCGCGGTGCCCGGGACGGGAGCCATGGGAGCCGTCAGCCACCGCCCCCTCTACACACACGCACACGCACACGCACACGCACACGCACACGCTGCAGGGAAGCAGGACCTGAGTGCAGGGCTCTCAGCGGCCCTGAGCGCCCCGCCCGGAATCGGCCAGCCGAATGGACAGACTGGATCTCCCGGCCCGGACCATGCAGGACTCTCCTGCCTGGGCTTCCAGTGTGGCCGCCTCCTTCTGGAAGCCTGGGAGGCTGGAATCAGGCCACTTCTTGTCTGTCCTGGCAGCAGACTGGGCTGCACTCTAAGAAGTTCGTGGCTCGCCCGTGGATCCTGACCATCAGGTGGCCAGAGAAATTGGGAACATTTCTGTTTTGCCTGTTGAAATGTTTAATGCCAAAGATTTTGTTCAGTTTCCTGATGTGGGTGTCCAAAGATGAGAGACCCATGTGTGTGATCTGTACCTCCTATGAGATCAGCCCTAAGCTAGTTTAAACATGATCAAGTTGTGTCTACATGGTAGATTTAGACCTCTGCATGTCCTGTCTACTGATTATGTTTAGAGCTGACCATGTGTTGTCTATAATAAGAAGATTTAGACCTGACCATGTTCTGTGTACGCTAGGACTATGGGGACCTGGGTAGAGACCCGGCCTGGCCTCAGTACTGGGAAGCTCCGTGCCTGCATCTGAATGTCAGGGCTTAGATGTCTGGGGTCTGGAGCTGAGGTGGGCTTGTCTACGTAACAGCCTCTCTTCTGAGTGTGGTGACCTGGTCCTCCCAAGGGTCAGTGCTATGGTCGGGGCCTTAGTCTTAATCCCTGCAGGGTTCACCTTCCCTGGGGCTCATGGAGAATCCTCAGGAGGACTACCTGGCAATAATTCCAATTTACCAGCACGTGCATGGTGCATAGGGAAGCAGGTTTAGCTGGTGAATTGATTGCAGGGCACGCAGATCGGGCAAAAGGCCGATGGGTGACAGCTGAGGCTGCTGCTGAGCTCTCCCTCCAGTCTACCGTCCCTACTCAGCAGAGTCCAGAGCTGCCCCTCGGCTTTCAGCCCTGCTGTCCTGTGAGTTTTCTCAACATGTAAGCGAGACGAGAAAGGACTGAGCACGCCAGCACCAGGGTCGTGTGTTCAACTCTAGTATGAAAGCTTTAAAAACAGTTAAAATCACACAGAACCAAAGTGAGAAGAGGAGGACTCCTCTGGGACAAGTGTGGGGAAAGGAGACCCACCTGACACTTTTTCCCATCCCAGGAGGTCCCAGGGACCCAGCTTGTTTCCACATTGGGGGAGCCCCCTGCAGAGCCATGGTGTCCTGACCAAGGGGACGTGTGACCCCAGGTGCAGGGTCTGGGGAGGTGAGGTCACCCTGGGACTGTGGACATGTGACCCAGGTGGAGGGGTCTGGGGAGGTGGGTCACCCTGGTGAGTGTGGATGTGTGGCCGCAGGTATAGGGTGCGGGGACTGTGTGGGTCTCACCATACCTGCATGGGTCAGGATCACATGTATGGGGAGACCGCATATGCGCTCTTTGCCTGCAGTGTGTCCTGTCCCCTTTGAGATTTCCAACCTCTGCATTAAGGGTGTTGTCCTGATTAACCTGTGGTTCCTTTTCTTCTCTTCATCTTGTCACAATCATATGAGGTCAGGCATGTTTGAGTGGGTTGATGCTCTGTGTTCCGGTGAGTGACAACACTTGGTGGTATCATATTAATACTATAGCATATCATATGTCTAATCTATGGGGGTCACCACTGCCTGGGTCCCCCTGGACAGAGGTCAGGTGAGCACAGACTAGCCCCCCACCCCAAGAATGGTCTCCCACGTGCTCTGTGAGGGTACCGTGATGGCCCCTAAGGTAGGGGACTGTGTCTGGGCCTCCGACATTTGTGATGAGGGGGAGTCGAAATGGAATCTCAATTAACAAGACATTATTTTAAGAATTTATTTTAAGTGAAATAAAACACACGTCACATACCCTTTACCATCATCACCATTTTAAGTGCACGTTTCTGAGGCCTCAGATATATTCACTTTCTCGTGGAGCCATCACCACCATCCCTAGAACTTTTCATCTTGCAAAACCAAAATTCCACAACCATGAAAGTCTCATTCCCCATTCCCTCCCACTGCCCCTGGCACCGATATCCACTTCAGTCCCTGAGTTGTCGACTCCAGGGCACCCACTGGAGTGGAATCCTGCAGTGTTTGCTGACGGGTCATTTTGGAAGAGCTGACTTTCAGTCTGAAGCTCTGCCTGTTTGCATCTGACGAATCTGCATTTAAGGAGAGGGTGTATGAGGAAGGGGGTGTATGCGGGACAAAGGTGTCCGGGGTGCAGGTGAGCCAGGACCTGACCAGCTGCCTTTTGGGTCCCCTGGTCCCATCTCTTGGTCTGTGCCTCATCTGCATCATCACTGTCCCCGCTGGCACCGCTGGGGTGTTGTTGTCTGAGTGAGAGTCCCCTGGTGCCCCTGCTCTCCTCCCCTCCTCCTGCTGGTTGGGGAGGGAACTGCTTGCTGTGTGGTCTCTCCTCCTGAGGCATGAAGGACCCTGTAGCATGGACCTGCAGAGTGTGGGGTGTGGTCCCAAGAGCATGGGGCCCACATAGGACACGACATCGGGGCGCGACAAGTGCTAGGGCTGCCTCATCACTGACAGGGAATGTTGCCCAGATCCTGCTCGAGAGGGCGTGGTGGGTGGCCTGGGACCCTAGCGGCCCCATTCCTATACTGGAGCTTGGAGAGTGCATCCCCATGGGCTCCAGATTCACCCCATATCTCAGCCATATCCCTCTGTCCTGTCTTTGAACTCAGGAAAACGAGCTCTCTTGTCCACAACATAGGCCTGGTCCTGTTGATATTAGGATTCTTTAAGTTAGGCGTCCTGGGATAGCAGCTCTTTTTAGGCCTGAGAAGGAACAACTCCGGAGTGTACAACAATTTCAGATGAAACTAATATTCAATGACTATCCCTAACTACTCGGTTGTTGACTTCTATTAGTCATTATTCTCCTGGTTTTAGCTCTGATGTGGGGATTACAGAGGAGTCAACATTTAAATCTTCATAATCTGTGTATTTGTAGCTTCAGTATCATTACTGACCCATAGTTTTTTATGGTTTGGGAAGAGTTATTGATTTCACGTATCATGTAAAGGATTCACAATGATGATAGGGCAATTAAGATTACAATAATAGCTAGTAAATTGTTCACATTTTCTCTACCTGTGCATCTACTGTATGCATATGAGTTTAGATGTCAATATTAGTGAAATGATATAGAGGACTAGAGAACTTATTTTAAAAATCACTATTAATGTGTGATGAAGAAAATGTAAAAGTTCTTCCATAATCGGTGATGTTGTATCTTGAGAGCCTAGATGAAATTGATATGCCTTAGTGATATACAGGATTTTAGCCTATCATTTAACTTTGACAAAGCTACATCACTTTTTACTTTTATCTCATTTATTGAGGAAGACATAATTGTTATGGTGTTGGCTTGAAACTGGTTGAAAAGGACTTGAGTCCTTCCTTATTCTACATTTCCATAGGGAGGATCTTGAAACATAGGATATGGTGGAGGACATCCGTGTAACCATTCTAGGTTAGGAGTAGCAATTTCCACTGCTAAGACTTCTTGTTTAGACACAAATGCTTTTCAAAGTATGAAGATTATTAGCATTACTGCTGCTACTGAGATGAATGAGCCTAAAGACAAAATATTTCATGTTGTGTGTGCCTCAGGGTACTCAGACTAACGTAGTGACATCCCTGAGAGGCCACGAAAGTGCTGCAGGGAGTCATATTTACTACTACAAATATACTTGTGAAGTGAATTTTTGCTCATGCTGAGTTAACTGTATAACCTGAGAATAGTGGGAATCAGTGTAGGAAGCCTCCTATAATAGTGAAGACTGCTCCCATGGACATTAGGTCATGGAAGTGTGCTACTACATAGTATGTATCCTGGAGGACAATGTCTGGGGATGAGATGGCTAAGATGATTCCTGTCAAACCACCTACTGTAAAAAGAAAAAAACTAAAGCCTAAAACTCATAATATATTGGGAGGTCATATAGTATTACCTCCGTGAACAGTTGCTAACCAGGGACTTCCCTGGTGACGCAGTGGTTAAGAATTCGCCTGTCAATGCAGGGGACACGGGTTCGAGCCCTTGTCTGGGAAGATTCCACATGCCGCGGAGCAAAAAGCCCGTGTGCCACAACTACTGAGCCTGCCCTCTAGAGCCCGCAAGCCACAACTACTGAAGCCCACGCGCCTAGAGGCCGTGCTCTGCAACAAGAGAAGCCACTGCAATGAAAGGGCCGCACACCGCAACGAAGAGTAGCTGCCGCTCACCGCAACCAGAGAAAGCCCATGCGCAGCAACCAAGACCCAACTCAGCCACAAAAAAACAAAAAAAAGAAAAGAAAAAGAAAAATTAAATAAAGAGTTGCTAATCAGCTAGATACTTTTACTCCTGTAGGGATAGAAGTAATTACGGTAGCTGATGCAAAGTATGCTCCTGAGTCCACAGCTATCCCTATGGTAAACATATGATGGGCCCACAAGAGAACTCCTAAAAAACCAGTGGACATGACTCATACTATTCCCAGATAGCTGAAAGGCAATTTTTGTCCTAAATAGTATGTAATGATATGTGAGTTTATAACAAACCCTGTTAGGCCATGAATACAGACTTCAGGGTGAGCAAAGTATCAACATAGGTGTTGGTATAGGATTCGGTCTCCTCCTGCAGGGTCAAAGAAAGTAGTGTTTAGATTTCTATCTCTTAACAGCATGGCAATTCTGGCTGCTTGGACTGAGATTGGTAATTATAGTAATATGGCTATAGTTGGGGAAGATTAAACAAATAATGGTGTTTGGTATTGGGATATGACTGCTGGTTTTGTATTAAAGACTATAGTAATAAAAGTAATAATACCAAGAATTGAGGAGACACCTGCTAAATGGAAGGAGAAAACAGTTAGGTCGACAGAGGCTCCTGCATGGGCCAGATTGCAGGCTAGAGCTGAATACACGGTTCCACTGGTACCAGAACCAGCTTCTACTATTGGTGATATGAGTAGGAGTAAGAATGATGGGGGAAGTAGTCAAAAGTTTATATGATTTATTGGGGGAAATGCTACTTCAGGTGTCTGAGTTATTAGTGGCCCAAGTCAGTTTTCAAAGCCTGCAATCATAACGGGTACAGCTATAAAGAAAATTATTACAAGTGCAGGGACTGTTATGACTACCTTACAGATTTGGGCATCTCCAAGTAGCGGTCCAGGTCAGCATAGCTCAGCCTCGATTGATATAATTAAGGTGCTGCCTGCTACTGCAGCTCAAGCACCAAATAGTAAATATAAAATGCCGATATCTTTGTGATTTGTTGAAAATAATCAGCAGTGTATGAACAGAGGTAAAATGACTGAGTTAGCATTAGACTGTAAATCTAAAGACAGAGATTGAGCCCTCTTTCTGGCAAACCCTGTGGTGAATCAACAAATTGAATTGTAACTTCAGAGAAGCAGCTTCAATTCTGCCAGTGATTTTCCTGCTTTTTTTTTTTTTCTTTTTTTCTTTCTCAAATGAAGGAGAAGTAGACTGAAGCCAGTTGACTAGAGGATTTGCCTGTTAACTAAAGTTTCCTGGGGTTAAAACTCATCAATCTCGTAAAGATTTGGCTTAAATACAGTGTTTGCTTTACATTCAATTGATGTAGAATAAAGTCTTGCAATCCTTATTTTTAGGAATTAAGTAAATTTCACTTGTTTAGGATTTTGAAAGCTCTTGGCCTGAACTAACCTAAATTCCTAGTCCAGCACCGATAGAATGGGTGTTGTGTGTAGTAATCGTGTGGGTATTATGATTGGTAATGATAGGAAGGTTATTTCTTTGTACGTTCAAATTGTTTTGTGTTTGTGTTGTTTAATGAAGGGAATATAGTTAGTGATGTGGAGTATGTTAGCTGCAAGTAGAAATATATGCTGAGGGCTGCTATGATGGCTATTAGTGTTGGTAGAATGATGTTGTCGTTTTTGTTATCTCTTGGATAATTATTCATTTGGGTAGAAACCCTGATAGTGATGGGCGATGTCCTAATGACACTATAATGGTGAGGAAAATGATTGTGATGGGAGGTGTTTTACCTCATGTGTGTGATAATGATACTCTTGTAGTACATGATCTGGGCATAAATAAGAAGAAGATAGTGTTGTTATGATATAAATTAGTATGTTTAAGATCGTTATAATCTGAATATACATTATAATAGCTGTTATTCATCCTATATGGGCAATTGATGAGGAGGGTGTAATATTTTCCAGGTGAGTATGGCGAAGTCTGCCTCAGCCTCCAGCTATGATTTATAATATCACTATGATTAATAGTATATTTAGGTTGATGGATGGTGACATGTGGTATAAAACTGATAGGGGTGCAATTTTGTCATGTTGATAGCATCAGGTCTGCTGTTCATGGGATGCCTTGTGTGACTTCAGGCACTCAGAAGTGAAATGGGGAAAGTCCTACTTTTGTGACAAGGGCGATTGTCATGAGGGTGGATGCTGCTGGATTAAAGAATTTTGTTATTCATTGTGCTCTTTGACCAGAGTATATTAGATTAATGATAATAGCCATTATAAGTAGTATTGATGTGGTGGACTGTTTTAGGAAATATTTGTTGGATGCTTCTGTAGCTTATGGGTTCATGTTTTTTATTAGAATGGGGATACCATTAACCAGTGTGAGCTGGTTATACAATTATTATATTTCCTGAGAAAATGGTCAGTAGAATGATGGTAAAAACAATGAGAGTTTATTTGCACAGGAAGGATATACAAAAATATTTTGGGGGTATGGGCCTGAAGCTTACTTAGAGAACTTTACTATATAGCATGTGGTGTAATGTGGTAGGTAGCATGGAGAATGTAAAATTATTAGGAAGAATTCAATTCCAGGAATAAGAGCATTGAAACCTCTATGATTTACTCTATCAAAGTAACTCTTTTGTCAGACATATTTCTTAAATTTGTGGTGGGTTGCCTGGTATGATGACAAGTAGTGAAAACTCTCATATATATAGGGTTAATGTTAGTCGTAAAAAAAAACTTTTTATAAGAGATGTATGCGTTGATCATATCAAAATTGTAGGTAGGAGGCTCAAATTCATAGAAAGGAGATTGTTAGATGTGTTTTAATGATGACTTGGGCTGTATATAATTCTGGCACCTAGGGATTGTCGAATGCTCCTAAAAATAGATTGCTGTGGAAATGTTTATTATAGGGAAATTGACATATTCTCTAGGAGGGACGGGGTGAATGGGCCTGCTACATTTTCTACATTGAAGACATATACAGGTTTTGATGCTACTTCTGTTAAATCAAGTGGGGCTTCATTGGATTTCTGCTACTGCGGAGATAATCAAATTCTGGGTAGCGGTCAGGAGAAAATTAGTCATAGGTGTTCTTGTGTAATAATTACTGTTGAAAGTGTAAATGATCCATTTATCAGTAAGACTGAGAAGAGAATAACTGCTACATTACTTCATATGAGATGATTGTCTGTGCTATTGTTCCTAGAGCTCCAGTGAGTGAGTATTTGGAATGCGAAGTTCATCCAGATCTGAGGATGGAATAAATGGCTCGGTGTGATATGGCTAATAGAAATAATATGCCTACATTTATACTAATTAGTGGATAAGATATGGGAAGAGGAATTCATGTTGTGAGAGCCAGGGTTAAGGCTAGCATTGGGGTTAAGGCTAGCAAGAGAAGCCACCGCAATGAGAAGCCCGGGCACCGCAACAAAGAGTAGCCCCCGCTTGCCGCAACTAGAGAAAGCCTGCGCATAGCAACGAAGACCCAACGCAGCCAAAAACACATTAATTAATTAATTAGTTAACTATTTTAAAAAAGTACTATATCCTTCTGTACAGCTTCTCTGGGAAGAACAGAGAGATGGCGTAGGAGAGTGAGAAAGACCAATATTTAGTGCACATCTCTCATGCAGGTGCTCTGCTGGCTCAGATAGATTTATCCCCACTTTACAAAGGAGGAAATAATCTCAGAGAGGCTTAGTAATTTTCCCAAAGCCAAACAGCTATGGAGTGGCAGAACCAAGATCTGAACCAAGTCTGTTACCTTCAAAGCCTAAGTCCTCATCACAACAAAACTCAATTAATATTTACATTTATCGAATTACATTGCAACCTGGGGAGTTCTTGGCACAATCCTGAATAAGAGTGAGAAAGAAAGAAATAGCATTGTTCCTACAGTCAACCCAAATTTTTGGAGCAGCTGCTAGATGGCTGGCCCATTTTGGGGTTCAGCAGTGATCAAGACAGGAAGAGTCCTGCTTTCATGAACCACGTAGTGGGGAGGAGAGACGGGTGCAACTTGGGTGAGGGATTTCACCTTGCTGGACCTCTGTTTTGTCATCTGGAAAATGGGATGGCTGTTCCTCATTTTCTGGGATTGTCCAGCCCTCACATTCTCTGATTCCATAAGAAGCATTTGTTTTCCTGTTTCTTTAAAATTCATTCAGGCCGTGAGCTGTGATGAATGTTGTTAGCTGCTCCCCAAAGCACTCTATTCCCACCCTTTTCCTGTGATCAGGTCTTTCCTGAAACATGACTCACAGTCAGTCAGTCAAGTCACAGAACCTAAGGGGCACCCAGCAGAAAAATTCCAACCCTTGCTTCCCAGGAGCTCTGCGGTCTACCTGCCAGGTAAACTTAACTCACCTGGCACAAGGTGGCCATCCCTGGTTTCACATCAACATGATCTCAGGCACAAACCTCCTTGTTTTTCCATTTTGTCTTTAAGTTACTTGTTGAAACAACTGCACAAATATGACAAAGGTATAAAATCAGACATCTTCTGCCCCCAGTGTCTACTAATAAATGATTTTCTGCCACTTTAATGATAAAGATAGGACATTTCAACATTCTGCTACCCTTATTATTTGTCATTTTTGTTGATATTTCTATTGACTACATCTTTCAATATTTTAACAATGGAACATTTATTCAGGTTGTTCCAGACCCAGCTTTTAGTGGTAAAGGTTTTGTTGTTATATTTCTCTTATGTTTCCTTTAAAAATCATTATCCTATTTAAATGGAATAAGTCAATTCTATAAGCATTTATCTTATGATATTGATGAAATTGATACATAGAGGGCAGTAGTACAAGTTGATTGGACTTGAGAACCTCTATTAGCACAGTTAAGTATAAATATTGTCTATATGTGAACCAAAGTACATGCCGAGTGAGATTCTCTGACTTTTTTTCACTGTCTGCCCCTCAAGCCGGTGGGAAATGGAATATTTCTTGCCCTATCAGTAAACAAAGGATGTCACAGTCTTCAGCACTTGCAGCCCTCCAATGTGAGCCGGCGGGCCCTGAGGCACTCAGGATATGCAAATACGGAATGCAGGCCCCAGAGAGCTGAGGTGCATATCAAAGGAAGGATTTCAGTGAGCCCATGCAAAGAAAAGCGCGGCATTCCTCACCTTGGGAGAGCTGGTTTTCCTTAGTTAACAATCACCTTTTGATGTTCCCCATTACCAGTCCCCTGCCCTGTCCCCTCCCCCCGGTACTTTAGCTCAGGGAGGAAGGAGCGCAGAGGGACTCGGCTGAATAAGGGGCCTGCGCGCCTCGGGAGGAGTTTTCAGCCGCTTTCCCCGCAGTCGGGAGGAGGGGCGCTGACGCTGCAGCCACACCCTGCGCCTCCCTTGCCCCGTTTCCCCTCAGGACGCTCAGGCCGACCCCCTCCCCACGCCCACCAGGCCTCGCGAGCCAGGCCGAGGGCAGGGGCGAGAGGAGGGACCGAAGTTCCCGGGGACCAGAGGCTGGAGGCCGCTCTTTCTGCACAGCAGCGGCGGGTGGCAGCGAACCCCTGCCCCTCAGAAGCTGGTCTTGTGCTGCCGCCCGGGCACCGGACCAGGCGGAGGGTCGGCGCCCACTTACCCGGCCCGCCGTCCCCGCGACTGTCACAGCTTCGGCCGCCGGGGCACCTCCAGAGCCGGCAGCCTCAGTGAGGTCGCCCTCCCCTCGGGCTCTGGGGCAGTTCCGTGAAGGCGGAGGGAAGAGACCCCGCCCGAGCCGGGAGTTCCAGCTCTGAGGAAACGCGGGCTCTGTTCAGCGCGCAGTGGGTGGGACCGCTCTGCCCCGAGGCCTTCCGGGAGGGAGCGGGGCGGCGGGGGAGGGAGCCGCCAGGAGCGCAGGGCCCCGTCGGGGGTCCTGGAGGGGCGGCCCGGCCTGGGGGCCACGCCCACTGTGGCCGCAGCCCAGGCCTTTTTCCTGGAATCCTACACGAAAAAGTTAGAAAGATACACAGTCTATAGTAAATATTCACAAATGATTGTTGCTGCTGTGCTCACTATTCTATTAAAGGTGTAAAATCCATAAAACACTTTAAGTTCAAAATTAAATATGAATTTTTACCTTTCTAATTATGTCTCTGATATTCACAGTTGTGGTTAATGAATCAGAGACTGTGGCATCACTAGTTAACCATGAGCTTGTTAAAAAAATAGAATTCAGGCCCACCGGACCTACTGAATCACAATCTGCACTTTTACAATCTCCCCAGTGTACTTGTGTATCCATGAATAGTTGAAAGGTACATTTCTACCTCGACAGGTCTTTTCTGTATGAGAAATACACACATTTTATCCAGTTTGACATAATAAAACACTCAAAAATGCATATGCCTGTGTTGAAACCATCATTTTATCATTTCTTTTCCAGACAAGTATAGTCTCTATACTGGTTTTGTGGATCACATGCCATACCCTTTTCTTGTAGTTAGAAATAAGGTAGAGAAAGTTACTTTGTAAAAAAAAAAAATATATATATATATATATATATTAGTGGATAATTGAAGACACTCTTCTAAATTAAAAGCAGTTCTCTTAACTTGCTGTTTTCTTCTTGGGTCACATTATGAACTCTTCCCGTGGCCACATGGCATGTGTACTTTTAATTTCAGGGACTGCTGACATTCCAGGATGTGGCCATAGATTTCTCTCAAGAGGAGTGAGAATGCCTGGACCAAGATCAATGGGAATTGTACAGGGATGTGATGTTAGAGAAGTATAGGAACCTGCTCTCCTTGGGTGAGGATACCTTCCTTCCAGAATTCCTTATCCAACCACAGGGTTTGGAGTCCTTCATTTGTAGAATGTCTCCTGAAATCTTCTGCTTCCTACAATAGGGTTTCAGATTGCAACGTTTCAGGAAAGATTGGGAGTTTGTGGGTATAATTTTTCTTATTCTTTTAAAATTGCAGCCTCCCTTTTAATATACTTTGTAACTGCTTGGGATGTGTCTATATGAACTGTGTACTATATGCTTCTGTTACAGTCCTTACAATATTTTATTGTCTTATTTTCTGTAACCATTTTCCATGGATTCTTTGGGCTTAAGGTATATTAAAAGGGAGACTGCGATTCTCCCTTTAAAAGGGGACTTATTAAAAGGGGACTTCCCTGGTGATGCAGCGATTAAGAATTCGCCTGCCAATGCAGGGGACCCGGTTCGATCCCCGGCCTGGGAAGATCTCACGTGCCACGGAACAACTAAGCCAGTGGGCCACAACTACTGAGTCTGCACGCCACAACTACTGAAGCCGGTGTGTCTTGAGCCCGTGCGCCATTTATTTTTTGGAGAATAAAACCACTTCTGAGTGATTAAAATTTAGGCCAGCTAGTCAAAATGCTTTATCACGTGTTCTTCTAAAACACTGATCAATGGAACAAGTTTTGCTAGGGATAACAGTGTAATTGTATTCTGGAGTTCATATGGGCAATATGGTTTATGACCTTGATGCTGGATCACGACATTTCAATGGTATAACTGCTATTAATTGTCTGTTTGTTCAACGATTAAAGTCTCACGTGATCTGAGTTCAGACTGGAGTCATCCTGGTTGGTTTCTGTCTATTGCAGATTTCTTCCAGTATGAAAGAAAGGACAAGGGCAATACGGCTTACTTTACAAAATGTCTTCAAACTAAATGATGCTATAATCTACATTCAATTAATTTATACATACCCTACTGTAGAACAGGGTTCGTTACGCTGGCAGAGCCCGGTAATTATGTAAAACTGAAACTTTTTCTGCACTGGTTCAAGTCCTCTTCCTAAGAATGTGTTTATAATCAACATTCTTTCACAAATTACCCAATTGAATTCACCATAGCATTCCTCATATTAACTAAATGGAAAATCCTAGGCTATATACAAGTCCAGAAAGGGCCCAAAATCATCAGCCCCCATGGATGATTACAACCCATTGCTGAGGCTTTCAAATTACTTATTAAAGAACCACTATGTCCATCAACATCATCAATTTATATATTATTGCCCCAATGCTAGCCTTAACCCTGGCTCTCACAACATGAATTCCTCTTCCCATATCTTATCCACTAATTAGTATAAATGTAGGCATATTATTTCTATTAGCCATATCACACCGAGCCATTTATTCCATCCTCAGGTCTGGATAAACTTCGCATTCAAAATACTCACTCACTGGAGCTCTAGGAACAATAGCACAGACAATCATCTCATATGAAGTAATGTAGCAGTTATTCTCTTCTCAGTCTTACTGATAAATGGATCATTTACACTTTCAACAGTAATTATTACTCAAGAACACCTATGACTAATTTTCTCCTGACCGCTACCCAGAATTTGATTATCTCCGCAGTAGCAGAAATCCAATGAAGCCCCACTTGATTTAACAGAAGTAGCATCAAAACCTGTATATGTCTTCAATGTAGAAAATGTAGCAGGCCCATTCACCCCGTCCCTCCTAGAGAATATGTCAATTTCCCTATAATAAACATTTCCACAGCAATCTATTTTTAGGAGCATTCGACAATCCCTAGGTGCCAGAATTATATACAGCCCAAGTCATCATTAAAACACATCTAACAATCTCCTTTCTATGAATTTGAGCCTCCTACCTACAATTTTGATATGATCAACGCATACATCTCTTATAAAAAGTTTTTTTTACGACTAACATTAACCCTATGTATATGAGAGTTTTCACTACTTGTCATCATACCAGGCAACCCACCACAAATTTAAGAAATATGTCTGACAAAAGAGTTACTTTGATAGAGTAAATCATAGAGGTTTCAATGCTCTTATTCCTGGAATTGAATTCTTCCTAATAATTTTACATTCTCCATGCTACCTACCACATTACACCACATGCTATATAGTAAAGTTCTCTAAGTAAGCTTCAGGCCCATACCCCCAAAATATTTTTGTATATCCTTCCTGTGCAAATAAACTCTCATTGTTTTTACCATCATTCTACTGACCATTTTCTCAGGAAATATAATTGTATAACCAGCTCACACTGGTTAATGGTATCCCCATTCTAATAAAAAACATGAACCCATAAGCTACAGAAGCATCCAACAAATATTTCCTAAAACAGTCTACCACATCAATACTACTTATAATGGCTATTATCATTAATCTAATATACTCTGGTCAAAGAGCACAATGAATAACAAAATTCTTTAATCCAGCAGCATCCACCCTCATGACAATCGCCCTTGTCACAAAAGTAGGACTTTCCCCATTTCACTTCTGAGTGCCTGAAGTCACACAAGGCATCCCATGAACAGCAGACCTGATGCTATCAACATGACAAAATTGCACCACTATTAGTTTTATACCACATGTCACCATCCATCAACCTAAATATACTATTAATCATAGTGATATTATAAATCATAGCTGGAGGCTGAGGCAGACTTCGCCATACTCACCTGGAAAATATTACACCCTCCTCATCAATTGCCCATATAGGATGAATAACAGCTATTATAATGTATATTCAGATTATAACGATCCTAAACATACTAATTTATATCATAACAACACTATCTTCTTCTTATTTATGCCCAGATCATGTACTACAAGAGTATCATTATCACACACATGAGGTAAAACACCTCCCATCACAATCATTTTCCTCACCATTATAGTGTCATTAGGACATCGCCCATCACTATCAGGGTTTCTACCCAAATGAATAATTATCCAAGAGATAACAAAAACGACAACATCATTCTACCAACACTAATAGCCATCATAGCAGCCCTCAGCATATATTTCTACTTGCAGCTAACATACTCCACATCACTAACTATATTCCCTTCATTAAACAACACAAACACAAAACAATTTGAACGTACAAAGAAATAACCTTCCTATCATTACCAATCATAATACCCACACGATTACTACACACAACACCCATTCTATCGGTGCTGGACTAGGAATTTAGGTTAGTTCAGGCCAAGAGCTTTCAAAATCCTAAACAAGTGAAATTTACTTAATTCCTAAAAATAAGGATTGCAAGACTTTATTCTACATCAATTGAATGTAAAGCAAACACTGTATTTAAGCCAAATCTTTACGAGATTGATGAGTTTTAACCCCAGGAAACTTTAGTTAACAGGCAAATCCTCTAGTCAACTGGCTTCAGTCTACTTCTCCTTCATTTGAGAAAGAAAAAAAGAAAAAAAAAAAAAAGCAGGAAAATCACTGGCAGAATTGAAGCTGCTTCTCTGAAGTTACAATTCAATTTGTTGATTCACCACAGGGTTTGCCAGAAAGAGGGCTCAATCTCTGTCTTTAGATTTACAGTCTAATGCTAACTCAGTCATTTTACCTCTGTTCATACACTGCTGATTATTTTCAACAAATCACAAAGATATCGGCATTTTATATTTACTATTTGGTGCTTGAGCTGCAGTAGCAGGCAGCACCTTAATTATATCAATCGAGGCTGAGCTATGCTGACCTGGACCGCTACTTGGAGATGCCCAAATCTGTAAGGTAGTCATAACAGTCCCTGCACTTGTAATAATTTTCTTTATAGCTGTACCCGTTATGATTGCAGGCTTTGAAAACTGACTTGGGCCACTAATAACTCAGACACCTGAAGTAGCATTTCCCCCAATAAATCATATAAACTTTTGACTACTTCCCCCATCATTCTTACTCCTACTCATATCACCAATAGTAGAAGCTGGTTCTGGTACCAGTGGAACCGTGTATTCAGCTCTAGCCTGCAATCTGGCCCATGCAGGAGCCTCTGTCGACCTAACTGTTTTCTCCTTCCATTTAGCAGGTGTCTCCTCAATTCTTGGTATTATTACTTTTATTACTATAGTCTTTAATACAAAACCAGCAGTCATATCCCAATACCAAACACCATTATTTGTTTAATCTTCCCCAACTATAGCCATATTACTATAATTACCAATCTCAGTCCAAGCAGCCAGAATTGCCATGCTGTTAAGAGATAGAAATCTAAACACTACTTTCTTTGACCCTGCAGGAGGAGACCGAATCCTATACCAACACCTATGTTGATACTTTGCTCACCCTGAAGTCTGTATTCATGGCCTAACAGGGTTTGTTATAAACTCACATATCATTACATACTATTTAGGACAAAAATTGCCTTTCAGCTATCTGGGAATAGTATGAGTCATGTCCACTGGTTTTTTAGGAGTTCTCTTGTGGGCCCATCATATGTTTACCATAGGGATAGCTGTGGACTCAGGAGCATACTTTGCATCAGCTACCGTAATTACTTCTATCCCTACAGGAGTAAAAGTATCTAGCTGATTAGCAACTCTTTATTTAATTTTTCTTTTTCTTTTCTTTTTTTTGTTTTTTTGTGGCTGAGTTGGGTCTTGGTTGCTGCGCATGGGCTTTCTCTGGTTGCGGTGAGCGGCAGCTACTCTTCGTTGCGGTGTGCGGCCCTTTCATTGCAGTGGCTTCTCTTGTTGCAGAGCACGGCCTCTAGGCGCGTGGGCTTCAGTAGTTGTGGCTTGCGGGCTCTAGAGGGCAGGCTCAGTAGTTGTGGCACACGGGCTTTTTGCTCCGCGGCATGTGGAATCTTCCCAGACAAGGGCTCGAACCCGTGTCCCCTGCATTGACAGGCGAATTCTTAACCACTGCGTCACCAGGGAAGTCCCTGGTTAGCAACTGTTCACGGAGGTAATACTATATGACCTCCCAATATATTATGAGTTTTAGGCTTTAGTTTTTTTCTTTTTACAGTAGGTGGTTTGACAGGAATCATCTTAGCCATCTCATCCCCAGACATTGTCCTCCAGGATACATACTATGTAGTAGCACACTTCCATGACCTAATGTCCATGGGAGCAGTCTTCACTATTATAGGAGGCTTCCTACACTGATTCCCACTATTCTCAGGTTATACAGTTAACTCAGCATGAGCAAAAATTCACTTCACAAGTATATTTGTAGTAGTAAATATGACTCCCTGCAGCACTTTCGTGGCCTCTCAGGGATGTCACTACGTTAGTCTGAGTACCCTGAGGCACACACAACATGAAATATTTTGTCTTTAGGCTCATTCATCTCAGTAGCAGCAGTAATGCTAATAATCTTCATACTTTGAAAAGCATTTGTGTCTAAACAAGAAGTCTTAGCAGTGGAAATTGCTACTCCTAACCTAGAATGGTTACACGGATGTCCTCCACCATATCCTATGTTTCAAGATCCTCCCTATGGAAATGTAGAATAAGGAAGGACTCAAGTCCTTTTCAACCAGTTTCAAGCCAACACCATAACAATTATGTCTTCCTCAATAAATGAGATAAAAGTAAAAAGTGATGTAGCTTTGTCAAAGTTAAATGATAGGCTAAAATCCTGTATATCACTAAGGCATATCAATTTCATCTAGGCTCTCAAGATACAACATCACCGATTATGGAAGAACTTTTACATTTTCTTCATCACACATTAATAGTGATTTTTAAAATAAGTTCTCTAGTCCTCTATATCATTTCACTAATATTGACATCTAAACTCATATGCATACAGTAGATGCACAGGTAGAGAAAATGTGAACAATTTACTAGCTATTATTGTAATCTTAATTGCCCTATCATCATTGTGAATCCTTTACATGATACGTGAAATCAATAACTCTTCCCAAACCATAAAAAACTATGGGTCAGTAATGATACTGAAGCTACAAATACACAGATTATGAAGATTTAAATGTTGACTCCTCTGTAATCCCCACATCAGAGCTAAAACCAGGAGAATAATGACTAATAGAAGTCAACAACCGAGTAGTTAGGGATAGTCATTGAATATTAGTTTCATCTGAAATTGTTGTACACTCCGGAGTTGTTCCTTCTCAGGCCTAAAAAGAGCTGCTATCCCAGGACGCCTAACTTAAAGAATCCTAATATCAACAGGACCAGGCCTATGTTGTGGACAAGAGAGCTCGTTTTCCTGAGTTCAAAGACAGGACAGAGGGATATGGCTGAGATATGGGGTGAATCTGGAGCCCATGGGGATGCACTCTCCAAGCTCCAGTATAGGAATGGGGCCGCTAGGGTCCCAGGCCACCCACCACGCCCTCTCGAGCAGGATCTGGGCAACATTCCCTGTCAGTGATGAGGCAGCCCTAGCACTTGTCGCGCCCCGATGTCGTGTCCTATGTGGGCCCCATGCTCTTGGGACCACACCCCACACTCTGCAGGTCCATGCTACAGGGTCCTTCATGCCTCAGGAGGAGAGACCACACAGCAAGCAGTTCCCTCCCCAACCAGCAGGAGGAGGGGAGGAGAGCAGGGGCACCAGGGGACTCTCACTCAGACAACAACACCCCAGCGGTGCCAGCGGGGACAGTGATGATGCAGATGAGGCACAGACCAAGAGATGGGACCAGGGGACCCAAAAGGCAGCTGGTCAGGTCCTGGCTCACCTGCACCCCGGACACCTTTGTCCCGCATACACCCCCTTCCTCATACACCCTCTCCTTAAATGCAGATTCGTCAGATGCAAACAGGCAGAGCTTCAGACTGAAAGTCAGCTCTTCCAAAATGACCCGTCAGCAAACACTGCAGGATTCCACTCCAGTGGGTGCCCTGGAGTCGACAACTCAGGGACTGAAGTGGATATCGGTGCCAGGGGCAGTGGGAGGGAATGGGGAATGAGACTTTCATGGTTGTGGAATTTTGGTTTTGCAAGATGAAAAGTTCTAGGGATGGTGGTGATGGCTCCACGAGAAAGTGAATATATCTGAGGCCTCAGAAACGTGCACTTAAAATGGTGATGATGGTAAAGGGTATGTGACGTGTGTTTTATTTCACTTAAAATAAATTCTTAAAATAATGTCTTGTTAATTGAGATTCCATTTCGACTCCCCCTCATCACAAATGTCGGAGGCCCAGACACAGTCCCCTACCTTAGGGGCCATCACGGTACCCTCACAGAGCACGTGGGAGACCATTCTTGGGGTGGGGGGCTAGTCTGTGCTCACCTGACCTCTGTCCAGGGGGACCCAGGCAGTGGTGACCCCCATAGATTAGACATATGATATGCTATAGTATTAATATGATACCACCAAGTGTTGTCACTCACCGGAACACAGAGCATCAACCCACTCAAACATGCCTGACCTCATATGATTGTGACAAGATGAAGAGAAGAAAAGGAACCACAGGTTAATCAGGACAACACCCTTAATGCAGAGGTTGGAAATCTCAAAGGGGACAGGACACACTGCAGGCAAAGAGCGCATATGCGGTCTCCCCATACATGTGATCCTGACCCATGCAGGTATGGTGAGACCCACACAGTCCCCGCACCCTATACCTGCGGCCACACATCCACACTCACCAGGGTGACCCACCTCCCCAGACCCCTCCACCTGGGTCACATGTCCACAGTCCCAGGGTGACCTCACCTCCCCAGACCCTGCACCTGGGGTCACACGTCCCCTTGGTCAGGACACCATGGCTCTGCAGGGGGCTCCCCCAATGTGGAAACAAGCTGGGTCCCTGGGACCTCCTGGGATGGGAAAAAGTGTCAGGTGGGTCTCCTTTCCCCACACTTGTCCCAGAGGAGTCCTCCTCTTCTCACTTTGGTTCTGTGTGATTTTAACTGTTTTTAAAGCTTTCATACTAGAGTTGAACACACGACCCTGGTGCTGGCGTGCTCAGTCCTTTCTCGTCTCGCTTACATGTTGAGAAAACTCACAGGACAGCAGGGCTGAAAGCCGAGGGGCAGCTCTGGACTCTGCTGAGTAGGGACGGTAGACTGGAGGGAGAGCTCAGCAGCAGCCTCAGCTGTCACCCATCGGCCTTTTGCCCGATCTGCGTGCCCTGCAATCAATTCACCAGCTAAACCTGCTTCCCTATGCACCATGCACGTGCTGGTAAATTGGAATTATTGCCAGGTAGTCCTCCTGAGGATTCTCCATGAGCCCCAGGGAAGGTGAACCCTGCAGGGATTAAGACTAAGGCCCCGACCATAGCACTGACCCTTGGGAGGACCAGGTCACCACACTCAGAAGAGAGGCTGTTACGTAGACAAGCCCACCTCAGCTCCAGACCCCAGACATCTAAGCCCTGACATTCAGATGCAGGCACGGAGCTTCCCAGTACTGAGGCCAGGCCGGGTCTCTACCCAGGTCCCCATAGTCCTAGCGTACACAGAACATGGTCAGGTCTAAATCTTCTTATTATAGACAACACATGGTCAGCTCTAAACATAATCAGTAGACAGGACATGCAGAGGTCTAAATCTACCATGTAGACACAACTTGATCATGTTTAAACTAGCTTAGGGCTGATCTCATAGGAGGTACAGATCACACACATGGGTCTCTCATCTTTGGACACCCACATCAGGAAACTGAACAAAATCTTTGGCATTAAACATTTCAACAGGCAAAACAGAAATGTTCCCAATTTCTCTGGCCACCTGATGGTCAGGATCCACGGGCGAGCCACGAACTTCTTAGAGTGCAGCCCAGTCTGCTGCCAGGACAGACAAGAAGTGGCCTGATTCCAGCCTCCCAGGCTTCCAGAAGGAGGCGGCCACACTGGAAGCCCAGGCAGGAGAGTCCTGCATGGTCCGGGCCGGGAGATCCAGTCTGTCCATTCGGCTGGCCGATTCCGGGCGGGGCGCTCAGGGCCGCTGAGAGCCCTGCACTCAGGTCCTGCTTCCCTGCAGCGTGTGCGTGTGCGTGTGCGTGTGCGTGTGCGTGTGTGTAGAGGGGGCGGTGGCTGACGGCTCCCATGGCTCCCGTCCCGGGCACCGCGCTGTCTTCGAGGGGAGGCACGGGGAGAGGTAGGGGCACAGAAGCCGTTGGAGAGGAGAACCCACCGCGGAACTCCTTGCACACTGGCTCGCCCCACCCGGAGACCCGCCTGCCCATCGTGGGCCGCATGTCACCCCCCAGCCCCCCACCCCCGAGGGCAGGGTGCCTGCTCTTTCAACAGCACAGTGTCTCACATGAAGGAGACCCAGTGGGGACTGTCACCCCCCCCACCCCACTCCTGATGCTGTGTTTGGGGAGAATGAACCCCCTTGACTGGGCGATGGGACCCTGTGTGGAAAGAGGTGGCGGCCCCATCCAAGTCGGGGCCTGGCTGAGAGATGGGAACACAGGAGCCAAGGGCAGGGCCTGGAGGCCAGGCCAACAGGAGGGGCACCCCCAGCCTTGGCCGGGCTCTCCAACGGTGACATTGTTGCTTTACGGGACCTGGGGCAGGCGACTGAATGTAATGGGAGTCTAAACTGGACCCTGAATGGGGCTTAAAGAAGGTGTGAAGGATGTTACTGAGACAGTGACAGTCATTGGAAGACAAACTCTGTGTCAGGATATCCTGCTCCATCCATTTAAATCCCTGAGATCTGTGACCTTTACGTGGCTACGCAGGATTGTTAGAGCAGCTGCGTGCGGATATATCTGGGGCACAATTCAGTCTGCAACCAACTTGCAAGTGGTTCCAGCAAACACACAGGTGTGCGCACAGGCAGGCACAGCACACACACAAACATATGCACGTGCACGGCACAAATATATTCACACACTAGCATGTGAACACACATGCACGCATATGCCCATGCACACACTAATGTGTGCAAGTGCACGTACCTATGCACATGCACAGCATAGGTATGCAAACAGGCACATGCACACGCATAGCACACACACAGGGAATAAAGTGAATCCGTAAAGCATTAATTCCTGAACACAAGTGAAGCTGACATGTATTTTTCCCTTTTCTTAGCCTTGATGTTTTCCACAACAAAAAGTTTAAGAAAAAAGTTAATGGCAAATGACTTTTGATTCATAGGACTTTCTGATGTTATTCCACAAATATTATGACAGGAGAAATGAATGTAGATATTACATGTGTCCACTAATGGATGAATGGAGAAGAAAAACACGGTCCATCAATACAAGGGGATGCTATTCAGCCTAAAAAGGAAGGCAATTCTGACACAGGCTGCAGCAGGGATGAACCTTGAGGGCATTATGCTCAGTGATGTAAGCTAGACACAAAAAAACAAACAGTGCTTGATCCACTCATACAAGGCCCCTAGAGCAGTCGGAAACATAGAGACATAAAGTAGGATGTTGAGTGCCAGGGGCTGAGGGAGGGACAATGGGGAGTGAGTGTTTAATGGGGACTGTTTCAATTTTGCAAGATGAAAAAGTTCTGGAGGATGATGGTGGTCAGGTTTGCACAACAGTGTGAATTACTTCTTGACCCTGAAATGTGCACTTAAAAATGGTTAAGATAGTAAATTTTATGTTATGTATATCTGACCACAATTTTTAAAACTTTTAAAAAAACAACAGGAAATAGTCCATGAATACCACAAGATGCACAACTTCACTAACAACAGAGGGATTAAAGCCGTAAGAAAAATACTGTGCATACACCTACCAGAATGGCAGACATGAAAGACATAGTATCAAATATCAGCAGGATGTGGAGCAATGGAAAGCCTGGTACGCAACGGGGGGATGCAACCACTTCTGAAACAATCGGGCCTCAGATAGCGAAGTCCCTGCACAGAGACCCACAGTGCTCCTCCCAGGTGAACACAAACCCACCAGCCCTGCACCAGGACACACGGACATGGACTCGCAGCCACAGGAGCCAAACCTGAAAGAACCTGAAGGCCATCACAGGCGGATGCAGAAATGAACCATGCACGCTCCTATGAAGGAATATTCCACAGCAATGGAGTACATTTTGTTTACAGGTAGTAAAACTATAAAAATTATTTTTTTTAAAAAAACGATATTTACAAGATGAAAGAATCTATAATTCTGGCACCTAGGGATTGTCGAATGCTCCTAAAAATAGATTGCTGTGGAAATGTTTATTATAGGGAAATTGACATATTCTCTAGGAGGGACGGGGTGAATGGGCCTGCTACATTTTCTACATTGAAGACATATACAGGTTTTGATGCTACTTCTGTTAAATCAAGTGGGGCTTCATTGGATTTCTGCTACTGCGGAGATAATCAAATTCTGGGTAGCGGTCAGGAGAAAATTAGTCATAGGTGTTCTTGTGTAATAATTACTGTTGAAAGTGTAAATGATCCATTTATCAGTAAGACTGAGAAGAGAATAACTGCTACATTACTTCATATGAGATGATTGTCTGTGCTATTGTTCCTAGAGCTCCAGTGAGTGAGTATTTGGAATGCGAAGTTCATCCAGATCTGAGGATGGAATAAATGGCTCGGTGTGATATGGCTAATAGAAATAATATGCCTACATTTATACTAATTAGTGGATAAGATATGGGAAGAGGAATTCATGTTGTGAGAGCCAGGGTTAAGGCTAGCATTGGGGCAATAATATATAAATTGATGATGTTGATGGACATAGTGGTTCTTTAATAAGTAATTTGAAAGCCTCAGCAATGGGTTGTAATCATCCATGGGGGCTGATGATTTTGGGCCCTTTCTGGACTTGTATATAGCCTAGGATTTTCCATTTAGTTAATATGAGGAATGCTATGGTGAATTCAATTGGGTAATTTGTGAAAGAATGTTGATTATAAACACATTCTTAGGAAGAGGACTTGAACCAGTGCAGAAAAAGTTTCAGTTTTACATAATTACCGGGCTCTGCCAGCGTAACGAACCCTGTTCTACAGTAGGGTATGTATAAATTAATTGAATGTAGATTATAGCATCATTTAGTTTGAAGACATTTTGTAAAGTAAGCCGTATTGCCCTTGTCCTTTCTTTCATACTGGAAGAAATCTGCAATAGACAGAAACCAACCAGGATGACTCCAGTCTGAACTCAGATCACGTGAGACTTTAATCGTTGAACAAACAGACAATTAATAGCAGTTATACCATTGAAATGTCGTGATCCAGCATCAAGGTCATAAACCATATTGCCCATATGAACTCCAGAATACAATTACACTGTTATCCCTAGCAAAACTTGTTCCATTGATCAGTGTTTTAGAAGAACACGTGATAAAGCATTTTGACTAGCTGGCCTAAATTTTAATCACTCAGAAGTGGTTTTATTCTCCAAAAAATAAATGGCGCACGGGCTCAAGACACACCGGCTTCAGTAGTTGTGGCGTGCAGACTCAGTAGTTGTGGCCCACTGGCTTAGTTGTTCCGTGGCACGTGAGATCTTCCCAGGCCGGGGATCGAACCGGGTCCCCTGCATTGGCAGGCGAATTCTTAATCGCTGCATCACCAGGGAAGTCCCCTTTTAATAAGTCCCCTTTTAAAGGGAGAATCGCAGTCTCCCTTTTAATATACCTTAAGCCCAAAGAATCCATGGAAAATGGTTACAGAAAATAAGACAATAAAATATTGTAAGGACTGTAACAGAAGCATATAGTACACAGTTCATATAGACACATCCCAAGCAGTTACAAAGTATATTAAAAGGGAGGCTGCAATTTTAAAAGAATAAGAAAAATTATACCCACAAACTCCCAATCTTTCCTGAAACGTTGCAATCTGAAACCCTATTGTAGGAAGCAGAAGATTTCAGGAGACATTCTACAAATGAAGGACTCCAAACCCTGTGGTTGGATAAGGAATTCTGGAAGGAAGGTATCCTCACCCAAGGAGAGCAGGTTCCTATACTTCTCTAACATCACATCCCTGTACAATTCCCATTGATCTTGGTCCAGGCATTCTCACTCCTCTTGAGAGAAATCTATGGCCACATCCTGGAATGTCAGCAGTCCCTGAAATTAAAAGTACACATGCCATGTGGCCACGGGAAGAGTTCATAATGTGACCCAAGAAGAAAACAGCAAGTTAAGAGAACTGCTTTTAATTTAGAAGAGTCTCTTCAATTATCCACTAATATATATATATATATATATATATATATATTTTTTTTTTTTACAAAGTAACTTTCTCTACCTTATTTCTAACTACAAGAAAAGGGTATGGCATGTGATCCACAAAACCAGTATAGAGACTATACTTGTCTGGAAAAGAAATGATAAAATGATGGTTTCAACACAGGCATATGCATTTTTGAGTGTTTTATTTATATCAAACTGGATAAAATGTGTGTATTTCTCATACAGAAAAGACCTGTCGTGGTAGAAATGTACCTTTCAACTATTCATGGGTACACAAGTACACTGGGGAGATTGTAAAAGTGCAGATTGTGATTCAGTTGGTCCGGTGGGCAGGAGTTCTATTTTTTTAACAAGCTCATTTTTAACTAGTGATGCCACAGTCTCTGATTCATTAACCACAACTGTGAATATCAGAGACATAATTAGAAAGGTAAAAATTCATATTTAATTTTGAACTTAAAGTGTTTTATGGATTTTACACCTTTAATAGAATAGTGAGCAGAGCAGCAACAATCATTTGTGAATATTTACTATAGACTGTGTATCTTTCTAACTTTTTCGTGTAGGATTCCAGGAGAAAGGCCTGGGCTGCGGCCACAGTGGGCGTGGCCCCCAGGCCGGGCCGCCCCTCCAGGACCCCCGACGGGGCCCTGCGCTCCTGGCGGCTCCCTCCCCCGCCGCCCCGCTCCCTCCCGGAAGGCCTCGGGGCAGAGCGGTCCCACCCACTGCGCGCTGAACAGAGCCCGCGTTTCCTCAGAGCTGGAACTCCCGGCTCGGGCGGGGTCTCTTCCCTCCGCCTTCACGGAACTGCCCCAGAGCCCGAGGGGAGGGCGACCTCACTGAGGCTGCCGGCTCTGGAGGTGCCCCGGCGGCCGAAGCCGTGACAGTCGCGGGGACGGCGGGCCGGGTAAGTGGGCGCCGACCCTCCGCCTGGTCCAGTGCCCGGGCGGCAGCACAAGACCAGCTTCTGAGGGGCAGGGGTTCGCTGCCACCCGCCGCTGCTGTGCAGAAAGAGCGGCCTCCAGCGTCTGGTCCCCGGGAACTACGGTCCCTCCTCTCGCCCCTGCCCTCGGCCTGGCTCGCGAGGCCTGGTGGGCGTGGGGAGGGGGTCGGCCTGAGCGTCCTGAGTGGAAACGGGGCAAGGGAGGCGCAGGGTGTGGCTGCAGCGTCAGCGCCCCTCCTCCCGACTGCGGGGAAAGCGGCTGAAAACTCCTCCCGAGGCGCGCAGGCCCCTTATTCAGCCGAGTCCCTCTGCGCTCCTTCCTCCCTGAGCTAAAGTACCGGGGGGAGGGGACAGGGCAGGGGACTGGTAATGGGGAACATCAAAAGGTGATTGTTAACTAAGGAAAACCAGCTCTCCCAAGGTGAGGAATGCGGCGCTTTTCTTTGCATGGGCTCACTGAAATCCTTCCTTTGATATGCACCTCAGCTCTCTGGGGCCTGCATTCCGTATTTGCATATCCTGAGTGCCTCAGGGCCCGCCGGCTCACATTGGAGGGCTGCAAGTGCTGAAGACTGTGACATCCTTTGTTTACTGATAGGGCAAGAAATATTCCATTTCCCACCGGCTTGAGGGGCAGACAGTGAAAAAAAGTCAGAGAATCTCACTCGGCATGTACTTTGGTTTACATATAGATAATATTTATACTTAACTGTGCTAATAGAGGTTCTCAAGTCCAATCAACTTGTACTACTGCCCTCTATGTATCAATTTCATCAATATCATAAGATAAATGCCTATAGAATTGACTTAATCCATTTAAATAGGATAATGATTTTTAAAGGAAACATAATAGAAATATAACAACAAAACCTTTACCACTAAAGGCTGGGTCTGGAACAACCTAAATAAATGTTCCATTGTTAAAATATTGAAAGATGTAGTCAATAGAAATATCAACAAAAATGACAAATAATAAGGGTAGCAGAATGTTGAAATTTTCTATCTTTATCACTAAAGTGGCAGAAAATCATTTATTAGTAGGCACTGGGGGCAGAAGATGCCTGATTTTATATCTGTGTCATATTTGTGCAGTTGTTTCAACAAGTAACTTAAAGACAAAATGGAAAAACAAGGAGGTTTGTGCCTGAGATCATGTTGATGTGAAACCAGGGATGGCCACCTTGTGCCAGGTGAGTTAAGTTTACCTGGCAGGTAGACCGCAGAGCTCCTGGGAAGCAAGGGTTGGAATTTTTCTGCTGGGTGCCCCTTAGGTTCTGTGACTTGACTGACTGACTGTGAGTCATGTTTCGGGAAAGACCTGATCACAGGAAAAGGGTGGGAATAGAGTGCTTTGGGGAGCAGCTAACAACATTCATCACAGCTCACGGCCTGAATGAATTTTAAAGAAACAGGAAAACAAATGCTTCTTATGGAATCAGAGAATGTGAGGGCTGGACAATCCCAGAAAATGAGGAACAGCCATCCCATTTTCCAGATGACAAAACAGAGGTCCAGCAAGGTGAAATCCCTCACCCAAGTTGCACCCGTCTCTCCTCCCCACTACGTGGTTCATGAAAGCAGGACTCTTCCTGTCTTGATCACTGCTGAACCCCAAAATGGGCCAGCCATCTAGCAGCTGCTCCAAAAATTTGGGTTGACTGTAGGAACAATGCTATTTCTTTCTTTCTCACTCTTATTCAGGATTGTGCCAAGAACTCCCCAGGTTGCAATGTAATTCGATAAATGTAAATATTAATTGAGTTTTGTTGTGATGAGGACTTAGGCTTTGAAGGTAACAGACTTGGTTCAGATCTTGGTTCTGCCACTCCATAGCTGTTTGGCTTTGGGAAAATTACTAAGCCTCTCTGAGACTATTTCCTCCTTTGTAAAGTGGGATAAATCTATCTGAGCCAGCAGAGCACCTGCATGAGAGATGTGCACTAAATATTGGTCTTTCTCACTCTCCTACGCCATCTCTCTGTTCTTCCCAGAGAAGCTGTACAGAAGGATATAGTACCTTTTAAAAATAGTTAACTAATTAATTAATTAATTTGTTTTTGGCTGCGTTGGGTCTTCGTTGCTATGCACAGGCTTTCTCTAGTTGCGGCAAGCGGGGGCTACTCTTTGTTGCGGTGCCCGGGCTTCTCATTGCGGTGGCTTCTCTTGCTGTGCTTGTTGTGGAGCACCGGTTCTAGGCACGCGGGCTTCAGTAGTTGTGGTCTGCAGGCTCAGTAGTTGTGGCCCATGGGCTTAGCTGCTCCGCGGCATGTGGGATCTTCCCTGACCAGGGCTTGAACCCATGTCCCCTGCCTTGGCAGGCAGATTCTTAACCACTGCGCCACCAGGGAAGTCCGATATAGTACTTTTTAAAGAGGGGTTTGAATTTATTTCAGATTGTGTACATTTTTCTTGTAGAAAAGATTATTCTACTATAGAAACATAAACACGCAAAACCACTCCAAATGCAGTATTCTATGGTTTAGATATTATCAGTCACATTTTATAAGTAATTGGGCAAATGCCAAAGCACTAGATACTGGGGCGTAAGAAGACTCAAATCTGGGGTGACCCCACCCCAATTTCAAGAGCAGGGTGTGCTTTTCAAATCCATGTTTCATCTGGTCTTTGTTTCTCATCCATCCTCTGTGTCTGCCTTTCTCAAGAAGGCTCAGATCCTCGGCTTTCACACCCTGCCGGCTGGCTGTGCCCCAGCTCCCGGCCTGAAACCTCTGCGTGCCTGGGTGTGCCTGCTCCCCCTGTGCATCACCAGCTTTGCCAGGGAGCTGCTGTATCGTGCACTGCTTGCTGTACCCAGAGTACCTGGACCCTTCTGGAACATGAAGTGCACCCTCCTCACCATGTGTGCAGCCCATCCCCTTACCTATATCCTGCCTGTAAGCCAGGCTTGGGGGTGACTACAGTGTGCATTCAGCTGTGTGAGGTGCTGGGATCAAAGTGAAGTTCCCAACTTTTGAAGTGGCAGGCTTGAGGGGCACACAGTGATTTAAAGTCGGGTCACCTGACTTAAAGGGGGGACTGATTGATTTAAAGCCAAGGCAGCTGACTTAAAGCCTGCGTCCCTCAGCTGCAGGACGAGACCAACTTTGGCAGTGCACGGGTTCGCTCCAAGCCAGCACTGCTGTTCAGGAAGAGATTCCAGTAGCGCCTTAGTGCAGGGGGACTTGGTCCGTTGTCTTGCCCCTGCCCTCAGAGGGGGGCCACCTGCTCTTCTGGAGAATCAGGGAGGGGGAAGTGCAGAGTCCCGGCTGGAGTTGCGGCACCGCTTGTCTGATGGCAGGGAAAGGGGGACAGGGCTGTGTGGTGTCCTGGGGCTGGACTCACCAGGTCGACTCAGCCTCTCAGCCTCCTAACCTCCCCCCCACACACTCCACAAGAGTTTCCAATAATATGTAATTGCGCCTTAGGTTCTCGGTCTTCAAACTCATCCCCAGGCTCCCAGGTCCCTTGATTCAGCCAATTCCTCTGTGCTCTTTCTTCTATTAGATACAGTCCCAGAGGGAGGGGCTGGGGGATGGGACTGGAGGGATGCCGGCAGCACTGGCCTCAGCTGACTAAAGAGATCCGGGGCCTGCGCTATCACACATGTGCGAGGACCCTTAAGGCGGAATCGAGGGGGCCAGTTAGAGGCAGTCCTTGCTGCCTCAAGTGAGTATGGATCACCGTTGGGTGGGGAGCACGCTGACCCCTGAGAAGTACTGTTAGGAGGATGTGTTCCTCCCTCGGCTTCAAGGACGTGGGTGGGCTTCAGGGCTCCAGTTCCCCTCCAGGCCTCCAGGTCCGACTGCACCGCAGCGGCCTTGCAGACCCGCCTTCCTGTCCCAGAACTTGCCAGGCTCCAGGAAGAATCCAGACAGCAGAGATGGTGCCTGAGGGCTCCAGCTTGAAAAGTGCTGTCCCTGGGGACCCAACAGTGGAGGGAGGAAGGGTGAAGGGAGTGGGGGTGTGGGGTCGGGAGGGGTGGCTGCCCTGGGAGACGTTGAGAGAGAAATATCGCCCCCCACACCCCCTGCCCCTGCAACTGACCCATTGATGCCATAGGATCTCAGGGCCTTTTAGTCAGAGATGCCTCTGCTTCTTTACTCCTGTGTTCAAAACTATGCAAAACCAACTCTTCATCCTCTTGCTGCCTTGCCAGGACTTTTAAAGCACTGTTCTTTTGAAGCACTCGGTCCCTAAACTGCAGTTTGGAGCTGTCCCAGCTATTTAAAAGTGTTCTCCTTAAACCGAGACTAAATCCTACTCTTTTGGAAAAACGGCCTTCACTTCACTGGAGATCGTCTTTTCTGCCCATTCCTTCCTTCTACTGCCCTCTTAAGAACCCCTGTGCTCAAAGAGCTTGGTGATTTATTTTTTGCTTGATGTCAAAAAGAAACCTTCCCCATGCACCCCAAAAAGCTTTCCTGGAACATAGGTGTTTCACAACCATGACAGTGTTTTGCAGTTAGTATACACTGGGTAGAGTGCCTAGCAATCCCTCCAAGAGCCAGAGGTGAGCAGACCTTTACTTATTTGATTGGATGTCGTTCAAGTTTAGGAAGGTCCCATTCTTATGACCCAGCAGGTAAGACAGAGCCCTGGATGGCTGTGGCTGTGATTAGATAACTTCTGATGATTTTATTTCCCTTACTGAGCTGCTGCTTCTAGGTTAAATTCGTTTTATTACCTGTCCATTTTTAAAGAAAGGCTGACAAAGTCACTGTAATAGGTCAGGAGTCTGAACTCAGGGTTGGTCAAAGGTACTCACAGGGAGGAAGGTGGATAAAAATAGGTGGGTAAAATAGGAGGGTTGGCAAGTACAGCCAGGACACCCGTGTTCATCATGCATACTAATAAAGGCCAGAATCTCCTCATTTATCTCTGGTGGGAAGTTCTGATGGTTTCACAGGATCAAACTCAAATCATATTCAAACTAGGGGATTTCCCTGAGCATAAAAGGAAGTATCCGTCCCTAGCAGGAGTCGCTGCAGAGGAATAAAGACGTAGATGTAGAGAACGGACCTGAGGACACAGGGAGCGGGAAGGGTAAGCTGGGATGAAGTGAGAGAGTGGCGTGGACATATATACACTACCAAAGGTGAAATAGATAGCTATTGGGAAGCAGCTGCATATAGCACAGGGAGATCAGCTCAGTGCTTTGTGACCACCTAGAGGGGTGGGATAGGGAAGGTGGGAGGGAGACACAAGAGGGAGAGGATATGGGGATATATGTATACGAATAGTTGATTCACTTTGTTATACAGCAGAAGCTAACACAACAAGGTAAAGCAATTATACTCCAATAAAGATGTTAAGGACAACAACAACAACAACAAAAAAAACCCAAAATCTAAGTCAATCAAGCCAACGGAGACAATGTAAGTGTTTACAGTTCAAGAAATCCACAAGGGAATCCTTTATTCTGTAGGCAATGAATGGTCCATTCGAAAAGGAAAAAAACTTTCTAAAATGTTGTCTTTCCATTTATTGTTCAGAACATCATTTTTATACCTCTGCATTTCTTACTATTCAAAGCCAAGTCACGTGAGTTACAGGGAAGCAGCTGATGGATTTAAAGTTGGGTCGCTTGATCTAAAAACCAGTGGCAGTTGATTGATTTAAATCCCGGTCATATGACATGAGGAGGGGGTGCTAAAAACTGCTTTTTCATCTCTGGCTCAGAATATCATATTTACCTTGGTTTTTCTTATGATTTAGAAAACTTGAGCTGTCTCTCCTTGGAATCATCAGGAGAAAAATACAGTATTTCAGGTTCATTCTTGAAACCAACTTCTCACGGTTAAGGTGTATTGGCTAAAAGATCTTCCTTCTTCAAGAGATTCCAAACCTCTGTAAGACACTTCATTGTAATTGGAGAAAAAAGAAGAATGAATTCAGGCCAGCAGCTGCAGGAGGCCAAGGCAGCCCCCAGGACTAGGGAAGGAGGAGGAGGAAGGGCTGAGAGTTGCCATTAGAGCAGACAACCTCCAGAGGGCGCTGAAGCACCGGCAGAGCCCACCTGCCACTCCCAGTTTGGCACTCCAGGGTCAGATTTGGGTTTGGAGATGGGGTTGCTGTAACCCCAAGGAGGTGAGCAGAGAGGAGGAGTTGATTACCGGTCTCCTCTGACTCTCTGACCCAAATTGCCTGGCTTCACAGGGGGGACAGGGTTTTGCTTTCAGCAAACTGATGGGGCACTTCCAGGCTGGTCGGGTTGCCCAGTGGCCCGACAGCCTGACAGGCTGACTGCGGTGTGACCGCCCTTTGTTTCTCCAGAATCTGTGCATCAGGAGGTGCATGGGCGCGGGAGCCCATCCACCGCCCCTCCCCCCAAGGGGGATGGCACCTTCCCTGGCTGTACCCTATGATCACCAGGTACTTGAAATGAATGCAAGATTTTTGACTTCAAGGAAAAGCTCGCATAACAGTTTCTTCCTCATAATGTGTGGGATTTACTATAATGGAAGGACATTAGAAAGAACAGGTAGAAAACTCACCTGTTGGTCTCCATGTAGGAGTTTATTTTGCATGAATCCCTCCTACGTGAGTAGATAGCAGAGGTTTATTTTTGTTCCCGTGTGTGTAGTTGTGGCAGAGGATGTAGGTATGGTGATTTGAAGCCCTCAAAGAAATATTCTCAGAACTCTCAAGATTTGTCTTGATCGGAACCGAAAGAGACCTGGAAAAGGAGGAAAAGAAAAGGAAGAGGGAGAACGAATGACTGTTTCTCAGTAAATTCACCTTCCTGGTTGATTGTTCTGTCTTCTCATTTCTTTTAACTTCTATGTATGTCTAATGGAATAATGTAGAAAGGCTGATTTTTATGCTTTAAAAGATTTTACATCACAAAGAAACTAGAAGTGGCTAACAGAACTTATTCAAATCAATTTTGCATAGAGACTTTGATATTAAATTTGGATACTAAAATGGGTTTATCCCAATTTTCTCTTTCTTTTTGAGCGAATATTTGTAACATATTTTTGTAGATAATAATTTATCCTAGATATACAAAATTGTGAGAATGGGTACCATTTTTTACCACTTAAATGATTTCTTTTAAATGAATAGATTGTACACTTTAAATGCCAATGTTGTGTCTTACGTGTTGTTTTTTAATTCCTTGATTTCCAAAACTTGTGTTTATTTAATTGATTTCTATCTAATAATCTGTGTCTCCCCTTTATAGTTTCTTACTTTATATTTTATTGATCTATAGTTAATTTACATTATTATATTAGTTTCAGAGGTACAGCATAGTGATTCATAAATGTTTAGGTTCTTCTCCATTTATAGTTATTATAAAAGAGTGGCTATATTCCCCATGCTATACAGTACATCACTGTAGATTATTGATTTTATACATAGTGGATTGTACCTCAAAATCTCCTACCACTATTTTGCTCCTCCACCCTATCTCTCCCTGCTGGTAACCACTAGTCTGTTCTTTAATTTGTGAGTCTGTTTTTTTGTTGTTATTGTATTCAATTTTTTAGATGCCACGTGTAAGTGATAACATACCATGCTTGTTTTCTCATACCATACCATGCTTTTTTTCTCATAACATGCCATGCTTGTTTTCTCTGCGGCTTATTTTACTAAGCATAATACCCTCCAAATCCATCCATGTTCTTGCAAATGGCAAAATTTCATTTTTTGCTGAAGTCATCATAAAAAATCTTTTTTATCCACTAAGCTATTGATGAACACTTAGTTTGACTCTATATCTTGGCTATGGCAAATAACACTGTTATGAACATTGGTGTGCAGTTATTTTTTTTTTTGAAATAGTGTTTTTGTTTTCTTCTGATATACCCAACAGTGAAATTGCTGGATATTATGGTAGTTCTATTTTTAGTTTTTTGTGGAACCTCCATTCTGCTTTCCACAGTAGCTGCACTACTTCACATTCACATCAAGAGTGTACAAGAGTTTCCCTTTCTCCACATCCTCACTAACCTTTGTTATTTGTGATCTTTTGGATGACAGCCATTCTGACAAGACTGAGGTGATATATCTCATAGTTTTGATTTGCATTTTACTGCCGATTAGCTATGTTTAGCATCTTTGTGAGTTCTGGCTGTCTATATGTAGTTTTTCCTTGGAAAAAATGTCTATTTAGGGCTTCTCATTTTTTTAAAAAAGATTTTGGGTGTTTTTTTGATATTGAGTTGTATGTGCTGTTTCTGTAGTTTAGGTATGAACCCTTGCTTGGTCATCTTTTTTGATGTTAACCTCTTATCATGTGCAAATATTGTCTCTCCCTCAGCAGGTTGTCTTTTCATTTTGTCTTTGGTTTCCTTTGCTGTGCAAAATCTTTTAAGTTTAGTGAAGTCCCATTTGTTTATTTTTGCTTTTGTTTCATTTGCCTTAGTAGACTGAACCTAAAACTGTTGCTATCATTTATGTTGAAGAATGTTCTATATTTTCCTCTAGGGGTTTTATGGTTTCTGGTCCTACATTTAGGTCTTTATTCAGTTTTGCATTTATTTTATATATGGTGTGCTAAAATAATCTAATTTTATTCTTTTCCATGTAGCTGACCAGTTTTCCCAGTACCACTTATTGAAGAGACAGTTTTTTCTCCATATTGCCTGCTTTGTCATAAATCAATTAAATATAAGTGTGTGGGCTTACTTCTGGGATCTCTATTCTATTCCAGTGATCTTTGTGTCTGTTTTTGCTCTGGTACCTTTCTCTTTGATTACTGTCACTTTGCAGTATAGTCTGAAGTCAAGGTGCATGATGCCTCCAGCTGTGTTCTTTCTCAAGATTGTTTGGCTATTTGGGGTCTTTGTGTTTCTATACAAATTTTAAAATTACTTTTTCAAGTTCTGTGAAAATGCTTTGGTATTCTGATAGGGATTGCATTAAATCTGTAGATTGTCTTTGGTAGTATGGTTATTTTATCAGTATTAATTCTTCCAGTCGATGCACATGCTATATTTTTCCATCTTTTTGTGTTGTCTTCAACTTCTTTCACCAATGGCTGATAGATTTCTGAGCACATGTCTTTTACCTGCTTAGGTGTGTTTATTCCTAGGTATCTTATTCTTTTTGATGTCATTGCATATGGTATAGTTTTCTTAATTTTTCTTTCTGACAGCTTTGAGTTTTGTTTTTTCTTCTTTTTCTAATTCCTTCAGGTGTAATGTTAGGTTGTTTATGTGATATTTTTCTTGATTCCTAAGAATAAGCTTGTATCACTATAACTTCCCCCTGTGAACTGCGTTGGCTGTGTCCCATAGATTTTGGATCATTTTGTGTTCATTTTCATTTGTCTTGGGTATTTTTAGAATCCCTCTTTAATTTCTTCAGTGTTCCTTTCTTCCCCTTTTATTCCCTTCATCTGTGATGTGAGGACTATCTTTAATATTATGTTTGGATTTCTTTCAGTTTTGTTTATATGTGTGTGTGTGTGTGTGTGTGTGTGTGTGTGTGTGTGTGTGTGTGTGTGATTATTTAAGTTGCTGAGCTCTTAATTTCACATGGACACTAACAACCCTGTATTGTTACTCTGCTCCCCCACAGTTACTGAATTTGACCTTATATTTTACATCTACTTGTTTTGTGTGTCCCTTAACTTCTTATTGTGAATATAGATGATTTTATTACTGTTTTTTTTTTCATCCTTCCTATTAGCTGTGTCCATGGTTGATTTACTACCTTTGTTGAATATTTGCCTTAACCAATGAGGTTTTTCCTTTAGTAAGTTTCCTTTCCTAATTTTTATGTTTCAATCGTGACCTTTTCTTTTTCACTTAGAAAAGCCCCTTTAAGATTTCTCATAAAGCTGGTTTGGCGATGCTGAGCTCTTTTAGTTTTGCTTCTCTGTAAAACTTTAGATCTCACCATCAAATCTGAAGGAGAGCCTTGCTGGGTAGAGTATTTTTGCTTATAGGCTTTTCCCTTTCATGACTTTAAATATACCATGCCACTCCCTTCTGGCATGCAGAGGTTATCCTGAAAAGTCAGCAGATAACTTTATGCAATTTCCCATGTTTGTAACTTGTTGCTTTTCCTTTGCTCCTTTTAATAGTGTCTTTTTATCTTTATTTTTTTTTTTCCATTTTAATTACAATGAGTCTTGGTGTGGTCCTCTTTGGGTTGATCCTGTTTTGGCCTTACTGTGTTTACTGGACTTGGATGTCTGTTTTCTTTCCCAGGTTAGGGAAGTTTTCAACTCTTATGTCTTCAGGTATGTTCTACACTGCTTTGTCTTTCCTTTTTGCTTCTGGGACCAGTATAATGCAAATATTAGTACACTTGATGTTGTTTCACAAGTCTGTTCAGCTTTCCTCATTTCATTTTAATCTATTGTTTTACTGTTCATCTTCAGTGATTGCCAGTACTCTGTCCTTCAGTTTTCTGATTCATTCCTCTGTATCATTGAGTCTACAGTAGTTTCCTTTAATGTATTTTTCATTTCAGTTATTGTATTCCTCATCTCTGTTTTGTTGTTCTTTAATGGTCTAACTCTTTTTAAAAAAAAATTCTAACTTCTTGCTCTGGTCGTCCATTCTTCTCCTGAGTTCTTTGATCATCTTTACAGTCATTACCTTGAACCCTTTGTTGAGGAGATTGGCTATCTCCACTTCACTTAGATCTTCTTCTGAATTCTTATCTTGGTCCTTCATTTGGATCGTGTTTCTGTGTCACCTCATTTTTCTTAACTTCCTGTTTTTATTGCTATGTGTGTAGTAGGTTCGTTACATTCCCTGACCTTGGGGAAGTGGCCTTTTGTAGGAGCTGTCCTATGGGTCCCAGCAGCCCCCTCTCCCCTGGTCACTAGAGCTATATATTCTAGGTGTACCCCCTATGTGGGCTGCTTGGGCTCTTCTGCTGTGGTGGGCTGACTACTGTGGGTAGTCTGGTAGGCTTGGCTGCCCCCAGACTGCTTGTTTGCCAGGCTCTGCCTTGTATGGAGGCTGTCTGTGCTGCTTGGTGAGACTAAATCATAAGGCAGCTGGCTGCACAACTCTGGGGGACACCAAATCTGGTGCTGGTTCACTTATGGGTAGAATTGCAGTCCAGGTGATATCAGGGCTAGTGCCCAGTCACTGGTTCTGGGGCTATGCTGGCTACTGGGAGGAAGAGACAGGTTCTGCGTTCTGGCTGCAGGGCCCAGGAGCCACAGGGTTGGTGTTGGATCACTGTTCCTGACACAGCTCTCTGCAGGGCCGGGGGTATCCCTAATCTTGCGTTGGCATTCTGATGGGCAGGGTCAGGACCCAGCTGAGTCCATGGCTGCTTCTGGCCTGCAATTAAGTGGCCTGGTTACACAGGCTGCTGGGCTGTGGTATTCCTGGAGCTGGTGTGTGCCTGTTGGTGTATGAGGCTGATCCCACTGCTAAAGCAGGTTTGCTGTTGGGTAGGTCCAAGCTCCATCCAGTCCCTGTGCAGTTACCACCTGCTGATGGTGAGGCTGACTCCAAGGCCAGAGCAGGCTCACTTGTCAGAGGGGCCAGGGACTCTGGGGCTGGTGCCTGTCCACTGAGGTGTGGAGGCTGGTCCTGGGGCTTTTGGTGGCTGGACCCATGTCCAGGGGCAGCTGTGCACTGAGAGGATCTGAAGGCAGCCTGTTTGCTGGTGGATGGGGCTATGCCCCTGCTCAGTTAGTTGCTTGGCCTGCAGCATCCTAGTACTTGTGTCTGTAGTCTGGTGGAAATGGGTGGGGCTCGGTCCTGAGGCTGATAAGCTACAGGGAGGATTCTGAAATTATGCTTGCTGGTACCAGCGTCCACGAGGTAGAAGGAGCTCCCCCGAATGGCTGCTGCCAGTGTCTCTGTCCCTGAGGCTGTGCTGTAGTTGCCTCTTGCCTCTCTGGGAGACTCTCCAAGATTAGGAGGTAGGTGTGACCCGGGATCCTTTCAAATGACTGCTTCTGTTCTGATTCTCAGATCATGTGGGATTTTGTGAGCATCTTTTAAGAGTGGAATCTCTATTTCCCACATCCCTCTGGCTCTCTGGAAAATAAGCACTACTGGTCTTCAAAGCCCAACTTTCTAGGAGCTCTTCTTTCCACAACAGGATCCCTGGGCTTGGGAGCCTGATGTTGGCTTCATACCCCTTGCTACCTGGGAGCACCTCTGAAATTGTAATTATTCTCCCATTTGTGGGCCACCCACTTGGTGGTATGGGTCTTGACTCTACTGAGATTTTGCCCTTCCTTTCTGTCTTGTCGAGGTGCCTTCCTTATATCTTTAGCTGTAAAACATCTTTTATGGTAGGTCCCGGCCTTTTTCATCAATTGCTGTTCTGTAAACAGTTGTGACTTTGGTGTGCCCATGAGAGGCATCAAGCTCTGGGTCTTTGAATGCTACCATGTTGGACAATCTCTCTACTTCATTCCTAAATCATATTATTTAAGTTTTCTTAGTATCTTATTTGATTAGCGACAGTTTGAAATTTATTATCACTCATGTTTACTTCGCCTGTTTAAAAAAATTGAATAGTGCATTCATTCAGTTTGAAATGAAGGTAGTGACCTGTGAATTTCCATACCTCAAAAAGCAAGGATAGGACAAAAGCCTTTTCTATTTGTGTTACCCTCAAACTCTGCACCCCACCCCAGCCTGGGGATTAACCTCTTGCACCCATGCTCACCTTCTGTTTTCGGACCGTTAACCATCATTGCATCTGTATGTGTGTTGACAAAGTGAACTCTAGTCTTTGCAGTTTTTGTGTTTTGTTTTTTTGGTTTAGGGAACAGTCCTACTATGAATGTACATTTACTGCTCTACTGAAGTTCATATATAAACCTGTCAAGCACATTACCAGAATTGGAATTGCTTGTATATACACTTTGATAAATTTTAGAGACAATGGTAGAACAGAAGTAAATTGTATTTCAAATGCCACAATATTCTCACACCATGAAAACCCTTCCCTTTTTAATATATTTGTGTGTAGTTTATCTTTATGCCCATACTATATTTCCCAGAGATGGGTAAGTGTTATGTTTCTTGCTGGCACATTTACCGTATTGTTCAAAGGCAGGCGTTTAGTGGTTTTAGCATGATCCTATTTCCATGAACTCGCAAATACAAGATCTTCTCTCACACTGTCTTTTACTCCCTGCTGTTTTATATTGCCCTCCTAATTCTCAGTCCTGGTCTTTCTTTATGTTCTTCATCAACCTGGATAGGTTATACTATTTTCTCCCTTATTCAAGACCAATAGAATAGAATCGAATACAACACCCAGAAATAAACCCTGATATATGGCCAAATGATTTTTGACAAGTTGCCAAGACTTTTCAAAGTAGAAAGGATAGTATTTTCAACACATGGTGCTGAGAAGTCTTGTGGGCAACATGCTAAAGAAGGAAGATGGACCCTTACCTAACATCATATGCAAAAATTAATGAAAACGTATCAAGAAACTAAATATAAGACCTAATAATATAAAAAGTCTTAGAAGAAGATAGAGGACAAGAGCTTCATGATATTGGATTTGGCAGTGTTTTCCTCCATATGAAACGAAGGAACGACAAAGGTACAGCTAACAAAAAAATAAACAATTTTCAGTACATAAGTTAAAAAAAATGTGTATCAAAGAAATGTAAACAGAATAAAATGGCAACCCACAAGATGGGAGAAAATATTTCAGAGCCATCTATCTGACAAGAGATTTCTATTCAGAATATACAGAGAACTCCTACAACTGAACAAAAAGCAAACACCCTGATTCAAAAATGGATAAAAGACTTGAATAGATGGTTCTTCACAAAGATGTACAAATGACTAAGCACTTGAATAGATGCTCCATATCACTAAATGCATGTTTATATATTTGTGTGCATGCATATACACACAAGCACACACACACACACACAAGCAGAAAACGACTATTGGTGAGGATGTGAGGGAGTTGGAACCATTGTGCTATGTCAGAGGGAATGCAGAATGATACAGCTGCTTTGCAAAAGAGTATGGCAATTTTTCAGATATTGAAAAATAGACTTACTACATGATCCAGGAATTTTACTATGAGGTATACCCAAAGGTATTGAAATCAGGGTCTTAAAGAAATATTTGTACTCCAGTGTTTAGAGCAGTAATAATCACAGTAGCTAAAATATGAAAGCAACCTAAGTGTTCATCCACTAGTTCCTGGATAAGCAAAGTGTGGTATACCCATATAATACAGTATTATTCAGTGTTAAAAAGGAAAAGATCTAGGAATATGCTACAACATGGATGAATCTTGAGGAAATTTAGCTACCAAAAATGCCATTTTTATGACTTTTAGTGAGTCATAACAATACAACTACTTATTTCAATTATATGGGGGTACTTAGTGTAGTCAAAACCATAGAAATTGGGAGGGTAATGACGCTTTTCAGGTGGTTATGGAACAAAAAGGAAAGTTATATTTAAAGGATATAGGGTGACAGTTTTAAAACGTAGAAAAGAATTAGAAAGATAAATGGTGATGTTGATCGCCCAATAATATGAATGCATTTAATATCACTGAACGGTGCACTTTATTATAACTAACATGTTATATTTTATGTTATTTGATTTTACCAACATACAAAATTGGGAAAGAATGTAATATCAGGAAAGGGAGTGGACCTGGGATAGAGCAGAGAGTAATCAGAAGGGTGAGACACTGCATATGTTGAAGAAGAAGAGCTGAGAGTCTTCATTGGCCAGAAGAGACTTTATAAAAGAGAAAAAAAAAAAAATTACTCTGAGGGTGTATTAGATAGATATCTGTGGGTGTGCTGCTATCTCCCATGGGTTATCTTAAAGAGTCTTTAATAAAGTCCATAAGGCTTGCTGAGGCTTTTTAAAAAACTGGATTCCCTAGGAGATAATTAGAGGGTGGTACTTAAGTCTATGTCTAGGTTGACAGATTTTGCAGGGAAGACGAACCTGAGAACAGTGGAGGTCTTAAGAGTGTAAGTACATGGAAATTAGAAAAAAATAATAATAAAGGGAATTAGGAAAACTTTGGACTTTGAAGGTCATGTATTATTACTGAGTCAGACCTGAGGTTTCTAAGGAGTTATATACACAGTTGCTATTTGGATTACTTGTTGATAAAGATAAGTGGAAAAACTAGAGTCGTTCCCAAGTGTAGGTAAGATATAATGAGAGGATGGAGGTGGAAAGTAGGGAGACCCAGAGAAAAGTGGGAAGGTCATATTGGGCCAAGATGGTGGTAATATCCAACAGAACAGACGGTAGGACAGACGATGGATTCATCTTTTTTATTTCGCCTCCCCCCCTCATCCTTAATAATTCTTTGGGAATATTTCACTGCTCTGTGATGCAGGTACAGAATTCGAGTGAGGAGGCTACACCTTCAGTGTCCAGCTGTCTGAGTCCTCAGTGTGCTTCAAATGATGGAGAACTATTGCTTCCTTATGAGAAGGGTTAGTACCTCGTAGCTAAGCTTAAGCTGGAGCTTATGCAATATTGATTCCATTTTATATATACTGTTGGCATGGAGGTTCCTCCTCCTCTTTTCTTGAACATTATGAAATGAATCTATATTTCTCAGTATTTGGGTATATCAGATAAATACGTTAAGTAAAGGAATCTTATATATTGCTCCCTGCATAGTTTGCTCTTTCTTGTTTCTCTTTTACCTTTACTAAATTAGCACAGGGAGAGACCTTGAAATGTTCTAATCAGGAGAGATTAGAACATCATATTTCTAGAGAGGTTGGTTGGACAGAGCAGGGGTCCCAGTGAGAATCCAAGCTTCTGTTTCTACTTGGAAGTGTACCTGTGTAGAATAGAGGGCTCCAGGAAATATCCTAGAATATTCCAATGTCCCTGTGGGAGATCATTAAGAGAGGCAGGATCTGGTACCAGATCAGTGTACTATGACATGTTTGTCAGTCATCTGATGTGAGATTCTCAGAGCCAATCCCATATGGTAGGGCTGAGTGCAGAGTGATGAAGAACCTGTGAAAGCCTTTGATTGCATGTTAAAGATGAAGCTCTGATTTCGGGGAGAATTTTCTTACCTGACTGAATGTCACCCTTCTGTGGGGATGAGATTCTGTGCTTTTCCTCTGTTGATGACCACTGACTGCAAATCATTAGAGGATCATGTCTAGAAAACATTCTTTATTTAATTTCTTAAAGAAGAAAGCATAGAAAATTTTTTATCCACTTTCAAATTGAGGATCAAGGGGAATGACATCAGTGAAAATGTCAGAGTAGGGAGCTCTGGCTTGTGTCCATCCCCAGAAACACTGACATACGTGGTAAAACCTGTCAAAATGACCCTATCAACACATGTAAGTTTTCTTTTCTTTTCACGCTGTAGATTTATCTTTCATTGAAACTTGACTTACTACAGGATGTGGAGAATCAACAGGGAAGTAGAAACTGTATTTCCTGATGAGAGAATCACTACGTCACATTAGCTGTTCTGAACTCTGCCTTACTCACCGTGACTCTAATTAAAACAAACAAACAAACAAAACACTTTTTTTTTTGGTAAGTCAGTTCTGACATTTCCTCGTTAAAGACAAGGTAACAGATACAGACTTAGATCTACCAGAATTGAGCAAACTTTTGATTGTACCTGTGTTGAACATATGAGCATGACCTGCTACAAATCTTCATTATACTTATTGCCACAACGGACAAATTCCCTTTTTCCACTCCTGATATGTTGCATGTAAGGAATGCATAGGTCACTAACCCCAGCTGGTCACAGGTAAACTCTGCCACATGGATTACTGCATGTTTTCCTGCTGGAAGACCACACATTCTCGAGGATCATGCCTGCAGAGTATCTGGGCTCTTCTTTTTTTCTGGATAAAGGTTAGATAATCACCTAATTTTATGAGAAATATATAAATTGTATTTGCATATTCTTCAGGTTTTTATTTATCCATTCTCTTTCAAGTCCTAAGTGCAAATATTAAAGTGATTTCCAAGAGGGTGGTATGTAAGACAGCTCCAAAATTAGCAAGAAATCATAATACAATTGTGAATGCATTAATGTGTGATTAATATGTAGATACTTATGTAAATGCAAGTTTAGTAATGCTTTGTGGAGAGCTTCAGAATCTAGGTATTAAAAAAAAAAAAAAGAAGGAGTTCTTGAAACTCTCAGGGAATTATAGAGAAGTCTTTGTGTCTATAAATATCATTCTGAAATAATGCATATTCTCAGAAATAAACTAGGCATAACATTGTAGGAAAAAACTTCATGAAATGAAAGAGCATGTGAGATGGCCATACAAGAAAAAGAATATTCTCAGAGAATAATGAACAGTGTGGAGTTCAGCAGAAGGGTCATACACATTCAGAGAGCAAAACTTTGGAGAGCCTAATTGTGAGTTCCTCATATTTCATCTTTGGAGACACGGTAGTCATTTGAAATATGATGTTATAAGATGACGTTAACATACTTAAATACTTTCGTTTAGAAATGACCACTTAGAACCAGAGTAAATGAAAGAGAACACAACATTATGTTTATGTTGAATTTTAAAGACCTCAGGTGAGTGCTGATTATTTAAAAATGCATGATGTCTTTCACTGCAAAGTAAATGAGCTGTTACAGTGGAGGATTACTGGACTGAATGTCAATATTATGACATAGTATGAGTGTGTTTCGTGTTTGGTAATTGCAATCATTGTTGCTTTTGTTGTGGTCATCCATTTACAGTGCTTGGTGTCAGTTGATTTATCTCTTGTAAAAATAAAATACAGTCTGTGTGTGTGTGAAAAAAAAAAACATACATGATGTCTTGACTAAAGTTGTATGGAATTTGAGATCTGGAAAAAAGCATTTCTTTTCTGTAATGCTAGGATGATAATTGGACATTTTTGCAAGAAAGAGATTTCAGGATGCAAATCTCGTGTCTCTAAGGTGGGAAGTCAGTTCATGGTGGAACATTCTATTAAACTTGTGTGAGTGGAGAAATATTTCTTTGGAAGGAAGAGGTCACGAATCCCTTTTTAATAGTTAATGGTTTATAGCATACCGAATGAGCAAAATGGCTATTTCTGAACTTTAGAAAAAAATAATATAGTTTTTCTGCATTTATAACATGAGGCTGATGTAAAATATCAAAAACTCTTTATTTTGAAAAGCAATGTAATCAATTTGACATAATTCATATATATTGAACCTGTGGTACACACACACACAGTAAAACTTACATTCAGAAAATTGTTTGCACTTAAGAAATATTTTCAAGTGTAGCTGATTTACAATGTTGTGGGTTTTTTTTAAATACATGTTTATTGGAGTATACTTACTTTATAACACTGTATTAGTTTCTGCTTTACAACAAAGTGAATCAGCTATATGTATACATATATTCCCCATATCCCCCCCCCCCTTGAGCCTCCCTCCCACACTCCCGATCCCACCCCTCTGGGGGACATAAAGCACCGAGCTGATCTCCCTGTGCTATGCGGCAGCTTACCACTAGCTATTTTACATTTGGTAGTGTATATATGTCAGTGCTACTCTCTCACTACGTCCCTGTCTCCCCTTGCCCCTTGTGTCCTTAAGTCCGTTCTCTACATCTGTGTCTTTATTCCTGCCCTGTCACTAGGTTCGTCAGTACCATTTTTCTAGATTCCATATATATGTGTTAGCGTACGGTATTTGTTTTTCTCTTTCTGACTTACTTCACTCTGTATGACAGACTCTAGGTCCAACCACCTCACTGCAAATAACTCAATTTTGTTCCTTTTTATGGCTGAGTAATACTCCATTGTATAGATGTGCCACATCTTCTTTATATCTTCATCTGTCGATGGACATTTAGGTTGCTTCTATGTCCTGGCTATTGTAAATAGTGCTACAGTGAACATTGTGGTACATGTATCTTTTTGAATTATGGTTTTCTCCGGGTATATGCCCAGTAGTGGGATTGCTGGGTCATATGGTAGTTCTATTTTTTAGCTTTTAAGGAATCTCCATACTGTTCTCCATAGTGGCTGTATCAGTTTACATTCCCACCAACAGTTCAGGAGGGTTCCCTTTTCTCCACACCCTCTGCAGCCTTTACACATTGTTGTATTAATTTCTGCTGTGCAGCAAAGTGATTCAGTTTTATATATATCTATCTATATCTATATATCTATATCTATATATCTATATATATTCTTTTCCATTATGGTTTATCACAGGATATTGAATATAGTTTCCTGTGCTATACGGTAGGTCTTGGTGGGTTGTCCATCCTATGTAGAATAGTTTGCTTCTGCTATTCCAAAACTCCCAATCTTTCCTTCACTCTCTCCTTGGCAACCACAACTCTCTTTTCTATATCTGTGTGTTTGTTTCTGTTTCGCTGACATGCTCATTTGTGTCCTGTTTTCGATTCCACATATAAGTGATATTATATGGTATTTGTCTTTCTCTCTCTGACTTACTTCACTTAGTATCATTATCTCTAGGTCCATCCATGTTGCTGCAAATGGCATTATTTCATTCTTTTTTATGTCTGAGTAATATCTTTTGTATACGTATACCACACCTTCTTTATACACTCATTTTTCAATGAACATTTAGGTTGTTTCCATGTCTTGGCTGTTATAAATAGTGCTGCTATGAACATAGGGTTTCATGTATCTTTTTGAATTATAGTTTTGTCTAGATATATGTCCACAAGTGGGATTGCTAGATCATATGGCAACTCTCTTTATAGTTTTTTTGAGGAACCTCCATACTGTTTTCCATAGTGGCTGCACCAACTTACATGGCCACCGACAGTGTAGAAGGGTTCCCTTTTCTCCATACCCCCTCCAGCATTTGTTAATTGTAGATTTTCTTTTTAATGATGACCATTCTGATCAGTGTGAAGTGATACCTCATTGTAATTTGGATTTGCATTTATCTAATAATTAGTGATGATGAGCACCTTTTCATGTGCCTATTGGCTCTCTGTATGTCTTCTTTGGAGAAATGTTTATTTAGGTCTTCTACCCATTTTTCCATTGAGTTATTTGTTATTTTGTTATTGAGTTGTATGAGCTGTTTGTATAGTTTGGAAATTAAGCCCTTGTCAGTCTCATCATTTGCTAATATTTTCTCCCAGTCCATAGGTTGTATTTTCATTTTGATTATGGTTTCCTTTGCTGTGCAAAAGCTTATAAGTTTGATTAGTTCCTGTTTCTTTTTTGCTTTTACAGTAAGTCCCCTACATATGAACAAGTTCTGTTCCAAGAGTGCGTTTGTAAGTTCAATTTGTTTGTAAGTCCAACAAAGTTCGCCTAGGTACCCAACTTACACAGTCGGCTGTATGGTATTGTACCGTAATAGGTTTATAATACTTTTCACGCAAACAATACATAAAAAACAAGCACAAAAACAAAGAAAGCATTTTTAATCTTACAGTACAGTAACTTGAAAAGTACAGTAATACAGTACAACAGCTAGGATACTCGGGCTGGCATCGAGGGAACAGGCGAGCAGAGTTACTGATTGGAGGAGGGAGGGGAGGTGGGAGATGGTAGGGGTGAAGGATTATCAACAGTAGGAGACAGAGGGCAAGCTGCAATTTCACTCATACCTGACGTTGATGGCAAAGGTTCTGGTTCCTTGCTGGATTTAATTCTATCTACCCTCTTGAAAGAATGATCCATTGATGTCTGGGTAGTAGCTCTTTTTTTCTCATCATAGATGACAAGGTAACACTGGATTGCAATCTGAATGGCTGCTGCCACCTTTGGGTCCCATTCTAGGTTCGGGTCCTGTGCCTCAAAAACTAACAGTGCTTCCTCAGATAACGAAGATTCCCTTGCCATTTTCTGTGTCGTGAATCTCTTCAGTTCTTCAGTTACTTTTTCTTCCTCCTGTCCCTCTTCATCCTTTCTGTGGGCCTCCAATTCCATCAGTAAGCTCCTCATGTTGCACAGCAAGGAGTTCAGCGAAATCGTCCTCTTGCAGATCTAGCTCCAGCTTCTCGCTGAGGGTCACTACGTTGCTGAAGACCTCTTCGGACTTCTGATCTACCTTCTCAAATCCACAAAAATCATGAACAAACTGTGGGCAAAGGTTCTTCCAAACCCCATTCATCGTGACCGCCATACCCTCACACCATGCAAAGTCAATGTTTTTTTATGGTCTTGTAGATGTTATAGTCCTCCCAAAGCTGTCCCTAGGTTGTTCCTGATTTGTCACTTACCTTTACTGCCTGACAAAAAGTGTGACATAAATAATATTTCTTGAAAGTCGCTATAACGCCCTGGTCCATAGGTTGGATGAGCAACGTAGTATTTGGTGACAGATGCAGTACTTTGACGTTGGGATGAAAGTCATCCATGAATGGGGGGTGGCCCAGAGCATAGTCGAGCAGCAAAAGAATGTTTTGCTGGAACGTCCTTCTCCAAGCAATATTTCTCTACATCTGGGATAAAGTGGTGGCAAAACCAGTCCTGGAACGTGGCCTGTGTAATCCGGGATTTGGGGTTACGCTTCCACACAACAGGAAGAGAGCCCTTGGCTATGTTTTTAAGGGTTCTTGGGTTCTGTGAATGATAAACTAAGAGAGGTTTCAGCTTCAATTCACCGGAAGCATTGCCACCAAACAACAGTTAGCCTATCCTTTGCTGCTTTACAGCCCGGCATCAACTTTTCCTCCTTACTGACGTAACTTCGGTCTGGCATCCTCTTCCAGTACAGTTGTGTCTCATCCACATTAAAAACCTGGTTGGGTAAATACACACCATCATCAATAATTTCTCAAAGTGTTTCTGGAAGTTCCTGGACAGCTATCCTATCTGCACTTGCTGTCTCTCCACTTACTTTTACATTGTGAAGGCTGGCTCTAGCCTTGAACCGATGAAACCAGCCATGGCTGGCATTAAAAGATGTGCCCTCTGATTCTTTGCCATGTTTCTTCTTCAAGTCTTCATAAAGCCTTTTAGCTTTCTCTTGAATCAGCGTTAAGTTGAGCAGGACTCAGCGCTGATGTTGATCCTGCATCCGCACACTGAGAAGTTTCTCCATCTCCTCCATCACTTTTCCATGCTTCTTGGATATTGTGTCAACATCGTCGGCACAGCAGACTTCACATGTTCCATGATCTTGTCCTTGTTCTTTAGATTCGTGCCAATGATTGAATGATTCATATTGTAAGAATGAGCGATGTCTAACATCTTTTTGCCTCGCTCCACTCTCTCAATTACTTTCACTTTTGTTTCCGTCATTATCGCTTGGCGCTTCTTAACAGTACCAGCTACATCACCTCTGCTTTTACGCTTGCTTCCAGACATCTTGGGCTTGAAATAAAGGTACTGTACTACTGTACTCTATACAGTACTGTAAAGTACACAAAAGCACAACCACATATAGAGGAAGCACGCACGTGACAATGTATGCCAGACACGTGAACTAACTTACATGATTGGACACGCGAATGGACGTTTGCATCTTTGAAAGTTTGCAACTTGAAGGTTCGTATGTAGGTGACTTACTGTATTTGTACTGCCTAGGGAGAACTACCTAGGAAAATTTTGGTATGACTTATGTCAGAGAATGTTTTGCTTATGTTCTCTTCTAGGAGTTATAAGGTGTCCTATCTTATATTTAAGCATATAAGCCGTTTTGAGTTTATTTTTGTGTATGGTGTGAGGGTATGTTCTGACTTCACTGATTTGCATACGGCTCTCCAACTTTCAAAACACCACTTGCTGAAGAGACTGTCTTTTCCCCATTGTATATTCTTGCCTCCTCTGTCAAAGATTAATTGACCATAGGTGTGTGGGTTTATTCCTTAGCTCTCTATTCTATTCCATTGATCCATGTATCTCTTTCTGTGCCAATACAATGCGGCTTTGATTACTGTAACTTTGTAGTATTTTCTGAAGTTTAGGAGGGTTATGCCTCCTGCTTTGTTCTTTTTCCTGGGGATTGTGTTCACATTTCTGACTTTTTATGGTTCCAGATACATTTTAGGATTATTTGTTCTAGTTCTGGGGAAAATGTCATGGGTAATTTGATAGGGATCACATGAAATCTGTAGATTGCTTTGGGTAGTATAGCCATTTTAACAGTATGAATTCCTCCCATCCAAGAGCGTGGGATGTCTTTCCATTTCTTTGAATCATCTTCAGCTTCCTTTACTAATGTTTTGTAGTTCTCAGTATATAAGTCTTTCACCTCCTTGGTGAGGTTTATTCCTAAGCATTTTATTTTTTTGATGCCATTAAAAAAAGGATTGCTTGTTTACATTTCCTTTCTGATATTTCATTGTTAGTGTAAAGAAATGCAACCAGGGACTTCCCTGGTGGCTCCGTGGTTGAGAATCCGCCTGCCAATACAGGGGACACGGGTTTGAGCCCTGATGCAGGAAGATCTCACATGCCTTGGAGCAACTAAACCTGTGTGCCACAACTACTTAGCCTGCACTCTAGAGCCAGTGAGCCACAAATACTGAGCCCATGTGCCACAACTACTTAAGCCTGCATGCCTAGAGCCCGTGCTCCACAATAAGAGAAGCCACTGCAATGAGAAGCCTGCGCACCACAAGAAAGTCTAGTCCCCACTGGCCACAACTAGAGAAAGCCCGTGCACAGCAATGAAGACCCAATGCAACCAAAATAAATTTTTTAAAAAAAGAAAGAAAAACCAGGAAATGCAACCAATTTATATATGTTAATCTTGTATCCTGCTACTTTGCTGAATTTGTTTATCAGTTCTAGTAGTGTTTGTGTGGAATTTTTAGGGTTTCCTTTATATATATTATCATGTCACCTGCATATAATGACAACTTTACCTCTTCCCTTCCAATTTGGTTAGATTTTATTTCTTTTTCTTGTCTGATGGTTGTGGCTAGGACTTCCAATACTATGTTGAAGAGAAGACGTGAGAGTGGGCATCCTTGTCTTGTTCCAGATTTTAGCGGGAAGGCTTTCAGCTTATGAACGTTGAGTATTATATTGGCTGTGGGTTTGTCATAAATAGCTTTTATTATGTTGAGATATGTTTCCTCTGTACCCACGTTGGTAAGTGTTTTTACCATGAATGGATGTTGAAGCTTTTCAAATGCTTTTTCGCCATCTATTGAGATGGTCGTTTGTTTCTTGTTTTTCCTTTGTCGATGGGGTGTATCATGTTGATTGATTTGCATATGTTGAAACAGCTTTGTGAAACTGGGGTGAATCAAATTTGGTCATGGTGTATGATCCTCTTATGTGTTGTCGGATTCGGTTTTCTAATATTCAGTTGAGAATTTTTGCATCTATATTTGTCAACGATATTGGCCTGCAGTTTTCTTTTTTGGTAGTGTCTTTCTCTGTGTTTTTTTTTAAAGTCTTTATTGAATTTGTTCCAATATTGCTTCTGTTTTATGTTTTGGTTTCTTGCTTGTGAGGCATGTGGGATCTTAGCTCCAAAACCAGGGATCGAACAGGCACCCCCTGCACTGGAAGGCGAAATCTTAACTGCTGGACCACCAGAAAAGTCCCCATCTGTTTTATTTGTTTTTTTTTTTAAGTAAATTTCTTTCTTTATTTATTTTTGGATGCATTGGGCATTCGTTGCTGTGCTCGGGCTCTCTCTAGTTGTGGTGAGCGGGGACTACTCTTCGTTGTGGTGCGCAGGCTGTTCATTGTGGTGGCTTCTTTTGTTGCAGATCATGGGCTCTAGGTGCGTGGGCTTCAGCAGTTGTGGCTATCAGGCTCAGTAGTTGTGGCTCGTGGGCTGTAGAGCGCAGGCTCAGTAGTTGTGGCACACAGGCTTAGTTGCTCCATGGCATGTGGGATCTTTCCAGACCAGGTCTCGAACCTATGTCCCCTGCAGTGGCAGACAGATTCTTAACCACTGTGCCACCAGGGAAGCCCCCCTCCCCATCTGTTTTTGATATCAGCGTGATAGTGGCTTCATAGAATGTCTTTGGAAGCATTCCTTACTCTTCAATCTTTTCGAAGAGTTTGAGAAGAATCAGTGTAAGTTCTGCTTTTTATATTTGGTAGAATTTGCCTGTGAAACCATCTGATCCTGGACTTCTGTTGGTAGGGAGTTTTTTTAAATTACAGATTCTATTTTTTAAAAAATTCTATTTATTTATTTATTTTGGCTGTGTTGGGTCTTCGTTTCTGTGCAAGGGCTTTCTCTAGTTGCAGCGAGCGGGGGCCACTCTTCATCACGGTGCGTGGGCCTCTCACTATCGTGACCTCTCTTGTTGTGGAGCACGGGCTCCAGACGCTCAGGCTCAGTAGTTGTGGCTCACGGGCCCAGTTGCTCCGCGGCATGTGGGATCTTCCTAGACCAGGGCTCGAACCCGTGTCCCCTGCATTGGCAGGCAGATTCTCAACCACCGCGCCACCAGGGAAGCCCTCTATTTTGCTTTTAGTGATCAGTATGTTCAAGTTATCTATTTCTTCTTGATTCAGTTTTGTTCGGCTGTAAAAAAACAAAATATATTTTTAAGTTATGTTAGCAGCTAAATACTTACCATGTATTAGACCACAAAAGAGAGAAGAAAAAATATTAAAATATTTTTTCAAATAAACAAGTATTGAAATGTTTTAAAGAAATTGGTATAATAATACTAATTACAATAATGACAAATTGTTCTGAACTTAAAGACTACTTATATCTAAGATGCATATTATATGCTTATTGTTTTATTGTTTTTAAATACATGGCATGTTTTCTCCTTTCTAATGTAATTCTTTTATTTTACCTGTATATTGTGAAAAAAATTTAGTTGCACATAATATAAAAAATTACACTTTAATAGGAGATATTAATCCATTTACATTTACTATAGTACTGAAAATACTTAGGTTTAGCGTTCCATGTCATTGAGTGCTCTTTTTTATTTATTTATTTTTAAAAAAGATTTAATTTGGAGGGGGGGGCATAAATTATTCATTTATTTATTTATTTATTTAATTTTAACATCTTTATTGGACTATAATTGCTTTACAATGGTGTGTTAGTCTCTGCTTTAGAACAAAGTGAATCAGCTATACATATCCATATATCCCCATATCTCCTCCCTGTTGCGTCTCCCTCCCGCCCTCCCTATCCCACCCCTCTAAGTGGTCATAAAGCACTGAGCTGATCTCCCTCTTCTATGCAGCTGTTTCCTACTAGCTAGCTATTTTACATTTGGTAGTATATATAAGTCCATGCCACTCTCTCACTTCGTCCCAGCTTACCCTTCCCCCTCCCCATGTCCTCAAGTCCATTCTCTATGTCTGCGTCTTTATTCCTGTCCTGTCCCTAGGTTCTTCCCAACCGTTTCTTTTCCTTTTCTTTTTAGATTCCACATATATGTGTTAGCATACAGTATTTGTTTTTCTCTTTCTGACTTACTTCACTCTGTATGACAGACTCTAGGTCCATCCATCTCACTACAAATAACTCAATTTCATTTCTTTTTATGGCTGAGTAATCTTCCATTTTATATTGAAGATGTGCAACATCTTTTTTACCCATTCATCAGTTGATGGACACTTAGGTTGCTTCCATGTCCTGGCTATTGCAAATAGAGCTGCAATGAACATTGTGGAACATGACTCTTTTTGAATTATGGTTTTCTCCAGGTATATGCCCAGTAGTGGGATTGCTGTGTCATATGGTAGTTCTATTTTTAGTTTTTTAAGGAACCTCGATACCGTTCTCGATAGTGGCTGTATCAATTTACACTCCCACCAACGGTGCAAGAGGGTTCCCTTTTTTCCACACCTCTGCAGCATTTATCGTTTGTAGATTTTTTTGATGATGGCCATTCTTACCTGTGTGTGGTGATACCTCATTGTAATTTCGAGTTGCATTTCTCTAATGATCAGTGATGTTGAGCATTCTTTCATGTGTTTGTTGGCAATCTGTATATCTTCTTTGGAGAAATGTCTATTTAGGTCTTCTGCCCATTTATGGATTGGGTTTTTTTTTTTTTTTTTTTTTGATATTGAGCTGCATGGGCTGCTTGTAAAGTTTGGAGATTAATCCTTTGTCAGCTGCTTCGTTGGCAAATATTTTCTCCCATTCTGAGGGTGGCCTTTTCGTCTTGTTTACGTTTTCCTTTGCTGTGCAAAAGCTTTTAAGTCTCCTTAGGTCTCATTTGTTTATGTTTCTTTTTAATTTCCGTTTTCTAGGAGGTGGGTCAAAAAGGATCTTGCTGTGATTGATGTCATAGAGTGTTCTGCCTATGTTTTCCTCTAAGAGTTTGATAGTGTCTGGCCTTACATTTAGGTCTTTAATCCATTTTGAGTTTATTTTTGTGTATGGTGTTAGGGAGTCTTCTAATTTCATTCTTTTACCGGTAGCTGTCCAGTTTTCCCAGCACCACTTATTGAAGAGGCTGTGATTTCTCCATTGTATATTCTTGCCTCCTTTATCAAAAATAAGGTGACCATATGTGTATGGGTTTATGTCTGGGCTTTCTCTCCTGTTCCATTGCTCTATATTTCTGTTTTTGTGCCAGTACCATACTGTCTTGACTACTGTAGCTTTGTAGTATTGTCTGAAGTCAGGGAGCCTGATTCCTCCAGCTCTGTTTTTCTTCTCAAGATTGCTTTGGCTGTTCGGGGTCTTTTGTGTTTCCATACAAATTGTGAAATCTTTTTGTTCTAGTTCTCTGAAAAATTCCATTGGTAGTTTGATAGGGATTGCATTGAATCTGTAGATTGCGTTGGGTAGTAGAGTCATTTTCACAATGTTGATTCTTCCAATCCAAGAACATGGTATATCTCTGTATCTGTTTGTGTCATCTTTGATTTCTTTCATCAGTGTCTTATAGTTTGTTGAGTAAACGTCTTTTGTCTCTTTAGGTAGGTTTATTCCTAGGTATTTTATTCTTTGTGTTGCAGTGGTAAATGGGAGTGTTTCCCTAATTTTTCTTTCAGAATTTTCATCTTTAGTGTATAGGAATGCAAGAGATATCTGTACATTAATTTTGTATCCTGCGACCTTACCAGTTCATTGATTAACTCTAGTAGGTTTCTGGTAGCATCTTTAGGATTCTCTATGTATAGTATCATGTCATCTGCAAACAGTGAGAGCTTAACTTCTTCTTTTCCGATTTGGATTCCTTTTATTTATTTTTCTTCTCTGATTGCTGTAGCTAAAAATTCCAAAAGTGTGTGGAATAATAGTGGTGAGAGTGGGCAACCTTGTCTTGTTCCTGATCTTGGGGGAAATGATTTCACTTTTTCACCATTGAGAACGATGCTGGCTGTGGGTTTGTCATAGATGGCCTTTATTATGTTGAGGAAAGTTCCCTCTATGCCTACTTTCTGGAGGGTTTTTATGATAAATGGGTGTTTAATATTGTCGAAAGCACTTTCTGCATCGATTGAGACGACCATATGGTTTTTATCCTTTAGTTTTTTAATACGGTGTATCACATTGATTTGCATGTACTGAAGAATCCTTGCATCCCTGGGATAAACCCCACTTGATCATGGTGTATGATCCTTTTAAGGCGCTGTTGCATTCTGTTGGCTAGTATTGTGCAGTGGATTTTTGCAGCTATGTTCATCAGTGATATTGACCTGTAGTTTTCTTTCTTTGTGACATCTTTGTCTGGTTTTGGTGTCAGGGAGATGGTGGTCTCATAGAATAAGTTTGGGAGAGTTCCTCCCTCTGCTATATTTTGGAAGAGTTTGAGAAGGATAGGTGTTAACTCTTCTCTAAATGTTTGATAGAATTTGCCTGTGAAGCCATCTGGTCCTGGGCTTTTGTTTGTTGGAAGATTTTTAATCACAGTCTCAAGTTCAGTGCTTGGGATTGGTTTGTTTGTAGTTTCTATTTCTTCCTGGTTCAGTCTTGGAAGGTTGTGCTTTTCTAAGAATTTGTCCATTTCTTCCAGGTTGTCCATTTTATTGGCATATAGTTGCTTGCAGTAATCTCTCATGATCCTTTGTATGTCTGCAGTGTCAGTTGTTACTTCTCCTTTTTCATTTGTAATTCTATTGATTTGAGTCGTCTCCCTTTTTTTCTTGATGAGTCTGGCTAATGGTTTATCAATTTTGTTTATCTTCTCAAAGAACCAGCTTTTAGTTTTTTTGATCTTTGCTGTTGTTACCTTCATTTCTTTTTCATTTATTTCTGGTCTGATCTTTATGATGTCTTTCCTCTGCTGACTTTGTTTTTTTTTCTTTCTTTCTTTCTCTAATTGCTTTAGGTGTAAGGTTAACTTGCTTATTTGAGATATTTCTTGTTTCTTGAGGTAGGATTGTATTGCTATAAACTTCTCTCTTAGAACTGCTCTTGCTGCATCCCATAGGTTTTGGGTCTTCATGTTTTCATTGTCATTTGTTTCTAGGTATTTTTTTTTATTTCCTCTTTGATTTCTTCAGTGGTGTCTTGGTTATTAAGTAGTGTATTGTTGAGCGTCCATGTGTTTCCATTTTTTACAGATTTTTTTCCTGTAATTGATATCTAGTCTGATAGCATTGTGGTCGGAAAAGATACTTGATACGATTTCAATTTTCTTATATTTACCAAGGCTTGATTTGTGACCCAAGATATGATCTATCCTGGAGAATGTTCCAGGAGCACTTGAGAAAAAGTGTATTCTGTTGTTTTTGGATGGAATGTCCTATAAATATCAATTAAGTCCATCTTGTTTAATGTATCATTTAAAGCTTGTGTTTCCTTATTTATTTTCATTGTGGATGATCTGTTCATTGGTGAAAGAGGGGTGCTAAAGCTCCTACTATGATTGTGTTACTGTCGATTTCCCCTTTTATGGCTGTTAGCATTTGCCTTATGTATTGAGGTGCTCCTATGTTGGGTGCCTAAATATATGCAATTGTTATATCTTCTTCTTGGATTGATCCCTTGATCATTATGTAGTGTCCTTCTTTGTCTCCTGTAATAGTCTTTATTTTAAAGTCTTTTTTGTCTGATATGAGAATTGCTACTCTAGCTTTCTTTTGATTTCCATTTGCATAGAATATCTTATTCCATCCCCTCACTTTCCATCTGTATGTGTCCCTATGTCTGAAGTGGGTCTCATGTAGACCACATACATACCGGTCGTGTTTTCAGATCCATTCAGCCAGTCTATGTCTTTTGGTTGGAGCATTTAATCCATTTACATTTAAGGTAATTATTGATATGTATGTTCTTATTACCATTTTCTTAATTGTTTTGGGTTTCTTATTGTAGGTCTTTTCCTTCTCTTGTGTTTCCTGCCTAGGCAAGTTCCTTTAGCATTTGTTGTAAAGCGGGTTTGGTGGTGCTGAATTCTCTTAGCTTTTGCTTGTCTGTAAAGGTTTTAATTTCTCTGTCGAATCTGAACGAGATCCTTGGTGGGTCGAGTAATCTTGGTTGTAGCTGTTCCCCTTTCATTACTTTAAATATGTCCTGCCAGTCCCTTCTGGCTTGCAGAGTTTCTGCTGAAAGTTCAGCTGTTAACCTTATGGGGATTCCCTTGTATGTTATTTGTTGTTTTTCCCTTGCTGCTTTTAATATTTTTTCTTTGTATTTAATTTTTGATAGTTTGATTAATATATGTTTTGGCATGTTTCTCCTTGGGTTTATCTTGTATGGGACTCCCTGCGCTTCCTGGACTTGATTAACGATTTCCTTTCCCATATTAGGGAAGTTTTCAACTATAATCTCTTTAAATATTTTCTCAGTGTCTTTCTTTTTCTCTTCTACTTCTGGGACCCCTATATTCGAATGTTGGTGCGTTTAATGTTTTCCCAGAGATGTCTCAGATTGTCCTCAATTCTTTTCATTCTTTTTTCTTTATTTGGCTTTGCAGTAGTTATTTCCACTATTTTATCTTCCAGGTCATTTATCCATTCTTCTGCCTCAGTTATTCTGCTATTGTTTCCTTCTAGAGAATTTTTAATTCCATTTATTGTGTTGTTCATCATTGTTTGTTTGCTCTTTAGTCCTTCTAGGTCCTTGTTAAACGTTTCTTGTCTATTCTCCATTCCAGTTCCAAGATTTGGGATCATCTTTACTATCATTACTCTGAATTCTTTTTCAGGTAGACTGCCTATTTCCTCCACATTTGTTTGGTCTGGTGGGTTTTTACCTTGCTCCCTCATCTGCTGTGTGTTTCTGTGTCTTCTCATTTGGCTTTGGGGACTGTGTTTGGGGTCTCCTTTTCAGAGGCTGCAGATTCGTAGTTCCCATTGTATTTGGTGTCTGCCCCCAGTGGCTAAGGTTGGTTCAGTGGGTTGTGTAGGCTTTCTGATGGAGAGGACTGGTGCCTGTGTTCTGGTGGGTGTGTCTGGATCTTGTCTTTCTGGTGGACAGATCCGCATCTGGTGGTGTGTTTTGGGGTGTCTGTGAACTTATTGTGATTTTCGGCAGCCTCTCTGCTAATGGGTGGGCCTGCATTCCTGTCTTGCTAGTTGTTTGGCATGGGATGTCCAGCACTGGATCTTGCTGGTCTCTGAGTGGAGCTGGGTCTTAGCGTTGAGACGGATATCTCTGGGAGAGCTTTCGCCATTTGAAATTACAAGGTGCCAGAGGTCTCTGGTAGACCAATGTCCTGAACTCGGCTCTCCCACCTCAGAGGCACAGGCTTGACACCCGGCTGGAGCACCAAGACCCTGTCAGCCACACAGCTGGGGGTGAGAGCAAGAGGTAGCTTTGGTACATCTCAAAGACCACCAATGAGGTTCACTGACCATTTTCTCTCCAGAAGTGAAGAAAACAAAATTCAGACTTTGGCTAGTCAGCCACTTTGGTAGCCAGCCTCCAAGATGGACCTAATTATCCCCTAATTATCTCCCAGTCTCCATGTACCAGTGTGGCTCCTCGCACTTGAAAAGGGTTGACTGTTTAACTAATAAGAAATTGCAGAAATGACAAAGTGCAGCTTCCAAAGTTATAAAAGACATTGCAGCTTCTGCTTTGGTTTCTGCTAGATCACTCATCCTGGGGTAAGCCAGCTGCCATGTCATGAGGACACTCAAGCAGCCCTAAAGAGAGATCCATGTGGCAAGGAACTGAGGCCTCTTACCTACAGCCACGTGAGTGAGTCATCTCAGAAGTCAAAAGATTTAATTTTTTAAATTTTTGGTTGTGTTGGGTCTTCGTTGCTGCACAGGGTTTCTCCAGTTGTTACTAGAGAAGCAGGGGTTACTCATCATTGTGGTGCACGGGCTTCTCCTTGCGGTGGTTTCTCTTGTTGTGGAGTATGGGCTCTAGGTGCATGGGCTTCAGTAGTTGTGTCATGCAGGCTCAATAGTTGTTGCTTGCAGGCTCTAGAGCACAGGCTCAGTACTTGTGGCACACGGGCTTAGTTGCTCTGCGGCATGTGGGATCTTCCCAGACCAGGGATGGAACCCCTGTTCCCTGCATTGGCAGGCAAATTCTTACCCACTGTGCCACCAGGGAAGTCCAGTGTGCTCTTTTTTAAACCTAGTCTGTTTTCATTATTTTCTATCTTAACGATTCTGTATTAAAGAAAAAAAAAAATAATACTCCTTTCTACCCCTCCTCTTTGAGGATTATATATGAAGAAGTATGTCTTATTTATTAACCTCAAATTTTCACCTTACTTTTAAGAAGTAATCACAATGTCAAGTATTTAATACTTTTCACTTCCACCTTGAAAAGCATGGATATTAAAGTGCTAATACAATTACCTTCCCTGGTCTATCTTTTTTAGTTTTTGTTATGTATAAAAAACAACGAAAAACATGCATGGTTTGTAAGGAAATGACAAATTTCAGAAAATTCAGCATCTGAATACACTCTAAACATAGCTTCTAGATAAAGACACAGAAAATTGCCAGATACTCAGAGGCCCCCTGGTCCCATTCTAGTGACTCCCCTTAAGGTTTAATATTGTTCTGGTATCTAACAAAAAGATAACTTTACCTGTATTTTGTATTTTATATAAATGTTATGGCACAGTAAAATCACTTTTGGATTGGGCTGTTTTATTTTATGTTGTTTGTGAATATGCCTATATGGTTGTCTATTGCTGTGATCATGCATTGCCACTGTTGCATAGGATTCCATAATGTAAATATTTAACTATTAATTAATTTATTCCAATATGTATTACAATATGAGTGATTTTCAGTTTGTGTCTATTGAGAACAGCACTGGTATATAAATTCTAGAACTTGAGCTTTGGTGATGTGTGTATAAATTATTGTTCAGTATACACGTAGTAGTAAAATGTTCGAGTCATAGCTTTCTTGTGTTTATCTTTTTAGATATTTCTAAATATTTTCACAACATTTGTATGATTTTTCATCTTCAGCAGCAGTGAATGAGATTCAAGGATTATACACATTCTTGTCAAACTTGATAATACCTGTCATTTTCATCTGAACTTTCTGGTTGGTGAGTGATAATTCCAGGTATCACGCTTTTGCATTTAATTGACTACTAAGAAGCCAAGCATCTTTTGATATGTTTACTTAACATTCTGTACTCTCTTTTTTGAAATATCTTTTGGTATATTTCCCCCATTTTGCTATTCCATTATCTTCTTATTGAAGACTTCCTTTTTTTTTTTTAACATCTGAAGACTTCTTATTTAGGAGTTTTTAATACATGCTTGTGATGAGTTCTTCTCTCTTTCTGTCTCTCCTTCTCTTTCATTAGATGAGTGTCAGTTTTTAATGTTAATAACATCTAATTTGTTATTTTCCTCTTTATTTATTTAGTCTTATTTCTATTGATTTATGTAGTCTTCTTACCTGTAGCAGAGCACATTATTTATTCTAAACCACAAATATGTTTTCATTTCTTCAATAAATGTAGTTATTAAGCTTTAAATTTAAGTTAACTTTCTAAACTAAATATGTTGTATCATAGTGAGTATTAATTTTTCTATGACAGCTGAAAGGTTACATTTATTCAGAAAATGTTGTATCAGCTTTCTTTTCCTTTGCTCCTACTTCTCATTGATTCACAGTGGTAAACATCACTTCATCCATGGATCTGACTTTTCTCTGATTTCTCATGGTCATTCTCACTAACTCGTCTTGCCTCCTGAAATCTTTAGCAATCCCATTATTCCACAGAAGCAAAAACCTTCCTTGGGCCTTTTTCCTCAGAAGATTGATTATTCCCACATTTTAAATGGGAGATTGCAATAAGTTAGGAGAAAATGCCACAAGAGGGTCTCTCATTTTTTTTTTTTCACATCCTGTATCAGCCTCTGCTTGCACTCTCTGTTCAAAGATATTTGTGCAACACATTGATGGAAGATGCCACTTGTTTCTCTCCTTGGGGAAAAGACAGATTAATTACCTAACAAATAAAATAAAGAGAGTGTCTTGCTCTTTTCAAATGTTGGACAGGATTGCTTGCATCCTAATTTAAATGTTTCAGGTGACTGAAGCTTAAGATTCCTAAGCTTTAATCCATACTTGCACCATGCACAGCACCCAACAGGAGAGCTTTACATAACCCCATGAGACACTTGTGTGCAAGTGGAACAGATAAAAATATAAAACTATTGCTGTCTTTTTGTGTCATAAAAATGATTTTTTGTCTCATTTAAAATATTTTTTTCTAAAATCCAAAAACGTGTCAGGCTAAAATATTGTTATTTCAAATATGGTAAAATCGAAGACCCTTCAAATTTCTTTCCAGTTTTGTTGATGATGGGATGCCGTCAGAGATATGACTTCATTAAACACAATAGGTAAGATTCCTTCATAGGCCTGATTGGGGAATATGAAAATAAACCCCCCAAAATCTGGACATTTTCTAGTTCTCAAATATTGGTTAAGATGGTAGAAAGGGCCCTTCATTGTCCTATATGTTAATGCAGATCAATTGTGAGAGGTGGGGATAAAACAAGCAGCCTAAATATCCTTTATGTTTGTTGTACTACTAGTAGAAAGAGGAAGGGTCAACATGTCACCATGGTTGATATAGCAAATAAGCTGCTTGAAACTACACAGAAATGTACCTGCTTGTATTTTCTGTGCAGTTACCCTCTCTTTTGGTGTGCCCTGATACCTCCCTCAACTTATGTACCAACTCCAGCAGCATTAAGCAGAAATCCAAAGAAATCTATTCTTTGGAATTATGAGGAAGGGAAGAGTCAAACATTTTATAACATGCTCTATACAAGGATACACGTCACCATCCTTATCTATGTCATGCCATGCATGGAGGGTCAGTAGGTTCAGGGGATTCTGGAAGCACCAAGTTCTGTGGGGTTAATCACAGTTGCATTCATGGGCAGTAAAAGAGAAGGGCCTCATCTTGATCACTTTCTCAATGCTAGTAGCTACAAAAAGAAGAGGATAGCAGACATCTTAGGGAGAAGAACCAACATTAAATGAAATGTCCTAATTACTCTAGGCAACCTCTCATGGTGGCCTCCCATAGCTCCTCAAATCCCTACATACTTGCACAAGGGATAGTGTAATATTACTGGAGTGTCTGACTGCAGATTAACATTATTTTTGTTGAAAAAAATAAAAATAGGTTCAAGTGATAGGGTTTGAAAAGGGTTCGCAGTGTGAGGGAAACTATTGTAACAATGTGGACAGAACCCTTTGGATGGATTCATCATGTTTTGTTTTTGTTTTTGTTTTTTTTTTTTGCTGCTTCAGAATCTGTAGTAGCGATTGGTGTGTTCCATGATACATCCCCGCTTCTTAAAAGTTTTAGATGGAATACCCCATTAGGAAGAAGTGCACGTAAGGAAGATTAGTGAGTCAAACTCCTCTGCCCTCTGTCAGCAGTGGGTGCAAAGGGATTTAGACCAAGTGCTTTCATCCTTTGATTTGCAAAGTTTTCACTATATGAATGATGTTTTGTCTGTTTGCAGGTCAGGAGCCTTGGTCTCAATATCCCTGTTTAAAAAGTGTTATCACGTGTCTGCCAGAAAGAATTGCTGATGATACTGGGAAAAATTGAGAGTTATCCTTAACAATTAAGGGTTTTGTAGCAACATGGATGGACCTCGAGATTGTTATACTGAGTGAAGCAAGTCAGACACAGAAAGACAGATATCATATGATATTGCTTATATGAGGAATCTAAAAAAGAAAAAAAAACAGGTACAAATGAACTTATTTACACAACAGAAATAGAATCATGGATATAGAAAACAAACTTATGGTTACCAGGGGATAAGTGGGGAAGGGATAAATTGGGAGATTGGGACTGACTTATACACACTACTATATATAAAATAGATAAAGACCTGCTTTATAGCACAGGGAACTCTACTCAGTGGTCTGTACTGGCGTATACGGAAAAAGAATCTTATAAAAAAAAAACAAGCGTTTTGGGATTATATAATAAATATAAATGTGCAAACCTTTAACATGAAAGGAAAAATCAGTTAACTCTGTGGTCCCTGTTATGGTGTAAATATTTTGTACCTCTAATTTTAAAATTTTGAAACCCAGCTCCCATGTTGATGGTATTAGGAGGTGGGGCTTTTGGGAGGTGATTAGGTTATGAGGCCAGAGACCTCAAACATGGGATTAGTGACCTGATAAATGTAGCACACAGAAGATCTGATGACCATTCCATGATTTCATTGCCGAGCGAGAAGACCCACATTATGAACCAGAAATTGGTCCCTCGCCAGACACTGTCAGCTGGCAACTTGTTCTTTTTTTTAAAAAAATAATTAGATAATTAATTAATTATTTTTTTGGCTGTGTTGGGTCTTTGGTGCGGTGCGCGGGCTTCTCATTGAGTGGCTTCTCTTGTTGCGGAGCATGGGCTCTAGGCGTGTGGGTTTCAGTAGTTGTGGCTCACAGGCTCAGTAGTTGTGGCCTGTGGACTCTAGAGCACAGGCTCAGTATTTGTGGTGCACGGGCTTAGTTGTTCCATGGCATGTGGGATCTTCCTGGACCAGGGCTCGAACCCTTGTCCCCTTTATTGATAGGCAGATTCTTAACCACTGCACCTCCAGGGAAGCCCCTGGTTACTTGTTCTTGAACTTTTCAGCCTCAGCAATTATGAGAAAACCAAAATAATCTGTTGTTTATAAAATACCAAGTCTCTCGTATTTTGTTCTAGCAGTCAAAGAGCTGGCTGAGGAGAAATATCTGTGAGCTTGAAGACATATCAGGAGAAACCTTTAAATCTCAAAAGAAAAGAGAAAATGGGCAGGAAAGAAATCAACAGAACAGAGTAATCAATAATTGTGGAACAATGAAAAATGCTGTGACCTATACATAATGGGTATAGCAGGAGGAGAATAAAGATAATAAAGAACAGAAAATATTTTTAAAAATGACTGAGAATCTCCCCAAATGAATGTCTGACACTAAATCCACAACATCCAAACTTAGAAGAACATATGAATAGTAAAGAAAACTGACCAGTATCTCTCAGGAACATCAATGCAAAAATCCTCAACAAAATATTACCAAATCGAATCCAACAATATTTTGAGAGAATTTTATATCATGAATGAGAGGAAATAATCCCAGGTATGAAAGGCTGGTTCAACATTCTAGAATCAAATAATTATATCCATCATATCAACACCTTGAAAGACAATCATTAGCATATCAATAGATTCAGAAGACCTTTGAAAAAATCTAACACCCATTCTTCATAAAAACTCTCAGTTGAAGAAATAGACTGGAGCTTTCTCAAGTTGATAACAAAGATTTACAGGAAACTTTTATCTTACATCATGATTAATGGTCAAAACCATGAAGCTTTTCCACTAAGTTCAGGTAAAAGCAAGGATGTCCCCTTTCATGACTCCTTTTCCATATTTTACTCCAAGTCCTTGTTAATGCAATAAGGCACGAAAATCAACAAAACAAATACAGATTGGGTAGAAAAAAATGAAAGCAACCTAAATAAAATGTGGACCAATAAACTTTATGGACACCTCACCAAAGAAAATAGACACTATGCATATAAGTATACAGAAGAATAATCCAGATTACATGCTGCCATGAAAAAGCAAATTAAAAATACAATTACATACCACTATGTAACACTTAGAATGGCTAAAATGTGAACAATGACAAGAACAAATTCTGTAGGAGATGTGGAACAATAGGAAATGTCATTTGTCATTGGTGGAAATGAAAAATAACACAGCTACTTTGGTAGTCTGATTGACACTTGCTAGAATATTGAGCATTCCCTTACTGTACAATCCGTCAAGTGTTCTCATGGATATTTACTGAAAGTAGTTTAAAACATACTTCCAGAGGAAAACCTGCATATGGATATTTATAGCACCTAATTCAATATTGCCAAAATGTGAATGAAACTAAGGTGTCCTCCAATAGGTGAATGAAATGATATAGTATTAATATATTCTGGGAATGGGATAATATTGAGCACTAAAAAAGTAAGCTATCAAGCCATATAAAGAGATGGGAATTCTTTTTTTTTTTCTTTTGAAATATAGGTGATTTTCTTTATTTTGAAATTTAAATTTTATTGGAGTATAGTTGATTTACAATGTTGTGCTCATTTCAGCTGCACAGCAAGTGATTCAGTTACACATATGCATATATTCATTCTTTTTCAGATTCTTTTCTGATAACGGTATTCCCAGAATACTGAGTAGAGCTCCCTGTGCTATACAGTAGGTCCTTGTTGCTTATCTGTTATATATAGTAGTATTCGTATGTTTACCCCAAGCTCCTGATTTATCCCTACCCCTCACCTCTCCCCTTTGGTAACCATAAGTTTGTTTTCCAGGTCTGTGAGTCTGCCTCTCTTTTGTAAGTTAGTTCATTTGTATCAATTTTTAGCTTCCACCTAGAAGTGATATCATCCAATATTTGTCTTACTCTGTCTGACTTACTTCACTTAGTACAATCATCTCTAGGTCCATCCATGTTACTGCAACTGGCATTATTTTCTTCTATTTTATGGCTGAGTCATATTCCATTATATGTATGTATCACATATTCTTTACCTATATTCATATGTTGATGGACATTTTGGTTGCTTCCTTGTCTTCGCTATTGTAAAGAGTGTTGCAGTGAACATTGGGGAAGATGTGTCTTTTCGATTTATGCTTTCCTCCAGATATGCACACAGGAGTGAACTTGCTGGATCATCTGGTAGCTCTATTTTATTTTATTTTACTTCATTTCATTTCAATTTCAATTTTTTTGGAATAGAGTTGATTTACAATGTTGTGTTACTTTCTGCTGCACAGCACAGTGAAGCAGTTATACATATATCCAATCCTTTTTGGATTCCTTTCCCATACAGGTCATTACAGAGTATTGAGTAGAGTTCCCTGTGCTATACAGTAAGCCCTTATTTGTTATCTCTTTTATATATAGTGGTGTGTATATGTCAATCCCAATTTCCAATTTATCCCTCCCACCTCCCCTTACTCTGGTAACCTCCATTCTGTGCTCCATAGTGGCTGTTACCAATTGGCATTGCCACCGATAGCATAGAAGTGGTGGCGCAGTGGTTAAGAATCTGCCTGCCAGTTCAGGGGACACAGGTTCGAGCCCTGGCCCGGGAAGATCTCACATGCCACAGAACAAGTAAGCCCGTGCACCACAACTACTCAGTCTGCGCTCTAGAGCCCACGAGCCACAACTACTGAAGCCTGTGTGCCTACAGCTTGTGCTCCACAACAAGAGAAGCCACCACAAAGAGAAGGCTTCGTACCACAACGATGAGTAGCCCCCGCTTGCTGCAACTATAGAAAAGCCGCGCACAGCAACGAAGAGCCAAGGCAGATTAAAAAAAAAAAAATAAGTAGTAGGTTTCTCTTTTTTCCACAGCCTCTGAAGCATTTCTTGTTTGTAGACATTGTGATGATGGCTATTCTGAGTGGTTCCAGGTGATACTTCTTTGTACATCTGATTTGCATTTGTCTAACATAAAGCAATGGTGAGTATCTTCATATGTGCTTTTTTTTTGGAACAGTGTCAGTAAGATTTATCCCTTGAAAAAGGGTTATTGAAAGGTTGCCTTGTTTTGAAGTCTACTTCGATTACCTACCCCAAGACATTTTTTGAGGGCTGTTGTCATTTACAGCTCCCCAGGCATTGTGAATATGAAGTGCGTATAAGGTCCAGTTTTAGAATTGTTGTTATGGGAAACAGAAGGCGGCAGGATTTCTACTGTCCCTCTCTGGTTACTGACACAACCTTAGATGTAGGGCAAGTCCTGTTCTTGGGTATTAAATTAGAGTGGAATGTGCCTGACCAAACATGTAAGGGCTTCTGTCCCATTCCTTCTTCCCCCTTACCCTTCATCCCCCGAACAAGTATAAACCCCTGCAAAATCAGCTGTTGAGGGTGCTGTCTTGTAGAGTGGGATGACCCTTACGAAGGAGTCAGGAGGTCGGAACCCAAACACCAGGATATGTTGAGAGCAGGTGATTTTCCAAATGTCATCCAGCCCAGAGAGTCCACCATCCTTTGGGTGTCAGAGGGTTGGTTTAGTAGTATGAGGGCACACTTAGATCTGGAGATAGTGATCCCATGCAGAGGGGACCAGGTACTACATGTTCAAGGGGGGCGAATTAGCTGGCATATCCTCCCGAGGTCCTCAGGCCCACAACAGTCCAGCCTTGGGACCAAATTGTGTCTGTGTCCAGGGATGTGACACTAGTACGTTCACTGCGACTAAACAAATTTAGTGATCATTTTTCTTTTCTTTAATTTAACTTTAAATTTATAATGGAGTATATAGTTGATTTATCATGTTGTGTTCATTTTTGTCATACACCAACATGATTCATTTATACAGAGATAACTATATATTCTTTTTAGAATTATTTTCCCATTGAGGTTACTAAAGGGTGTTGAGAAGAGTTCCAAGTGCTCTACAGCAGGTCCATGTTGATTACAAGTTTTCTCTCTGTAAATATGTATATACTAACTCCAACCTCATGATTTATGCCTCCAACACACCTTTCCAGTTTGGTAACCATAAGTTTGTGTTCTAAGTCTGGGACTCTGTTTCTGTGTTGTAAGACAGTACCTTTCTATCAATGTTTAGATTCCACCGATAAGTAATATCATATGATATTTTTCATTGCCTGATTTATGACACTTAGTATGAATGTATGTAGGTCCTTCTGAGTGGCCCTAAATGGCCTTCTTTCATTCACTTCATGGCTGAGTAATATTCCATTGTACATATCTACCATAATTTCTTTATCCATTCTTCCTTCCAAGGACTTTTAGGTAGCTTCCGAGTAGAGGCTCTTGTAAACAGGGCTGCATAAATTTTAGAGTGCCTGGGTCCTGTCAATTTACGTTTTTTCCAAGATACAGGCCCAGGAGTGGAAGCGCCATATGCTCTGAAGCTCTGGTTTTTAGATTTTTAAGGAATCACCACCCACTTCTCCAGAGTGGCTGTTAGCAATTTACATTCCCACCATCAGCTTGTCAGGGTTCCCTTTTCTCCACGCCCTGTCCTGCATTTCAGGTTTTACAGTTTGTGAGGTTGGCCATTCTGACTGGTGCGAAGTGATATCTCTTTGTAATATTAATTTACATTGCCCGCCTGTTTTGTTGGCCAAAAATGGAGTAAGGGTTTTTCCTGAATAGATTAAGGAATAACGCATACGGCCTTTTTGGCAAACTGCATCATTGGCGATGTTCAGCAGCTTTGCCTGTGCTTTAATGACGAGTGCAAACTACCCCTTGAAATCCCTTTCCTGCAATTCTGCCTTGCTTACAAGGCCTTTACGAATACTTGGCTCAAGAAATGACTCCATTAGAGGTGTCAATTACAACCCTGCATGTTTGTGAATTGCAGTGCCCCTGAGCACCGGTTTTCAACTTGTTTAGGGAAGCAGACACAAAGGGGCAGGATTTCTACAGACCCATTCCAGTTACTGGGGCACCTGAAGGATAGGGAAATTCTTCTCCCAGGTAGGAAACTAGAGTAGCATATGCCTGTCCAAACATCTAAGGCTTGTGTCTCATTCCATCCTGCCATTCCCCTTCTTCACCGGAAAATTCCAGGCCGTGCAAAACCGGCTGTTGAGTGTGCTGCCTTCCCAAAGTGGGGAGGCTCTAAGGAAAGGAGCTGGGGAACCCGAATACCAGGAGACGTGGAGATGAGGTGACTTTTCCAAACTCTTCCCGATCAGACGGTGTACCATCCTCTGGATGTGCCATGCATGTTTTAGCTGTAGGAAGGGTCCCCTGCACCTGGAGGTATGGGACCCATGGAATGGGGGCCAGGCAGTATTACTCTAAAAGTGATGCATTTGCTGTCCCATCCTCACGAAGCCTCTCAGACCAACGAGTGTAGAGCCTTAGATCCCATCCAGCTCTGTGTCTACATATGGTCAGTCCAGGTTGCATCACAGCCCTTGAACAAATTTTGTAAGAATTTCTCTCTCTCTCTCACTGTCTTTATTTTGTTCTTGTTATTTAATTTTATAATGGGGTATAGCTGATTTTCAATACTGTGTTTCTTCCTGCTCTACATCTATCCACTTGATTCACTTAAAGAGAGACATCAATAAATTCTTTTACAGATTCTTACCAGTCTTATATATCCTTTTCTGGTGACAACAGTGTGCTGAGTCCAGCTCTTTGAGCTATAGAGTAGGTCCTGTCGAATACCTATTTTGTTTATGGAACCGTATCTGTGCTAATTTCAACCTCCTGGTTTATGCATCACCCCGCCCCACCTTTCTCCTTTAGCAGCCATAAGTGTGTTTTCTAAATGTGTGACTCCGTTTCTGTTTTGTAATTGCGTTCATGTGAAGGCATTTTTAGATACTATCTATAAGTGATACCTTATGATAAGTCTCTTTTTATGTCTGACTTATGTCACTTAGAATGATCGTACCTCAGTCTCCACGAGTTGCTGCCACTGGCCTTATTTCATTGATTTAAATGCTGAGTAATATTCCATTGTACGTAAGTACCACATCTTCTTTATCCACTTTTTCCTTCCAAGGACATGTAAGTTGTACCCAAATCGAGGCATTTCTAAACAGAGCAGCCCTAAACTTTGGGGTGCCTGTGTCTTGTCGATTTTTTGGTTTTCCCAAGATATGCGCCCATGAGGGGAAGTGCTGTATGCTCTGTAGCTCTCTTTTTTAGAAGTTTTAAGATACAGCATACACTTCTCAAGAGTGGCCGGTGGCAATTGAAATCCCGCCGATCAGCAAAACAAGGCTCCCTTTTCTCCATGGCCTGTCCTGCATTTCTGGGTTTTACACTTTTTCAGCATGGGCCTTTTGACCAATGCGAAGTGAGACATTTTTGTAATGCTGATTTGCATTGCCCACTTGTTTAGTTGGCCAAAAAGAGCATCTGCGTTTCTTCCAAAATTTATTCAGGAAAGAACGCAGACGCCCTTTTTGGCCAAGGGCATCACTGTCGAGGTTTTGCCGCTTTTCCTGTGCTTTAAACGCGATTCGAATCTACCTCCTGAAATGTGTTTCCTGCAATTCTGCCTTGCTTTCAAATCCTCTTCGTTGCCTTCCCTCAATATATTTGTGGACGAGAGTTATCATTTCTAAGTCTGCAGGTTTGTGAATTGCAGTGCCCCTGAGCTCCATTCTTCAACTCGCTTTCTTGGGAGCTGGCCGCAAAAGCGCAGGATTGCTTCAGGCCGTATTCTGCTTCCTGGCGGCAGGCTGAGCCTGTGGTTAATTCTTCTCCCTGATGGGAAAATAGAGTGACCTGTGCCTGTCCCAACACCTAGAGCTAGTCTCTCATTGGTTCCCCCTCTTCCCGTGCATCCTCAGGACAAACTGCAACCTGTACGGAACAGGAGGATAAAGGTGCTGATTCTCCAAGGAGGGAGATTGCTAGTAAAGCGGCTGGAATGGCGAACCGGAGCACAAGGAGATGAGAAATGAGGTTCGTTTTAGCAACCTTTCCCGATCACACGGTGTACCATCTTCGGGGTTTCTCATGCATGTTTTCAGTGTAGGACGATGCCCTTGAACCTGGAGATTTGGGACCCATGGGATGGGTACCACGCTATATTACTTTAAAGGGTCTGCGTTTGCTCACCCAACCTCACCAAACCTCTCAGCCCCAAGAGTGTCCACCCTTATGTCTCAATCAGCTGTGGGTCTAGATATGGTCAATCCAGGTGGCATCACAGCCCCTGAACGAATTTTGTAAGAATTTCTCTCTCTTTCACTGTCTTTGTTTCACGGGTTTTGAAGAGTAATTGATTTTTATAATGGGGTTTAGCTGCTTTTCAGTACTGTGTTTATGCCGCTTTATACCCACTTGACTCACTTAAAGAGAGATATGAATACATAGGTTTTAAGATTCTTACTAGTCAGATATATTCTTGGGCGGTGAATAGGGGGTGTTGAGTCCAGTTCACTAAGCAAGGAGTAGGTCTTGTCTCTTACATATTGGGTTTATGGAACGGTATCTGAGCTAATTTGAAACCCTTGTTTTATGCATCACCCCACCTCACCTTTCCCGTTAAGCAGCCATAGTCTGTTTTCTAAACGTGTGACTCTGTTCTGTTTTGTAATTCAGTTCAAGGGTAGCGGTTTTTACATTCCCTCTATAAGTGATATCTTATGATAAGTGTCTTTTTCTGTGTGATTTATTTCACTTAGAATCGTCATACCTAAATCCACTCATCATACCGCTACTAGCCTTATGACATTGATTTCATGGCTGAGTGATATTCCATTGTACATAAGGACCACAACTTCTTTATCCATTCTTCTCTTTCCTGGGATATTTAAGGTGTAACGAAGTGGAGGTTCTTGTCAACAGAGTAGCCCAAAACTTTGGGGTGCCTGTGTCTTGCTGATTTTTAATTTTCCCAATTTATACGCCCATGAGTGGAAGTGCCCTATGCTCTCTAAGCTGAGTTTTTTAGATGTTTCAGGACACACCGTACACTTCTCCAGAGTGGCTGTTGGCAATTTACATCCCGCCCATCAGCGTAGCAAGGCTCCCATTTCTCCATGGCCTGTCCTGCATTTCTGGTTTTGACACTTTATTCAGCATGGCCCTTTTGACCGATGGGAAGCGAGACTTCTTTGTAGCGCTGATTTGCCTTTCCAGGTTGCTTGGTTGGCCAAACAGGGCGTATGCGTTTTTTCCTGAATATATTCAGGAAAAAACGCATACGCCGTTTTTGGCCAAGGGCATCATTGTCGAGGTTTTGCCGCTTTTCCTGTGCTTTAAAGGCGATTCGAATCTACCTCCTGAAATCTGTTTCCTGCAATTCTGCCTTGCTTTCAAATCCTCTTCGTTGCCTTCCCTCAATATATTTGTGGACGAGAGTTATCATTTCTAAGTCTGCAGGTTTGTGAATTGCAGTGCCCCTGAGCTCCATGATTCAATTCGCTTTCTTGGGAGCTGGCCGCAAAAGCGCAGGATTGCTTCAGGCCGTATTCTGGTTCCAGGCGGCAGGCTGAGCCTGTGGTTAATTCTTCTTCCTGATGGGAAAATAGAGTGACCTGTGCCTGTCCCAACACCTAGAGCTAGTCTCTCATTGGTTCCCCGTCTTCCCGTGCATCCTCAGGACAAATTGCAACCTGTACGGAACAGGAGGATAAAGGTGCTGATTCTCCAAGGAGGGAGATTGCTAGTAAAGCGGCTGGAATGGAGAACCGGAGCACAAGGAGATGAGAAATGAGGTGCGTTTTAGCAACCTTTCCCGATCACACGGTGTACCGTCTTCGGGGTTTCTCATGCATGTTTTCAGTGTAGGACGATGCCCTTGAACCTGGAGATTTGGGACCCATGGGATGGGTACCACGCTATATTACTTTAAAGGGTCTGTGTTTGCTCACCCAACCTCACCAAACCTCTCAGCCCCAAGAGTGTCCACCCTTATGTCTCAATCAGCAGTGGGTCTAGATATGGTCAATCCAGGTGGCATCACAGCCCCTGAACGAATTTTGTAAGAATTTCTCTCTCTTTCACTGTCTTTGTTTCACGGGTTTTGAAAAGTAATTGATTTTTATAATGGGGTTTAGCTGCTTTTCACTGCTGTGTTTATGCCGCTTTATACCCACTTGACTCACTTACAGAGAGATATGAATACATAGGTTTTAAGATTCTTACTAGTCAGATATATTCTTGGGCGGTGAATAGGGGGTGTTGAGTCCAGTTCACTGAGCAAGGAGTAGGTCTTGTCTATTACATATTGGGTTTAAGGAACGGTATCTGAGCTAATTTGAACCCCTTGTTTTATGCATCACCCCACCTCACCTTTCCCGTTAAGCAGCCATAGTGTGTTTTGTAAACGTGTGACTCTGTTCTGTTTTGTAATTCAGTTCAAGGGTAGCGGTTTTTACATTCCCTCTATAACTGATATCTCATGATAAGTGTCTTTTTCTGTGTGACTTATTTCACTTAGAATCGTCATACCTAAATCCACTCATCATGCTGCTACTAGCCTTATGACATTGATTTCATGGCTGAGTGATATTCCATTGTATATAAGGACCACATCTTCTTTATCCATTCTTCTCTTTCCTGGGATATTTAAGGTGTAACGAAGTGGAGGTTCTTGTCAACAGAGTAGCCCAAAACTTTGGGGTGCCTGTGTCTTGCTGATTTTTAGTTTTCCCAATTTATACGCCCATGAGTGGAAGGGCCCTATGCTCTCTAAGCTGAGTTTTTTAGATGTTTCAGGACACACCGTACACTTCTCCAGAGTGGCTGTTGGCAATTTACATCCCGCCCATCAGCGTAGCAAGGCTCCCATTTCTCCATGGCCTGTCCTGCATTTCTGGTTTTGACACTTTATTCAGCATGGCCCTTTTGACCGATGGGAAGCGAGACTTCTTTGTAGCGCTGATTTGCCTTTCCAGGTTGCTTGGTTGGCCAAAAAGGGCGTATGCGTTTTTTCCTGAATATATTCAGGAAAAAACGCATACGCCCTTTTTGGCCAAGGGCATCATTGTCGAGGTTTTGCCGCTTTTCCTGTGCTTTAAAGGCGATTCGAATCTACCTCCTGAAATCTGTTTCCTGCAATTCTGCCTTGCTTTCAAATCCTCTTCGTTGCCTTCCCTCAATATATTTGTGGACGAGAGTTATCATTTCTAAGTCTGCAGGTTTGTGAATTGCAGTGCCCCTGAGCTCCATGATTCAATTCGCTTTCTTGGGAGCTGGCCGCAAAAGCGCAGGATTGCTTCAGGCCGTATTCTGGTTCCTGGCGGCAGGCTGAGCCTGTGGTTAATTCTTCTTCCTGATGGGAAAATAGTGTCACCTGTGCCTGTCGCAACACCTAGAGCTAGTCTCTCATTGGTTCCCCCTCTTCCCGTTCAACCTCAGGACAAATTGCAACCTGTACGGAACAGGAAGATAAAGGTGCTGATTCTCCAAGGAGGGAGATTGCTAGTAAAGCGGCTGGAATGGAGAACCGGAGCACAAGGAGATGAGAAATGAGGTGCGTTTTAGCAACCTTTCCCGATCACACGGTGTACCATCTTCGGGGTTTCTCATGCATGTTTTCAGTGTAGGACGATGCCCTTGAACCTGGAGATTTGGGACCCATGGGATGGGTACCACGCCGTATTTCCTTAAAGGGTCTGCGTTTGCTCACCCAACCTCACCAAACCTCTCAGCCCCAACAGTGTCCACCCTTATGTCTCAATCAGCTGTGGGTCTAGATATGGTCAATCCAGGTGGCATCACAGCCCCTGAACGAATTTTGTAAGAATTTCTCTCTCTTTCACTGTCTTTGTTTCACGGGTTTTGAAAAGTAATTGATTTTTATAATGGGGTTTAGCTGCTTTTGACTGCTGCGTTTATGCCGCTTTACACCCACTTGACTCACTTACAGAGAGATATCAATATATAGGTTTTAAGATTCTTACTTGTCAGATATATTCTTGGGCGGTGAATAGGGGGTGTTGAGTCCAGTTCACTGAGCAAGGAGTAGGTCTTGTCTCTTACATATTGGGTTTATGGAACGGTATCTGAGCTAATTTGAAACCCTTGTTTTATGCATCACCCCACCTCACCTTTCCCGTTAAGCAGACATAGTCTGTTTTCTAAACGTGTGACTCTGTTCTCTTTTGTAATTCAGTTCAAGGGTAGCGGTTTCTACATTCCCTCTATAAGTGATATCTCATGATAAGTGTCTTTTTCTGTGTGACTTATTTCACTTAGAATCGTCATACCTAAATCCACTCATCATGCTGCTACTAGCCTTATGACATTGATTTCATGGCTGAGTGATATTCCATTGTATATAAGGACCACATCTTCTTTATCCATTCTTTTCTTTCCTGGGACATTTAAGGTGTATCGAAGTGGAGGTTCTTGTCAACAGAGTAGCCCAAAACTTTGGGGTGCCTGTGTCTTGCTGATTTTTAGTTTTCCCAATTTATACGCCCATGAGTGGAAGTGCCCTATGCTCTCTAAGCTGATTTTTTTAGATGTTTCAGGACACACCGTACACTTCTCCAGAGTGGCTGTTGGCAATTTACATCCCGCCCATCAGCGTAGCAAGGCTCGCATTTCTCCATGGCCTGTCCTACATTTCTGGTTTTGACACTTTATTCAGCATGGCCCTTTTGACCGATGGGAAGCGAGACTTCTTTGTAGCGCTGATTTGCCTTTCCAGGTTGCTTGGTTGGCCAAAAAGGGCGTATGCGTTTTTTCCTGAATATATTCAGGAAAAAACGCATACGCCCTTTTTGGCCAAGGGCATCATTGTCGAGGTTTTGCCGCTTTTCCTGTGCTTTAAAGGCGATTCGAATCTACCTCCTGAAATCTGTTTCCTGCAATTCTGCCTTGCTTTCAAATCCTCTTCGTTGCCTTCCCTCAATATATTTGTGGACGAGAGTTATCATTTCTAAGTCTGCAGGTTTGTGAATTGCAGTGCCCCTGAGCTCCATGATTCAACTCGCTTTCTTGGGAGCTGGCCGCAAAAGCGCAGGATTGCTTCAGGCCGTATTCTGGTTCCTGGCGGCAGGCTGAGCCTGTGGTTAATTCTTCTTCCTGATGGGAAAATAGAGTGACCTGTGCCTGTCCCAACACCTAGAGCTAGTCTCTCATTGGTTCCCCCTCTTCCCGTGCATCCTCAGGACAAATTGCAACCTGTAAAGAACAGGAGGATAAAGGTGCTGATTCTCCAAGGAGGGAGATTGCTAGTAAAGCGGCTGGAATGGCGAACCGGAGCACAAGGAGATGAGAAATGAGGTGCGTTTTAGAAACCTTTCCCGATCACACGGTGTACCATCTTCGGGGTTTCTCATGCATGTTTTCAGTGTAGGACGATGCCCTTGAACCTGGAGATTTGGGACCCATGGGATGGGTACCACGCTATATTACTTTAAAGGGTCTGCGTTTGCTCACCCAACCTCACCAAACCTCTCAGCCCCAAGAGTGTCCACCCTTATGTCTCAATCAGCTGTGGGTCTAGATATGGTCAATCCAGGTCGCATCACAGCCCCTGAAAGAATTTTGTAAGAATTTCTCTCTCTTTCACTGTCTTTGTTTCACGGGTTTTGAAAAGTAATTGATTTTTATAATGGGGTTTAGCTGCTTTTCACTGCTGCGTTTATGCCGCTTTACACCCACTTGACTCACTTACAGAGAGATATCAATATATAGGTTTGAAGATTCTTACTAGTCAGATATATTCTTGGGCGGTGAATAGGGGGTGTTGAGTCCAGTTCACTGAGCAAGGAGTAGGTCTTGTCTCTTACATATTGGGTTTATGGAACGGTATCTGAGCTAATTTGAAACCCTTGTTTTATGCATCACCCCACCTCACCTTTCCCGTTAAGCAGCCATAGTCTGTTTTCTAAACGTGTGACTCTGTTCTGTTTTGTAATTCAGTTCAAGGGTAGCGGTTTTTACATTCCCTCTATAAGTGATATCTCATGATAAGGGTCTTTTTCTGTGTGACTGATTTCACTTAGAATCGTCATAACTAAATCCACTCATCATGCTGCTACTAGCCTTATGACATTGATTTCATGGCTGAGTGATATTCCATTGTATATAAGGACCACATCTTCTTTATCCATTCTTCTCTTTCCTGGGATATTTAAGGTGTATCGAAGTGGAGGTTCTTGTCAACAGAGTAGCCCAAAACTTTGGGGTGCCTGTGTCTTGCTGATTTTTACTTTTCCCAATTTATACGCCCATGAGTGGAAGGGCCCTATGCTCTCTAAGCTGAGTTTTTTAGATGTTTCAGGACACACCGTACACTTCTCCAGAGTGGCTGTTGGCAATTTACATCCCGCCCATCAGCGTAGCAAGGCTCCCATTTCTCCATGGCCTGTCCTGCATTTCTGGTTTTGACACTTTATTCAGCATGGCCCTTTTGACCGATGGGAAGCAAGACTTCTTTGTAGCGCTGATTTGCCTTTCCAGGTTGCTTGGTTGGCCAAAAAGGGCGTATGCGTTTTTTCCTGAATATATTCAGGAAAAAACGCATACGCCCTTTTTGGCCAAGGGCATCATTGTCGAGGTTTTGCCGCTTTTCCTGTGCTTTAAAGGCGATTCGAATCTACCTCCTGAAATCTGTTTCCTGCAATTCTGCCTTGCTTTCAAATCCTCTTCGTTGCCTTCCCTCAATATATTTGTGGACGAGAGTTATCATTTCTAAGTCTGCAGGTTTGTGAATTGCAGTGCCCCTGAGCTCCATGATTCAATTCGCTTTCTTGGGAGCTGGCCGCAAAAGCGCAGGATTGCTTCAGGCCGTATTCTGGTTCCTGGCGGCAGGCTGAGCCTGTGGTTAATTCTTCTTCCTGATGGGAAAATAGTGTCACCTGTGCCTGTCGCAACACCTAGAGCTAGTCTCTCATTGGTTCCCCCTCTTCCCGTGCATCCTCAGGACAAATTGCAACCTGTACGGAACAGGAAGATAAAGGTGCTGATTCTCCAAGGAGGGAGATTGCTAGTAAAGCGGCTGGAATGGCGAACCGGAGCACAAGGAGATGAGAAATGAGGTGCGTTTTAGCAACCTTTCCCGATCACACGGTGTACCATCTTCGGGGTTTCTCATGCATGTTTTCAGTGTAGGACGATGCCCTTGAACCTGGAGATTTGGGACCCATGGGATGGGTACCACGCCGTATTTCTTTACAGGGTCTGCTTTTGCTCACCCAACCTCACCAAACCTCTCAGCTCCAAGAGTGTCCACCCTTATGTCTCAATCAGCTGTGGGTCTAGATATGGTCAATCCAGGTGGCATCACAGCCCCTGAACGAATTTTGTAAGAATTTCTCTCTCTTTCACTGTCTTTGTTTCACGGGTTTTGAAAAGTAATTGATTTTTATAATGGGGTTTAGCTGCTTTTCACTGCTGCGTTTATGCCGCTTTACACCCACTTGACTCACTTACGGAGAGATATCAATATATAGGTTTTAAGATTCTTACTAGTCAGATATATTCTTGGGCGGTGAATAGGGGGTGTTGAGTCCAGTTCACTGAGCAAGGAGTAGGTCTTGTCTCTTACATATTGGGTTTATGGAACGGTATCTGAGCTAATTTGAAACCCTTGTTTTATGCATCACCCCACCTCACCTTTCCCGTTAAGCAGACATAGTGTGTTTTCTAAACGTGTGACTCTGTTCTGTTTTGTAATTCAGTTCAAGGGTAGCGGTTTTTACATTCCCTCTATAAGTGATATCTCATGATAAGTGTCTTTTTCTGTGTGACTTATTTCACTTAGAATCGTCATACCTAAATCCACTCATCATGCTGCTACTAGCCTTATGACATTGATTTCATGGCTGAGTGATATTCCATTGTATATAAGGACCACATCTTCTTTATCCATTCTTCTCTTTCCTGGGATATTTAAGGTGTAACGAAGTGGAGGTTCTTGTCAACAGAGTAGCCCAAAACTTTGGGGTGCCTGTGTCTTGCTGATTTTTAGTTTTCCCAATTTATACGCCCATGAGTGGAAGTGCCCTATGCTCTCTAAGCTGAGTTTTTTAGATGTTTCAGGACACACCGTACACTTCTCCAGAGTGGCTGTTGGCAATTTACATCCCGCCCATCAGCGTAGCAAGGCTCCCATTTCTCCATGGCCTGTCCTGCATTTCTGGTTTTGACACTTTATTCAGCATGGCCCTTTTGACCGATGGGAAGCAAGACTTCTTTGTAGCGCTGATTTGCCTTTCCAGGTTGCTTGGTTGGCCAAAAAGGGCGTATGCGTTTTTTCCTGAATATATTCAGGAAAAAACGCATACGCCCTTTTTGGCCAAGGGCATCATTGTCGAGGTTTTGCCGCTTTTCCTGTGCTTTAAAGGCGATTCGAATCTACCTCCTGAAATCTGTTTCCTGCAATTCTGCCTTGCTTTCAAATCCTCTTCGTTGCCTTCCCTCAATATATTTGTGGACGAGAGTTATCATTTCTAAGTCTGCAGGTTTGTGAATTGCAGTGCCCCTGAGCTCCATGATTCAATTCGCTTTCTTGGGAGCTGGCCGCAAAAGCGCAGGATTGCTTCAGGCCGTATTCTGGTTCCTGGCGGCAGGCTGAGCCTGTGGTTAATTCTTCTTCCTGATGGGAAAATAGTGTCACCTGTGCCTGTCGCAACACCTAGAGCTAGTCTCTCATTGGTTCCCCCTCTTCCCGTTCAACCTCAGGACAAATTGCAACCTGTACGGAACAGGAAGATAAAGGTGCTGATTCTCCAAGGAGGGAGATTGCTAGTAAAGCGGCTGGAATGGCGAACCGGAGCACAAGGAGATGAGAAATGAGGTGCGTTTTAGCAACCTTTCCCGATCACACGGTGTACCATCTTCGGGGTTTCTCATGCATGTTTTCAGTGTAGGACGATGCCCTTGAACCTGGAGATTTGGGACCCATGGGATGGGTACCACGCCGTATTTCTTTAAAGGGTCTGCGTTTGCTCACCCAACCTCACCAAACCTCTCAGCCCCAAGAGTGTCCACCCTTATGTCTCAATCAGCTGTGGGTCTAGATATGGTCAATCCAGGTGGCATCACAGCCCCTGAACGAATTTTGTAAGAATTTCTCTCTCTTTCACTGTCTTTGTTTCACGGGTTTTGAAAAGTAATTGATTTTTATAATGGGGTTTAGCTGCTTTTGACTGCTGCGTTTATGCCGCTTTACACCCACTTGACTCACTTACAGAGAGATATCAATATATAGGTTTTAAGATTCTTACTTGTCAGATATATTCTTGGGCGGTGAATAGGGGGTGTTGAGTCCAGTTCACTGAGCAAGGAGTAGGTCTTGTCTCTTACATATTGGGTTTATGGAACGGTATCTGAGCTAATTTGAAACCCTTGTTTTATGCATCACCCCACCTCACCTTTCCCGTTAAGCAGACATAGTCTGTTTTCTAAACGTGTGACTCTGTTCTGTTTTGTAATTCAGTTCAAGGGTAGCGGTTTCTACATTCCCTCTATAAGTGATATCTCATGATAAGTGTCTTTTTCTGTGTGACTTATTTCACTTAGAATCGTCATACCTAAATCCACTCATCATGCTGCTACTAGCCTTATGACATTGATTTCATGGCTGAGTGATATTCCATTGTATATAAGGACCACATCTTCTTTATCCATTCTTTTCTTTCCTGGGACATTTAAGGTGTATCGAAGTGGAGGTTCTTGTCAACAGAGTAGCCCAAAACTTTGGGGTGCCTGTGTCTTGCTGATTTTTAGTTTTCCCAATTTATACGCCCATGAGTGGAAGTGCCCTATGCTCTCTAAGCTGAGTTTTTTAGATGTTTCAGGACACACCGTACACTTCTCCAGAGTGGCTGTTGGCAATTTACATCCCGCCCATCAGCGTAGCAAGGCTCGCATTTCTCCATGGCCTGTCCTACATTTCTGGTTTTGACACTTTATTCAGCATGGCCCTTTTGACCGATGGGAAGCGAGACTTCTTTGTAGCGCTGATTTGCCTTTCCAGGTTGCTTGGTTGGCCAAAAAGGGCGTATGCGTTTTTTCCTGAATATATTCAGGAAAAAACGCATACGCCCTTTTTGGCCAAGGGCATCATTGTCGAGGTTTTGCCGCTTTTCCTGTGCTTTAAAGGCGATTCGAATCTACCTCCTGAAATCTGTTTCCTGCAATTCTGCCTTGCTTTCAAATCCTCTTCGTTGCCTTCCCTCAATATATTTGTGGACGAGAGTTATCATTTCTAAGTCTGCAGGTTTGTGAATTGCAGTGCCCCTGAGCTCCATGATTCAACTCGCTTTCTTGGGAGCTGGCCGCAAAAGCGCAGGATTGCTTCAGGCCGTATTCTGGTTCCTGGCGGCAGGCTGAGCCTGTGGTTAATTCTTCTTCCTGATGGGAAAATAGAGTGACCTGTGCCTGTCCCAACACCTAGAGCTAGTCTCTCATTGGTTCCCCCTCTTCCCGTGCATCCTCAGGACAAATTGCAACCTGTAAAGAACAGGAGGATAAAGGTGCTGATTCTCCAAGGAGGGAGATTGCTAGTAAAGCGGCTGGAATGGCGAACCGGAGCACAAGGAGATGAGAAATGAGGTGCGTTTTAGAAACCTTTCCCGATCACACGGTGTACCATCTTCGGGGTTTCTCATGCATGTTTTCAGTGTAGGACGATGCCCTTGAACCTGGAGATTTGGGACCCATGGGATGGGTACCACGCTATATTACTTTAAAGGGTCTGCGTTTGCTCACCCAACCTCACCAAACCTCTCAGCCCCAAGAGTGTCCACCCTTATGTCTCAATCAGCTGTGGGTCTAGATATGGTCAATCCAGGTCGCATCACAGCCCCTGAAAGAATTTTGTAAGAATTTCTCTCTCTTTCACTGTCTTTGTTTCACGGGTTTTGAAAAGTAATTGATTTTTATAATGGGGTTTAGCTGCTTTTCACTGCTGCGTTTATGCCGCTTTACACCCACTTGACTCACTTACAGAGAGATATCAATATATAGGTTTTAAGATTCTTACTAGTCAGATATATTCTTGGGCGGTGAATAGGGGGTGTTGAGTCCAGTTCACTGAGCAAGGAGTAGGTCTTGTCTCTTACATATTGGGTTTATGGAACGGTATCTGAGCTAATTTGAAACCCTTGTTTTATGCATCACCCCACCTCACCTTTCCCGTTAAGCAGCCATAGTCTGTTTTCTAAACGTGTGACTCTGTTCTGTTTTGTAATTCAGTTCAAGGGTAGCGGTTTTTACATTCCCTCTATAAGTGATATCTCATGATAAGGGTCTTTTTCTGTGTGACTTATTTCACTTAGAATCGTCATACCTAAATCCACTCATCATGCTGCTACTAGCCTTATGACATTGATTTCATGGCTGAGTGATATTCCATTGTATATAAGGACCACATCTTCTTTATCCATTCTTCTCTTTCCTGGGATATTTAAGGTGTATCGAAGTGGAGGTTCTTGTCAACAGAGTAGCCCAAAACTTTGGGGTGCCTGTGTCTTGCTGATTTTTACTTTTCCCAATTTATACGCCCATGAGTGGAAGGGCCCTATGCTCTCTAAGCTGAGTTTTTTAGATGTTTCAGGACACACCGTACACTTCTCCAGAGTGGCTGTTGGCAATTTACATCCCGCCCATCAGCGTAGCAAGGCTCCCATTTCTCCATGGCCTGTCCTGCATTTCTGGTTTTGACACTTTATTCAGCATGGCCCTTTTGACCGATGGGAAGCAAGACTTCTTTGTAGCGCTGATTTGCCTTTCCAGGTTGCTTGGTTGGCCAAAAAGGGCGTATGCGTTTTTTCCTGAATATATTCAGGAAAAAACGCATACGCCCTTTTTGGCCAAGGGCATCATTGTCGAGGTTTTGCCGCTTTTCCTGTGCTTTAAAGGCGATTCGAATCTACCTCCTGAAATCTGTTTCCTGCAATTCTGCCTTGCTTTCAAATCCTCTTCGTTGCCTTCCCTCAATATATTTGTGGACGAGAGTTATCATTTCTAAGTCTGCAGGTTTGTGAATTGCAGTGCCCCTGAGCTCCATGATTCAATTCGCTTTCTTGGGAGCTGGCCGCAAAAGCGCAGGATTGCTTCAGGCCGTATTCTGGTTCCTGGCGGCAGGCTGAGCCTGTGGTTAATTCTTCTTCCTGATGGGAAAATAGTGTCACCTGTGCCTGTCGCAACACCTAGAGCTAGTCTCTCATTGGTTCCCCCTCTTCCCGTGCATCCTCAGGACAAATTGCAACCTGTACGGAACAGGAAGATAAAGGTGCTGATTCTCCAAGGAGGGAGATTGCTAGTAAAGCGGCTGGAATGGCGAACCGGAGCACAAGGAGATGAGAAATGAGGTGCGTTTTAGCAACCTTTCCCGATCACACGGTGTACCATCTTCGGGGTTTCTCAGGCATGTTTTCAGTGTAGGACGATGCCCTTGAACCTGGAGATTTGGGACCCATGGGATGGGTACCACGCCGTATTTCTTTAAAGGGTCTGCGTTTGCTCACCCAACCTCACCAAACCTCTCAGCCCCAAGAGTGTCCACCCTTATGTCTCAATCAGCTGTGGGTCTAGATATGGTCAATCCAGGTCGCATCACAGCCCCTGAAAGAATTTTGTAAGAATTTCTCTCTCTTTCACTGTCTTTGTTTCACGGGTTTTGAAAAGTAATTGATTTTTATAATGGGGTTTAGCTGCTTTTGACTGCTGCGTTTATGCCGCTTTACACCCACTTGACTCACTTACAGAGAGATATCAATATATAGGTTTTAAGATTCTTACTTGTCAGATATATTCTTGGGCGGTGAATACGGGGTGTTGAGTCCAGTTCACTGAGCAAGGAGTAGGTCTTGTCTCTTACATATTGGGTTTATGGAACGGTATCTGAGCTAATTTGAAACCCTTGTTTTATGCATCACCCCACCTCACCTTTCCCGTTAAGCAGACATAGTGTGTTTTCTAAACGTGTGACTCTGTTCTGTTTTGTAATTCAGTTCAAGGGTAGCGGTTTTTACATTCCCTCTATAAGTGATATCTCATGATAAGTGTCTTTTTCTGTGTGACTTATTTCACTTAGAATCGTCATACCTAAATCCACTCATCATGCTGCTACTAGCCTTATGACATTGATTTCATGGCTGAGTGATATTCCATTGTATATAAGGACCACATCTTCTTTATCCATTCTTCTCTTTCCTGGGATATTTAAGGTGTAACGAAGTGGAGGTTCTTGTCAACAGAGTAGCCCAAAACTTTGGGGTGCCTGTGTCTTGCTGATTTTTAGTTTTCCCAATTTATACGCCCATGAGTGGAAGGGCCCTATGCTCTCTAAGCTGAGTTTTTTAAATGTCTCAGGACACACCGTACACTTCTCCAGAGTGGCTGTTGGCAATTTACATCCCGCCCATCAGCGTAGCAAGGCTCCCATTTCTCCATGGCCTGTCCTGCATTTCTGGTTTTGACACTTTATTCAGCATGGCCCTTTTGACCGATGGGAAGCAAGACTTCTTTGTAGCGCTGATTTGCCTTTCCAGGTTGCTTGGTTGGCCAAAAAGGGCGTATGCGTTTTTTCCTGAATATATTCAGGAAAAAACGCATACGCCCTTTTTGGCCAAGGGCATCATTGTCGAGGTTTTGCCGCTTTTCCTGTGCTTTAAAGGCGATTCGAATCTACCTCCTGAAATCTGTTTCCTGCAATTCTGCCTTGCTTTCAAATCCTCTTCGTTGCCTTCCCTCAATATATTTGTGGACGAGAGTTATCATTTCTAAGTCTGCAGGTTTGTGAATTGCAGTGCCCCTGAGCTCCATTCTTCAACTCGCTTTCTTGGGAGCTGGCTGCAAAAGCGCAGGATTGCTTCAGGCCGTATTCTGGTTCCTGGCGGCAGGCTGAGCCTGTGGTTAATTCTTCTTCCTGATGGGAAAATAGAGTGACCTGTGCCTGTCCCAACACCTAGAGCTAGTCTCTCATTGGTTCCCCCTCTTCCCGTGCATCCTCAGGACAAATTGCAACCTGTACGGAACAGGAAGATAAAGGTGCTGATTCTCCAAGGAGGGAGATTGCTAGTAAAGCGGCTGGAATGGCGAACCGGAGCACAAGGAGATGAGAAATGAGGTGCGTTTTAGCAACCTTTCCCGATCACACGGTGTACCATCTTCGGGGTTTCTCATGCATGTTTTCAGTGTAGGACGATGCCCTTGAACCTGGAGATTTGGGACCCATGGGATGGGTACCACGCCGTATTTCTTTAAAGGGTCTGCGTTTGCTCACCCAACCTCACCAAACCTCTCAGCCCCAACAGTGTCCACCCTTATGTCTCAATCAGCTGTGGGTCTAGATATGGTCAATCCAGGTGGCATCACAGCCCCTGAACGAATTTTGTAAGAATTTCTCTCTCTTTCACTGTCTTTGTTTCACGGGTTTTGAAAAGTAATTGATTTTTATAATGGGGTTTAGCTGCTTTTGACTGCTGCGTTTATGCCGCTTTACACCCACTTGACTCACTTACAGAGAGATATCAATATATAGGTTTTAAGATTCTTACTTGTCAGATATATTCTTGGGCGGTGAATAGGGGGTGTTGAGTCCAGTTCACTGAGCAAGGAGTAGGTCTTGTCTCTTACATATTGGGTTTATGGAACGGTATCTGAGCTAATTTGAAACCCTTGTTTTATGCATCACCCCACCTCACCTTTCCCGTTAAGCAGACATAGTCTGTTTTCTAAACGTGTGACTCTGTTCTGTTTTGTAATTCAGTTCAAGGGTAGCGGTTTCTACATTCCCTCTATAAGTGATATCTCATGATAAGTGTCTTTTTCTGTGTGACTTATTTCACTTAGAATCGTCATACCTAAATCCACTCATCATGCTGCTACTAGCCTTATGACATTGATTTCATGGCTGAGTGATATTCCATTGTATATAAGGACCACATCTTCTTTATCCATTCTTTTCTTTCCTGGGACATTTAAGGTGTATCGAAGTGGAGGTTCTTGTCAACAGAGTAGCCCAAAACTTTGGGGTGCCTGTGTCTTGCTGATTTTTAGTTTTCCCAATTTATACGCCCATGAGTGGAAGTGCCCTATGCTCTCTAAGCTGAGTTTTTTAGATGTTTCAGGACACACCGTACACTTCTCCAGAGTGGCTGTTGGCAATTTACATCCCGCCCATCAGCGTAGCAAGGCTCGCATTTCTCCATGGCCTGTCCTACATTTCTGGTTTTGACACTTTATTCAGCATGGCCCTTTTGACCGATGGGAAGCGAGACTTCTTTGTAGCGCTGATTTGCCTTTCCAGGTTGCTTGGTTGGCCAAAAAGGGCGTATGCGTTTTTTCCTGAATATATTCAGGAAAAAACGCATACGCCCTTTTTGGCCAAGGGCATCATTGTCGAGGTTTTGCCGCTTTTCCTGTGCTTTAAAGGCGATTCGAATCTACCTCCTGAAATCTGTTTCCTGCAATTCTGCCTTGCTTTCAAATCCTCTTCGTTGCCTTCCCTCAATATATTTGTGGACGAGAGTTATCATTTCTAAGTCTGCAGGTTTGTGAATTGCAGTGCCCCTGAGCTCCATGATTCAACTCGCTTTCTTGGGAGCTGGCCGCAAAAGCGCAGGATTGCTTCAGGCCGTATTCTGGTTCCTGGCGGCAGGCTGAGCCTGTGGTTAATTCTTCTTCCTGATGGGAAAATAGAGTGACCTGTGCCTGTCCCAACACCTAGAGCTAGTCTCTCATTGGTTCCCCCTCTTCCCGTGCATCCTCAGGACAAATTGCAACCTGTAAAGAACAGGAGGATAAAGGTGCTGATTCTCCAAGGAGGGAGATTGCTAGTAAAGCGGCTGGAATGGCGAACCGGAGCACAAGGAGATGAGAAATGAGGTGCGTTTTAGCAACCTTTCCCGATCACACGGTGTACCATCTTCGGGGTTTCTCATGCATGTTTTCAGTGTAGGACGATGCCCTTGAACCTGGAGATTTGGGACCCATGGGATGGGTACCACGCTATATTACTTTAAAGGGTCTGCGTTTGCTCACCCAACCTCACCAAACCTCTCAGCCCCAAGAGTGTCCACCCTTATGTCTCAATCAGCTGTGGGTCTAGATATGGTCAATCCAGGTGGCATCACAGCCCCTGAACGAATTTTGTAAGAATTTCTCTCTCTTTCACTGTCTTTGTTTCACGGGTTTTGAAAAGTAATTGATTTTTATAATGGGGTTTAGCTGCTTTTCACTGCTGCGTTTATGCCGCTTTACACCCACTTGACTCACTTACAGAGAGATATCAATATATAGGTTTGAAGATTCTTACTAGTCAGATATATTCTTGGGCGGTGAATAGGGGGTGTTGAGTCCAGTTCACTGAGCAAGGAGTAGGTCTTGTCTCTTACATATTGGGTTTATGGAACGGTATCTGAGCTAATTTGAAACCCTTGTTTTATGCATCACCCCACCTCACCTTTCCCGTTAAGCAGCCATAGTGTGTTTTCTAAACGTGTGACTCTGTTCTGTTTTGTAATTCAGTTCAAGGGTAGCGGTTTTTACATTCCCTCTATAAGTGATATCTCATGATAAGGGTCTTTTTCTGTGTGACTTATTTCACTTAGAATCGTCATACCTAAATCCACTCATCATGCTGCTACTAGCCTTATGACATTGATTTCATGGCTGAGTGATATTCCATTGTATATAAGGACCACATCTTCTTTATCCATTCTTCTCTTTCCTGGGATATTTAAGGTGTATCGAAGTGGAGGTTCTTGTCAACAGAGTAGCCCAAAACTTTGGGGTGCCTGTGTCTTGCTGATTTTTACTTTTCCCAATTTATACGCCCATGAGTGGAAGGGCCCTATGCTCTCTAAGCTGAGTTTTTTAGATGTTTCAGGACACACCGTACACTTCTCCAGAGTGGCTGTTGGCAATTTACATCCCGCCCATCAGCGTAGCAAGGCTCCCATTTCTCCATGGCCTGTCCTGCATTTCTGGTTTTGACACTTTATTCAGCATGGCCCTTTTGACCGATGGGAAGCAAGACTTCTTTGTAGCGCTGATTTGCCTTTCCAGGTTGCTTGGTTGGCCAAAAAGGGCGTATGCGTTTTTTCCTGAATATATTCAGGAAAAAACGCATACGCCCTTTTTGGCCAAGAGCATCATTGTCGAGGTTTTGCCGCTTTTCCTGTGCTTTAAAGGCGATTCGAATCTACCTCCTGAAATCTGTTTCCTGCAATTCTGCCTTGCTTTCAAATCCTCTTCGTTGCCTTCCCTCAATATATTTGTGGACGAGAGTTATCATTTCTAAGTCTGCAGGTTTGTGAATTGCAGTGCCCCTGAGCTCCATGATTCAATTCGCTTTCTTGGGAGCTGGCCGCAAAAGCGCAGGATTGCTTCAGGCCGTATTCTGGTTCCTGGCGGCAGGCTGAGCCTGTGGTTAATTCTTCTTCCTGATGGGAAAATAGTGTCACCTGTGCCTGTCGCAACACCTAGAGCTAGTCTCTCATTGGTTCCCCCTCTTCCCGTGCATCCTCAGGACAAATTGCAACCTGTACGGAACAGGAAGATAAAGGTGCTGATTCTCCAAGGAGGGAGATTGCTAGTAAAGCGGCTGGAATGGCGAACCGGAGCACAAGGAGATGAGAAATGAGGTGCGTTTTAGCAACCTTTCCCGATCACACGGTGTACCATCTTCGGGGTTTCTCATGCATGTTTTCAGTGTAGGACGATGCCCTTGAACCTGGAGATTTGGGACCCATGGGATGGGTACCACGCCGTATTTCTTTAAAGGGTCTGCGTTTGCTCACCCAACCTCACCAAACCTCTCAGCCCCAAGAGTGTCCACCCTTATGTCTCAATCAGCTGTGGGTCTAGATATGGTCAATCCAGGTGGCATCACAGCCCCTGAACGAATTTTGTAAGAATTTCTCTCTCTTTCACTGTCTTTGTTTCACGGGTTTTGAAAAGTAATTGATTTTTATAATGGGGTTTAGCTGCTTTTGACTGCTGCGTTTATGCCGCTTTACACCCACTTGACTCACTTACAGAGAGATATCAATATATAGGTTTTAAGATTCTTACTTGTCAGATATATTCTTGGGCGGTGAATAGGGGGTGTTGAGTCCAGTTCACTGAGCAAGGAGTAGGTCTTGTCTCTTACATATTGGGTTTATGGAACGGTATCTGAGCTAATTTGAAACCCTTGTTTTATGCATCACCCCACCTCACCTTTCCCGTTAAGCAGACATAGTCTGTTTTCTAAACGTGTGACTCTGTTCTGTTTTGTAATTCAGTTCAAGGGTAGCGGTTTTTACATTCCCTCTATAAGTGATATCTCATGATAAGTGTCTTTTTCTGTGTGACTTATTTCACTTAGAATCGTCATACCTAAATCCACTCATCATGCTGCTACTAGCCTTATGACATTGATTTCATGGCTGAGTGATATTCCATTGTATATAAGGACCACATCTTCTTTATCCATTCTTTTCTTTCCTGGGACATTTAAGGTGTATCGAAGTGGAGGTTCTTGTCAACAGAGTAGCCCAAAACTTTGGGGTGCCTGTGTCTTGCTGATTTTTACTTTTCCCAATTTATACGCCCATGAGTGGAAGTGCCCTATGCTCTCTAAGCTGAGTTTTTTGGATGTTTCAGGACACACCGTACACTTCTCCAGAGTGGCTGTTGGCAATTTACATCCCGCCCGTCAGCGTAGCAAGGCTCCCATTTCTCCATGGCCTGTCCTGCATTTCTGGTTTTGACACTTTATTCAGCATGGCCCTTTTGACCGATGGGAAGCGAGACTTCTTTGTAGCGCTGATTTGCCTTTCCAGGTTGCTTGGTTGGCCAAAAAGGGCGTATGCGTTTTTTCCTGAATATATTCAGGAAAAAACGCATACGCCCTTTTTGGCCAAGGGCATCATTGTCGAGGTTTTGCCGCTTTTCCTGTGCTTTAAAGGCGATTCGAATCTACCTCCTGAAATCTGTTTCCTGCAATTCTGCCTTGCTTTCAAATCCTCTTCGTTGCCTTCCCTCAATATATTTGTGGACGAGAGTTATCATTTCTAAGTCTGCAGGTTTGTGAATTGCAGTGCCCCTGAGCTCCATGATTCAACTCGCTTTCTTGGGAGCTGGCCGCAAAAGCGCAGGATTGCTTCAGGCCGTATTCTGCTTCCTGGCGGCAGGCTGAGCCTGTGGTTAATTCTTCTTCCTGATGGGAAAACAGAGTGACCTGTGCCTGTCCCAACACCTAGAGCTAGTCTCTCATTGGTTCCCCCTTTTCCCGTTCATCCTCAGGACAAATTGCAACCTGTACGGAACAGGAGGATAAAGGTGCTGATTCTCCAAGGAGAAAGATTGCTAGTAAAGCGGCTGGAATGGCGAACCGGAGCACAAGGAGATGAGAAATGAGGTGCGTTTTAGAAACTTTTCCCCATCACACGGTGTACCATCTTCGGGGTTTCTCATGCATGTTTTCAGTGTAGGACGATGCCCTTGAACCTGGAGATTTGGGACCCATGGGATGGGTACCACGCCGTATTAATTTAAAGGGCCTGCGTTAGCTCACCCAACCTCACCAAACTTCTCAGCCCCAAGAGTGTCCACCCATATGTCTCAAACAGCTGTGGGTCTAGATGTGGTCAATCCAGGTGGCTTCACAGCCCCTGAACGAATTTTGTAAGAATTTCTCTCTCTTTCACTGTCTTTGTTTCACGGGTTTTGAAAAGTAATTGATTTTTATAATGGGGTTTAGCTGCTTTTCACTGCTGTGTTTATGCCGCTTTATACCCACTTGACTCACTTACAGAGAGATATCAATACATAGGTTTGAAGATTCTTACTAGTCAGATATATTCTTGGGCGGTGAATAGGGGGTGTTGAGTCCAGTTCACTGAGCAAGGAGTAGGTCTTGTCTATTACATATTGGGTTTATGGAACGGTATCTGAGCTAATTTGAAACCCTTGATTTATGCATCACCCCACCTCACCTTTCCCGTTAAGCAGCCATAGTGTGTTTTCTAAACGTGTGACTCTGTTCTATTTTGTAATGCAGTTCAAGGGTAGCGGTTTTTACATTCCCTCTATAAGTGATATCTTATGATAAGTGTCTTTTTCTGTGTGATTTATTTCACTTAGAATCGTCATACCTAAATCCACTCATCATGCTGCTACTAGCCTTATGACATTGATTTCATGGCTGAGTGATATTCCATTGTACATAAGGACCACAACTTCTTTAACCATTCTTGTCTTTCCTCGGATATTTAAGGTGTAATGAAGTGGAGGTTTTTGTCAACAGAGTAGCCCAAAACTTTGGGGTGCCTGTGTCTTGCTGATTTTTAGTTTTCCCAATTTATACGCCCATGAGTGGAAGTGCCCAAGCTCTCTAAGCTGAGTTTTTTAGATGTTTCAGGACACACCGTACACTTCTCCAGAGTGGCTGTTGGCAATTTACGTCCCGCCCATCAGCGTAGCAAGGCTCCCATTTCTCCATGACCTGTCCTGCATTTCTGGTTTTGACACTTTATTCAGCATGGCCCTTTTGACCGATGGGAAGCGAGATTTCTTTGTAGCGCTGATTTGCCTTTCCAGGTTGCTTGGTTGGCCAAAAAGGGCGTATGCGTTTTTTCCTGAATATATTCAGGAAAAAACGCATACGCCCTTTTTGGCCAAGGGCATCACTGTCGAGGTATTGCCGCTTTTCCTGTGCTTTAAAGGCGATTCGAATGTACCTCCTGAAATCTGTTTCCTGCAATTCTGCCTTGCTTTCAAATCCTCTTCGTTGCCTTCCCTCAATATATTTGTGGACGAGAGTTATCATTTCTAAGTCTGCAGGTTTGTGAATTGCAGTGCCCCTGAGCTCCATTCTTCAACTCGCTTTCTTGGGAGCTGGCCGCAAAAGCGCAGGATTGCTTCAGGCCGTATTCTGCTTCCTGGCGGCAGGCTGAGCCTGTGGTTAATTCTTCTTCCTGATGGGAAAACAGAGTGACCTGTGCCTGTCCCAACACCTAGAGCTAGTCTCTCATTGGTTCCCCCTCTTCCCGTTCATCCTCAGGACAAATTGCAACCTGTACGGAACAGGAAGATAAAGGTGCTGATTCTCCAAGGAGGGAGATTGCTAGTAAAGCGGCTGGAATGGCGAACCGGAGCACAAGGAGATGAGAAATGAGGTGCGTTTTAGCAACCTTTCCCGATCACACGGTGTACCATCTTCGGGGTTTCTCATGCATGTTTTCAGTGTAGGACGATGCCCTTGAACCTGGAGATTTGGGACCCATGGGATGGGTACCACGCCGTATTTCTTTAAAGGGTCTGCGTTTGCTCACCCAACCTCACCAAACCTCTCAGCCCCAAGAGTGTCCACCCTTATGTCTCAATCAGCTGTGGGTCTAGATATGGTCAATCCAGGTGGCATCACAGCCCCTGAACGAATTTTGTAAGAATTTCTCTCTCTTTCACTGTCTTTGTTTCACGGGTTTTGAAAAGTAATTGATTTTTATAATGGGGTTTAGCTGCTTTTGACTGCTGCGTTTATGCCGCTTTACACCCACTTGACTCACTTACAGAGAGATATCAATATATAGGTTTTAAGATTCTTACTTGTCAGATATATTCTTGGGCGGTGAATAGGGGGTGTTGAGTCCAGTTCACTGAGCAAGGAGTAGGTCTTGTCTCTTACATATTGGGTTTATGGAACGGTATCTGCGCTAATTTGAAACCCTTGTTTTATGCATCACCCCACCTCACCTTTCCCGTTAAGCAGACATAGTCTGTTTTCTAAACGTGTGACTCTGTTCTGTTTTGTAATTCAGTTCAAGGGTAGCGGTTTTTACATTCCCTCTATAAGTGATATCTCATGATAAGTGTCTTTTTCTGTGTGACTTATTTCACTTAGAATCGTCATACCTAAATCCACTCATCATGCTGCTACTAGCCTTATGACATTGATTTCATGGCTGAGTGATATTCCATTGTATATAAGGACCACATCTTCTTTATCCATTCTTTTCTTTCCTGGGACATTTAAGGTGTATCGAAGTGGAGGTTCTTGTCAACAGAGTAGCCCAAAACTTTGGGGTGCCTGTGTCTTGCTGATTTTTACTTTTCCCAATTTATACGCCCATGAGTGGAAGTGCCCTATGCTCTCTAAGCTGAGTTTTTTGGATGTTTCAGGACACACCGTACACTTCTCCAGAGTGGCTGTTGGCAATTTACATCCCGCCCGTCAGCGTAGCAAGGCTCCCATTTCTCCATGGCCTGTCCTGCATTTCTGGTTTTGACACTTTATTCAGCATGGCCCTTTTGACCGATGGGAAGCGAGACTTCTTTGTAGCGCTGATTTGCCTTTCCAGGTTGCTTGGTTGGCCAAAAAGGGCGTATGCGTTTTTTCCTGAATATATTCAGGAAAAAACGCATACGCCCTTTTTGGCCAAGGGCATCATTGTCGAGGTTTTGCCGCTTTTCCTGTGCTTTAAAGGCGATTCGAATCTACCTCCTGAAATCTGTTTCCTGCAATTCTGCCTTGCTTTCAAATCCTCTTCGTTGCCTTCCCTCAATATATTTGTGGACGAGAGTTATCATTTCTAAGTCTGCAGGTTTGTGAATTGCAGTGCCCCTGAGCTCCATGATTCAACTCGCTTTCTTGGGAGCTGGCCGCAAAAGCGCAGGATTGCTTCAGGCCGTATTCTGCTTCCTGGCGGCAGGCTGAGCCTGTGGTTAATTCTTCTTCCTGATGGGAAAACAGAGTGACCTGTGCCTGTCCCAACACCTAGAGCTAGTCTCTCATTGGTTCCCCCTTTTCCCGTTCATCCTCAGGACAAATTGCAACCTGTACGGAACAGGAGGATAAAGGTGCTGATTCTCCAAGGAGAAAGATTGCTAGTAAAGCGGCTGGAATGGCGAACCGGAGCACAAGGAGATGAGAAATGAGGTGCGTTTTAGAAACTTTTCCCCATCACACGGTGTACCATCTTCGGGGTTTCTCATGCATGTTTTCAGTGTAGGACGATGCCCTTGAACCTGGAGATTTGGGACCCATGGGATGGGTACCACGCCGTATTAATTTAAAGGGCCTGCGTTAGCTCACCCAACCTCACCAAACTTCTCAGCCCCAAGAGTGTCCACCCATATGTCTCAAACAGCTGTGGGTCTAGATGTGGTCAATCCAGGTGGCTTCACAGCCCCTGAACGAATTTTGTAAGAATTTCTCTCTCTTTCACTGTCTTTGTTTCACGGGTTTTGAAAAGTAATTGATTTTTATAATGGGGTTTAGCTGCTTTTCACTGCTGTGTTTATGCCGCTTTATACCCACTTGACTCACTTACAGAGAGATATCAATACATAGGTTTGAAGATTCTTACTAGTCAGATATATTCTTGGGCGGTGAATAGGGGGTGTTGAGTCCAGTTCACTGAGCAAGGAGTAGGTCTTGTCTATTACATATTGGGTTTATGGAACGGTATCTGAGCTAATTTGAAACCCTTGATTTATGCATCACCCCACCTCACCTTTCCCGTTAAGCAGCCATAGTGTGTTTTCTAAACGTGTGACTCTGTTCTATTTTGTAATGCAGTTCAAGGGTAGCGGTTTTTACATTCCCTCTATAAGTGATATCTTATGATAAGTGTCTTTTTCTGTGTGATTTATTTCACTTAGAATCGTCATACCTAAATCCACTCATCATGCTGCTACTAGCCTTATGACATTGATTTCATGGCTGAGTGATATTCCATTGTACATAAGGACCACAACTTCTTTAACCATTCTTGTCTTTCCTCGGATATTTAAGGTGTAATGAAGTGGAGGTTTTTGTCAACAGAGTAGCCCAAAACTTTGGGGTGCCTGTGTCTTGCTGATTTTTAGTTTTCCCAATTTATACGCCCATGAGTGGAAGTGCCCAAGCTCTCTAAGCTGAGTTTTTTAGATGTTTCAGGACACACCGTACACTTCTCCAGAGTGGCTGTTGGCAATTTACGTCCCGCCCATCAGCGTAGCAAGGCTCCCATTTCTCCATGACCTGTCCTGCATTTCTGGTTTTGACACTTTATTCAGCATGGCCCTTTTGACCGATGGGAAGCGAGATTTCTTTGTAGCGCTGATTTGCCTTTCCAGGTTGCTTGGTTGGCCAAAAAGGGCGTATGCGTTTTTTCCTGAATATATTCAGGAAAAAACGCATACGCCCTTTTTGGCCAAGGGCATCACTGTCGAGGTATTGCCGCTTTTCCTGTGCTTTAAAGGCGATTCGAATGTACCTCCTGAAATCTGTTTCCTGCAATTCTGCCTTGCTTTCAAATCCTCTTCGTTGCCTTCCCTCAATATATTTGTGGACGAGAGTTATCATTTCTAAGTCTGCAGGTTTGTGAATTGCAGTGCCCCTGAGCTCCATTCTTCAACTCGCTTTCTTGGGAGCTGGCCGCAAAAGCGCAGGATTGCTTCAGGCCGTATTCTGCTTCCTGGCGGCAGGCTGAGCCTGTGGTTAATTCTTCTTCCTGATGGGAAAACAGAGTGACCTGTGCCTGTCCCAACACCTAGAGCTAGTCTCTCATTGGTTCCCCCTCTTCCCGTTCATCCTCAGGACAAATTGCAACCTGTACGGAACAGGAGGATAAAGGTGCTGATTCTCCAAGGAGAAAGATTGCTAGTAAAGCGGCTGGAATGGCGAACCGGAGCAAAAGGAGATGAGAAATGAGGTGCGTTTTAGAAACCTTTCCCCATCACACGGTGTGCCATCTTCGGGGTTTCTCATGCATGTTTTCAATGTAGGACGATGCCCTTGAACCTGGAGATTTGGGACCCATGGGATGGGTACCACGCCGTATTAATTTAAAGGGCCTGCGTTAGCTCACCCAACCTCACCAAACTTCTCAGCCCCAAGAGTGTCCACCCATATGTCTCAAACAGCTGTGGGTCTAGATGTGGTCAATCCAGGTGGCTTCACAGCCCCTGAACGAATTTTGTAAGAATTTCTCTCTCTTTCACTGTCTTTGTTTCACGGGTTTTGAAAAGTAATTGATTTTTATAATGGGGTTTAGCTGCTTTTCACTGCTGTGTTTATGCCGCTTTATACCCACTTGACTCACTTACAGAGCGATATCAATACATATGTTTTAAGAATCTTACTAGTCAGATATATTCTTGGGCGTTGAATAGCGGGTGTTGAGTCCAGTTCACTGAGCAAGGAGTAGGTCTTGTCTATTACATATTGGGTTTATGGAACGGTATCTGAGCTAATTTGAAACCCTTGATTTATGCATCACCCCACCTCACCTTTCCCGTTAAGCAGCCATAGTGTGTTTTCTAAACGTGTGACTCTGTTCTATTTTGTAATGCAGTTCAAGGGTAGCGGTTTTTACATTCCCTCTATAAGTGATATCTTATGATAAGTGTCTTTTTCTGTGTGATTTATTTCACTTAGAATCGTCATACCTAAATCCACTCATCATGCTGCTACTAGCCTTATGACATTGATTTCATGGCTGAGTGATATTCCATTGTACATAAGGACCACAACTTCTTTATCCATTCTTGTCTTTCCTCGGATATTTAAGGTGTAATGAAGTGGAGGTTTTTGTCAACAGAGTAGCCCAAAACTTTGGGGTGCCTGTGTCTTGCTGATTTTTAGTTTTCCCAATTTATACGCCCATGAGTGGAAGTGCCCAAGCTCTCTAAGCTGAGTTTTTTAGATGTTTCAGGACACACCGTACACTTCTCCAGAGTGGCTGTTGGCAATTTACGTCCCGCCCATCAGCGTAGCAAGGCTCCCATTTCTCCATGACCTGTCCTGCATTTCTGGTTTTGACACTTTATTCAGCATGGCCCTTTTGACCGATGGGAAGCGAGATTTCTTTGTAGCGCTGATTTGCCTTTCCAGGTTGCTTGGTTGGCCAAAAAGGGCGTATGCGTTTTTTCCTGAATATATTCAGGAAAAAACGCATACGCCCTTTTTGGCCAAGGGCATCACTGTCGAGGTATTGCCGCTTTTCCTGTGCTTTAAAGGCGATTCGAATGTACCTCCTGAAATCTGTTTCCTGCAATTCTGCATTGCTTTCAAATCCTCTTCGTTGCCTTCCCTCAATATATTTGTGGACGAGAGTTATCATTTCTAAGTCTGCAGGTTTGTGAATTGCAGTGCCCCTGAGCTCCATTCTTCAACTCGCTTTCTTGGGAGCTGGCCGCAAAAGCGCAGGATTGCTTCAGGCCGTATTCTGCTTCCTGGCGGCAGGCTGAGCCTGTGGTTAATTCTTCTTCCTGATGGGAAAATAGAGTGACCTGTGCCTGTCCCGACACCTAGAGCTAGTCTCTCATTGGTTCCCCCTCTTCCCGTTCATCCTCAGGACAAATTGCAACCTGTACGGAACAGGATGATAAAGGTGCTGATTCTCCAAGGAGGGAGATTGCTAGGAAAGCGGCTGGAATGGCGAACCGGAGCACAAGGACATGAGAAATGAGGTGCGTTTTAGAAACCTTTCCCGATCACACGGTGTACCATCTTCGGGGTTTCTCATGCATGTTTTCAATGTAGGACGATGCCCTTGAACCTGGAGATTTGGGACCCATGGGATGGGTACCACGCCGTATTAATTTAAAGGGTCTGCGTTAGCTCACCCAACCTCACCAAACCTCTCAGCCCCAAGAGTGTACACCCATATGTCTCAAACAGCTGTGGGTCTAGATATGGTCAATCCAGGTGGCATCACAGCCCCTGAACGAATTTTGTAAGAATTTCTCTCTCTTTCACTGTCTTTGTTTCACGGGTTTTGAAAAGTAATTGATTTTTATAATGGGGTTTAGCTGCTTTTCACTGCTGTATTTATGCCGCTTTATACCCACTTGACTCACTTACAGAGAGATATCAATACACAGGTTTGAAGATTCTTCCTAGTCAGATATATTCTTGGGCGGTGAATAGGGGGTGTTGAGTCCAGTTCACTGAGCAAGGAGTAGGTCTTGTCTATTACATATTGGGTTTATGGAACGGTATCTGAGCTAATTTGAAACCCTTGATTTATGCATCACCCCACCTCACCTTTCCCGTTAAGCAGCCATAGTGTGTTTTCTAAACGTGTGACTCTGTTCTATTTTGTAATTCAGTTCTAGGGTAGCGGTTTTTACATTCCCTCTATAAGTGATATCTTATGATAAGTGTCTTTTTCTGTGTGATTTATTTCACTTAGAATCGTCATACCTAAATCCACTCATCATGCTGCTACTAGCCTTATGACATTGATTTCATGGCTGAGTGATATTCCATTGTACATAAGGACCACAACTTCTTTATCCATTCTTGTCTTTCCTCGGATATTTAAGGTGTAATGAAGTGGAGGTCTTTGTCAACAGAGTAGCCCAAAACTTTGGGGTGCCTGTGTCTTGCTGATTTTTAGTTTTCCCAATTTATACGCCCATGAGTGGAAGTGCCCAAGCTCTCTAAGCTGAGTTTTTTAGATGTTTCAGGACACACCGTACACTTCTCCAGAGTGGCTGTTGGCAATTTACGTCCCGCCCATCAGCGTAGCAAGGCTCCCATTTCTCCATGGCCTGTCCTGCATTTCTGGTTTTGACACTTTATTCAGCATGGCCCTTTTGACCGATGGGAAGCGAGACTTCTTTGTAGCGCTGATTTGCCTTTCCAGGTTGCTTGGTTGGCCAAAAAGGGCGTATGCGTTTTTTCCTGAATATATTCAGGAAAAAACGCATACGCCCTTTTTGGCCAAGGGCATCACTGTCGAGGTTTTGCCGCTTTTCCTGTGCTTTAAAGGCGATTCGAATCTACCTCCTGAAATCTGTTTCCTGCAATTCTGCCTTGCTTTCAAATCCTCTTCGTTGCCTTCCCTCAATATATTTGTGGACGAGAGTTATCATTTCTAAGTCTGCAGGTTTGTGAATTGCAGTGCCCCTGAGCTCCATTATTCAACTCGCTTTCTTGGGAGCTGGCCGCAAAAGCGCAGGATTGCTTCAGGCCGTATTCTGCTTCCTGGCGGCAGGCTGAGCCTGTGGTTAATTCTTCTTCCTGATGGGAAAACAGAGTGACCTGTGCCTGTCCCAACACCTAGAGCTAGTCTCTCATTGGTTCCCCCTTTTCCCGTTCATCCTCAGGACAAATTGCAACCTGTACGGAACAGGAGGATAAAGGTGCTGATTCTCCAAGGAGAAAGATTGCTAGTAAAGCGGCTGGAATGGCGAACCGGAGCACAAGGAGATGAGAAATGAGGTGCGTTTTAGAAACTTTTCCCCATCACACGGTGTGCCATCTTCGGGGTTTCTCATGCATGTTTTCAATGTAGGACGATGCCCTTGAACCTGGAGATTTGGGACCCATGGGATGGGTACCACGCCGTATTAATTTAAAGGGCCTGCGTTAGCTCACCCAACCTCACCAAACTTCTCAGCCCCAAGAGTGTCCACCCATATGTCTCAAACAGCTGTGGGTCTAGATGTGGTCAATCCAGGTGGCTTCACAGCCCCTGAACGAATTTTGTAAGAATTTCTCTCTCTTTCACTGTCTTTGTTTCACGGGTTTTGAAAAGTAATTGATTTTTATAATGGGGTTTAGCTGCTTTTCACTGCTGTGTTTATGCCGCTTTATACCCACTTGACTCACTTACAGAGAGATATCAATACATAGGTTTGAAGATTCTTACTAGTCAGATATATTCTTGGGCGGTGAATAGGGGGTGTTGAGTCCAGTTCACTGAGCAAGGAGTAGGTCTTGTCTATTACATATTGGGTTTATGGAACGGTATCTGAGCTAATTTGAAACCCTTGATTTATGCATCACCCCACCTCACCTTTCCCGTTAAGCAGCCATAGTGTGTTTTCTAAACGTGTGACTCTGTTCTATTTTGTAATGCAGTTCAAGGGTAGCGGTTTTTACATTCCCTCTATAAGTGATATCTTATGATAAGTGTCTTTTTCTGTGTGATTTATTTCACTTAGAATCGTCATACCTAAATCCACTCATCATGCTGCTACTAGCCTTATGACATTGATTTCATGGCTGAGTGATATTCCATTGTACATAAGGACCACAACTTCTTTAACCATTCTTGTCTTTCCTCGGATATTTAAGGTGTAATGAAGTGGAGGTTTTTGTCAACAGAGTAGCCCAAAACTTTGGGGTGCCTGTGTCTTGCTGATTTTTAGTTTTCCCAATTTATACGCCCATGAGTGGAAGTGCCCAAGCTCTCTAAGCTGAGTTTTTTAGATGTTTCAGGACACACCGTACACTTCTCCAGAGTGGCTGTTGGCAATTTACGTCCCGCCCATCAGCGTAGCAAGGCTCCCATTTCTCCATGACCTGTCCTGCATTTCTGGTTTTGACACTTTATTCAGCATGGCCCTTTTGACCGATGGGAAGCGAGATTTCTTTGTAGCGCTGATTTGCCTTTCCAGGTTGCTTGGTTGGCCAAAAAGGGCGTATGCGTTTTTTCCTGAATATATTCAGGAAAAAACGCATACGCCCTTTTTGGCCAAGGGCATCACTGTCGAGGTATTGCCGCTTTTCCTGTGCTTTAAAGGCGATTCGAATGTACCTCCTGAAATCTGTTTCCTGCAATTCTGCCTTGCTTTCAAATCCTCTTCGTTGCCTTCCCTCAATATATTTGTGGACGAGAGTTATCATTTCTAAGTCTGCAGGTTTGTGAATTGCAGTGCCCCTGAGCTCCATTCTTCAACTCGCTTTCTTGGGAGCTGGCCGCAAAAGCGCAGGATTGCTTCAGGCCGTATTCTGCTTCCTGGCGGCAGGCTGAGCCTGTGGTTAATTCTTCTTCCTGATGGGAAAACAGAGTGACCTGTGCCTGTCCCAACACCTAGAGCTAGTCTCTCATTGGTTCCCCCTCTTCCCGTTCATCCTCAGGACAAATTGCAACCTGTACGGAACAGGAGGATAAAGGTGCTGATTCTCCAAGGAGAAAGATTGCTAGTAAAGCGGCTGGAATGGCGAACCGGAGCACAAGGAGATGAGAAATGAGGTGCGTTTTAGAAACCTTTCCCCATCACACGGTGTGCCATCTTCGGGGTTTCTCATGCATGTTTTCAATGTAGGACGATGCCCTTGAACCTGGAGATTTGGGACCCATGGGATGGGTACCACGCCGTATTAATTTAAAGGGTCTGCGTTAGCTCACCCAACCTCACCAAACCTCTCAGCCCCAAGAATGTCCACCCATATGTCTCAAACAGCTGTGGGTCTAGATATGGTCAATCCAGGTGGCTTCACAGCCCCTGAACGAATTTTGTAAGAATTTCTCTCTCTTTCACTGTCTTTGTTTCACGGGTTTTGAAAAGTAATTGATTTTTATAATGGGGTTTAGCTGCTTTTCACTGCTGTGTTTATGCCGCTTTATACCCACTTGACTCACTTACAGAGAGATATCAATACATAGGTTTGAAGATTCTTACTAGTCAGATATATTCTTGGGCGGTGAATAGGGGGTGTTGAGTCCAGTTCACTGAGCAAGGAGTAGGTCTTGTCTATTACATATTGGGTTTATGGAACGGTATCTGAGCTAATTTGAAACCCTTGATTTATGCATCACCCCACCTCACCTTTCCCGTTAAGCAGCCATAGTGTGTTTTCTAAACGTGTGACTCTGTTCTATTTTGTAATGCAGTTCAAGGGTAGCGGTTTTTACATTCCCTCTATAAGTGATATCTTATGATAAGTGTCTTTTTCTGTGTGATTTATTTCACTTAGAATCGTCATACCTAAATCCACTCATCATGCTGCTACTAGCCTTATGACATTGATTTCATGGCTGAGTGATATTCCATTGTACATAAGGACCACAACTTCTTTATCCATTCTTGTCTTTCCTCGCATATTTAAGGTGTAATGAAGTGGAGGTCTTTGTCAACAGAGTAGCCCAAAACTTTGGGGTGCCTGTGTCTTGCTGATTTTTAGTTTTCCCAATTTATACGCCCATGAGTGGAAGTGCCCAAGCTCTCTAAGCTGAGTTTTTTAGATGTTTCAGGACACACCGTACACTTCTCCAGAGTGGCTGTTGGCAATTTACGTCCCGCCCATCAGCGTAGCAAGGCTCCCATTTCTCCATGGCCTGTCCTGCATTTCTGGTTTTGACACTTTATTCAGCATGGCCCTTTTGACCGATGGGAAGCGAGACTTCTTTGTAGCGCTGATTTGCCTTTCCAGGTTGCTTGGTTGGCCAAAAAGGGCGTATGCGTTTTTTCCTGAATATATTCAGGAAAAAACGCATACGCCCTTTTTGGCCAAGGGCATCACTGTCGAGGTTTTGCCGCTTTTCCTGTGCTTTAAAGGCGATTCGAATCTACCTCCTGAAATCTGTTTCCTGCAATTCTGCCTTGCTTTCAAATCCTCTTCGTTGCCTTCCCTCAATATATTTGTGGACGAGAGTTATCATTTCTAAGTCTGCAGGTTTGTGAATTGCAGTGCCCCTGAGCTCCATTCTTCAACTCGCTTTCTTGGGAGCTGGCCGCAAAAGCGCAGGATTGCTTCAGGCCGTATTCTGCTTCCTGGCGGCAGGCTGAGCCTGTGGTTAATTCTTCTTCCTGATGGGAAAACAGAGTGACCTGTGCCTGTCCCAACACCTAGAGCTAGTCTCTCATTGGTTCCCCCTTTTCCCGTTCATCCTCAGGACAAATTGCAACCTGTACGGAACAGGAGGATAAAGGTGCTGATTCTCCAAGGAGAAAGATTGCTAGTAAAGCGGCTGGAATGGCGAACCGGAGCACAAGGAGATGAGAAATGAGGTGCGTTTTAGAAACCTTTCCCCATCACACGGTGTGCCATCTTCGGGGTTTCTCATGCATGTTTTCAATGTAGGACGATGCCCTTGAACCTGGAGATTTGGGACCCATGGGATGGGTACCACGCCGTATTAATTTAAAGGGCCTGCGTTAGCTCACCCAACCTCACCAAACCTCTCAGCCCCAAGAGTGTCCACCCATATGTCTCAAACAGCTGTGGGTCTAGATGTGGTCAATCCAGGTGGCTTCACAGCCCCTGAACGAATTTTGTAAGAATTTCTCTCTCTTTCACTGTCTTTGTTTCACGGGTTTTGAAAAGTAATTGATTTTTATAATGGGGTTTAGCTGCTTTTCACTGCTGTGTTTATGCCGCTTTATACCCACTTGACTCACTTACAGAGCGATATCAATACATATGTTTTAAGAATCTTACTAGTCAGATATATTCTTGGGCGTTGAATAGCGGGTGTTGAGTCCAGTTCACTGAGCAAGGAGTAGGTCTTGTCTATTACATATTGGGTTTATGGAACGGTATCTGAGCTAATTTGAAACCCTTGATTTATGCATCACCCCACCTCACCTTTCCCGTTAAGCAGCCATAGTGTGTTTTCTAAACGTGTGACTCTGTTCTATTTTGTAATGCAGTTCAAGGGTAGCGGTTTTTACATTCCCTCTATAAGTGATATCTTATGATAAGTGTCTTTTTCTGTGTGATTTATTTCACTTAGAATCGTCATACCTAAATCCACTCATCATGCTGCTACTAGCCTTATGACATTGATTTCATGGCTGAGTGATATTCCATTGTACATAAGGACCACAACTTCTTTATCCATTCTTGTCTTTCCTCGGATATTTAAGGTGTAATGAAGTGGAGGTTTTTGTCAACAGAGTAGCCCAAAACTTTGGGGTGCCTGTGTCTTGCTGATTTTTAGTTTTCCCAATTTATACGCCCATGAGTGGAAGTGCCCAAGCTCTCTAAGCTGAGTTTTTTAGATGTTTCAGGACACACCGTACACTTCTCCAGAGTGGCTGTTGGCAATTTACGTCCCGCCCATCAGCGTAGCAAGGCTCCCATTTCTCCATGACCTGTCCTGCATTTCTGGTTTTGACACTTTATTCAGCATGGCCCTTTTGACCGATGGGAAGCGAGATTTCTTTGTAGCGCTGATTTGCCTTTCCAGGTTGCTTGGTTGGCCAAAAAGGGCGTATGCGTTTTTTCCTGAATATATTCAGGAAAAAACGCATACGCCCTTTTTGGCCAAGGGCATCACTGTCGAGGTATTGCCGCTTTTCCTGTGCTTTAAAGGCGATTCGAATGTACCTCCTGAAATCTGTTTCCTGCAATTCTGCATTGCTTTCAAATCCTCTTCGTTGCCTTCCCTCAATATATTTGTGGACGAGAGTTATCATTTCTAAGTCTGCAGGTTTGTGAATTGCAGTGCCCCTGAGCTCCATTCTTCAACTCGCTTTCTTGGGAGCTGGCCGCAAAAGCGCAGGATTGCTTCAGGCCGTATTCTGCTTCCTGGCGGCAGGCTGAGCCTGTGGTTAATTCTTCTTCCTGATGGGAAAATAGAGTGACCTGTGCCTGTCCCGACACCTAGAGCTAGTCTCTCATTGGTTCCCCCTCTTCCCGTTCATCCTCAGGACAAATTGCAACCTGTACGGAACAGGATGATAAAGGTGCTGATTCTCCAAGGAGGGAGATTGCTAGGAAAGCGGCTGGAATGGCGAACCGGAGCACAAGGACATGAGAAATGAGGTGCGTTTTAGAAACCTTTCCCGATCACACGGTGTACCATCTTCGGGGTTTCTCATGCATGTTTTCAATGTAGGACGATGCCCTTGAACCTGGAGATTTGGGACCCATGGGATGGGTACCACGCCGTATTAATTTAAAGGGTCTGCGTTAGCTCACCCAACCTCACCAAACCTCTCAGCCCCAAGAGTGTACACCCATATGTCTCAAACAGCTGTGGGTCTAGATATGGTCAATCCAGGTGGCATCACAGCCCCTGAACGAATTTTGTAAGAATTTCTCTCTCTTTCACTGTCTTTGTTTCACGGGTTTTGAAAAGTAATTGATTTTTATAATGGGGTTTAGCTGCTTTTCACTGCTGTATTTATGCCGCTTTATACCCACTTGACTCACTTACAGAGAGATATCAATACACAGGTTTGAAGATTCTTCCTAGTCAGATATATTCTTGGGCGGTGAATAGGGGGTGTTGAGTCCAGTTCACTGAGCAAGGAGTAGGTCTTGTCTATTACATATTGGGTTTATGGAACGGTATCTGAGCTAATTTGAAACCCTTGATTTATGCATCACCCCACCTCACCTTTCCCGTTAAGCAGCCATAGTGTGTTTTCTAAACGTGTGACTCTGTTCTATTTTGTAATTCAGTTCTAGGGTAGCGGTTTTTACATTCCCTCTATAAGTGATATCTTATGATAAGTGTCTTTTTCTGTGTGATTTATTTCACTTAGAATCGTCATACCTAAATCCACTCATCATGCTGCTACTAGCCTTATGACATTGATTTCATGGCTGAGTGATATTCCATTGTACATAAGGACCACAACTTCTTTATCCATTCTTGTCTTTCCTCGGATATTTAAGGTGTAATGAAGTGGAGGTCTTTGTCAACAGAGTAGCCCAAAACTTTGGGGTGCCTGTGTCTTGCTGATTTTTAGTTTTCCCAATTTATACGCCCATGAGTGGAAGTGCCCAAGCTCTCTAAGCTGAGTTTTTTAGATGTTTCAGGACACACCGTACACTTCTCCAGAGTGGCTGTTGGCAATTTACGTCCCGCCCATCAGCGTAGCAAGGCTCCCATTTCTCCATGGCCTGTCCTGCATTTCTGGTTTTGACACTTTATTCAGCATGGCCCTTTTGACCGATGGGAAGCGAGACTTCTTTGTAGCGCTGATTTGCCTTTCCAGGTTGCTTGGTTGGCCAAAAAGGGCGTATGCGTTTTTTCCTGAATATATTCAGGAAAAAACGCATACGCCCTTTTTGGCCAAGGGCATCACTGTCGAGGTTTTGCCGCTTTTCCTGTGCTTTAAAGGCGATTCGAATGTACCTCCTGAAATCTGTTTCCTGCAATTCTGCCTTGCTTTCAAATCCTCTTCGTTGCCTTCCCTCAATATATTTGTGGACGAGAGTTATCATTTCTAAGTCTGCAGGTTTGTGAATTGCAGTGCCCCTGAGCTCCATTATTCAACTCGCTTTCTTGGGAGCTGGCCGCAAAAGCGCAGGATTGCTTCAGGCCGTATTCTGCTTCCTGGCGGCAGGCTGAGCCTGTGGTTAATTCTTCTTCCTGATGGGAAAACAGAGTGACCTGTGCCTGTCCCAACACCTAGAGCTAGTCTCTCATTGGTTCCCCCTTTTCCCGTTCATCCTCAGGACAAATTGCAACCTGTACGGAACAGGAGGATAAAGGTGCTGATTCTCCAAGGAGAAAGATTGCTAGTAAAGCGGCTGGAATGGCGAACCGGAGCACAAGGAGATGAGAAATGAGGTGCGTTTTAGAAACTTTTCCCCATCACACGGTGTGCCATCTTCGGGGTTTCTCATGCATGTTTTCAATGTAGGACGATGCCCTTGAACCTGGAGATTTGGGACCCATGGGATGGGTACCACGCCGTATTAATTTAAAGGGCCTGCGTTAGCTCACCCAACCTCACCAAACTTCTCAGCCCCAAGAGTGTCCACCCATATGTCTCAAACAGCTGTGGGTCTAGATGTGGTCAATCCAGGTGGCTTCACAGCCCCTGAACGAATTTTGTAAGAATTTCTCTCTCTTTCACTGTCTTTGTTTCACGGGTTTTGAAAAGTAATTGATTTTTATAATGGGGTTTAGCTGCTTTTCACTGCTGTGTTTATGCCGCTTTATACCCACTTGACTCACTTACAGAGAGATATCAATACATAGGTTTGAAGATTCTTACTAGTCAGATATATTCTTGGGCGGTGAATAGGGGGTGTTGAGTCCAGTTCACTGAGCAAGGAGTAGGTCTTGTCTATTACATATTGGGTTTATGGAACGGTATCTGAGCTAATTTGAAACCCTTGATTTATGCATCACCCCACCTCACCTTTCCCGTTAAGCAGCCATAGTGTGTTTTCTAAACGTGTGACTCTGTTCTATTTTGTAATGCAGTTCAAGGGTAGCGGTTTTTACATTCCCTCTATAAGTGATATCTTATGATAAGTGTCTTTTTCTGTGTGATTTATTTCACTTAGAATCGTCATACCTAAATCCACTCATCATGCTGCTACTAGCCTTATGACATTGATTTCATGGCTGAGTGATATTCCATTGTACATAAGGACCACAACTTCTTTAACCATTCTTGTCTTTCCTCGGATATTTAAGGTGTAATGAAGTGGAGGTTTTTGTCAACAGAGTAGCCCAAAACTTTGGGGTGCCTGTGTCTTGCTGATTTTTAGTTTTCCCAATTTATACGCCCATGAGTGGAAGTGCCCAAGCTCTCTAAGCTGAGTTTTTTAGATGTTTCAGGACACACCGTACACTTCTCCAGAGTGGCTGTTGGCAATTTACGTCCCGCCCATCAGCGTAGCAAGGCTCCCATTTCTCCATGACCTGTCCTGCATTTCTGGTTTTGACACTTTATTCAGCATGGCCCTTTTGACCGATGGGAAGCGAGATTTCTTTGTAGCGCTGATTTGCCTTTCCAGGTTGCTTGGTTGGCCAAAAAGGGCGTATGCGTTTTTTCCTGAATATATTCAGGAAAAAACGCATACGCCCTTTTTGGCCAAGGGCATCACTGTCGAGGTATTGCCGCTTTTCCTGTGCTTTAAAGGCGATTCGAATGTACCTCCTGAAATCTGTTTCCTGCAATTCTGCCTTGCTTTCAAATCCTCTTCGTTGCCTTCCCTCAATATATTTGTGGACGAGAGTTATCATTTCTAAGTCTGCAGGTTTGTGAATTGCAGTGCCCCTGAGCTCCATTCTTCAACTCGCTTTCTTGGGAGCTGGCCGCAAAAGCGCAGGATTGCTTCAGGCCGTATTCTGCTTCCTGGCGGCAGGCTGAGCCTGTGGTTAATTCTTCTTCCTGATGGGAAAACAGAGTGACCTGTGCCTGTCCCAACACCTAGAGCTAGTCTCTCATTGGTTCCCCCTCTTCCCGTTCATCCTCAGGACAAATTGCAACCTGTACGGAACAGGAGGATAAAGGTGCTGATTCTCCAAGGAGAAAGATTGCTAGTAAAGCGGCTGGAATGGCGAACCGGAGCACAAGGAGATGAGAAATGAGGTGCGTTTTAGAAACCTTTCCCCATCACACGGTGTGCCATCTTCGGGGTTTCTCATGCATGTTTTCAATGTAGGACGATGCCCTTGAACCTGGAGATTTGGGACCCATGGGATGGGTACCACGCCGTATTAATTTAAAGGGTCTGCGTTAGCTCACCCAACCTCACCAAACCTCTCAGCCCCAAGAATGTCCACCCATATGTCTCAAACAGCTGTGGGTCTAGATATGGTCAATCCAGGTGGCTTCACAGCCCCTGAACGAATTTTGTAAGAATTTCTCTCTCTTTCACTGTCTTTGTTTCACGGGTTTTGAAAAGTAATTGATTTTTATAATGGGGTTTAGCTGCTTTTCACTGCTGTGTTTATGCCGCTTTATACCCACTTGACTCACTTACAGAGAGATATCAATACATAGGTTTGAAGATTCTTACTAGTCAGATATATTCTTGGGCGGTGAATAGGGGGTGTTGAGTCCAGTTCACTGAGCAAGGAGTAGGTCTTGTCTATTACATATTGGGTTTATGGAACGGTATCTGAGCTAATTTGAAACCCTTGATTTATGCATCACCCCACCTCACCTTTCCCGTTAAGCAGCCATAGTGTGTTTTCTAAACGTGTGACTCTGTTCTATTTTGTAATGCAGTTCAAGGGTAGCGGTTTTTACATTCCCTCTATAAGTGATATCTTATGATAAGTGTCTTTTTCTGTGTGATTTATTTCACTTAGAATCGTCATACCTAAATCCACTCATCATGCTGCTACTAGCCTTATGACATTGATTTCATGGCTGAGTGATATTCCATTGTACATAAGGACCACAACTTCTTTATCCATTCTTGTCTTTCCTCGCATATTTAAGGTGTAATGAAGTGGAGGTCTTTGTCAACAGAGTAGCCCAAAACTTTGGGGTGCCTGTGTCTTGCTGATTTTTAGTTTTCCCAATTTATACGCCCATGAGTGGAAGTGCCCAAGCTCTCTAAGCTGAGTTTTTTAGATGTTTCAGGACACACCGTACACTTCTCCAGAGTGGCTGTTGGCAATTTACGTCCCGCCCATCAGCGTAGCAAGGCTCCCATTTCTCCATGGCCTGTCCTGCATTTCTGGTTTTGACACTTTATTCAGCATGGCCCTTTTGACCGATGGGAAGCGAGACTTCTTTGTAGCGCTGATTTGCCTTTCCAGGTTGCTTGGTTGGCCAAAAAGGGCGTATGCGTTTTTTCCTGAATATATTCAGGAAAAAACGCATACGCCCTTTTTGGCCAAGGGCATCACTGTCGAGGTTTTGCCGCTTTTCCTGTGCTTTAAAGGCGATTCGAATCTACCTCCTGAAATCTGTTTCCTGCAATTCTGCCTTGCTTTCAAATCCTCTTCGTTGCCTTCCCTCAATATATTTGTGGACGAGAGTTATCATTTCTAAGTCTGCAGGTTTGTGAATTGCAGTGCCCCTGAGCTCCATTATTCAACTCGCTTTCTTGGGAGCTGGCCGCAAAAGCGCAGGATTGCTTCAGGCCGTATTCTGCTTCCTGGCGGCAGGCTGAGCCTGTGGTTAATTCTTCTTCCTGATGGGAAAACAGAGTGACCTGTGCCTGTCCCAACACCTAGAGCTAGTCTCTCATTGGTTCCCCCTTTTCCCGTTCATCCTCAGGACAAATTGCAACCTGTACGGAACAGGAGGATAAAGGTGCTGATTCTCCAAGGAGAAAGATTGCTAGTAAAGCGGCTGGAATGGCGAACCGGAGCACAAGGAGATGAGAAATGAGGTGCGTTTTAGAAACCTTTCCCCATCACACGGTGTGCCATCTTCGGGGTTTCTCATGCATGTTTTCAATGTAGGACGATGCCCTTGAACCTGGAGATTTGGGACCCATGGGATGGGTACCACGCCGTATTAATTTAAAGGGCCTGCGTTAGCTCACCCAACCTCACCAAACTTCTCAGCCCCAAGAGTGTCCACCCATATGTCTCAAACAGCTGTGGGTCTAGATGTGGTCAATCCAGGTGGCTTCACAGCCCCTGAACGAATTTTGTAAGAATTTCTCTCTCTTTCACTGTCTTTGTTTCACGGGTTTTGAAAAGTAATTGATTTTTATAATGGGGTTTAGCTGCTTTTCACTGCTGTGTTTATGCCGCTTTATACCCACTTGACTCACTTACAGAGCGATATCAATACATATGTTTTAAGAATCTTACTAGTCAGATATATTCTTGGGCGTTGAATAGCGGGTGTTGAGTCCAGTTCACTGAGCAAGGAGTAGGTCTTGTCTATTACATATTGGGTTTATGGAACGGTATCTGAGCTAATTTGAAACCCTTGATTTATGCATCACCCCACCTCACCTTTCCCGTTAAGCAGCCATAGTGTGTTTTCTAAACGTGTGACTCTGTTCTATTTTGTAATGCAGTTCAAGGGTAGCGGTTTTTACATTCCCTCTATAAGTGATATCTTATGATAAGTGTCTTTTTCTGTGTGATTTATTTCACTTAGAATCGTCATACCTAAATCCACTCATCATGCTGCTACTAGCCTTATGACATTGATTTCATGGCTGAGTGATATTCCATTGTACATAAGGACCACAACTTCTTTATCCATTCTTGTCTTTCCTCGGATATTTAAGGTGTAATGAAGTGGAGGTTTTTGTCAACAGAGTAGCCCAAAACTTTGGGGTGCCTGTGTCTTGCTGATTTTTAGTTTTCCCAATTTATACGCCCATGAGTGGAAGTGCCCAAGCTCTCTAAGCTGAGTTTTTTAGATGTTTCAGGACACACCGTACACTTCTCCAGAGTGGCTGTTGGCAATTTACGTCCCGCCCATCAGCATAGCAAGGCTCCCATTTCTCCATGACCTGTCCTGCATTTCTGGTTTTGACACTTTATTCAGCATGGCCCTTTTGACCGATGGGAAGCGAGATTTCTTTGTAGCGCTGATTTGCCTTTCCAGGTTGCTTGGTTGGCCAAAAAGGGCGTATGCGTTTTTTCCTGAATATATTCAGGAAAAAACGCATACGCCCTTTTTGGCCAAGGGCATCACTGTCGAGGTATTGCCGCTTTTCCTGTGCTTTAAAGGCGATTCGAATGTACCTCCTGAAATCTGTTTCCTGCAATTCTGCATTGCTTTCAAATCCTCTTCGTTGCCTTCCCTCAATATATTTGTGGACGAGAGTTATCATTTCTAAGTCTGCAGGTTTGTGAATTGCAGTGCCCCTGAGCTCCATTCTTCAACTCGCTTTCTTGGGAGCTGGCCGCAAAAGCGCAGGATTGCTTCAGGCCGTATTCTGCTTCCTGGCGGCAGGCTGAGCCTGTGGTTAATTCTTCTTCCTGATGGGAAAACAGAGTGACCTGTGCCTGTCCCAACACCTAGAGCTAGTCTCTCATTGGTTCCCCCTCTTCCCGTTCATCCTCAGGACAAATTGCAACCTGTACGGAACAGGAGGATAAAGGTGCTGATTCTCCAAGGAGAAAGATTGCTAGTAAAGCGGCTGGAATGGCGAACCGGAGCACAAGGAGATGAGAAATGAGGTGCGTTTTAGAAACCTTTCCCCATCACACGGTGTGCCATCTTCGGGGTTTCTCATGCATGTTTTCAATGTAGGACGATGCCCTTGAACCTGGAGATTTGGGACCCATGGGATGGGTACCACGCCGTATTAATTTAAAGGGTCTGCGTTAGCTCACCCAACCTCACCAAACCTCTCAGCCCCAAGAATGTCCACCCATATGTCTCAAACAGCTGTGGGTCTAGATATGGTCAATCCAGGTGGCTTCACAGCCCCTGAACGAATTTTGTAAGAATTTCTCTCTCTTTCACTGTCTTTGTTTCACGGGTTTTGAAAAGTAATTGATTTTTATAATGGGGTTTAGCTGCTTTTCACTGCTGTGTTTATGCCGCTTTATACCCACTTGACTCACTTACAGAGAGATATCAATACATAGGTTTGAAGATTCTTACTAGTCAGATATATTCTTGGGCGGTGAATAGGGGGTGTTGAGTCCAGTTCACTGAGCAAGGAGTAGGTCTTGTCTATTACATATTGGGTTTATGGAACGGTATCTGAGCTAATTTGAAACCCTTGATTTATGCATCACCCCACCTCACCTTTCCCGTTAAGCAGCCATAGTGTGTTTTCTAAACGTGTGACTCTGTTCTATTTTGTAATGCAGTTCAAGGGTAGCGGTTTTTACATTCCCTCTATAAGTGATATCTTATGATAAGTGTCTTTTTCTGTGTGATTTATTTCACTTAGAATCGTCATACCTAAATCCACTCATCATGCTGCTACTAGCCTTATGACATTGATTTCATGGCTGAGTGATATTCCATTGTACATAAGGACCACAACTTCTTTATCCATTCTTGTCTTTCCTCGGATATTTAAGGTGTAATGAAGTGGAGGTTTTTGTCAACAGAGTAGCCCAAAACTTTGGGGTGCCTGTGTCTTGCTGATTTTTAGTTTTCCCAATTTATACGCCCATGAGTGGAAGTGCCCAAGCTCTCTAAGCTGAGTTTTTTAGATGTTTCAGGACACACCGTACACTTCTCCAGAGTGGCTGTTGGCAATTTACGTCCCGCCCATCAGCGTAGCAAGGCTCCCATTTCTCCATGACCTGTCCTGCATTTTTGGTTTTGACACTTTATTCAGCATGGCCCTTTTGACCGATGGGAAGCGAGACTTCTTTGTAGCGCTGATTTGCCTTTCCAGGTTGCTTGGTTGGCCAAAAAGGGCGTATGCGTTTTTTCCTGAATATATTCAGGAAAAAACGCATACGCCCTTTTTGGCCAAGGGCATCACTGTCGAGGTTTTGCCGTTTTTCCTGTGCTTTAAAGGCGATTCGAATGTACCTCCTGAAATCTGTTTCCTGCAATTCTGCCTTGCTTTCAAATCCTCTTCGTTGCCTTCCCTCAATATATTTGTGGACGAGAGTTATCATTTCTAAGTCTGCATGTTTGTGAATGGCAGTGCCCCTGAGCTCCATGATTCAACTCGCTTTCTTGGGAGCTGGCCGCAAAAGCGCAGGATTGCTTCAGGCCTTATTCTGCTTCCTGGCGGCAGGCTGAGCCTGTGGTTAATTCTTCTTCCTGATGGGAAAATAGAGTGACCTGTGCCTGTCCCAACACCTAGAGCTAGTCTCTCATTGTTTCCCCCTCTTCCCGTTCATCCTCAGGACAAATTGCAACCTGTACGGAACAGGAGGATAAAGGTGCTGATTCTCCAAGGAGGAAGATTGCTAGGAAAGCGGCTGGAATGGCGAACCGGAGCACAAGGAGATGAGAAATGAGGTGCGTTTTAGAAACCTTTCCCGATCACACGGTGTACCATCTTCGGGGTTTCCCATGCATGTTTTCAATGTAGGACGATGCCCTTGAACCTGGAGATTTGGGACCCATGGGATGGGTACCACGCCGTATTACTTTAAAGGGTCTGCGTTTGCTCACCCAACCTCACCAAACCTCTCAGCCCCAAGAGTGTCCACCCTTATGTCTCAATCAGCTGTGGGTCTAGATATGGTCAATCCAGGTGGCATCACAGCCCCTGAACGAATTTTGTAAGAATGTCTCTCTCTTTCACTGTCTTTGTTTCACGGGTTTTGAAAAGTAATTGATTTGTATAATGGGGTTTGGCTGCTTTTCACTGCTGTGTTTATGCCGCTTTACACCCACTTGACTCACTTACAGAGAGATATCAATACATAGGTTTGAAGATTCTTAGTAGTCAGATATATTCTTGGGCGGTGAATAGGGGGTGTTGAGTCCAGTTCACTGAGCAAGGAGTAGGTCTTGTCTATTACATATTGGGTTTATGGAACGGTATCTGAGCTAATTTGAAACCCTTGTTTTATGCATCACCCCACCTCACCTTTCCCGTTAAGCAGCCATAGTGTGTTTTCTAAACGTGTGACTCTGTTCTATTTTGTAATGCAGTTCAAGGGTAGCGGTTTTTACATTCCCTCTATAAGTGATATCTTATGATAAGTGTCTTTTTCTGTGTGATTTATTTCACTTAGAATCGTCATACCTAAATCCACTCATCATGCTGCTACTAGCCTTATGACATTGATTTCATGGCTGAGTGATATTCCATTGTACATAAGGACCACAACTTCTTTATCCATTCTTCTCTTTCCTCGGATATTTAAGGTGTAATGAAGTGGAGGTTTTTGTCAACAGGGTAGCCCAAAATTTGGGGTGCCTGTGTCTTGCTGATTTTTAGTTTTCCCAATTTATACGCCCATGAGTGGAAGTGCCCTATGCTCTCTAAGCTGAGTTTTTTAGATGTTTCAGGACACACCGTACACTTCTCCAGTGTGGCTGTTGGCAATTTACATCCCGCCCATCAGTGTAGCAAGGCTCCCATTTCTCCATGGCCTGTCCTGCATTTCTGGTTTTGACACTTTATTCAGCATGGCCCTTTTGACCGATGGGAAGCGAGACTTCTTTGTAGCGCTGATTTGCCTTTCCAGGTTGCTTGGTTGGCCAAAAAGGGCGTATGCGTTTTTTCCTGAATATATTCAGGAAAAAAACGCATACGCCCTTTTTGGCCAAGGGCATCACTGTCGATGTTTTGCCGCTTTTCCTGTGCTTTAAAGGCGATTCGAATCTACCTCCTGAAATCTGTTTCCTGCAATTCTGCCTTGCTTTCAAATCCTCTTCGTTGCCTTCCCTCAATATATTTGTGGACGAGAGTTATCATTTGTAAGTCTGCAGGTTTGTGAATTGCAGTGCCCCTGAGCTCCATGATTCAACTCGCTTTCTTGGGAGCTGGCCGCAAAAGCGCAGGATTGCTTCAGGCCGTATTCTGGTTCCAGGCGGCAGGCTGAGCCTGTGGTTAATTCTTCTTCCTTATGGGAAAACAGAGTGACCTGTGCCTGTCCCAACACATAGAGCTAGTCTCTCATTGGTTGCCCCTCTTCCCGTTCATCCTCAGGACAAATTGCAACCTGTACGGAACAGGAGGATAAAGGTGCTGATTCTCCAAGGAGAGAGATTGCTAGTAAAGCGGCTGGAATGGCGAGCCGGAGCACAAGGTGATGAGAAATGAGGTGCGTTTTAGAAACCTTTCCCGATCACACGGTGTGCCATCTTCGGGGTTTCTCATGCATGTTTTCAATGTAGGACGATGCCCTTGAACCTGGAGATTTGGGACCCATGGGATGGGTACCACGCCGTATTAATTTAAAGGGTCTGCGTTAGCTCACCCAACCTCACCAAATCTCTCAGCCCCAAGAGTGTCCACCCTTATGTCTCAATCAGCTGTGGGTCTAGATATGTTCAATCCAGGTGGCATCACAGCCCCTTTACGAATTTTGTAAGAATTTCTCTCTTTCACTGTCTTTGTTTCACGGGTTTTGAAAAGTAATTGATTTTTATAATGGGGTTTGTCTGCTTTTCACTGCTGTGTTTATGCCGCTTTACACCCACTTGACTCACTTACAGAGAGATATCAATACATAGGTTTGAAGATTCTTACTAGTCTGATATATTCCTGGGCGGTGAATAGGGGGTGTTGAGTCCAGTTCACTGAGCAAGGAGTAGGTCTTGTCTATTACATATTGGGTTTATGGAACGATATCTGAGCTAATTTGAAACCCTTGTTTTATGCATCACCCCACCTCACCTTTCCCGTTAAGCAGCCATAGTCTGTTTTCTAAACGTGTGATTCTGTTCTGTTTTGTAATTCAGTTCAAGGGTAGCGGTTTTTACATTCCCTCTATAAGTGATATCTCATGATAAGTGTCTTTTTCTGTGTGACTTATTTCACTTAGAATCGTCATAGCTAAATCCACTCATCATGCTGCTACTAGCCTTATGACATTGATTTCATGGCTGAGTGATATTCCATTGTATATAAGGACCACAACTTCTTTATCCATTCTTCTCTTTCCTCGGATATTTAAGGTGTAACGAAGTGGAGGTTCTTGTCAACAGAGTAGCCCTAAACTTTGGGGTGCCTGTGTCTTGCTGATTTTTAGTTTTCCCAATTTATACGCCCATGAGTGGAAGTGCCCAAGCTCTCTAAGCTGAGTTTTTTAGATGTTTCAAGACACACCATACACTTCTCCAGAGTGGCTGTTGGCAATTTACGTCCCGCCCATCAGCGTAGCAAGGCTCCCATTTCTCCATGGCCTGTCCTGCATTTCTGGTTTTGACACTTTATTCAGCATGGCCCTTTTGACCGATGGGAAGCGAGACTTCTTTGTAGCGCTGATTTGCCTTTCCAGGTTGCTTGGTTGGCCAAAAAGGGCGTATGCGTTTTTTCCTGAATATATTCAGGAAAAAACGCATACGCCCTTTTTGGCCAAGGGCATCATTGTCGATGTTTTGCCGCTTTTCCTGTGCTTTAAAGGCGATTCGAATCTACGTCCTGAAATCTGTTTCCTGCAATTCTGCCTTGCTTTCAAATCCTCTTCGTTGCCTTCCCTCAATATATTTGTGGACGAGAGTTATCATTTCTAAGTCTGCAGGTTTGTGAATTGCAGTGCCCCTGAGCTCCATTCTTCAACTCGCTTTCTTGGGAGCTGGCCGCAAAAGCGCAGGATTGCTTCAGGCCGTATTCTGCTTCCTGGCGGCAGGCTGAGCCTGTGGTTAATTCTTCTTCCTGATGGGAAAACAGAGTGACCTGTGCCTGTCCCAACACCTAGAGATAGTCTCTCATTGGTTCCCCCTCTTCCCGTTCATCCTCAGGACAAATTGCAACCTGTATGGAACAAGAGGATAAAGGTGCTGATTCTCCAAGGAGAGAGATTGCTAGTAAAGCGGCTGGAATGGCGAACCGGAGCACAAGGAGATGAGAAATGAGGTGCGTTTTAGAAACCTTTCCCGATCACACGGTGTGCCATCTTCGAGGTTTCTCATGCATGTTTTCAATGTAGGACGATGCCCTTGAACCTGGAGATTTGGGACCCATGTGATGGGTACCACGCCGTATTAATTTAAAGGGTCTGCGTTAGCTCACCCAACCTCACCAAACCTCTCAGCCCCAAGAGTGTCCACCCATACGTCTCAATCAGCTGTGGGTCTAGATATGGTCAATCCAGGTGGCATCACAGCCCCTGAACGAATTTTGTAAGAATTTCTCTCTCTTTCACTGTCTTTGTTTCACGGGTTTTGAAAAGTAATTGATTTTTATAATGGGGTTTGACTGCTTTTCACTGCTGTGTTTATGCCGCTTTACACCCACTTGACTCACTTACAGAGAGATATCAATACATAGGTTTGAAGATTCTTACTAGTCAGATATATTCTTGGGCGGTGAATAGGGGGTGTTGAGGCCAGTTCACTGAGCAAGGAGTAGGTCTTGTCTATTACATATTGGGTTTATGGAACGGTATATGAGCTAATTTGAAACCCTTGTTTTATGCATCACCCCACCTCACCTTTCCCGTTAAGCAGCCATAGTCTGTTTTCTAAACGTGTGACTCTGTTCTGTTTTGTAATTCAGTTCAAGGGTAGCGGTTTTTACATTCCCTCTATAAGTGATATCTCATGATAGGTGTCTTTTTCTGTGTGACTTATTTCACTTAGAATCGTCATACCTAAATCCACTCATCATGCTGCTACTAGCCTTATGACATTGATTTCATGGCTGAGTGATATTCCATTGTACATAATGACCACATCTTCTTTATCCATTCTTCTCTTTCCTGGGATATGTAAGGTGTAACGAAGTGGAGGTTCTTGTCAACAGAGTAGCCCAAAACTTTGGGGTGCCTGTGTCTTGCTGATTTTTAGTTTTCCCAATTTATACGCCCATGAGTGGAAGTGCCCTATGCTCTCTAAGCTGAGTTTTTTAGATGTTTCAGAACACACCGTACACTTCTCCAGAGTGGCTGTTGGCAATTTACATCCCGCCCATCAGCGTAGCAAGGCTCCCATTTCTCCATGGCCTGTCCTGCGTTTCTGGTTTTGACATTTTATTCAGCATGGCCCTTTTGACCGATGGGAAGCGTGACTTCTTTGTAGCGCTGATTTGCCTTTCCAGGTTGCTTGGTTGGCCAAAAAGGGCGTATGCGTTTTTTCCTGAATATATTCAGGAAAAAACGCATACGCCCTTTTTGGCCAAGGGCATCATTGTCGAGGTTTTGCCGCTTTTCCTGTGCTTTAAAGGGGATTCGAATCTACCTCCTGAAATCTGTTTCCTGCAATTCTGCCTTGCTTTCAAATCCTCTTCCTTGCCTTCCCTCAATATATTTGTGGACGAGAGTTATCATTTCTAAGTCTGCCGGTTTGTGAATTGCAGTGCCCCTGAGCTCCATTCTTCAACTCGCCTTCTTGGGAGCTGGCCGCAAAAGCGCAGGATTTCTTCAGGCCGTATTCTGCTTCCTGGCGGCAGGCTGAGCCTGTGGTTAATTCTTCTTCCTGATGGGAAAATAGAGTGACCTGTGCCTGTCCCAACACCTAGAGCTAGTCTCTCATTGGTTCCCCCTCTTCCCGTTCATCCTCAGGACAAATTGCAACCTGTACGGAACAGGAGGATAAAGGTGCTGATTCTCCAAGGAGGGAGATTGCTAGTAAAGCGGCTGGAATGGCGAACCGGAGCACAAGGAGATGAGAAATGAGGTGCGTTTTAGAAACCTTTCCCGATCACACGGTGTACCATCTTCGGGGTTTCTCATGCATGTTTTCAATGTAGGACGATGCCCTTGAACCTGGAGATTTGGGACCCATGGGATGGGTACCACGCCGTATTATTTTAAAGGGTCTGCGTTTGCTCACCCAACCTCACCAAACCTCTCAGCCCCAAGAGTGTCCACCCTTATGTCTCAATCAGCTGTGGGTCTAGATATGGTCAATCCAGGTGGCATCACAGCCCCTGAACGAATTTTGTAAGAATTTCTCTCTCTTTCACTGTCTTTGTTTCACGGGTTTTGAAAAGTAATTGATTTTTATAATGGGGTTTGGCTGCTTTTCACTGCTGTGTTTATGCCGCTTTATACCCACTTGACTCACTTACAGAGAGATATCAATACATAGGTTTGAAGATTCTTACTACTCAGATATATTCTTGGGCGGTGAATAGGGGGTGTTGAGTCCAGTTCACTGAGCAAGGAGTAGGTCTTGTCTATTACATATTTGGTTTATGGAACGGTATCTGAGCTAATTTGAAACCCTTGTTTTATGCATCACCCCACCTCACCTTTCCCGTTAAGCAGCCATAGTGTGTTTTCTAAACGTGTGACTCTGTTCTGTTTTGTAATTCAGTTCAAGGGTAGCGGTTTTTACATTCCCTCTATAAGTGATATCTCATGATAAGTGTCTTTTTCTGTGTGATTTATTTCACTTAGAATCGTCATACCTAAATCCACTCATCATGCTGCTACTAGCCTTATGACATTGATTTCATGGCTGAGTGATATTCCATTGTACATAAGGACCACAACTTCTTTATCCATTCTTCTCTTTCCTGGGATATTTAAGGTGCAACGAAGTGGAGGTTCTTGTCAACAGAGAAGCCCAAAACTTTGGGGTGCCTGTGTCTTGCTGAGTTTTAGTTTTCCCAATTTATACGCCCATGAGTGGAAGTGCCCTATGCTCTCTAAGCTGAGTTTTTTAGATGTTTCAGGACACACCGTACATTTCTCCAGAGTGGCTGTTGGCAATTTACATCCCGCCCATCAGCGTAGCAAGGCTCCCATTTCTCCATGGCCTGTCCTGCATTTCTGGTTTTGACACTTTATTCAGCATCGCCCTTTTGACCGATGGGAAGCGCGACTTCTTTGTAGCGCTGATTTGCCTTTCCAGGTTGCTTGGTTGGCCAAAAAGGGCGTATGCGTTTTCTCCTGAATATATTCAGTAAAAAACGCATACGCCCTTTTTGGGCAAGGGCATCATTGTCGAGGTTTTGCCGCTTTTCCTGTGCTTTAAAGGCGATTCGAATCTACCTCCTGAAATCTGTTTCCTGCAATTCTGCCTTGCTTTCAAATCCTCTTCGTTGCCTTCCCTCAATATATTTGTGGACGAGAGTTATCATTTCTAAGTCTGCAGGTTTGTGAATTGCAGTGCCCCTGAGCTCCATTATTCAACTCGCTTTTTTGGGAGCTGGCTGCAAAACCGCAGGATTTCTTTAGGCCCTATACTGGTTCCGTGGGGCAGGCTGAGCCTGTGGTTAATTCTTCTTCTTGATGGGAAATTAGAGTGACCTGTGCCTGTCTGAACGTCTAGGGCTTGTCTGTCATTTTTTCTCCTCCTTCCCCTTCATCCTCTGGACAAATTCCAAACTCTGTGCAACAGTATGTTGAAGGTGCTGACATCCTCAAGTTTGGAGAATGTTAGGAAAGAGGCTGGAGGGGTGAACCCGACAACCAGGGGATTAGGATATGAGGTGCCTTTTCCAAAATCTTCCTGATCCAACCGTGTACCATCTTCTGGGTGTCACAGGCATGTTTTAGCTGTAGGAAAGGTCCCATGTATGTTAGGAGAACACCAGGGATTTTTTCAAATCAGTGTCTCCCCGAACCCCAATCTGGGGAATTTTTAAGCTACTGCTACATGTATGTTCATTAAGGGACTGGGCTGTAGGCAGAGTCCGAACTTTAGAGGATTGAAGTCTTCATGGTCAGAAACGCTCACCATCGGCCTCCTTTAGGTTCCATTTTATCTGTATTTGATAGATGATGTCGATATAGATATCTATTGTTTTTCAGATTATTTCCCCTTAGGGGTTATTATAAAATATTGAGTATAGTTCCCTGTGCTATACAGCAGTTCCTTTTTGATTGTATATTTTATACATAGCAGTGTGTATATGTTAATCAGAAACTGTTAATTTATCCCTCCTCCCACCTTTCCCCTTTGGTAATAAAAAAATACAAGATTTTATACTTCTCAGAAATCTAGGAGCTGAAAGAGAGGTATCATTTTCAATGCAAAATCATTCAAAACAAGATTGAAACTTCAGCCAAGATTAGTAGATCCACATCCTTGGAAAGAAATCACTGCATTTCTCTACTGTTGACCTGACAAATACGACAAACCCCTCCACTGAACTTGCTTATAATAAAGTGATGGAAATATCAAATGGAAGTGTTAGAAATACCTTATTTTACACGAGCCTTATACACTGCTCTGTGTTAATTACAGTTTGGCTCACACATCTGTTCATTGAAGTTACAATATTTGGCTCACACATCTGTTCATTGAAGTTACAATATTTGGCTCACACATCTGTTCATTGATGTTACAATATTTGGCTCACACATCTGTTCATTGAAGTTACAATGTTCTCAAATTCTGTTGCTGATCCTGCAGAGTCGGCCCCAACAAAAGTCCCCCTGCCCAGTGTCACTGGAGCCAACAGATCGAGACTGAGTTTGGTTCAGAAGCAAAGGAAAACTTTATATTTTGATCAGAGAATGGAGAGGTGAGGGCGTGCGCTCCCCCGCGGGCTGTGGGCCGGGCTGCTGTGTAGGGATCCCATCAGCGTCAGCGGGAGGGACGGGGCGGAGCTCTCGAGGGCCGGGTTGGCTGGAGCTCAGGCTCTATGTGGCGGAGTCTGCACGGGGCCCCGAGAGCTGAGGTGTCGGCCCAGCCATTTTGCACTAGGAAATCGGGTCTGAAGTGCCAGGTGTGGGACCTCTGCCTGTGGAAACCTAGGAACAAGTGAAATTAGAAAAAGCACAAAGGAAAAAAAGGTTAGACTTTATTTTATTGCCCAGATTCTATTTTTATCTCCCAGGAATTTTTAATGGGCTTTGCCAGTGACAAACCCCTCCTCTGCCTCTTGTCCCATTCCACATTCTTGGGGCGCTGAGGGTGCAGACACCTCTTCTGTAAATGCTTCGTGCTGAGTTGGGTGTCCTCATACCCGGGGGGAGGGGCAGGACTTCTCCCCAGCAGCCTCCAGGTGAGGTTGATTGTCCCCAGGCCTCCTCCCTCACTGCTCGTCTGCCTGAGCACCAGCGTTGGAAGTTTTATAGATTCTAATGACCTTTAAGGGTCCAGGAAAGAGATGCGCAGGGACGCTGGGGGGGCCGGTTTTACCCTGCTCCACATTGGTTCGGCCCCCTTAGGCTGACGGTTTCTGCCAGCCTAGATGCTCTGACCAGTAGTCTGTGCTTTCTTCAGTTAGGCCACTGAATTAACGTACAAACAGCACCAGGTGTCAGAGCCCTGGCTGCTCAACTCCCAGACAGTCCAGGGCCGGTGGTGATCCAGGACCATGACGGCCACTCAGTCACCGCCCTTTTGAAGTAACCAGGAGTACATCTGGTCTCATTGGCCGCCGTCACCGTGGTGTCTGTAGGCTTTTCTATGGTGGCAGCGTTATTTAGGGTTCCCCTGCCAAGTTTATTAGCTCCGCTCTGGGTGCAGTAAGTCCTGCAAGCAATAGTCTGTTCTTTTGGGGCACACTCTTGTGGTTTTCTGAGAGAAGCTCCAGGTCAAGTGATGGTCACATGAGTCGTCATGGGGGCCTGTTGCCCCAGGTTGTCTCTCTGGAGGTTGGAGTTGGAGGGCCTCCTCACTCGAGGTCATTGTGCCCACGGAGCGATCCCTGCAACTTCAGGGCATGGTGGGTGGTTAGGATCACCAAGTGGCCTCCTTTACCCTTAGGAGGGAGCTGGCCTTGCGGGCTGCTCATTTCCAGGTTTTTAGATACCCCCAGTATCCTGGTCGGATGGGGTGGCTGGCCAATGCCTGGAGGGCATTCTTGCGTTGTTCCATTTCAAGTGGTCCCAGTTTTTGCACTAAAACTCCAAGGGCGATTCGCCTTCGACCAGGAATATAAAGGTCAAACGGTTTAGCTAAATTAGGGAGGTCCAAGGCAAGGGTCTGAATTGACTGCTCTTTCCTTTCTTGAAAGGCCGCTTCTGGATTCTATTCAAAAGGATCATCATCTTTTCCTTTCAGTGTTTCATATAGAGGCCCAGGTATTAGACTGTAGTTAGGGATCCAGATGCAGCAAACCCTGGTCTCCCCAGGAACCCCTAAGCTGTCTTCTAGTTTTAGGAAGGGTGAGGCTGCAAATGGCTTCTTCCCTTTCCTGGGATGGGCTTCTCCAATCTTCTGTGAGAATGAAGCCCAGGCAGGTCACCTTAGTCTGTGATATTTGAGCCTTTTTCTTGGACACCTTCTATCTTTTATTGGCTAGGTAGTCCAGAGGCCTCCTTAGTAGGGCTGGCGATCAGAATGTCGTCTGCATTTTTTTTTAATTTATTTATTTATTATTTCTGGCTGTGTTGGGTCTTCGTTTCTGTGCGAGGGCTTTCTCTAGTTGCGGCAAGCGGGGGCCACTCTTCATCGCGGTGCGCGGGCCTCTCACTATCGCAGCCTCTCTTATTGTGGAGCACAGGCTCCAGACGCGCAGGCTCAGTAATTGTGGCTCACGGGCCTAGTTGCTCTGCGGCATATGGGATCTTCTCAGACCAGGGCTCGAACCTGTGTCCCCTGCATTGGTAGGCAGATTCTCAAACACTGCGCCACCAGGGAAGCCCAGAATGTCGTCTGCATATTGAAGGAGGGTTCACTTCTCCAGAGGTAGATCTTTTAGGGTTTTAGCTAACGTTTCCCCAAAGATGGTGTGGGAAATTTTGAACCCCTGGGGCAGGACGGCCAAGCAGTATTGTTTTTGTTGTATGTTGAGTCGTGCCACTCACAGCCAAAATTTCTTGTGACTCTGGGACTAAAGGAATACAGAAGAAGGCATCATTGAAGTCTAATACAGAATATCATGTCCTGGTGGATGGTAGAATGACCAGCAGGGTGTAGGAATTAGGAACTACTGGATGTATATCCTCTGTGGCTTCACTGACTGTCCTGGCGTCCTTTACCAGGTCCCCAGCAGCCCACGGGGCTCTCATGGTCAGGCCCCTCCCAGGATATGGAGCTCACCTGTGCAGGTAGCCAGAAGCCCACGGGGCTCTCGTGGTTAGGCCCCTCCCAGGATATGGAGCTCACCTGTGCAGGTACCCAGCAGCCCACGGGGCTCTCATTGTCAGGCCCCTCCCAGGATATGGAGCTCACCTGGGCAGGTACCCAGCAGCTCACGGGGCTCTCGTGGGCAGATCCCTACCAGGATATGGAGCTCACTTGGGCAGGTACCCAGCAGCTCACGGGGCTCTCGTGGGCAGGCCTCTCCCTGGATATGGAGCTCCCCTGGACAGGTACCCCGGCAGAGCTGGGCACACAGGAACCGTGCACATAGCCCTCATTGCAGAGCACCCCCAGCACACCTGTCGCTCAGAGCTGACACAGAGCACCTCAGAGCAGGGCTTGAACTAACAAACAGCAGCTCCGACAGGTCTGTGACCCTAGGCTTCTCTCTGTGCGGCCTCCCTCCGCCTGGTCTTCCAGGGGCTTCCACTGCAGCCGGGGCACCAGGCCTCTGTCTCCACCCACCAACCCTCCTCTCCCTGACTCCTGGGTTCCTCTCATTAGGAGAGGGTCTTCTTGAAGTTGTCTTCCACTCATGGACCAGATAAAATGATTAGAAAACAAGCCAGGGCTGCCGCCCCTTGTCTATCCTGACTCTCGGGACCCTACACCTGTTCCTTGGATCTGGTCGGTGCAGCAAAGCCCATTATCTGCAACTCTGAACCCCTGAGGGGCGAGGATTGGCTGACCTGGGCAGCCTGACCTGGCCGGCCAGCCCTTCCCAGGTGTGCCTGGGTTGAGGTCAATATAAATACCCCTCCAGGCAGCAAAAGCCTCTGCAGCTGTGCCTGACGCCATAGTCTCTGCCCCGTCAGCAGTCTCGGGGTTGTGCTGGTGGGAGGGAGTAGGGCCCAAGGCTCTATGAGTGGCCCCATGTGAGTGGGGCTCTGCTGGACTTTCTGCAGGAGTTGCCGGGCTGCCACCTGCTAAAGAAGAGGATGTGTCACCCATACCTGCTGCTGGAATTTCTCCCCGGGAAGAGGTGAGGAAGGAAAAAAGCAGTGGGGGCCGGGACAGGAGGGGTACCTCAGGCAGGGAAATGGAAAGATTCCAGAAGAGCGCCCGGGGCCAGGACCGTCCTGGCTGGCCTGCAGGCACCAAGTCGGCCTGCGTGCTGTCGCTGGTGTGACTCCAAGCCCCTTCCTCTAGGCTTTAAAGTTTTTGCACACATTCAGGTGTTTTACCTGGGAAGGGTGGGAAAAGTTCAGCAGCAGCTGGCCTGGGGCTCAGCTCACGTTTACTCAGAGACGCCTCCTCACGGTCCCCCAGCTTTGCAATGAGGACGCTCCTTGCGGGGGGGCTGCTGGCTGCATGGGAGACGATTCCCCACCTCTGACCAACTTCAGAATTGTTTACCACTGGAGCAAGTGCCCTGATAGGGTTTTCCTCTGTATGACCACTGGGTTCTGTTTTTTTTTTTTTTCTTTTTTGGTTCAAGGTAGGTTTTATTCCTCTTTTTGTATTTATAGATATAAGCATGGAAATAATTCATTCATATAAATACGTCTATGGGAAGGACAGAACTTTTTTTTCTGTTTTATGTTTTTAAATATTTTTAAATTTTTAAGTTTTATTTTATTCATTTTTTTATACAGCAGGTTCTTATTGGTTATCTATTTTATACATATAAGTGTATATATGTCAATCCCAGGCTCGCAATTCATCCCCCCACCCTGCCACTTTCCCCCCTTGGTGACCATACATTTGTTCTCTACATCTGTGTCTCTATTTCTGCCTTGCAAACCGGTTCATCTGTACCATTTTTCTAGGTTCCACATGTATGCGTTAATATACGATATATGTTTTTCTTTTTCTGACTTACTTCACTCTGTATGACAGTCTCTAGATCTATCCACGTCTCTACAAATGACCCAATTTCATTCCTTTTTATGGCTGAGTAATATTCCATTTAATATATGTACCACATATTTTCCATTTGTCTATCTATGGGCATTTAGGTTGCTTCCATGACCTGGCTATTGTAAATAGTGCTGCAATGAACATTGTGGTGAATGTGTCTTTTTGAATTATGGTTTTCTCTGGGTATATGCCCAGTAGTGGGATTGCTGGGTCATATGGTAATTCTATTTTTAGTTTTTTAAGGAACCTCCATACTGTTCTCCATAGTGACTGTATCAATTTACATTCCCACAAATAGTGTAAGAGGGTTCCCTTTTCTCCACACCCTCTCCAGCATTTGTTGTCTGTAGATTTTCTGATGATGCCCATTCTAACTTGTGTGAGGTGATACCTCATTGTAGTTTTGGTTTATATTTCTCTAATAATTAGTGATGTTGAGCAGCTTTTCATGTGCTTCTTGGCCATCTGTATGTCTTCTTGGGACAAATGTCTATTTACGTCATCTGCCCATTTTTGGATTGGGTTGTTTGTTTTTTTACTGTTGAGCTGCATGAGCTGTTTATATATATTGGAGATTAATCCTTTGTCCATTGATTAGTTTGCAAATATTTTCTCCCATTCTGAGGGTTGTCTTTTCGTCGTCTTTGTAGTTTCCTTTGCTTTCCAAAAGCTTTTAGGTTTCATTTGCTCCCATTTGTTTATTTTTGGTTTTTATTCCATTACTCTAGGAGGTGGATCAAAAAAGATCTTGCTGTGATTTATGTCAAAGAGTATTCTTCCTATGTTTTCCTCTAAGAGTTTTATAGTGTCCAGTCTAACATTTCGGTCTCTAATCCATTTTGAGTTTATTTTTTGTGTATGGTGTTAGGGAGTGTTCTAATTTCATTCTTTTACATGTAGCTGTCCATTTTTCCCAGCACCACTTATTGAAGAGACTGTCTTTTCTCCATTGTATATCCTTGCCTCCTTTGTCATAGATTAGTGGACCATAGGTGTGTAGGTTTGTCTCTGGGCTTTCTTTTTTTTTTTCTTTTACATCTTTATTGGAGTATAATTGTTTTACAATTGTGTGTTAGTTTCTGCTGTATGAAAAAGTGAATCAGCTATATGTATACATATAACACCATATCCCCTCCCTCTTGCACTTCCCTCTTACTCCCTTATCCCACCCCTTTAGGTGGTCACAAAGCACCGAGCTGATCTCCCTGTGCTATGTGGCTGCTTCCCAGTAGCTATCAATTTTACATTTGGTAGTGTATATATGTCCATACCACTCTCTCACTTTGTCCCAGCTTACCCTTCCCCCTCCCCGTGTCCTCAAGTCCTTTCTCTACGTCTGTGTCCTTAATCCTTTCCTGCCCCTAGGTTCTTCATAAACTTTTTTCTTTTACATTCCATATATATGTGTTAGCATACGGTATTTGTTTTTCTCTTTCTGACTTACTTCACTCTGTATGACAGACTCTAGATCCATCCACCTCACTACAAATAACTCAATTTCGTTTCTTTTTATGGCTGAATAATGTTCCATTGTATATATGTGCCACATCTTCTTTATCCAGTTATCTGTTGATGGACACTTAGGTTGCTTCCATGTCCTGGCTATTGTAAATAGAGCTACAATGAACATTGTGGTACATGACTCTTTTTGAATTATGGTTTTCTCAGGGTATTTGTCCAGTAGTGGGATTGCTGGGTTGTACGGTTGTTCTATTTTTAGTTTTTAAGGAACCCCCATACCGTTCTCCCTAGTAGCTATATCAATTTACATTCCCACCAACAGTGCAAGAGGGTTCCCTTTTTTCCAATAAATGCCTCTCCAGCATTTATTGTTTGTAGATTTTTTGATGATGGCCATTCTGACTGGTGTGAGGTGATATCTCACTGTAGTTTTGATTTGCATTTCTCTAATGATTAGTGATGTTCAGCATCCTTTCATGTGTTTGCTGGCAAACTGTATATCTTCTTTGGAGAAATGTCTATTTAGGTCTTCTGCCCATTTTTGGATTGGGTTGTTTGGTTTTGTGATACTGAGCTACATGAGCTGCTTTTTGGAGATTAATCCTTTGCCATTTGCTTCATTTGAAAATATTTTCTCCCATGCTGATGGTTGTCTTTTCATCTTGCTTATGTTTTCCTTTGCTGTGCAAAAGATTTTAAGTTTCATTAGGTCCCATTTTTTTAATTTTTGTTTATATTTCCATTTCCCTAGGAGGTGGGTCAAAAAGGATCTTGCTGTGATTTATGTCATAGACTGTTCTGCTATGTTTTCCTCTAAGAGTTTTATAGTGGCTGGTCTTACATTTAGGTCTCTAATCCATTTTGAGTTTATTTTTGTGTATGGTGTTAGGGAGTGTTCTAATTTCATTCTTTTACATGTAGCTGTCCAGTTTTCCCAGCACCACCTACTGAAGACACTGTCTTTTCTCCATTGTATACCCTTGCCTCCTTTGTCATAGATTAGTTAACCATAGGTACGTGGGTTTATCTCTGTGCTTTCTATCTTGTTCTATTGATCTATATTTCTGTTTTTGTGTCAGTACCATATCATCTTGATTACTGTAGCTTTGTAATATAGTCTGAAGTCTGGAAGTCTGATTCCTCCAGCTCTTTTTTTTTTCCCCTCAAGGCTGCTTTGGCTATCCGGGGTCTTTTGTGTCTCCCTACAAATTTTAAGATTTTTTTTTCTAGTTCTGTAGAAAATGCCAAAGGTATTTTGATAGGGATTGCATTGAATCTGTAGATTGCTTTGGGTAGTATAGTCATTTTCACAATATTGATTCTTCTAATCCAAGAACATGGTATATGTCTCCATCTGTTTATATCATCTTTGATTTCTTTCATCAGTGTCTTATAGTTTTCTGAGTACAGGTCTTTTACTTCCTTAGGTAGGTTTATTCCTAGGTAGTTTATTCTTTTTGTTGCAGTGGTAATGGAATTGTTTCCTTAATTTCTCTTTCTGTTCTTTCATTGTTAGTGTATAGGAATGCAAGCAATTTCTGTGCATTAATTTTGTATCCTGCAACTTTACCAAATTCATTGATTAGCTCCAGTGGTTTTCTGGTGGCATCTTTAGGATTCTCTATCTATGATATGATGTCATCTGCCAACAGTGACAATTTTACTTCTTCTTTTCCTTTTTGTATTCCTTTTATTTCTTTTTCTTCTCTGATTGCCATGGCTAGGACTTCCAAAACTATGTTGAATAGTAGTGGTGAGAGTGGACATCCTCGTCTTGTTCCTGATCTTAGAGGAAACGTTTTCAGTTTTTCACTGTTGAGAATGATGTTTGCTGTGGGTTTGTCATATATGGCCTTTATAAGGTTCAGGTAGTTTCCCTCTATGCCCACACTCTGCAGAGTTTTTATCATAAATGGATGTTGAATTTTCTCAAAATCTTTTCCTGCATCTATTGAGATGATCATATGGTTTTATTCTACAATTTGTTAATATGGTGTATCACATTGATTTGTGTATATTGAAGAATCCTTGCATCCCTGGGATAAACCCCACTTGATCATGGTGTATGATCCTTTTAACGTGTTGTTCGATTCTGTTTGCTAGTATTTTGTTGAGGATTTTTACATCTATATTCATCAGTGATATTGGTCTATAATTTACTTTCCTTGTAGTATCTTTGTCTGGTTTTGGTATCAGGGTGATGGTGGTCTCATAGAATGAGTTTGGGAGTGTTCCTTCCCCTGCAATTGTTTTGAAGAATTTGAGAAGGTTGGGTGCTAGCTCTTCTCTAAATATTTGATAGAATTCACCTGTGATGCCATCTGGTTCTGGACTTTTGTTTGTTGGAAGATTTTTAATCACAGTTTCAATTTCATTGCTTGTGATAAGTTTGTTCATATTCTCTATTTCTTCCTGATTCAGTCTTGGAAACTTATCCCTTTCTAAGAATTTGTCCCTTTCTTCCAGGTTGTCCATTTTATTGGCATAGAGTTGCTTGTAGTAGTCTCTTAGGATGCTTTGTATTCCTGTGGTGTCTGTTGTAACTGCTCCTTTTTCACTTCTAATTTTGTTGATTTGAGTCCTCTCCCTCTTTTTCTTGGGTCTGGCTAAAGGCTTATCATTTTTGTTTATCTTCTCAAAGAACCAGCTTTTAGTTTTATTGATCTTTGCTTTCATTTTCTTTGTTTCTATTCCATTTATTTCTGCTCTGATCTTTATGATTCCTTTCCTTCTACTAACTTTGGGTTTTGTTCTTCTTTCTCTAGTTCCTCTAGGTGTAAGGTTAGATTGTTTATTTGAGATTTTTCTTGTTTCTTGAGGTAGGCTTGCATTGCTATAAACTTCCCTCTTAGAACTGCTTTTGCTGCATCCCATAGGTTTTGGATCATCGTGTTTTTGTTGTCATTTGACTCTAGGTAGTTTTTGATTTCCTCTTTTATTTCTTCAGTGATCTCTTGGTTATTTAGTAACGTATTGTTTAGCCTCCATGTTTTTTGTTTTTTACGGATTTTTCCCTGTAATTGATTTCTAATCTCATAGCATTGTGGTCGGAACAGCTGCTTGATATGATTTCAGTTTTCTTTAATTTACTGAGGCTTTTTTGTGACCCGAGATATGATCTATCCTGGAGAATGTTCCGTGTGCAGTTGAGAAGAACGTGTAATCTGCTGTTTTTGGATGGGATGTCCTATAAATATCAGTTAACTCTATCTGGTCTATTGTGTCATTTAAAGCTTGTGTTTCCTTATTAATTTTCTTTCTGGATGATCTCCACTGGTGTAAGTGAGCTGTTAAAGTCCCCCGCTATTATTGTGTTACTGTCGATTTCCTCTTTTATAGCTGTTAGCAGTTGCCTTATATATTGAGGTGCTCCTATGTTGGGTACGTATATATTTATAATTGTTATATCTTCTTCTTGGATTGATCCCTTGACTGTTATGTAGTGTCTTTCCTTGTCTTTTGTAACATTCTTTATTTTAAAGTCTATTTTATCTGATATGAGTATTGCTACTCCAGCTTTCTTTTGATTTTCATTTGCATAGAATATATTTTTCCATCGCCTCACTTTCAGTCTGTATGTGTCCCTAGGTCTGAAATGGGTCTCTTGTAGACAGCATATATATAGGTCTTGTTTTTGTATCCATTCAGAGAGGCTGTGTCTTTTGGTTGGAACATTTAGTCCATTCATGTTTAAGGTAATTATTAATATGTATATTACTATTGTCTTAATTGTTACGGGTTTGTCTTGTTGGGTCCTTTTCTTCTCTTGTGTTTCCCACTTAGAGAATTTCCTTTAGCATTTGGTGTAGAGCTGGTTTCATGGTGCTGAATTCTCTTAGCTTTTGCTTGTCTGTAGGACTTTTGATTTCTCTGTGAAATCTGAAAGAGATCCTTGCTGGCTGGAGTACTCTTGGTTGTTGGTTCTTCCCTTTCATCACTTTAAATTTATCACGCCACTCCCTTCTGGCTTGTAGATTTTCTGCTGAGAAATCAGCTGTTATGGGAGTTCCCTTTTATGTTATTTGTCATTTTCCCCTTGTTGCTTTCAATAATTTTTCTTTGTCTTTAATTTTTGTCAGTTTGGTTACTATGTGTCTTGGCATTTTTCTCCTTTGATTTATCCTGCCTGGGACTCTCTGCGCTTCCTGGACTTGGGTGGCTATTTCTTTTCCCATGCTAGGGAAGTTTTTGACTATAATCTCTTCAAATGTATTCTTGCGTCCTTTCTCTCTCTCTTCTCCTTCTGGGACCCCTATAATGTGAATGTTGTTGCATTTAATGTTGTCCCAGAGGACTCTTAGGGTGTCTTCATTTATTTTCATTATTTTTCTTTATTGTGTTCCATGGCAGTGATTTCCACCTTTCTGTCTTCCAGGTGACTTATCCGTTCTTCTGCCACAGTTATTCTGCTACTGATTCCTTCTAGTGTATTTTTCATTTCAGTTATTATATTATTCACCTCTGTTTGTTTGTTCTTTAATTCTTCTAGGTGTTTGTTCCTTAATTCTTCTAGGTCTTTGTTAAGCATTTCTTGCATCTTCTCGATCTTTGCCTCCATTCTTTTTTTTTTTTAATTTTTTTTTACGTTTTTTTAAAAAACATCTTTATTGAAGTATAATTGCTTCACAATGGTGTGTTAGTTTCTGCTTTATAACAAAGTGAATCAGCTACACATATACACACGTTCCCATATCTCCTCCCTCCCGCATCTCCCTCCCTCCCACCCTCCCAATCCCACCCCCCCAGGCGGTCACAAAGCACCGAGCTGATCTCCCTGTGCTATGCGGCTGCTTCCCACTAGCCATCTATTTTACATTTGGTAGTGTATATATGTCCATGACACTCTGTCACCCTGTCACATCTCACCCCTCCCCCTCCCCATATCCTCAAGTCCATTCTTTAGTAGGTCTGTGTCTTTATTCCCATCTTGCCACTAGGTTCTTCATGACCTTTTTTTTCCCTTAGATTCCATATATATGTGTTAACATACTGTATTTGTTTTTCTCTTTCTGACTTAGTTCACTCTGTATGACAGACTCTAACTCCATCCACTTCATTACAAATACCTCCATTTCATTTCTTTTTATGACTGAGTAATATTCCATTGTATATATGTGCCACATCTTCTTTATCCATTCATCCGATGATGGACACTTAGGTTGCTTCCATGTCCTGGCTATTGTAAATAGAGCTGCAATGAACATTTTGGTACATGACTCTTTTTGAATTATGGTTTTCTCAGGGTATATGCCCAGTAGTGGGATTGCTGGGTCGTATGGTAGTTCTATTTGTAGTTTTTTAAGGAACCTCCATACTGTTCTCCATAGTGGCTGTATCAATTTACATTCCCACCAACAGTGCAAGAGTGTTCCCTTTTCTCCACACCCTCTCCAGCATTTATTGTTTCTAGATTTTTTGATGATGGCCATTCTGACCGGTGTGAGATGATACCTCATTGTAGTTTTGATTTGCATTTCTCTAATGATTAATGATGTTGAGCATTCTTTCATGTGTCTGTTGGCCATCTGTATATCTTCTTTGGAGAAATGTCTATTTAGGTCTTCTGCCCATTTTTGGATTGGGTTGTTTGTTTTTTTGTTATTGAGCTGCATGAGCTGCTTGTAAATCTTGGAGATTAATCCTTTGTCATTTGCTTCATTTGCAAATATTTTCTCCCATTCTGAGGGTTGTCTTTTGGTCTTGTTTATGGTTTCCTTTGCTGTGCAAAAGCTTTTAAGTTTCATTAGGTCCCATTTGTTTATTTGTGTGCTTATTTCCATTTCTCTAGGAGCTGGGTCAAAAAGAATCTTGCTGTGATGTATGTCATAGAGTGTTCTGCCTATCTTTTCCTCTAAGAGTTTGATAGTGTCTGGCTTTACACTTAGGTCTTTAATCCATTTTGAGTTTATTTTTGTGTATGGTGTCAGGGAGTGTTCTAATTTCATACTTTTACATGTACCTGTCCAATTTTCCCAGCACCACTTATTGAAGAGGCTGTCTTTTCTCCACTGTATATGCTTGCCTCCTTTATCAAAGATAAGGTGACCATATGTGCGTGGGTTTATCTCTGGGCTTTCTATCCTGTTCCATTGATCTATATTTCTGTTTTTGTGCCAGTACCAAACTGTCTTGATTACTCTAGCTTTGTAATATAGTCTGAAGTCAGGGAGCCTGATTCCTCCAGCTCCATTTTTCATTCTCAAGATTGCTTTGGCTATTCGGGGTCTTTTGTGTCTCCATACAAATTGTGAATTTTTTTGTTCTAGTTCTGTGAAAAATGCCAGTGGTAATTTGATAGGGATTGCATTCAATCTGTAGATTGCTTTGGGTAGTAGAGTCATTCTCACAATGTTGATTCTTCCAATCCAAGAACATGGTATCTCTCTCCATCTATTTGTATCATCTTTAATTTCTTTCATCAGTGTCCTATAATTTTCTGCATACAGGTCTTTTGTCTCCTTAGGTAGGTTTATTCCTAGATATTTTATTCTTTTTGTTTTTGCCTCCATTCTTTTGCCAAGGTCTTGGATCATCTTCACTATCTTTATTCTGATTCTTTTTCTGGAAGGTTCCCTATCTCCACCTCATTTCGTTCTTTTTCTGGGGTTTTATCTTGTTCCTTGATCTGGTATAAAGTCCTCTGCCTTTTCATTTTGTCTATCTTTCTGTGAATGTGGTTTTCCTTCCACAGGCTTCAGAATTGTAGTTCTTCTTCCTTCTGCTGTCTGCTCTCCAGTGGATGAGTCTATCTTAGAGGCTTGTGCAAGCTTCCTGATGGGAGGGACTGGTGGTGGGTAGAGCTGGGTGTTGCTTTTGTGGGCAGAGCTTTAATCTGCTTGTCTGCAGATTAAATAAAACTTTAATAAAAAGTTTAATCCGCTTGTCTGCTGATCCATGGGGCTGGGTTCCCTCCCTGTTGGTTGTTTGGCCTGAGGCAACCCAGCACTGGAGCCTACCTTGCTCTTGGTGGGGCTAATGGCGGACTCTGGGAGGGCTCACACCAAGGAGTATTTCCCAGAACTTCTGCTGCCAGTGTCATTGTCCTCATGGTGAGCCACAGCCACAGCCACAGCCACCGCCTGCCTCTGCAGGAGACCCTCTAAAACTATCAGGTAGTTCTGGTCATTCTCCTATGGGGTCACTGCTCTTTCCCCTGGGCCCTGATGTGCACATTACTTTGTGTGTGCCCTCCAAGAGTGGAGTATCTGAGTGGAGTTGAGACTCTGAGACTCTGCGTGGAGTCGCACAGACTCTGGGTCCTATGAAGCTTCGATGTTTTGTGGTTCTAGAAATCCTATAGGAGACGGTCCACAGCAGGTGAAGCTAATGCTCTCAGTAGAGGTGATGAAGCCAAAGATCTGCAGTTCCAACTAGAGGTGCCGATGTACATACAGGACAAAATCATCTCGTGTGAATGTAGTTCAGGCATGTTTAAGATGAATGGAGCCATGTTAATGCCTACCATATTCTATCTTGAGCCTCTCCTCAGGGACCCCCTCCTCAGTTCCTGAGGCTCCTGTAAGTCATGTAAAGGGGACTGGAGAGTGGGCTCTTTCCAGTCTGAGCCCTGAGTTACCCTGTGTGTATCTTAGGATACTTTGTATTTCTGTGGTGTCTGTTGTAACATCATCTCTTTCATTTCAGATTTATTTGGGCCCTTTCTTTTTAAAAAAAAAACATACTATTGTTGTCTTTTATTCTTTACAGAAGTGTAATAAGTGTTTGATCTACTATCCTCACTCTATGTATACTTTTTGCAGTGAGATTTTTACTTTACTTTGTTTTCTTGCTACTATCAATAATTAGTGAGACTTCTTTTAAGCTATCTTCAACATTGCTTATAAAGCTGCTTTATTAGTGATGCCAGAGCCTTAATGGAAGTCATGTTCTGGTTGTAAAGTAGAATGCAATGTGCCAGCAAAAAGCCCCTTAAGTTTATGTCTCATTACTTCTAGTTCTTTTTTTTAATTTAATTTTTATTTTTTATCAGAGCAAATTTGATTAAAATGTTTTGTTTCTTCTAGGTGTGCAAGATGTGGTTCTTTTAAACATATACATATATCTATTCTTCTTTGGATCATTTTCCCATGTAGGTTATGACACAATGTTGAGTAATCTTCTCTTGGTATTACATAGGTCTTTGGTGATTACATATATCACATGTGTTTCTATATCTATGTTAACCCCAATATCCTAATGTATCCAATCCTCACACCTTTCCATTTGATGAAACATAAGTTTCTTTAATGAATCTGTGATTGCATTTCTCTGTGGAAATACCATCATTGGTATCAATTTTTAGCTAAGACCTATAAGTGATATTATAGGATATGTGTCTTTTGTTTTCTGACTTAGTACAATTTGCCTGATTACCTCAAGAATCATACATGGTGCTGCAAATGGCCTTGTTTCATTTTTTTCCCTGGCTAATATTCCATCTGTACATGAACCAGTTCTTCTTTGGCCACGCAACTCTTGATGGACTTTTTGGTTGCATGCATGTCTTGGCTATTGTAATACTGCTGCAATGCACATTTGCTTGCCTGTGTCTTTGCAGATCTATCTTCCTATGTTATAGGCCAAGGAGTGGGCTTGCTGTATCATATGGTAGCTCAGTGTGTACGTTTTAAAGGCACCACCATTCAGTTCTCATTAGTGGCTCTTTCCAGGTTACGTCCAACTTAAAGTTGAGGGTATGCATTTCTCCAAAACACCTTCAGTATATATTGTCTGTAGTTTTATTGCTGATGGTTATTCTGACAGGTACGAGCTGAGACCTCTTTGTTGTTGAACTTGCATGTGTCCCCTAATCTGTTGAAATTGAGCTTTAAAGCATGTCCTTTTTATTTATCAAACTGTGATTACAGCTTAGTTCTTCAAAGTGTTTACTTAAAGTATGTGTCACATTTTGAAATTTTTTGGCCATTACCTCCCTCAAGACATTTTGAGGGCAGGTTTCATTTACAGCCCTGCAGTACTTGTTCATATGAAGTGACCATGAGCACAGGCTTTAAAGCTGCTTTTGCAGGTAACGGCCAGAAGGCGGCAGCCTTTCTATGTTCCCCACTCTGGTAACTAGGGAAACACACCTTCCGGCCACTGGTGGCCCTCGGTTATAAATTAGAGTGCAATGTGCCCGGATAAACCCACAAATGCTGATGTCTCCTTACTTTTGCTTTGTTTTTTAGATTTAATTTATATTTATTATTGGAGTAATATTCCATTGTGTACATGGAACACTTCGTCTTGGTGCATTCCTCAGTTGATGGACATTTTTGTTGCTTCCAAGTGTTGGCTATGGTAAATAGTGCTGGAGTGCGGGATTGCCAGCCTGTGACTTTTTGATTTTCATTTTCGCAGGTGATAGGCCCAGCAGTGGTTGTGACTGATTGACTGGTAGCTCAATGTTTCCCTTTTAAAAGCACCTACATTGTGTTTTCATTAGTGGCTCTTTACATGCCCCCCCTTACAACCGAGGGTACACATTTCTCCACACTCCCTTCAGCATTTATTTTTTGCAACATTTTTCCTAATGGCCATTCTGACTGCTGTGAGCTGATAGGTTTTTCTAATATGGGTATTCATGTCATTAAAATTTCTAAAATTCATCAGTTTTCCACACCTTTTTTTTCTGTTTAAAAAAAAAAGAAAAAAGTGTGAGTACAATATACCTCTTGAAAGTGTCTTCTTGGAACGTTGCCCTCATTTGAATTTTTTGGTCAATTTTCAACCCCAGGATTGTTTTGGAGGGTAGGTGTCATTTACAGGCCTGCGGTTATCTGAATACTTAGTGACCTTAAGAAATGGGTTTAAAGCTTCTGTTGTGGGAAACGGCTACAGTGGGGTAGCATTTCTCCATTCCCAAATCTGGGTACGAGGGCAAGAGCCTTTCTGGAAGTCATGTTCCTAGGTTGTAAATTAGAATGGAATGTGCCAGGAGATACCCCATATGTTTATGTCTCATTACTTCTTCTTGGTTTTTTAAATTTTCAAAATCGGGGTTAAGATTACAATATTGCTTGTCCTAAGTGTACACAGTCTGGTTCATTTATACATTATATACGTCTATTCATGTACAGATCCTCTTCCCATGTAAAATATTACAGAGTGTTCCGTAGACCCCCCGTTAATATATGGTCTGGCTTTTTGATAAATGTATATAATATGTATTTATATATGTATAGTAACACTAATCTTCATTTGTCCATTGCCCCCACCTTTCCTTATACATGAGCAGAGTTTGATTTCTAAGCACGTGAGTGTCTTTCTCTTTGGAAATATGTTCATTTCTGTCAGTTATTAGATAACACCATAAGTGATATCAGAGGGTATAGGTCTTTTGCTTTCCGATCGACCTCATGTTTTGTAATTATCTCCAGGCTCATCTATGGTGCCTCAAAGAGCAGTGCTTCATTGTTTTCCATGGCTTATATTACATTGTGTACATGGATAAATTCTTCTTGGTGCATTCCTCGGTTGATGGACATTTTCGTTGCTTCCAAGTGTTGCCTATGGTAAATATTGCTGGAATGCAGGATTGCCAGCCTGTGATTTTTGATTTTCCTTTTCTCAGTTGATAGACCCAGCAGTGGGTATGATTGATTGACTGGTATGGTAGCTCAACGTTTACCTTTTCAAGGCACCTCAATTGTGCTTTCATTAGTGGCTCTTACCACGTCCCCCTTAGAATCGAGGGTACGCATTTCTCCACAATCACGTCAGCATTTCTTGTTTGCAGCATTTTTGTTGATGGCCATTCTGACTGGTGTGAGCTGATAGGTGTTTGTAATTTGGGTTTACATGTCTGTAAAAATTCCTACAATTCATCATTTTTCCACGCCTTTTTGTTTTCTGTTAAAAGAAAAAAGAAAAAAAGTGTGAGTATAATATACCTCTTCAAATTTTCTTTTTGGAAGGTTGCACTCTAGAATTTTTTGGTCGATTTTCGACCTCAGTATTTTTTGGAGGGCAGGTGTCATTTACAGAACTGCAATTGGTGAATATTTAGTGACCTTTTGCAGTGGGTTTAAAGCTGCTGTGGTGGGAAACGGCCACAAGGATGCAGCATTTCTCCATTCCCAAATCTGGGTACTAGGGCAGCAGAGCCGTTCTGGAAGTCGTTTGCCTAGGTTGTAAATTTGAATGGAATGTGCCAGGAAAACCCCCCATAAGTTTATGTCTCATTACTCCTAGTTCGTTGTTTTAATTTTTTCAGTTGGGGTAATGGTTAGAATGTTGCTTGTCCAAGGTGTACACACTCTGGTTCATCTACATATTCTATATACCTATTTATGTAGAGATCCTCTTCCCCTGTAAATTATTACAGAGTGTTCCGTAAACCTTCCTTGCTATATGGTCGGTCTTTTTGATATATGTATATAATATGTATTTGTATACATATGGTAACGCTAATCTTCATTTATCCATTCCCCACACCTTTCCTTTTAGATAAGCATAGGTTTTTTTTAATAAGTCTGTGATTGACTTTCTCTGTGGAAATATGTTCATTTGTGTCAGTTATTAGATAACGCCTATAAGTGATATCATAGGATATAGGACTTTTGCTTTCCGACTGACCTCATGTTCTGTGATTATCTCCAAGATCATCTATGGTGCCTCAAAGAGCAGTGTTTCATTGTTTTCCATGGCTAGTATTCATTGTGTACATGGACCACTTCTTCTTTATCCTTTCATCTGTTGATGGACATTTTGGTTGCTTCACTGTCTTGGCTATGGTGAATAAGGCTGCAGTGCAGCTTTTGCAGCCCGGGTCTTCTTCATTCTGGTCTTCTCAGGTGAGAGGCCCATTGGTGCGCCTGCTGGATTGAATGGTACCTCAATTTTTCCTTTTCAACGCAGCTCCTTTCTGTTCTCATTATTAGCGTTTAACCCTTTTGCATCTCACCAGCAGCTAGAGGGTACACAGTTCTCTAAAACCTCTTCAGCATTTATTGTTTGTAGACTTTTTGCCAATGGTCAGTCGACTGGTGTGAGTTGAAAACTTTTTGTAGATTAGATTGCATGAGTCTAATACTTCCTGAGGTGGAGCTTTTATCCATTTTCCTTTCTTTAAAAAGAGAGTGAGTAAAACTTACCTCTTCATACTATCTTCTTGAAAATTTGGCCTGTTTTGAATTTTTTGTATCCATTCCCTACCTCAGCACAATTTTGAGGGCAGGTGTCCTTTACAGCCCTGAGTCCTTGTGAATGGTAAGTGACCATTAGCTGTGGGTTAAAAGCTGCTCTTGCGGGAATCGGCCACAAGGCGGCAGCATTTCTCCTTTACCAAATCTGGTTACTAGGGCAACAGAGCCTTACTGGAAGTGGTGTTCTAGGTTGTAAATTAGAATGGAATGTGCGAGGCAAAAGCCCTTTAAGTTTATGTCTCATTACTTCTTGTTGGTATTTTAAACTTAATTTTTATTTCTTATCACAGCAAACTTGATTACAATGTTTTGTTTTTTCTAGGTGTGCAAGATGTGGTTCTTTCACACATATGCATATATCTATTCTTCTTCGGATCCTTTTCCCATGTAGGTTATGACACAATGTTGAGTAGTCTTCTCTTGGTATTGCGTAGGTCTTTGGTGATTATATATTTCACATGTGTTTGTATCTCTCTGTTAACCTCAATATGGTAATGTATCCAATCCTCACACCTTTCCATTTGGTGAACCATAAGTTTTTTTAATGAATCTATGATAGTGTTTCTCTGTGGAAATATCTTTGTTTGTATCATTTTTTAGGTAACACCTATATGTGATATGATAGGATATGTGTCTTTCGCTTTCTCACTTACTCCAAGTTGCGTGATTACTTCTAGACTCATCTATGGTGCTGCAAATGGCATTGTTTCATTTTTTCACTAGCTCCTATTCCATCTGTACAGGTAGCAGTTCTTCTTTGTCCACCCATCTGTCGGTGGACTTTTTGGTTTCTTCCATATCTTGGCTATTGTAATACTATGCAGTGTAGATTTGCGTGCCTGTGTCCTTCCAATTCTCTCTTCTTAGTTTATAGGTCTAGGCATAGGTCTGCTAGATCATATGGTAGCTCAATGGTTACCTTTTAAAGGCACCTCTATTCTGTTCTCCTTAGTGGCTCTTTCCAGGTTACGTCCCACTTAAAGTGGAGGGTATGTATTTCTTCCCGGCACCTTCAGCATTTATTCTTTGTAGTTTTTGCTGATGGTTATTCTGAGTGGTGTGAGCTGATACCTCTTTGTGGTTGAATTTGCATGTGTCTCATAATGTGTTGAAATTGAGCTTTAAGACATGTCCTTTTAATTTTTCCAGCTGTGATTAGAGCTTATTTCTTCAAAGTGTTTTCTTAAAGTATGTGTCACCATTTGAAATAGTTTGGCCATTATCTCCCTCAAGACATTTTGAGGGCAGGTTTCATTTACAGCCCTGAAGTACTTGTTCATATGAAGTGACCATTAGCTCAGGCTTTAAACCTGCTTTTGCAGGTAATGGCCAGAGAGCGGCAGCCTTTCTACGTTCCCCATGCTGGTACTAGGGAAACAGACCTACCGGCCAGTGGTGTTCTTCGGTTATAAATTAGAGTGCAATGTGCCCGGATAAACCCACAAATGTTGATGTCTCCTTGCTTTTGTTTGTTTTTAATTTAATTTATATTTATTATTAGAGTAATATTCCATTGTGTACGTGGACCACTTCTTCTTGGTGCATTCCTCGGTTGATGGACATTTTCATTGCTTCCAAGTGCTGGCTATGGTAAATATTGCTGGCGTACAGGTTTGCCAGCCTGTGATTTTTGATTCTCATTTTCTCAGGTGATAGGCCAAGCAGTGGTTGTGATTGATTGACTGGTAGCTCAATGTTTCCCTTTTCAAAGCACCTACGTTGTGTTTTCATTAGTGGCTCTTTACATGCCCCCCCTTACAACCGAGGGTACGCATTTCTCCACACTCCCTTCACCGTTTATTTTTGGCAGCATTTTTCCTAATGGCCATTCTGATTGCTGTGAGCTGATAGGTTTTTGTAATATGGGTATGCATGACATTAAAATTTTTAAATTCATCATATTCCTACGCCTTTTTCTTTTCTCTTAAAAGAAAAAACCGTAAGTATAATAGAGCTCTTGAAATTGACTTCTTCGAAGGTTGCCCTCTTTTGAATTTTTTTCGTCGATTTTTGACCCCAGAAATTTTTTGGAGGGCAGGTGTCATTGACAGAACTGCAAGTTGGTGAAAATTTAGTGACCTTTTGCAGTGGGTTCAAAGCTGCTGTTGTGGGAAACGTCCACAAGGAGGTAGCTTTTCTCCATTCCCCAATCTGGGTACTATGGCAGCAGAGCCCTTCTGGAAGTCATTGTCCTAGGTTATAAATTAGAATGGAATTTGCCAGGAGAAATCCCCATAAGTTTATGTCTCATTACTTCTTCTTGGTTTTTAAAATTTTTTTAATCTGGGTAAAGTTTAGAATATTGTTTGTCCTAGGTGTACACCATCTGGTCCTTTTGTACATTATGTATGTCTATTAATGTACAGATCCTCTTCCCATGTAAAATATTACAGTGTTCCATCGACCTCCCTTGCTATATGTTCGGTCTTTTTGATACATGTATATAATATGTATTTGTATATGTATAGTAACACTAATCCTCATTTCTCAATTTCCCCCCTCCTTTCCTTTTAGATGAGCATAGTTTGTTTTGTTTTCTAAGCCTGTGAGTGTCTTTCTCTTTGGAAATATGTTCATCTGTGTCAGTTATTAGATAAGGCCATAAGTGATTATATCGGCTATAGGTCTTTTGCTTTCCGACCTACTTCATGTTTTGTGATTATCTCCAGGCTCATCTGTGGTGCCTCAAAGAGCAGCGCTTCAGTGTTTTCCATGGCTAATATTCCATTGTGTACATGGACCACTTCTTCTTGGTGCACTCCTCTGTTGATGGACATTTTCCTTGCTTCCAAGTGTTGCCTATGGTAAATATTGCTGGAGGGCAGGATTGCCAGCCTGTGATTTTTGATTTTCCTTTTCTCAGGTGATAGACCCAGCAGTGGTTATGATTGATTGACTGGTATGGTAGCTCAACGTTTACCTTTTCAAGGCACCTCAATTGTGCTCTCATTAGTGGCTCTTACCACGTCCCCCTTAGAATCGAGGGTATGCACTTCTCCACAATCACGTCAGCATTTCTTGTTTGCAGCATTTTTGTTGATGGCCATTCTGACTGGTGTGAGCTGATAGGTGTTTGTAATTTGGGTTTACATGTCTGTAAAAATTCCTACAATTCATCATTTTTCCACGCCTTTTTCTTTTCTGTTAAAAGAAAAAAGAACAAAAGTGTGAGTATAATATACCTCTTCAACTTTTCTTTTTGGAAGGTAGCACTCTAGAATTTTTTGGTCGATTTTCGACCTCAGTATTTTTTGGAGGGCAGGTGTCATTTACAGACCTGCAATTGGTGAATATTTAGTGACCTTTTGCAGTGGGTTTAAAGCTGCTGTTGTGGGAAACGGCCACAAGGATGCAGCATTTCTCCATTCCCAAATCTGGGTACTAGGGCAGCAGAGCCGTTCTGGAAGTCGTTTGCCTAGGTTGTAAATTTGAATGGAATGTGCCAGGAAAACCCCCCATAAGTTTATGTCTCATTACTCCTAGTTCGTTGTTTTAATTTTTTCAATTGGGGTAATGGTTAGAATGTTGCTTGTCCAAGGTGTACACACTCTGGTTCATCTACATATTCTATATACCTATTTATGTAGAGATCCTCTTCCCCTGTAAATTATTACAGAGTGTTCCGTAAACCTTCCTTGCTATATGGTCGGTCTTTTTGATATATGTATATAATATGTATTTGTATACATATGGTAACGCTAATCTTCATTTATCCATTCCCCCCACCTTTCCTTTTAGATAAGCATAGTTTTTTTTTTTAATAAGTCTGTGATTGACTTTCTCTGTGGAAATATGTTCATTTGTGTCAGTTATTAGATAACGCCTATAAGTGATATCATAGGATATAGGACTTTTGCTTTCCGACTTACCTCATGTTCTGTGATTATCTCCAAGATCATCTATGGTGCCTCAAAGAGCAGTGTTTCATTGTTTTCTATGGCTAGTATTCATTGTGTACATGGACCACTTCTTCTTTATCCTTTCATCTGTTGATGGACATTTTGGTTGGTTCACTGTCTTGTCTATGGTGAATAAGGCTGCAGTGCAGCTTTTGCAGCCCGGGTCTTCTTCATTCTGGTCTTCTCAGGTGAGAGGCCCATTGGTGCGCCTGCTGGATTGAATGGTACCTCAATTTTTCCTTTTCAACGCAGCTCCTTTCTGTTCTCATTATTAGCGTTTAACCCTTTTGCATCTCACCAGCAGCTAGAGGGTACACAGTTCTCTAAAACCTCTTCAGCATTTATTGTTTGTAGACTTTTTGCCAATGGTCAGTCGACTGGTGTGAGTTGAAAACTTTTTGTAGATTAGATTGCATGAGTCTAATACTTCCTGAGGTGGAGCTTTTATCCATTTTCCTTTCTTTAAAAAGAGAGTGAGTAAAACTTACCTCTTCATACTATCTTCTTGAAAATTTGGCCTGTTTTGAATTTTTTGTATCCATTCCCTACCTCAGCACAATTTTGAGGGCAGGTGTCCTTTACAGCCCTGAGTCCTTGTGAATGGTAAGTGACCATTAGCTGTGGGTTAAAAGCTGCTCTTGCGGGAATCGGCCACAAGGCGGCAGCATTTCTCCTTTACCAAATCTGGTTACTAGGGCAACAGAGCCTTACTGGAAGTGGTGTTCTAGGTTGTAAATTAGAATGGAATGTGCGAGGAAAAAGCCCTTTAAGTTTATGTCTCATTACTTCTTGTTGGTATTTTGAATTTAATTTTTATTTCTTATCACAGCAAACTTGATTACAATGTTTTGTTTGTTCTAGGTGTGCAAGATGTGGTTCTTTCACACACATGCATATATCTATTCTTCTTCGGATCCTTTTCCCATGTAGGTAATGACACAATGTTGAGTAGACTTCTCTTGGTATTGCGTAGGTCTTTGGTGATTATATATTTCACATGTGTTTGTATCTCTCTGTTAACCTCAATATGGTAATGTATCCAATCCTCACACCTTTCCATTTGGTGAACCATAAGTTTTTTTAATGAATCTATGATAGTGTTTCTCTGTGGAAATATCTTTGTTTGTATCATTTTTTAGGTAACACCTATATGTGATATGATAGGATATGTGTCTTTCGCTTTCTCACTTACTTCAAGTTGCGTGTTTACTTCTAGACTCATCTATGGTGCTGCAAATGGCATTGTTTCATTTTTTCACTAGCTCCTATTCCATCTGTACAGGTAGCAGTTCTTCTTTGTCCACCCATCTGTCGGTGGACTTTTTGGTTACTTCCATATCTTGGCTATTGTAATACTATGCAATGTAGATTTGCGTGCCTGTGTCCTTCCAATTCTCTCTTCTTCGTTTATAGGTCTAGGCATAGGTCTGCTAGATCATATGGTAGCTCAATGGTTACCTTTTAAAGGCACCTCTATTCTGTTCTCCTTAGTGGCTCTTTCCAGGTTACGTCCCACTTAAAGTGGAGGGTATGTATTTCTTCCCAGCACCTTCAGCATTTATTCTTTGTAGTTTTTGCTGATGGTTATTCTGAGTGGTGTGAGCTGATACCTCTTTGTGGTTGAATTTGCATGTGTCTCATAATGCGTTGAAATTGAGCTTTAAGACATGTCCTTTTAATTTTTCCAGCTGTGATTAGAGCTTATTTCTTCAAAGTGTTTTCTTAAAGTATGTGTCACCATTTGAAATAGTTTGGCCATTATCTCCCTCAAGACATTTTGAGGGCAGGTTTCATTTACAGCCCTGAAGTACTTGTTCATATGAAGTGACCATTAGCTCAGGCTTTAAACCTGCTTTTGCAGGTAATGGCCAGAGAGCGGCAGCCTTTCTACGTTCCCCATGCTGGTACTAGGGAAACAGACCTACCGGCCAATGGTGTTCTTCGGTTATAAATTAGAGTGCAATGTGCCCGGATAAACCCACAAATGTTGATGTCTCCTTGCTTTTGTTTGTTTTTAATTTAATTTATATTTATTATTAGAGTAATATTCCATTGTGTACGTGGACCACTTCTTCTTGGTGCATTCCTCGGTTGATGGACATTTTCATTGCTTCCAAGTGCTGGCTATGGTAAATATTGCTGGTGTACAGGTTTGCCAGCCTGTGATTTTTGATTCTCATTTTCTCAGGTGATAGGCCAAGCAGTGGTTGTGATTGATTGACTGGTAGCTCAATGTTTCCCTTTTCAAAGCACCTACGTTGTGTTTTCATTAGTGGCTCTTTACATGCCCCCCCTTACAACCGAGGGTACGCATTTCTCCACACTCCCTTCACCGTTTAGTTTTGGCAGCATTTTTCCTAATGGCCATTCTGATTGCTGTGAGCTGATAGGTTTTTGTAATATGGGTATGCATGACATTAAAATTTTTAAATTCATCATATTCCTACGCCTTTTTCTTTTCTCTTAAAAGAAAAAACCGTAAGTATAATAGAGCTCTTGAAATTGACTTCTTCGAAGGTTGCCCTCTTTTGAATTTTTTTCGTCGATTTTTGACCCCAGAAATTTTTTGGAGGGCAGGTGTCATTGACAGAACTGCAAGTTGGTGAAAATTTAGTGACCTTTTGCAGTGGGTTCAAAGCTGCTGTTGTGGGAAACGTCCACAAGGAGGTAGCTTTTCTCCATTCCCCAATCTGGGTACTATGGCAGCAGAGCCCTTCTGGAAGTCATTGTCCTAGGTTATAAATTAGAATGGAATTTGCCAGGAGAAATCCCCATAAGTTTATGTCTCATTACTTCTTCTTGGTTTTTAAAATTTTTTTAATCTGGGTAAAGTTTAGAATATTGTTTGTCCTAGGTGTACACCATCTGGTCCATTTGTACATTATGTATGTCTATTAATGTACAGATCCTCTTCCCATGTAAAATATTACAGTGTTCCATCGACCTCCCTTGCTATATGTTCGGTCTTTTTGATACATGTATATAATATGTATTTGTATAAGTATAGTAACACTAATCCTCATTTCTCAATTTCCCCCCTCCTTTCCTTTTAGATGAGCATAGTTTGTTTTGTTTTCTAAGCCTGTGAGTGTCTTTCTCTTTGGAAATATGTTCATCTGTGTCAGTTATTAGATAATGCCATAAGTGATTATATAGGCTATAGGTCTTTTGCTTTCCGACCTACTTCATGTTTTGTGATTATCTCCAGGCTCATCTGTGGTGCCTCAAAGAGCAGCGCTTCAGTGTTTTCCATGGCTAATATTCCATTGTGTACATGGACCACTTCTTCTTGGTGCATTCCTCTGTTGATGGACATTTTCCTTGCTTCCAAGTGTTGCCTATGGTAAATATTGCTGGAGGGCAGGATTGCCAGCCTGTGATTTGTGATTTTCATTTTCTCAGGTGATAGACCCAGCAGTGGTTATGATTGATTGACTGGTATGGTAGCTCAACGTTTACCTTTTCAAGGCACCTCAATTGTGCTCTCATTAGTGGCTCTTACCACGTCCCCCTTAGAATCGAGGGTATGCACTTCTCCACAATCACGTCAGCATTTCTTGTTTGCAGCATTTTTGTTGATGGCCATTCTGACTGGTGTGAGCTGATAGGTGTTTGTAATTTGGGTTTACATGTCTGTAAAAATTCCTACAATTCATCATTTTTCCACGCCTTTTTCTTTTCTGTTAAAAGAAAAAAGAAAAAAAGTGTGAGTATAATATACCTCTTCAAATTTTCTTTTTGGAAGGTTGCACTCTAGAATTTTTTGGTCGATTTTCGACCTCAGTATTTTTTGGAGGGCAGGTGTCATTTACAGACCTGCAATTGGTGAATATTTAGTGACCTTTTGCAGTGGGTTTAAAGCTGCTGTGGTGGGAAACGGCCACAAGGATGCAGCATTTCTCCATTCCCAAATCTGGGTACTAGGGCAGCAGAGCCGTTCTGGAAGTCGTTTGCCTAGGTTGTAAATTTGAATGGAATGTGCCAGGAAAACCCCCCATAAGTTTATGTCTCATTACTGCTATTTCGTTGTTTTAATTTTTTCAATTGGGGTAATGGTTAGAATGTTGCTTGTCCAAGGTGTACACACTCTGGTTCATCTACATATTCTATATACCTATTTATGTAGAGATCCTCTTCCCCTGTAAATTATTACAGAGTGTTCCCTAAACCTTCCTTGCTATATGGTCGGTCTTTTTGATATATGTATATAATATGTATTTGTATACATATGGTAACGCTAATCTTCATTTATCCATTCCCCCCACCTTTCCTTTTAGATAAGCATAGTTTTTTTTTAATAAGTCTGTGATTGACTTTCTCTGTGGAAATATGTTCATTTGTGTCAGTTATTAGATAACGCCTATAAGTGATATCATAGGATATAGGACTTTTGCTTTCCGACTTACCTCATGTTCTGTGATTATCTCCAAGATCATCTATGGTGCCTCAAAGAGCAGTGTTTCATTGTTTTCCATGGCTAGTATTCATTGTGTACATGGACCACTTCTTCTTTATCCTTTCATCTGTTGATGGACATTTTGGTTGCTTCACTGTCTTGGCTATGGTGAATAAGGCTGCAGTGCAGCTTTTGCAGCCCGGGTCTTCTTCATTCTGGTCTTCTCAGGTGAGAGGCCCATTGGTGCGCCTGCTGGATTGAATGGTACCTCAATTTTTCCTTTTCAACGCAGCTCCTTTCTGTTCTCATTATTAGCGTTTAACCCTTTTGCATCTCACCAGCAGCTAGAGGGTACACAGTTCTCTAAAACCTCTTCAGCATTTATTGTTTGTAGACTTTTTGCCAATGGTCAGTCGACTGGTGTGAGTTGAAAACTTTTTGTAGATTAGATTGCATGAGTCTAATACTTCCTGAGGTGGAGCTTTTATCCATTTTCCTTTCTTTAAAAAGAGAGTGAGTAAAACTTACCTCTTCATACTATCTTCTTGAAAATTTGGCCTGTTTTGAATTTTTTGTATCCATTCCCTACCTCAGCACAATTTTGAGGGCAGGTGTCCTTTACAGCCCTGAGTCCTTGTGAATGGTAAGTGACCATTAGCTGTGGGTTAAAAGCTGCTCTTGCGGGAATCGGCCACAAGGCGGCAGCATTTCTCCTTTACCAAATCTGGTTACTAGGGCAACAGAGCCTTACTGGAAGTGGTGTTCTAGGTTGTAAATTAGAATGGAATGTGCGAGGAAAAAGCCCTTTAAGTTTATGTCTCATTACTTCTTGTTGGTATTTTGAATTTAATTTTTATTTCTTATCACAGCAAACTTGATTACAATGTTTTGTTTGTTCTAGGTGTGCAAGATGTGGTTCTTTCACACACATGCATATATCTATTCTTCTTCGGATCCTTTTCCCATGTAGGTAATGACACAATGTTGAGTAGACTTCTCTTGGTATTGCGTAGGTCTTTGGTGATTATATATTTCACATGTGTTTGTATCTCTCTGTTAACCTCAATATGGTAATGTATCCAATCCTCACACCTTTCCATTTGGTGAACCATAAGTTTTTTTAATGAATCTATGATAGTGTTTCTCTGTGGAAATATCTTTGTTTGTATCATTTTTTAGGTAACACCTATATGTGATATGATAGGATATGTGTCTTTCGCTTTCTCACTTACTCCAAGTTGCGTGATTACTTCTAGACTCATCTATGGTGCTGCAAATGGCATTGTTTCATTTTTTCACTAGCTCCTATTCCATCTGTACAGGTAGCAGTTCTTCTTTGTCCACCCATCTGTCGGTGGACTTTTTGGTTACTTCCATATCTTGGCTATTGTAATACTATGCAATGTAGATTTGCGTGCCTGTGTCCTTCCAATTCTCTCTTCTTCGTTTATAGGTCTAGGCATAGGTCTGCTAGATCATATGGTAGCTCAATGGTTACCTTTTAAAGGCACCTCTATTCTGTTCTCCTTAGTGGCTCTTTCTAGGTAACGTCCCACTTAAAGTGGAGGGTATGTATTTCTTCCCGGCACCTTCAGCATTTATTCTTTGTAGTTTTTGCTGATGGTTATTCTGAGTGGTGTGAGCTGATACCTCTTTGTGGTTGAATTTGCATGTGTCTCATAATGCGTTGAAATTGAGCTTTAAGACATGTCCTTTTAATTTTTCCAGCTGTGATTAGAGCTTATTTCTTCAAAGTGTTTTCTTAAAGTATGTGTCACCATTTGAAATAGTTTGGCCATTATCTCCCTCAAGACATTTTGAGGGCAGGTTTCATTTACAGCCCTGAAGTACTTGTTCATATGAAGTGACCATTAGCTCAGGCTTTAAACCTGCTTTTGCAGGTAATGGCCAGAGAGCGGCAGCCTTTCTACGTTCCCCATGCTGGTACTAGGGAAACAGACCTACCGGCCAATGGTGTTCTTCGGTTATAAATTAGAGTGCAATGTGCCCGGATAAACCCACAAATGTTGATGTCTCCTTGCTTTTGTTTGTTTTTAATTTAATTTATATTTATTATTAGAGTAATATTCCATTGTGTACGTGGACCACTTCTTCTTGGTGCATTCCTCGGTTGATGGACATTTTCATTGCTTCCAAGTGCTGGCTATGGTAAATATTGCTGGCGTACAGGTTTGCCAGCCTGTGATTTTTGATTCTCATTTTCTCAGGTGATAGGCCAAGCAGTGGTTGTGATTGATTGACTGGTAGCTCAATGTTTCCCTTTTCAAAGCACCTACGTTGTGTTTTCATTAGTGGCTCTTTACATGCCCCCCCTTACAACCGAGGGTACGCATTTCTCCACACTCCCTTCACCGTTTATTTTTGGCAGCATTTTTCCTAATGGCCATTCTGATTGCTGTGAGCTGATAGGTTTTTGTAATATGGGTATGCATGACATTAAAATTTTTAAATTCATCATATTCCTACGCCTTTTTCTTTTCTCTTAAAAGAAAAAACCGTAAGTATAATAGAGCTCTTGAAATTGACTTCTTCGAAGGTTGCCCTCTTTTGAATTTTTTTCGTCGATTTTTGACCCCAGAAATTTTTTGGAGGGCAGGTGTCATTGACAGAACTGCAAGTTGGTGAAAATTTAGTGACCTTTTGCAGTGGGTTCAAAGCTGCTGTTGTGGGAAACGTCCACAAGGAGGTAGCTTTTCTCCATTCCCCAATCTGGGTACTAGGGCAGCAGAGCCCTTCTGGAAGTCATTGTCCTAGGTTATAAATTAGAATGGAATTTGCCAGGAGAAATCCCCATAAGTTTATGTCTCATTACTTCTTCTTGGTTTTTAAAATTTTTTTAATCTGGGTAAAGTTTAGAATATTGTTTGTCCTAGGTGTACACCATCTGGTCCATTTGTACATTATGTATGTCTATTAATGTACAGATCCTCTTCCCATGTAAAATATTACAGTGTTCCATCGACCTCCCTTGCTATATGTTCGGTCTTTTTGATACATGTATATAATATGTATTTGTATAAGTATAGTAACACTAATCCTCATTTCTCAATTTCCCCCCTCCTTTCCTTTTAGATGAGCATAGTTTGTTTTGTTTTCTAAGCCTGTGAGTGTCTTTCTCTTTGGAAATATGTTCATCTGTGTCAGTTATTAGATAATGCCATAAGTGATTATATAGGCTATAGGTCTTTTGCTTTCCGACCTACTTCATGTTTTGTGATTATCTCCAGGCTCATCTGTGGTGCCTCAAAGAGCAGCGCTTCAGTGTTTTCCATGGCTAATATTCCATTGTGTACATGGACCACTTCTTCTTGGTGCATTCCTCTGTTGATGGACATTTTCCTTGCTTCCAAGTGTTGCCTATGGTAAATATTGCTGGAGGGCAGGATTGCCAGCCTGTGATTTGTGATTTTCATTTTCTCAGGTGATAGACCCAGCAGTGGTTATGATTGATTGACTGGTATGGTAGCTCAACGTTTACCTTTTCAAGGCACCTCAATTGTGCTCTCATTAGTGGCTCTTACCATGTCCCCCTTAGAATCGAGGGTATGCACTTCTCCACAATCACGTCAGCATTTCTTGTTTGCAGCATTTTTGTTGATGGCCATTCTGACTGGTGTGAGCTGATAGGTGTTTGTAATTTGGGTTTACATGTCTGTAAAAATTCCTACAATTCATCATTTTTCCACGCCTTTTTCTTTTCTGTTAAAAGAAAAAAGAAAAAAAGTGTGAGTATAATATACCTCTTCAAATTTTCTTTTTGGAAGGTTGCACTCTAGAATTTTTTGGTCGATTTTCGACCTCAGTATTTTTTGGAGGGCAGGTGTCATTTACAGACCTGCAATTGGTGAATATTTAGTGACCTTTTGCAGTGGGTTTAAAGCTGCTGTTGTGGGAAACGGCCACAAGGATGCAGCATTTCTCCATTCCCAAATCTGGGTACTAGGGCAGCAGAGCCGTTCTGGAAGTCGTTTGCCTAGGTTGTAAATTTGAATGGAATGTGCCAGGAAAACCCCCCATAAGTTTATGTCTCATTACTGCTATTTCGTTGTTTTAATTTTTTCAATTGGGGTAATGGTTAGAATGTTGCTTGTCCAAGGTGTACACACTCTGGTTCATCTACATATTCTATATACCTATTTATGTAGAGATCCTCTTCCCCTGTAAATTATTACAGAGTGTTCCCTAAACCTTCCTTGCTATATGGTCGGTCTTTTTGATATATGTATATAATATGTATTTGTATACATATGGTAACGCTAATCTTCATTTATCCATTCCCCCCACCTTTCCTTTTAGATAAGCATAGTTTTTTTTTAATAAGTCTGTGATTGACTTTCTCTGTGGAAATATGTTCATTTGTGTCAGTTATTAGATAACGCCTATAAGTGATATCATAGGATATAGGACTTTTGCTTTCCGACTTACCTCATGTTCTGTGATTATCTCCAAGATCATCTATGGTGCCTCAAAGAGCAGTGTTTCATTGTTTTCCATGGCTAGTATTCATTGTGTACATGGACCACTTCTTCTTTATCCTTTCATCTGTTGATGGACATTTTGGTTGCTTCACTGTCTTGGCTATGGTGAATAAGGCTGCAGTGCAGCTTTTGCAGCCCGGGTCTTCTTCATTCTGGTCTTCTCAGGTGAGAGGCCCATTGGTGCGCCTGCTGGATTGAATGGTACCTCAATTTTTCCTTTTCAACGCAGCTCCTTTCTGTTCTCATTATTAGCGTTTAACCCTTTTGCATCTCACCAGCAGCTAGAGGGTACACAGTTCTCTAAAACCTCTTCAGCATTTATTGTTTGTAGACTTTTTGCCAATGGTCAGTCGACTGGTGTGAGTTGAAAACTTTTTGTAGATTAGATTGCATGAGTCTAATACTTCCTGAGGTGGAGCTTTTATCCATTTTCCTTTCTTTAAAAAGAGAGTGAGTAAAACTTACCTCTTCATACTATCTTCTTGAAAATTTGGCCTGTTTTGAATTTTTTGTATCCATTCCCTACCTCAGCACAATTTTGAGGGCAGGTGTCCTTTACAGCCCTGAGTCCTTGTGAATGGTAAGTGACCATTAGCTGTGGGTTAAAAGCTGCTCTTGCGGGAATCGGCCACAAGGCGGCAGCATTTCTCCTTTACCAAATCTGGTTACTAGGGCAACAGAGCCTTACTGGAAGTGGTGTTCTAGGTTGTAAATTAGAATGGAATGTGCGAGGAAAAAGCCCTTTAAGTTTATGTCTCATTACTTCTTGTTGGTATTTTGAATTTAATTTTTATTTCTTATCACAGCAAACTTGATTACAATGTTTTGTTTGTTCTAGGTGTGCAAGATGTGGTTCTTTCACACACATGCATATATCTATTCTTCTTCGGATCCTTTTCCCATGTAGGTAATGACACAATGTTGAGTAGACTTCTCTTGGTATTGCGTAGGTCTTTGGTGATTATATATTTCACATGTGTTTGTATCTCTCTGTTAACCTCAATATGGTAATGTATCCAATCCTCACACCTTTCCATTTGGTGAACCATAAGTTTTTTTAATGAATCTATGATAGTGTTTCTCTGTGGAAATATCTTTGTTTGTATCATTTTTTAGGTAACACCTATATGTGATATGATAGGATATGTGTCTTTCGCTTTCTCACTTACTCCAAGTTGCGTGATTACTTCTAGACTCATCTATGGTGCTGCAAATGGCATTGTTTCATTTTTTCACTAGCTCCTATTCCATCTGTACAGGTAGCAGTTCTTCTTTGTCCACCCATCTGTCGGTGGACTTTTTGGTTACTTCCATATCTTGGCTATTGTAATACTATGCAATGTAGATTTGCGTGCCTGTGTCCTTCCAATTCTCTCTTCTTCGTTTATAGGTCTAGGCATAGGTCTGCTAGATCATATGGTAGCTCAATGGTTACCTTTTAAAGGCACCTCTATTCTGTTCTCCTTAGTGGCTCTTTCTAGGTAACGTCCCACTTAAAGTGGAGGGTATGTATTTCTTCCCGGCACCTTCAGCATTTATTCTTTGTAGTTTTTGCTGATGGTTATTCTGAGTGGTGTGAGCTGATACCTCTTTGTGGTTGAATTTGCATGTGTCTCATAATGCGTTGAAATTGAGCTTTAAGACATGTCCTTTTAATTTTTCCAGCTGTGATTAGAGCTTATTTCTTCAAAGTGTTTTCTTAAAGTATGTGTCACCATTTGAAATAGTTTGGCCATTATCTCCCTCAAGACATTTTGAGGGCAGGTTTCATTTACAGCCCTGAAGTACTTGTTCATATGAAGTGACCATTAGCTCAGGCTTTAAACCTGCTTTTGCAGGTAATGGCCAGAGAGCGGCAGCCTTTCTACGTTCCCCATGCTGGTACTAGGGAAACAGACCTACCGGCCAATGGTGTTCTTCGGTTATAAATTAGAGTGCAATGTGCCCGGATAAACCCACAAATGTTGATGTCTCCTTGCTTTTGTTTGTTTTTAATTTAATTTATATTTATTATTAGAGTAATATTCCATTGTGTACGTGGACCACTTCTTCTTGGTGCATTCCTCGGTTGATGGACATTTTCATTGCTTCCAAGTGCTGGCTATGGTAAATATTGCTGGCGTACAGGTTTGCCAGCCTGTGATTTTTGATTCTCATTTTCTCAGGTGATAGGCCAAGCAGTGGTTGTGATTGATTGACTGGTAGCTCAATGTTTCCCTTTTCAAAGCACCTACGTTGTGTTTTCATTAGTGGCTCTTTACATGCCCCCCCTTACAACCGAGGGTACGCATTTCTCCACACTCCCTTCACCGTTTAGTTTTGGCAGCATTTTTCCTAATGGCCATTCTGATTGCTGTGAGCTGATAGGTTTTTGTAATATGGGTATGCATGACATTAAAATTTTTAAATTCATCATATTCCTACGCCTTTTTCTTTTCTCTTAAAAGAAAAAACCGTAAGTATAATAGAGCTCTTGAAATTGACTTCTTCGAAGGTTGCCCTCTTTTGAATTTTTTTCGTCGATTTTTGACCCCAGAAATTTTTTGGAGGGCAGGTGTCATTGACAGAACTGCAAGTTGGTGAAAATTTAGTGACCTTTTGCAGTGGGTTCAAAGCTGCTGTTGTGGGAAACGTCCACAAGGAGGTAGCTTTTCTCCATTCCCCAATCTGGGTACTATGGCAGCAGAGCCCTTCTGGAAGTCATTGTCCTAGGTTATAAATTAGAATGGAATTTGCCAGGAGAAATCCCCATAAGTTTATGTCTCATTACTTCTTCTTGGTTTTTAAAATTTTTTTAATCTGGGTAAAGTTTAGAATATTGTTTGTCCTAGGTGTACACCATCTGGTCCATTTGTACATTATGTATGTCTATTAATGTACAGATCCTCTTCCCATGTAAAATATTACAGTGTTCCATCGACCTCCCTTGCTATATGTTCGGTCTTTTTGATACATGTATATAATATGTATTTGTATATGTATAGTAACACTAATCCTCATTTCTCAATTTCCCCCCTCCTTTCCTTTTAGATGAGCATAGTTTGTTTTGTTTTCTAAGCCTGTGAGTGTCTTTCTCTTTGGAAATATGTTCATCTGTGTCAGTTATTAGATAAGGCCATAAGTGATTATATCGGCTATAGGTCTTTTGCTTTCCGACCTACTTCATGTTTTGTGATTATCTCCAGGCTCATCTGTGGTGCCTCAAAGAGCAGCACTTCAGTGTTTTCCATGGCTAATATTCCATTGTGTACATGGACCACTTCTTCTTGGTGCACTCCTCTGTTGATGGACATTTTCCTTGCTTCCAAGTGTTGCCTATGGTAAATATTGCTGGAGGGCAGGATTGCCAGCCTGTGATTTGTGATTTTCATTTTCTCAGGTGATAGACCCAGCAGTGGTTATGATTGATTGACTGGTATGGTAGCTCAACGTTTACCTTTTCAAGGCACCTCAATTGTGCTCTCATTAGTGGCTCTTACCACGTCCCCCTTAGAATCGAGGGTATGCACTTCTCCACAATCACGTCAGCATTTCTTGTTTGCAGCATTTTTGTTGATGGCCATTCTGACTGGTGTGAGCTGATAGGTGTTTGTAATTTGGGTTTACATGTCTGTAAAAATTCCTACAATTCATCATTTTTCCACGCCTTTTTCTTTTCTGTTAAAAGAAAAAAGAAAAAAAGTGTGAGTATAATATACCTCTTCAAATTTTCTTTTTGGAAGGTTGCACTCTAGAATTTTTTGGTCGATTTTCGACCTCAGTATTTTTTGGAGGGCAGGTGTCATTTACAGACCTGCAATTGGTGAATATTTAGTGACCTTTTGCAGTGGGTTTAAAGCTGCTGTGGTGGGAAACGGCCACAAGGATGCAGCATTTCTCCATTCCCAAATCTGGGTACTAGGGCAGCAGAGCCGTTCTGGAAGTCGTTTGCCTAGGTTGTAAATTTGAATGGAATGTGCCAGGAAAACCCCCCATAAGTTTATGTCTCATTACTCCTAGTTCGTTGTTTTAATTTTTTCAATTGGGGTAATGGTTAGAATGTTGCTTGTCCAAGGTGTACACACTCTGGTTCATCTACATATTCTATATACCTATTTATGTAGAGATCCTCTTCCCCTGTAAATTATTACAGAGTGTTCCGTAAACCTTCCTTGCTATATGGTCGGTCTTTTTGATATATGTATATAATATGTATTTGTATACATATGGTAACGCTAATCTTCATTTATCCATTCCCCCCACCTTTCCTTTTAGATAAGCATAGTTTTTTTTAATAAGTCTGTGATTGACTTTCTCTGTGGAAATATGTTCATTTGTGTCAGTTATTAGATAACGCCTATAAGTGATATCATAGGATATAGGACTTTTGCTTTCCGACTTACCTCATGTTCTGTGATTATCTCCAAGATCATCTATGGTGCCTCAAAGAGCAGTGTTTCATTGTTTTCTATGGCTAGTATTCATTGTGTACATGGACCACTTCTTCTTTATCCTTTCATCTGTTGATGGACATTTTGGTTGGTTCACTGTCTTGTCTATGGTGAATAAGGCTGCAGTGCAGCTTTTGCAGCCCGGGTCTTCTTCATTCTGGTCTTCTCAGGTGAGAGGCCCATTGGTGCGCCTGCTGGATTGAATGGTACCTCAATTTTTCCTTTTCAACGCAGCTCCTTTCTGTTCTCATTATTAGCGTTTAACCCTTTTGCATCTCACCAGCAGCTAGAGGGTACACAGTTCTCTAAAACCTCTTCAGCATTTATTGTTTGTAGACTTTTTGCCAATGGTCAGTCGACTGGTGTGAGTTGAAAACTTTTTGTAGATTAGATTGCATGAGTCTAATACTTCCTGAGGTGGAGCTTTTATCCATTTTCCTTTCTTTAAAAAGAGAGTGAGTAAAACTTACCTCTTCATACTATCTTCTTGAAAATTTGGCCTGTTTTGAATTTTTTGTATCCATTCCCTACCTCAGCACAATTTTGAGGGCAGGTGTCCTTTACAGCCCTGAGTCCTTGTGAATGGTAAGTGACCATTAGCTGTGGGTTAAAAGCTGCTCTTGCGGGAATCGGCCACAAGGCGGCAGCATTTCTCCTTTACCAAATCTGGTTACTAGGGCAACAGAGCCTTACTGGAAGTGGTGTTCTAGGTTGTAAATTAGAATGGAATGTGCGAGGAAAAAGCCCTTTAAGTTTATGTCTCATTACTTCTTGTTGGTATTTTGAATTTAATTTTTATTTCTTATCACAGCAAACTTGATTACAATGTTTTGTTTGTTCTAGGTGTGCAAGATGTGGTTCTTTCACACACATGCATATATCTATTCTTCTTCGGATCCTTTTCCCATGTAGGTAATGACACAATGTTGAGTAGACTTCTCTTGGTATTGCGTAGGTCTTTGGTGATTATATATTTCACATGTGTTTGTATCTCTCTGTTAACCTCAATATGGTAATGTATCCAATCCTCACACCTTTCCATTTGGTGAACCATAAGTTTTTTTAATGAATCTATGATAGTGTTTCTCTGTGGAAATATCTTTGTTTGTATCATTTTTTAGGTAACACCTATATGTGATATGATAGGATATGTGTCTTTCGCTTTCTCACTTACTCCAAGTTGCGTGATTACTTCTAGACTCATCTATGGTGCTGCAAATGGCATTGTTTCATTTTTTCACTAGCTCCTATTCCATCTGTACAGGTAGCAGTTCTTCTTTGTCCACCCATCTGTCGGTGGACTTTTTGGTTACTTCCATATCTTGGCTATTGTAATACTATGCAATGTAGATTTGCGTGCCTGTGTCCTTCCAATTCTCTCTTCTTCGTTTATAGGTCTAGGCATAGGTCTGCTAGATCATATGGTAGCTCAATGGTTACCTTTTAAAGGCACCTCTATTCTGTTCTCCTTAGTGGCTCTTTCTAGGTAACGTCCCACTTAAAGTGGAGGGTATGTATTTCTTCCCGGCACCTTCAGCATTTATTCTTTGTAGTTTTTGCTGATGGTTATTCTGAGTGGTGTGAGCTGATACCTCTTTGTGGTTGAATTTGCATGTGTCTCATAATGCGTTGAAATTGAGCTTTAAGACATGTCCTTTTAATTTTTCCAGCTGTGATTAGAGCTTATTTCTTCAAAGTGTTTTCTTAAAGTATGTGTCACCATTTGAAATAGTTTGGCCATTATCTCCCTCAAGACATTTTGAGGGCAGGTTTCATTTACAGCCCTGAAGTACTTGTTCATATGAAGTGACCATTAGCTCAGGCTTTAAACCTGCTTTTGCAGGTAATGGCCAGAGAGCGGCAGCCTTTCTACGTTCCCCATGCTGGTACTAGGGAAACAGACCTACCGGCCAATGGTGTTCTTCGGTTATAAATTAGAGTGCAATGTGCCCGGATAAACCCACAAATGTTGATGTCTCCTTGCTTTTGTTTGTTTTTAATTTAATTTATATTTATTATTAGAGTAATATTCCATTGTGTACATGGACCACTTCTTCTTGGTGCATTCCTCGGTTGATGGACATTTTCATTGCTTCCAAGTGCTGGCTATGGTAAATATTGCTGGTGTACAGGTTTGCCAGCCTGTGATTTTTGATTCTCATTTTCTCAGGTGATAGGCCAAGCAGTGGTTGTGATTGATTGACTGGTAGCTCAATGTTTCCCTTTTCAAAGCACCTACGTTGTGTTTTCATTAGTGGCTCTTTACATGCCCCCCCTTACAACCGAGGGTACGCATTTCTCCACACTCCCTTCACCGTTTAGTTTTGGCAGCATTTTTCCTAATGGCCATTCTGATTGCTGTGAGCTGATAGGTTTTTGTAATATGGGTATGCATGACATTAAAATTTTTAAATTCATCATATTCCTACGCCTTTTTCTTTTCTCTTAAAAGAAAAAACCGTAAGTATAATAGAGCTCTTGAAATTGACTTCTTCGAAGGTTGCCCTCTTTTGAATTTTTTTCGTCGATTTTTGACCCCAGAAATTTTTTGGAGGGCAGGTGTCATTGACAGAACTGCAAGTTGGTGAAAATTTAGTGACCTTTTGCAGTGGGTTCAAAGCTGCTGTTGTGGGAAACGTCCACAAGGAGGTAGCTTTTCTCCATTCCCCAATCTGGGTACTATGGCAGCAGAGCCCTTCTGGAAGTCATTGTCCTAGGTTATAAATTAGAATGGAATTTGCCAGGAGAAATCCCCATAAGTTTATGTCTCATTACTTCTTCTTGGTTTTTAAAATTTTTTTAATCTGGGTAAAGTTTAGAATATTGTTTGTCCTAGGTGTACACCATCTGGTCCATTTGTACATTATGTATGTCTATTAATGTACAGATCCTCTTCCCATGTAAAATATTACAGTGTTCCATCGACCTCCCTTGCTATATGTTCGGTCTTTTTGATACATGTATATAATATGTATTTGTATATGTATAGTAACACTAATCCTCATTTCTCAATTTCCCCCCTCCTTTCCTTTTAGATGAGCATAGTTTGTTTTGTTTTCTAAGCCTGTGAGTGTCTTTCTCTTTGGAAATATGTTCATCTGTGTCAGTTATTAGATAAGGCCATAAGTGATTATATCGGCTATAGGTCTTTTGCTTTCCGACCTACTTCATGTTTTGTGATTATCTCCAGGCTCATCTGTGGTGCCTCAAAGAGCAGCACTTCAGTGTTTTCCATGGCTAATATTCCATTGTGTACATGGACCACTTCTTCTTGGTGCACTCCTCTGTTGATGGACATTTTCCTTGCTTCCAAGTGTTGCCTATGGTAAATATTGCTGGAGGGCAGGATTGCCAGCCTGTGATTTGTGATTTTCATTTTCTCAGGTGATAGACCCAGCAGTGGTTATGATTGATTGACTGGTATGGTAGCTCAACGTTTACCTTTTCAAGGCACCTCAATTGTGCTCTCATTAGTGGCTCTTACCACGTCCCCCTTAGAATCGAGGGTATGCACTTCTCCACAATCACGTCAGCATTTCTTGTTTGCAGCATTTTTGTTGATGGCCATTCTGACTGGTGTGAGCTGATAGGTGTTTGTAATTTGGGTTTACATGTCTGTAAAAATTCCTACAATTCATCATTTTTCCACGCCTTTTTCTTTTCTGTTAAAAGAAAAAAGAAAAAAAGTGTGAGTATAATATACCTCTTCAAATTTTCTTTTTGGAAGGTTGCACTCTAGAATTTTTTGGTCGATTTTCGACCTCAGTATTTTTTGGAGGGCAGGTGTCATTTACAGACCTGCAATTGGTGAATATTTAGTGACCTTTTGCAGTGGGTTTAAAGCTGCTGTGGTGGGAAACGGCCACAAGGATGCAGCATTTCTCCATTCCCAAATCTGGGTACTAGGGCAGCAGAGCCGTTCTGGAAGTCGTTTGCCTAGGTTGTAAATTTGAATGGAATGTGCCAGGAAAACCCCCCATAAGTTTATGTCTCATTACTCCTAGTTCGTTGTTTTAATTTTTTCAATTGGGGTAATGGTTAGAATGTTGCTTGTCCAAGGTGTACACACTCTGGTTCATCTACATATTCTATATACCTATTTATGTAGAGATCCTCTTCCCCTGTAAATTATTACAGAGTGTTCCGTAAACCTTCCTTGCTATATGGTCGGTCTTTTTGATATATGTATATAATATGTATTTGTATACATATGGTAACGCTAATCTTCATTTATCCATTCCCCCCACCTTTCCTTTTAGATAAGCATAGTTTTTTTTAATAAGTCTGTGATTGACTTTCTCTGTGGAAATATGTTCATTTGTGTCAGTTATTAGATAACGCCTATAAGTGATATCATAGGATATAGGACTTTTGCTTTCCGACTTACCTCATGTTCTGTGATTATCTCCAAGATCATCTATGGTGCCTCAAAGAGCAGTGTTTCATTGTTTTCTATGGCTAGTATTCATTGTGTACATGGACCACTTCTTCTTTATCCTTTCATCTGTTGATGGACATTTTGGTTGGTTCACTGTCTTGTCTATGGTGAATAAGGCTGCAGTGCAGCTTTTGCAGCCCGGGTCTTCTTCATTCTGGTCTTCTCAGGTGAGAGGCCCATTGGTGCGCCTGCTGGATTGAATGGTACCTCAATTTTTCCTTTTCAACGCAGCTCCTTTCTGTTCTCATTATTAGCGTTTAACCCTTTTGCATCTCACCAGCAGCTAGAGGGTACACAGTTCTCTAAAACCTCTTCAGCATTTATTGTTTGTAGACTTTTTGCCAATGGTCAGTCGACTGGTGTGAGTTGAAAACTTTTTGTAGATTAGATTGCATGAGTCTAATACTTCCTGAGGTGGAGCTTTTATCCATTTTCCTTTCTTTAAAAAGAGAGTGAGTAAAACTTACCTCTTCATACTATCTTCTTGAAAATTTGGCCTGTTTTGAATTTTTTGTATCCATTCCCTACCTCAGCACAATTTTGAGGGCAGGTGTCCTTTACAGCCCTGAGTCCTTGTGAATGGTAAGTGACCATTAGCTGTGGGTTAAAAGCTGCTCTTGCGGGAATCGGCCACAAGGCGGCAGCATTTCTCCTTTACCAAATCTGGTTACTAGGGCAACAGAGCCTTACTGGAAGTGGTGTTCTAGGTTGTAAATTAGAATGGAATGTGCGAGGAAAAAGCCCTTTAAGTTTATGTCTCATTACTTCTTGTTGGTATTTTGAATTTAATTTTTATTTCTTATCACAGCAAACTTGATTACAATGTTTTGTTTGTTCTAGGTGTGCAAGATGTGGTTCTTTCACACACATGCATATATCTATTCTTCTTCGGATCCTTTTCCCATGTAGGTAATGACACAATGTTGAGTAGACTTCTCTTGGTATTGCGTAGGTCTTTGGTGATTATATATTTCACATGTGTTTGTATCTCTCTGTTAACCTCAATATGGTAATGTATCCAATCCTCACACCTTTCCATTTGGTGAACCATAAGTTTTTTTAATGAATCTATGATAGTGTTTCTCTGTGGAAATATCTTTGTTTGTATCATTTTTTAGGTAACACCTATATGTGATATGATAGGATATGTGTCTTTCGCTTTCTCACTTACTTCAAGTTGCGTGTTTACTTCTAGACTCATCTATGGTGCTGCAAATGGCATTGTTTCATTTTTTCACTAGCTCCTATTCCATCTGTACAGGTAGCAGTTCTTCTTTGTCCACCCATCTGTCGGTGGACTTTTTGGTTACTTCCATATCTTGGCTATTGTAATACTATGCAATGTAGATTTGCGTGCCTGTGTCCTTCCAATTCTCTCTTCTTCGTTTATAGGTCTAGGCATAGGTCTGCTAGATCATATGGTAGCTCAATGGTTACCTTTTAAAGGCACCTCTATTCTGTTCTCCTTAGTGGCTCTTTCCAGGTTACGTCCCACTTAAAGTGGAGGGTATGTATTTCTTCCCAGCACCTTCAGCATTTATTCTTTGTAGTTTTTGCTGATGGTTATTCTGAGTGGTGTGAGCTGATACCTCTTTGTGGTTGAATTTGCATGTGTCTCATAATGCGTTGAAATTGAGCTTTAAGACATGTCCTTTTAATTTTTCCAGCTGTGATTAGAGCTTATTTCTTCAAAGTGTTTTCTTAAAGTATGTGTCACCATTTGAAATAGTTTGGCCATTATCTCCCTCAAGACATTTTGAGGGCAGGTTTCATTTACAGCCCTGAAGTACTTGTTCATATGAAGTGACCATTAGCTCAGGCTTTAAACCTGCTTTTGCAGGTAATGGCCAGAGAGCGGCAGCCTTTCTACGTTCCCCATGCTGGTACTAGGGAAACAGACCTACCGGCCAATGGTGTTCTTCGGTTATAAATTAGAGTGCAATGTGCCCGGATAAACCCACAAATGTTGATGTCTCCTTGCTTTTGTTTGTTTTTAATTTAATTTATATTTATTATTAGAGTAATATTCCATTGTGTACGTGGACCACTTCTTCTTGGTGCATTCCTCGGTTGATGGACATTTTCATTGCTTCCAAGTGCTGGCTATGGTAAATATTGCTGGTGTACAGGTTTGCCAGCCTGTGATTTTTGATTCTCATTTTCTCAGGTGATAGGCCAAGCAGTGGTTGTGATTGATTGACTGGTAGCTCAATGTTTCCCTTTTCAAAGCACCTACGTTGTGTTTTCATTAGTGGCTCTTTACATGCCCCCCCTTACAACCGAGGGTACGCATTTCTCCACACTCCCTTCACCGTTTATTTTTGGCAGCATTTTTCCTAATGGCCATTCTGATTGCTGTGAGCTGATAGGTTTTTGTAATATGGGTATTCATGACATTAAAATTTTTAAATTCATCATATTCCTACGCCTTTTTCTTTTCTCTTAAAAGAAAAAACCGTAAGTATAATAGAGCTCTTGAAATTGACTTCTTCGAAGGTTGCCCTCTTTTGAATTTTTTTCGTCGATTTTTGACCCCAGAAATTTTTTGGAGGGCAGGTGTCATTGACAGAACTGCAAGTTGGTGAAAATTTAGTGACCTTTTGCAGTGGGTTCAAAGCTGCTGTTGTGGGAAACGTCCACAAGGAGGTAGCTTTTCTCCATTCCCCAATCTGGGTACTATGGCAGCAGAGCCCTTCTGGAAGTCATTGTCCTAGGTTATAAATTAGAATGGAATTTGCCAGGAGAAATCCCCATAAGTTTATGTCTCATTACTTCTTCTTGGTTTTTAAAATTTTTTTAATCTGGGTAAAGTTTAGAATATTGTTTGTCCTAGGTGTACACCATCTGGTCCATTTGTACATTATGTATGTCTATTAATGTACAGATCCTCTTCCCATGTAAAATATTACAGTGTTCCATCGACCTCCCTTGCTATATGTTCGGTCTTTTTGATACATGTATATAATATGTATTTGTATATGTATAGTAACACTAATCCTCATTTCTCAATTTCCCCCCTCCTTTCCTTTTAGATGAGCATAGTTTGTTTTGTTTTCTAAGCCTGTGAGTGTCTTTCTCTTTGGAAATATGTTCATCTGTGTCAGTTATTAGATAAGGCCATAAGTGATTATATCGGCTATAGGTCTTTTGCTTTCCGACCTACTTCATGTTTTGTGATTATCTCCAGGCTCATCTGTGGTGCCTCAAAGAGCAGCACTTCAGTGTTTTCCATGGCTAATATTCCATTGTGTACATGGACCACTTCTTCTTGGTGCACTCCTCTGTTGATGGACATTTTCCTTGCTTCCAAGTGTTGCCTATGGTAAATATTGCTGGAGGGCAGGATTGCCAGCCTGTGATTTGTGATTTTCATTTTCTCAGGTGATAGACCCAGCAGTGGTTATGATTGATTGACTGGTATGGTAGCTCAACGTTTACCTTTTCAAGGCACCTCAATTGTGCTCTCATTAGTGGCTCTTACCACGTCCCCCTTAGAATCGAGGGTATGCACTTCTCCACAATCACGTCAGCATTTCTTGTTTGCAGCATTTTTGTTGATGGCCATTCTGACTGGTGTGAGCTGATAGGTGTTTGTAATTTGGGTTTACATGTCTGTAAAAATTCCTACAATTCATCATTTTTCCACGCCTTTTTCTTTTCTGTTAAAAGAAAAAAGAAAAAAAGTGTGAGTATAATATACCTCTTCAAATTTTCTTTTTGGAAGGTTGCACTCTAGAATTTTTTGGTCGATTTTCGACCTCAGTATTTTTTGGAGGGCAGGTGTCATTTACAGACCTGCAATTGGTGAATATTTAGTGACCTTTTGCAGTGGGTTTAAAGCTGCTGTGGTGGGAAACGGCCACAAGGATGCAGCATTTCTCCATTCCCAAATCTGGGTACTAGGGCAGCAGAGCCGTTCTGGAAGTCGTTTGCCTAGGTTGTAAATTTGAATGGAATGTGCCAGGAAAACCCCCCATAAGTTTATGTCTCATTACTCCTAGTTCGTTGTTTTAATTTTTTCAATTGGGGTAATGGTTAGAATGTTGCTTGTCCAAGGTGTACACACTCTGGTTCATCTACATATTCTATATACCTATTTATGTAGAGATCCTCTTCCCCTGTAAATTATTACAGAGTGTTCCGTAAACCTTCCTTGCTATATGGTCGGTCTTTTTGATATATGTATATAATATGTATTTGTATACATATGGTAACGCTAATCTTCATTTATCCATTCCCCCCACCTTTCCTTTTAGATAAGCATAGTTTTTTTTTAATAAGTCTGTGATTGACTTTCTCTGTGGAAATATGTTCATTTGTGTCAGTTATTAGATAACGCCTATAAGTGATATCATAGGATATAGGACTTTTGCTTTCCGACTTACCTCATGTTCTGTGATTATCTCCAAGATCATCTATGGTGCCTCAAAGAGCAGTGTTTCATTGTTTTCTATGGCTAGTATTCATTGTGTACATGGACCACTTCTTCTTTATCCTTTCATCTGTTGATGGACATTTTGGTTGGTTCACTGTCTTGTCTATGGTGAATAAGGCTGCAGTGCAGCTTTTGCAGCCCGGGTCTTCTTCATTCTGGTCTTCTCAGGTGAGAGGCCCATTGGTGCGCCTGCTGGATTGAATGGTACCTCAATTTTTCCTTTTCAACGCAGCTCCTTTCTGTTCTCATTATTAGCGTTTAACCCTTTTGCATCTCACCAGCAGCTAGAGGGTACACAGTTCTCTAAAACCTCTTCAGCATTTATTGTTTGTAGACTTTTTGCCAATGGTCAGTCGACTGGTGTGAGTTGAAAACTTTTTGTAGATTAGATTGCATGAGTCTAATACTTCCTGAGGTGGAGCTTTTATCCATTTTCCTTTCTTTAAAAAGAGAGTGAGTAAAACTTACCTCTTCATACTATCTTCTTGAAAATTTGGCCTGTTTTGAATTTTTTGTATCCATTCCCTACCTCAGCACAATTTTGAGGGCAGGTGTCCTTTACAGCCCTGAGTCCTTGTGAATGGTAAGTGACCATTAGCTGTGGGTTAAAAGCTGCTCTTGCGGGAATCGGCCACAAGGCGGCAGCATTTCTCCTTTACCAAATCTGGTTACTAGGGCAACAGAGCCTTACTGGAAGTGGTGTTCTAGGTTGTAAATTAGAATGGAATGTGCGAGGAAAAAGCCCTTTAAGTTTATGTCTCATTACTTCTTGTTGGTATTTTGAATTTAATTTTTATTTCTTATCACAGCAAACTTGATTACAATGTTTTGTTTGTTCTAGGTGTGCAAGATGTGGTTCTTTCACACACATGCATATATCTATTCTTCTTCGGATCCTTTTCCCATGTAGGTAATGACACAATGTTGAGTAGACTTCTCTTGGTATTGCGTAGGTCTTTGGTGATTATATATTTCACATGTGTTTGTATCTCTCTGTTAACCTCAATATGGTAATGTATCCAATCCTCACACCTTTCCATTTGGTGAACCATAAGTTTTTTTAATGAATCTATGATAGTGTTTCTCTGTGGAAATATCTTTGTTTGTATCATTTTTTAGGTAACACCTATATGTGATATGATAGGATATGTGTCTTTCGCTTTCTCACTTACTTCAAGTTGCGTGTTTACTTCTAGACTCATCTATGGTGCTGCAAATGGCATTGTTTCATTTTTTCACTAGCTCCTATTCCATCTGTACAGGTAGCAGTTCTTCTTTGTCCACCCATCTGTCGGTGGACTTTTTGGTTACTTCCATATCTTGGCTATTGTAATACTATGCAATGTAGATTTGCGTGCCTGTGTCCTTCCAATTCTCTCTTCTTCGTTTATAGGTCTAGGCATAGGTCTGCTAGATCATATGGTAGCTCAATGGTTACCTTTTAAAGGCACCTCTATTCTGTTCTCCTTAGTGGCTCTTTCCAGGTTACGTCCCACTTAAAGTGGAGGGTATGTATTTCTTCCCAGCACCTTCAGCATTTATTCTTTGTAGTTTTTGCTGATGGTTATTCTGAGTGGTGTGAGCTGATACCTCTTTGTGGTTGAATTTGCATGTGTCTCATAATGCGTTGAAATTGAGCTTTAAGACATGTCCTTTTAATTTTTCCAGCTGTGATTAGAGCTTATTTCTTCAAAGTGTTTTCTTAAAGTATGTGTCACCATTTGAAATAGTTTGGCCATTATCTCCCTCAAGACATTTTGAGGGCAGGTTTCATTTACAGCCCTGAAGTACTTGTTCATATGAAGTGACCATTAGCTCAGGCTTTAAACCTGCTTTTGCAGGTAATGGCCAGAGAGCGGCAGCCTTTCTACGTTCCCCATGCTGGTACTAGGGAAACAGACCTACCGGCCAATGGTGTTCTTCGGTTATAAATTAGAGTGCAATGTGCCCGGATAAACCCACAAATGTTGATGTCTCCTTGCTTTTGTTTGTTTTTAATTTAATTTATATTTATTATTAGAGTAATATTCCATTGTGTACGTGGACCACTTCTTCTTGGTGCATTCCTCGGTTGATGGACATTTTCATTGCTTCCAAGTGCTGGCTATGGTAAATATTGCTGGTGTACAGGTTTGCCAGCCTGTGATTTTTGATTCTCATTTTCTCAGGTGATAGGCCAAGCAGTGGTTGTGATTGATTGACTGGTAGCTCAATGTTTCCCTTTTCAAAGCACCTACGTTGTGTTTTCATTAGTGGCTCTTTACATGCCCCCCCTTACAACCGAGGGTACGCATTTCTCCACACTCCCTTCACCGTTTAGTTTTGGCAGCATTTTTCCTAATGGCCATTCTGATTGCTGTGAGCTGATAGGTTTTTGTAATATGGGTATGCATGACATTAAAATTTTTAAATTCATCATATTCCTACGCCTTTTTCTTTTCTCTTAAAAGAAAAAACCGTAAGTATAATAGAGCTCTTGAAATTGACTTCTTCGAAGGTTGCCCTCTTTTGAATTTTTTTCGTCGATTTTTGACCCCAGAAATTTTTTGGAGGGCAGGTGTCATTGACAGAACTGCAAGTTGGTGAAAATTTAGTGACCTTTTGCAGTGGGTTCAAAGCTGCTGTTGTGGGAAACGTCCACAAGGAGGTAGCTTTTCTCCATTCCCCAATCTGGGTACTATGGCAGCAGAGCCCTTCTGGAAGTCATTGTCCTAGGTTATAAATTAGAATGGAATTTGCCAGGAGAAATCCCCATAAGTTTATGTCTCATTACTTCTTCTTGGTTTTTAAAATTTTTTTAATCTGGGTAAAGTTTAGAATATTGTTTGTCCTAGGTGTACACCATCTGGTCCATTTGTACATTATGTATGTCTATTAATGTACAGATCCTCTTCCCATGTAAAATATTACAGTGTTCCATCGACCTCCCTTGCTATATGTTCGGTCTTTTTGATACATGTATATAATATGTATTTGTATATGTATAGTAACACTAATCCTCATTTCTCAATTTCCCCCCTCCTTTCCTTTTAGATGAGCATAGTTTGTTTTGTTTTCTAAGCCTGTGAGTGTCTTTCTCTTTGGAAATATGTTCATCTGTGTCAGTTATTAGATAAGGCCATAAGTGATTATATCGGCTATAGGTCTTTTGCTTTCCGACCTACTTCATGTTTTGTGATTATCTCCAGGCTCATCTGTGGTGCCTCAAAGAGCAGCACTTCAGTGTTTTCCATGGCTAATATTCCATTGTGTACATGGACCACTTCTTCTTGGTGCACTCCTCTGTTGATGGACATTTTCCTTGCTTCCAAGTGTTGCCTATGGTAAATATTGCTGGAGGGCAGGATTGCCAGCCTGTGATTTGTGATTTTCATTTTCTCAGGTGATAGACCCAGCAGTGGTTATGATTGATTGACTGGTATGGTAGCTCAACGTTTACCTTTTCAAGGCACCTCAATTGTGCTCTCATTAGTGGCTCTTACCACGTCCCCCTTAGAATCGAGGGTATGCACTTCTCCACAATCACGTCAGCATTTCTTGTTTGCAGCATTTTTGTTGATGGCCATTCTGACTGGTGTGAGCTGATAGGTGTTTGTAATTTGGGTTTACATGTCTGTAAAAATTCCTACAATTCATCATTTTTCCACGCCTTTTTCTTTTCTGTTAAAAGAAAAAAGAAAAAAAGTGTGAGTATAATATACCTCTTCAAATTTTCTTTTTGGAAGGTTGCACTCTAGAATTTTTTGGTCGATTTTCGACCTCAGTATTTTTTGGAGGGCAGGTGTCATTTACAGACCTGCAATTGGTGAATATTTAGTGACCTTTTGCAGTGGGTTTAAAGCTGCTGTGGTGGGAAACGGCCACAAGGATGCAGCATTTCTCCATTCCCAAATCTGGGTACTAGGGCAGCAGAGCCGTTCTGGAAGTCGTTTGCCTAGGTTGTAAATTTGAATGGAATGTGCCAGGAAAACCCCCCATAAGTTTATGTCTCATTACTCCTAGTTCGTTGTTTTAATTTTTTCAATTGGGGTAATGGTTAGAATGTTGCTTGTCCAAGGTGTACACACTCTGGTTCATCTACATATTCTATATACCTATTTATGTAGAGATCCTCTTCCCCTGTAAATTATTACAGAGTGTTCCGTAAACCTTCCTTGCTATATGGTCGGTCTTTTTGATATATGTATATAATATGTATTTGTATACATATGGTAACGCTAATCTTCATTTATCCATTCCCCCCACCTTTCCTTTTAGATAAGCATAGTTTTTTTTTAATAAGTCTGTGATTGACTTTCTCTGTGGAAATATGTTCATTTGTGTCAGTTATTAGATAACGCCTATAAGTGATATCATAGGATATAGGACTTTTGCTTTCCGACTTACCTCATGTTCTGTGATTATCTCCAAGATCATCTATGGTGCCTCAAAGAGCAGTGTTTCATTGTTTTCTATGGCTAGTATTCATTGTGTACATGGACCACTTCTTCTTTATCCTTTCATCTGTTGATGGACATTTTGGTTGGTTCACTGTCTTGTCTATGGTGAATAAGGCTGCAGTGCAGCTTTTGCAGCCCGGGTCTTCTTCATTCTGGTCTTCTCAGGTGAGAGGCCCATTGGTGCGCCTGCTGGATTGAATGGTACCTCAATTTTTCCTTTTCAACGCAGCTCCTTTCTGTTCTCATTATTAGCGTTTAACCCTTTTGCATCTCACCAGCAGCTAGAGGGTACACAGTTCTCTAAAACCTCTTCAGCATTTATTGTTTGTAGACTTTTTGCCAATGGTCAGTCGACTGGTGTGAGTTGAAAACTTTTTGTAGATTAGATTGCATGAGTCTAATACTTCCTGAGGTGGAGCTTTTATCCATTTTCCTTTCTTTAAAAAGAGAGTGAGTAAAACTTACCTCTTCATACTATCTTCTTGAAAATTTGGCCTGTTTTGAATTTTTTGTATCCATTCCCTACCTCAGCACAATTTTGAGGGCAGGTGTCCTTTACAGCCCTGAGTCCTTGTGAATGGTAAGTGACCATTAGCTGTGGGTTAAAAGCTGCTCTTGCGGGAATCGGCCACAAGGCGGCAGCATTTCTCCTTTACCAAATCTGGTTACTAGGGCAACAGAGCCTTACTGGAAGTGGTGTTCTAGGTTGTAAATTAGAATGGAATGTGCGAGGAAAAAGCCCTTTAAGTTTATGTCTCATTACTTCTTGTTGGTATTTTGAATTTAATTTTTATTTCTTATCACAGCAAACTTGATTACAATGTTTTGTTTGTTCTAGGTGTGCAAGATGTGGTTCTTTCACACACATGCATATATCTATTCTTCTTCGGATCCTTTTCCCATGTAGGTAATGACACAATGTTGAGTAGACTTCTCTTGGTATTGCGTAGGTCTTTGGTGATTATATATTTCACATGTGTTTGTATCTCTCTGTTAACCTCAATATGGTAATGTATCCAATCCTCACACCTTTCCATTTGGTGAACCATAAGTTTTTTTAATGAATCTATGATAGTGTTTCTCTGTGGAAATATCTTTGTTTGTATCATTTTTTAGGTAACACCTATATGTGATATGATAGGATATGTGTCTTTCGCTTTCTCACTTACTTCAAGTTGCGTGTTTACTTCTAGACTCATCTATGGTGCTGCAAATGGCATTGTTTCATTTTTTCACTAGCTCCTATTCCATCTGTACAGGTAGCAGTTCTTCTTTGTCCACCCATCTGTCGGTGGACTTTTTGGTTACTTCCATATCTTGGCTATTGTAATACTATGCAATGTAGATTTGCGTGCCTGTGTCCTTCCAATTCTCTCTTCTTCGTTTATAGGTCTAGGCATAGGTCTGCTAGATCATATGGTAGCTCAATGGTTACCTTTTAAAGGCACCTCTATTCTGTTCTCCTTAGTGGCTCTTTCCAGGTTACGTCCCACTTAAAGTGGAGGGTATGTATTTCTTCCCAGCACCTTCAGCATTTATTCTTTGTAGTTTTTGCTGATGGTTATTCTGAGTGGTGTGAGCTGATACCTCTTTGTGGTTGAATTTGCATGTGTCTCATAATGCGTTGAAATTGAGCTTTAAGACATGTCCTTTTAATTTTTCCAGCTGTGATTAGAGCTTATTTCTTCAAAGTGTTTTCTTAAAGTATGTGTCACCATTTGAAATAGTTTGGCCATTATCTCCCTCAAGACATTTTGAGGGCAGGTTTCATTTACAGCCCTGAAGTACTTGTTCATATGAAGTGACCATTAGCTCAGGCTTTAAACCTGCTTTTGCAGGTAATGGCCAGAGAGCGGCAGCCTTTCTACGTTCCCCATGCTGGTACTAGGGAAACAGACCTACCGGCCAATGGTGTTCTTCGGTTATAAATTAGAGTGCAATGTGCCCGGATAAACCCACAAATGTTGATGTCTCCTTGCTTTTGTTTGTTTTTAATTTAATTTATATTTATTATTAGAGTAATATTCCATTGTGTACGTGGACCACTTCTTCTTGGTGCATTCCTCGGTTGATGGACATTTTCATTGCTTCCAAGTGCTGGCTATGGTAAATATTGCTGGTGTACAGGTTTGCCAGCCTGTGATTTTTGATTCTCATTTTCTCAGGTGATAGGCCAAGCAGTGGTTGTGATTGATTGACTGGTAGCTCAATGTTTCCCTTTTCAAAGCACCTACGTTGTGTTTTCATTAGTGGCTCTTTACATGCCCCCCCTTACAACCGAGGGTACGCATTTCTCCACACTCCCTTCACCGTTTAGTTTTGGCAGCATTTTTCCTAATGGCCATTCTGATTGCTGTGAGCTGATAGGTTTTTGTAATATGGGTATGCATGACATTAAAATTTTTAAATTCATCATATTCCTACGCCTTTTTCTTTTCTCTTAAAAGAAAAAACCGTAAGTATAATAGAGCTCTTGAAATTGACTTCTTCGAAGGTTGCCCTCTTTTGAATTTTTTTCGTCGATTTTTGACCCCAGAAATTTTTTGGAGGGCAGGTGTCATTGACAGAACTGCAAGTTGGTGAAAATTTAGTGACCTTTTGCAGTGGGTTCAAAGCTGCTGTTGTGGGAAACGTCCACAAGGAGGTAGCTTTTCTCCATTCCCCAATCTGGGTACTATGGCAGCAGAGCCCTTCTGGAAGTCATTGTCCTAGGTTATAAATTAGAATGGAATTTGCCAGGAGAAATCCCCATAAGTTTATGTCTCATTACTTCTTCTTGGTTTTTAAAATTTTTTTAATCTGGGTAAAGTTTAGAATATTGTTTGTCCTAGGTGTACACCATCTGGTCCTTTTGTACGTTATGTATGTCTATTAATGTACAGATCCTCTTCCCATGTAAAATATTACAGTGTTCCATCGACCTCCCTTGCTATATGTTCGGTCTTTTTGATACATGTATATAATATGTATTTGTATATGTATAGTAACACTAATCCTCATTTCTCAATTTCCCCCCTCCTTTCCTTTTAGATGAGCATAGTTTGTTTTGTTTTCTAAGCCTGTGAGTGTCTTTCTCTTTGGAAATATGTTCATCTGTGTCAGTTATTAGATAAGGCCATAAGTGATTATATCGGCTATAGGTCTTTTGCTTTCCGACCTACTTCATGTTTTGTGATTATCTCCAGGCTCATCTGTGGTGCCTCAAAGAGCAGCACTTCAGTGTTTTCCATGGCTAATATTCCATTGTGTACATGGACCACTTCTTCTTGGTGCACTCCTCTGTTGATGGACATTTTCCTTGCTTCCAAGTGTTGCCTATGGTAAATATTGCTGGAGGGCAGGATTGCCAGCCTGTGATTTGTGATTTTCATTTTCTCAGGTGATAGACCCAGCAGTGGTTATGATTGATTGACTGGTATGGTAGCTCAACGTTTACCTTTTCAAGGCACCTCAATTGTGCTCTCATTAGTGGCTCTTACCACGTCCCCCTTAGAATCGAGGGTATGCACTTCTCCACAATCACGTCAGCATTTCTTGTTTGCAGCATTTTTGTTGATGGCCATTCTGACTGGTGTGAGCTGATAGGTGTTTGTAATTTGGGTTTACATGTCTGTAAAAATTCCTACAATTCATCATTTTTCCACGCCTTTTTCTTTTCTGTTAAAAGAAAAAAGAAAAAAAGTGTGAGTATAATATACCTCTTCAAATTTTCTTTTTGGAAGGTTGCACTCTAGAATTTTTTGGTCGATTTTCGACCTCAGTATTTTTTGGAGGGCAGGTGTCATTTACAGACCTGCAATTGGTGAATATTTAGTGACCTTTTGCAGTGGGTTTAAAGCTGCTGTGGTGGGAAACGGCCACAAGGATGCAGCATTTCTCCATTCCCAAATCTGGGTACTAGGGCAGCAGAGCCGTTCTGGAAGTCGTTTGCCTAGGTTGTAAATTTGAATGGAATGTGCCAGGAAAACCCCCCATAAGTTTATGTCTCATTACTCCTAGTTCGTTGTTTTAATTTTTTCAATTGGGGTAATGGTTAGAATGTTGCTTGTCCAAGGTGTACACACTCTGGTTCATCTACATATTCTATATACCTATTTATGTAGAGATCCTCTTCCCCTGTAAATTATTACAGAGTGTTCCGTAAACCTTCCTTGCTATATGGTCGGTCTTTTTGATATATGTATATAATATGTATTTGTATACATATGGTAACGCTAATCTTCATTTATCCATTCCCCCCACCTTTCCTTTTAGATAAGCATAGTTTTTTTTTAATAAGTCTGTGATTGACTTTCTCTGTGGAAATATGTTCATTTGTGTCAGTTATTAGATAACGCCTATAAGTGATATCATAGGATATAGGACTTTTGCTTTCCGACTTACCTCATGTTCTGTGATTATCTCCAAGATCATCTATGGTGCCTCAAAGAGCAGTGTTTCATTGTTTTCTATGGCTAGTATTCATTGTGTACATGGACCACTTCTTCTTTATCCTTTCATCTGTTGATGGACATTTTGGTTGGTTCACTGTCTTGTCTATGGTGAATAAGGCTGCAGTGCAGCTTTTGCAGCCCGGGTCTTCTTCATTCTGGTCTTCTCAGGTGAGAGGCCCATTGGTGCGTCTGCTGGATTGAATGGTACCTCAATTTTTCCTTTTCAACGCAGCTCCTTTCTGTTCTCATTATTAGCGTTTAACCCTTTTGCATCTCACCAGCAGCTAGAGGGTACACAGTTCTCTAAAACCTCTTCAGCATTTATTGTTTGTAGACTTTTTGCCAATGGTCAGTCGACTGGTGTGAGTTGAAAACTTTTTGTAGATTAGATTGCATGAGTCTAATACTTCCTGAGGTGGAGCTTTTATCCATTTTCCTTTCTTTAAAAAGAGAGTGAGTAAAACTTACCTCTTCATACTATCTTCTTGAAAATTTGGCCTGTTTTGAATTTTTTGTATCCATTCCCTACCTCAGCACAATTTTGAGGGCAGGTGTCCTTTACAGCCCTGAGTCCTTGTGAATGGTAAGTGACCATTAGCTGTGGGTTAAAAGCTGCTCTTGTGGGAATCGGCCACAAGGCGGCAGCATTTCTCCTTTACCAAATCTGGTTACTAGGGCAACAGAGCCTTACTGGAAGTGGTGTTCTAGGTTGTAAATTAGAATGGAATGTGCGAGGAAAAAGCCCTTTAAGTTTATGTCTCATTACTTCTTGTTGGTATTTTGAACTTAATTTTTATTTCTTATCACAGCAAACTTGATTACAATGTTTTGTTTGTTCTAGGTGTGCAAGATGTGGTTCTTTCACACATATGCATATATCTATTCTTCGGATCCTTTTCCCATGTAGGTTATGACACAATGTTGAGTAGTCTTCTCTTGGTATTGCGTAGGTCTTTGGTGATTATATATTTCACATGTGTTTGTATCTCTCTGTTAACCTCAATATGGTAATGTATCCAATCCTCACACCTTTCCATTTGGTGAACCATAAGTTTTTTTAATGAATCTATGATAGTGTTTCTCTGTGGAAATATCTTTGTTTGTATCATTTTTTAGGTAACACCTATATGTGATATGATAGGATATGTGTCTTTCGCTTTCTCACTTACTCCAAGTTGCGTGATTACTTCTAGACTCATCTATGGTGCTGCAAATGGCATTGTTTCATTTTTTCACTAGCTCCTATTCCATTTGTACAGGTAGCAGTTCTTCTTTGTCCACCCATCTGTCGGTGGACTTTTTGGTTACTTCCATATCTTGGCTATTGTAATACTATGCAATGTAGATTTGCGTGCCTGTGTCCTTCCAATTCTCTCTTCTTCGTTTATAGGTCTAGGCATAGGTCTGCTAGATCATATGGTAGCTCAATGGTTACCTTTTAAAGGCACCTCTATTCTGTTCTCCTTAGTGGCTCTTTCTAGGTAACGTCCCACTTAAAGTGGAGGGTATGTATTTCTTCCCGGCACCTTCAGCATTTATTCTTTGTAGTTTTTGCTGATGGTTATTCTGAGTGGTGTGAGCTGATACCTCTTTGTGGTTGAATTTGCATGTGTCTCATAATGCGTTGAAATTGAGCTTTAAGACATGTCCTTTTAATTTTTCCAGCTGTGATTAGAGCTTATTTCTTCAAAGTGTTTTCTTAAAGTATGTGTCACCATTTGAAATAGTTTGGCCATTATCTCCCTCAAGACATTTTGAGGGCAGGTTTCATTTACAGCCCTGAAGTACTTGTTCATATGAAGTGACCATTAGCTCAGGCTTTAAACCTGCTTTTGCAGGTAATGGCCAGAGAGCGGCAGCCTTTCTACGTTCCCCATGCTGGTACTAGGGAAACAGACCTACCGGCCAATGGTGTTCTTCGGTTATAAATTAGAGTGCAATGTGCCCGGATAAACCCACAAATGTTGATGTCTCCTTGCTTTTGTTTGTTTTTAATTTAATTTATATTTATTATTAGAGTAATATTCCATTGTGTACGTGGACCACTTCTTCTTGGTGCATTCCTCGGTTGATGGACATTTTCATTGCTTCCAAGTGCTGGCTATGGTAAATATTGCTGGCGTACAGGTTTGCCAGCCTGTGATTTTTGATTCTCATTTTCTCAGGTGATAGGCCAAGCAGTGGTTGTGATTGATTGACTGGTAGCTCAATGTTTCCCTTTTCAAAGCACCTACGTTGTGTTTTCATTAGTGGCTCTTTACATGCCCCCCCTTACAACCGAGGGTACGCATTTCTCCACACTCCCTTCACCGTTTAGTTTTGGCAGCATTTTTCCTAATGGCCATTCTGATTGCTGTGAGCTGATAGGTTTTTGTAATATGGGTATGCATGACATTAAAATTTTTAAATTCATCATATTCCTACGCCTTTTTCTTTTCTCTTAAAAGAAAAAACCGTAAGTATAATAGAGCTCTTGAAATTGACTTCTTCGAAGGTTGCCCTCTTTTGAATTTTTTTCGTCGATTTTTGACCCCAGAAATTTTTTGGAGGGCAGGTGTCATTGACAGAACTGCAAGTTGGTGAAAATTTAGTGACCTTTTGCAGTGGGTTCAAAGCTGCTGTTGTGGGAAACGTCCACAAGGAGGTAGCTTTTCTCCATTCCCCAATCTGGGTACTAGGGCAGCAGAGCCCTTCTGGAAGTCATTGTCCTAGGTTATAAATTAGAATGGAATTTGCCAGGAGAAATCCCCATAAGTTTATGTCTCATTACTTCTTCTTGGTTTTTAAAATTTTTTTAATCTGGGTAAAGTTTAGAATATTGTTTGTCCTAGGTGTACACCATCTGGTCCATTTGTACGTTATGTATGTCTATTAATGTACAGATCCTCTTCCCATGTAAAATATTACAGTGTTCCATCGACCTCCCTTGCTATATGTTCGGTCTTTTTGATACATGTATATAATATGTATTTGTATATGTATAGTAACACTAATCCTCATTTCTCAATTTCCCCCCTCCTTTCCTTTTAGATGAGCATAGTTTGTTTTGTTTTCTAAGCCTGTGAGTGTCTTTCTCTTTGGAAATATGTTCATCTGTGTCAGTTATTAGATAAGGCCATAAGTGATTATATCGGCTATAGGTCTTTTGCTTTCCGACCTACTTCATGTTTTGTGATTATCTCCAGGCTCATCTGTGGTGCCTCAAAGAGCAGCACTTCAGTGTTTTCCATGGCTAATATTCCATTGTGTACATGGACCACTTCTTCTTGGTGCACTCCTCTGTTGATGGACATTTTCCTTGCTTCCAAGTGTTGCCTATGGTAAATATTGCTGGAGGGCAGGATTGCCAGCCTGTGATTTGTGATTTTCATTTTCTCAGGTGATAGACCCAGCAGTGGTTATGATTGATTGACTGGTATGGTAGCTCAACGTTTACCTTTTCAAGGCACCTCAATTGTGCTCTCATTAGTGGCTCTTACCACGTCCCCCTTAGAATCGAGGGTATGCACTTCTCCACAATCACGTCAGCATTTCTTGTTTGCAGCATTTTTGTTGATGGCCATTCTGACTGGTGTGAGCTGATAGGTGTTTGTAATTTGGGTTTACATGTCTGTAAAAATTCCTACAATTCATCATTTTTCCACGCCTTTTTCTTTTCTGTTAAAAGAAAAAAGAAAAAAAGTGTGAGTATAATATACCTCTTCAAATTTTCTTTTTGGAAGGTTGCACTCTAGAATTTTTTGGTCGATTTTCGACCTCAGTATTTTTTGGAGGGCAGGTGTCATTTACAGACCTGCAATTGGTGAATATTTAGTGACCTTTTGCAGTGGGTTTAAAGCTGCTGTGGTGGGAAACGGCCACAAGGATGCAGCATTTCTCCATTCCCAAATCTGGGTACTAGGGCAGCAGAGCCGTTCTGGAAGTCGTTTGCCTAGGTTGTAAATTTGAATGGAATGTGCCAGGAAAACCCCCCATAAGTTTATGTCTCATTACTCCTAGTTCGTTGTTTTAATTTTTTCAATTGGGGTAATGGTTAGAATGTTGCTTGTCCAAGGTGTACACACTCTGGTTCATCTACATATTCTATATACCTATTTATGTAGAGATCCTCTTCCCCTGTAAATTATTACAGAGTGTTCCGTAAACCTTCCTTGCTATATGGTCGGTCTTTTTGATATATGTATATAATATGTATTTGTATACATATGGTAACGCTAATCTTCATTTATCCATTCCCCCCACCTTTCCTTTTAGATAAGCATAGTTTTTTTTAATAAGTCTGTGATTGACTTTCTCTGTGGAAATATGTTCATTTGTGTCAGTTATTAGATAACGCCTATAAGTGATATCATAGGATATAGGACTTTTGCTTTCCGACTTACCTCATGTTCTGTGATTATCTCCAAGATCATCTATGGTGCCTCAAAGAGCAGTGTTTCATTGTTTTCTATGGCTAGTATTCATTGTGTACATGGACCACTTCTTCTTTATCCTTTCATCTGTTGATGGACATTTTGGTTGGTTCACTGTCTTGTCTATGGTGAATAAGGCTGCAGTGCAGCTTTTGCAGCCCGGGTCTTCTTCATTCTGGTCTTCTCAGGTGAGAGGCCCATTGGTGCGTCTGCTGGATTGAATGGTACCTCAATTTTTCCTTTTCAACGCAGCTCCTTTCTGTTCTCATTATTAGCGTTTAACCCTTTTGCATCTCACCAGCAGCTAGAGGGTACACAGTTCTCTAAAACCTCTTCAGCATTTATTGTTTGTAGACTTTTTGCCAATGGTCAGTCGACTGGTGTGAGTTGAAAACTTTTTGTAGATTAGATTGCATGAGTCTAATACTTCCTGAGGTGGAGCTTTTATCCATTTTCCTTTCTTTAAAAAGAGAGTGAGTAAAACTTACCTCTTCATACTATCTTCTTGAAAATTTGGCCTGTTTTGAATTTTTTGTATCCATTCCCTACCTCAGCACAATTTTGAGGGCAGGTGTCCTTTACAGCCCTGAGTCCTTGTGAATGGTAAGTGACCATTAGCTGTGGGTTAAAAGCTGCTCTTGCGGGAATCGGCCACAAGGCGGCAGCATTTCTCCTTTACCAAATCTGGTTACTAGGGCAACAGAGCCTTACTGGAAGTGGTGTTCTAGGTTGTAAATTAGAATGGAATGTGCGAGGAAAAAGCCCTTTAAGTTTATGTCTCATTACTTCTTGTTGGTATTTTGAACTTAATTTTTATTTCTTATCACAGCAAACTTGATTACAATGTTTTGTTTGTTCTAGGTGTGCAAGATGTGGTTCTTTCACACATATGCATATATCTATTCTTCGGATCCTTTTCCCATGTAGGTTATGACACAATGTTGAGTAGTCTTCTCTTGGTATTGCGTAGGTCTTTGGTGATTATATATTTCACATGTGTTTGTATCTCTCTGTTAACCTCAATATGGTAATGTATCCAATCCTCACACCTTTCCATTTGGTGAACCATAAGTTTTTTTAATGAATCTATGATAGTGTTTCTCTGTGGAAATATCTTTGTTTGTATCATTTTTTAGGTAACACCTATATGTGATATGATAGGATATGTGTCTTTCGCTTTCTCACTTACTCCAAGTTGCGTGATTACTTCTAGACTCATCTATGGTGCTGCAAATGGCATTGTTTCATTTTTTCACTAGCTCCTATTCCATTTGTACAGGTAGCAGTTCTTCTTTGTCCACCCATCTGTCGGTGGACTTTTTGGTTACTTCCATATCTTGGCTATTGTAATACTATGCAATGTAGATTTGCGTGCCTGTGTCCTTCCAATTCTCTCTTCTTCGTTTATAGGTCTAGGCATAGGTCTGCTAGATCATATGGTAGCTCAATGGTTACCTTTTAAAAGCACCTCTATTCTGTTCTCCTTAGTGGCTCTTTCTAGGTAACGTCCCACTTAAAGTGGAGGGTATGTATTTCTTCCCGGCACCTTCAGCATTTATTCTTTGTAGTTTTTGCTGATGGTTATTCTGAGTGGTGTGAGCTGATACCTCTTTGTGGTTGAATTTGCATGTGTCTCATAATGCGTTGAAATTGAGCTTTAAGACATGTCCTTTTAATTTTTCCAGCTGTGATTAGAGCTTATTTCTTCAAAGTGTTTTCTTAAAGTATGTGTCACCATTTGAAATAGTTTGGCCATTATCTCCCTCAAGACATTTTGAGGGCAGGTTTCATTTACAGCCCTGAAGTACTTGTTCATATGAAGTGACCATTAGCTCAGGCTTTAAACCTGCTTTTGCAGGTAATGGCCAGAGAGCGGCAGCCTTTCTACGTTCCCCATGCTGGTACTAGGGAAACAGACCTACCGGCCAATGGTGTTCTTCGGTTATAAATTAGAGTGCAATGTGCCCGGATAAACCCACAAATGTTGATGTCTCCTTGCTTTTGTTTGTTTTTAATTTAATTTATATTTATTATTAGAGTAATATTCCATTGTGTACGTGGACCACTTCTTCTTGGTGCATTCCTCGGTTGATGGACATTTTCATTGCTTCCAAGTGCTGGCTATGGTAAATATTGCTGGCGTACAGGTTTGCCAGCCTGTGATTTTTGATTCTCATTTTCTCAGGTGATAGGCCAAGCAGTGGTTGTGATTGATTGACTGGTAGCTCAATGTTTCCCTTTTCAAAGCACCTACGTTGTGTTTTCATTAGTGGCTCTTTACATGCCCCCCCTTACAACCGAGGGTACGCATTTCTCCACACTCCCTTCACCGTTTAGTTTTGGCAGCATTTTTCCTAATGGCCATTCTGATTGCTGTGAGCTGATAGGTTTTTGTAATATGGGTATGCATGACATTAAAATTTTTAAATTCATCATATTCCTACGCCTTTTTCTTTTCTCTTAAAAGAAAAAACCGTAAGTATAATAGAGCTCTTGAAATTGACTTCTTCGAAGGTTGCCCTCTTTTGAATTTTTTTCGTCGATTTTTGACCCCAGAAATTTTTTGGAGGGCAGGTGTCATTGACAGAACTGCAAGTTGGTGAAAATTTAGTGACCTTTTGCAGTGGGTTCAAAGCTGCTGTTGTGGGAAACGTCCACAAGGAGGTAGCTTTTCTCCATTCCCCAATCTGGGTACTAGGGCAGCAGAGCCCTTCTGGAAGTCATTGTCCTAGGTTATAAATTAGAATGGAATTTGCCAGGAGAAATCCCCATAAGTTTATGTCTCATTACTTCTTCTTGGTTTTTAAAATTTTTTTAATCTGGGTAAAGTTTAGAATATTGTTTGTCCTAGGTGTACACCATCTGGTCCATTTGTACGTTATGTATGTCTATTAATGTACAGATCCTCTTCCCATGTAAAATATTACAGTGTTCCATCGACCTCCCTTGCTATATGTTCGGTCTTTTTGATACATGTATATAATATGTATTTGTATATATATAGTAACACTAATCCTCATTTCTCAATTTCCCCCCTCCTTTCCTTTTAGATGAGCATAGTTTGTTTTGTTTTCTAAGCCTGTGAGTGTCTTTCTCTTTGGAAATATATTCATCTGTGTCAGTTATTAGATAAGGCCATAAGTGATTATATCGGCTATAGGTCTTTTGCTTTCCGACCTACTTCATGTTTTGTGATTATCTCCAGGCTCATCTGTGGTGCCTCAAAGAGCAGCACTTCAGTGTTTTCCATGGCTAATATTCCATTGTGTACATGGACCACTTCTTCTTGGTGCACTCCTCTGTTGATGGACATTTTCCTTGCTTCCAAGTGTTGCCTATGGTAAATATTGCTGGAGGGCAGGATTGCCAGCCTGTGATTTGTGATTTTCATTTTCTCAGGTGATAGACCCAGCAGTGGTTATGATTGATTGACTGGTATGGTAGCTCAACGTTTACCTTTTCAAGGCACCTCAATTGTGCTCTCATTAGTGGCTCTTACCACGTCCCCCTTAGAATCGAGGGTATGCACTTCTCCACAATCACGTCAGCATTTCTTGTTTGCAGCATTTTTGTTGATGGCCATTCTGACTGGTGTGAGCTGATAGGTGTTTGTAATTTGGGTTTACATGTCTGTAAAAATTCCTACAATTCATCATTTTTCCACGCCTTTTTCTTTTCTGTTAAAAGAAAAAAGAAAAAAAGTGTGAGTATAATATACCTCTTCAAATTTTCTTTTTGGAAGGTTGCACTCTAGAATTTTTTGGTCGATTTTCGACCTCAGTATTTTTTGGAGGGCAGGTGTCATTTACAGACCTGCAATTGGTGAATATTTAGTGACCTTTTGCAGTGGGTTTAAAGCTGCTGTGGTGGGAAACGGCCACAAGGATGCAGCATTTCTCCATTCCCAAATCTGGGTACTAGGGCAGCAGAGCCGTTCTGGAAGTCGTTTGCCTAGGTTGTAAATTTGAATGGAATGTGCCAGGAAAACCCCCCATAAGTTTATGTCTCATTACTCCTAGTTCGTTGTTTTAATTTTTTCAATTGGGGTAATGGTTAGAATGTTGCTTGTCCAAGGTGTACACACTCTGGTTCATCTACATATTCTATATACCTATTTATGTAGAGATCCTCTTCCCCTGTAAATTATTACAGAGTGTTCCGTAAACCTTCCTTGCTATATGGTCGGTCTTTTTGATATATGTATATAATATGTATTTGTATACATATGGTAACGCTAATCTTCATTTATCCATTCCCCCCACCTTTCCTTTTAGATAAGCATAGTTTTTTTTTAATAAGTCTGTGATTGACTTTCTCTGTGGAAATATGTTCATTTGTGTCAGTTATTAGATAACGCCTATAAGTGATATCATAGGATATAGGACTTTTGCTTTCCGACTTACCTCATGTTCTGTGATTATCTCCAAGATCATCTATGGTGCCTCAAAGAGCAGTGTTTCATTGTTTTCTATGGCTAGTATTCATTGTGTACATGGACCACTTCTTCTTTATCCTTTCATCTGTTGATGGACATTTTGGTTGGTTCACTGTCTTGTCTATGGTGAATAAGGCTGCAGTGCAGCTTTTGCAGCCCGGGTCTTCTTCATTCTGGTCTTCTCAGGTGAGAGGCCCATTGGTGCGCCTGCTGGATTGAATGGTACCTCAATTTTTCCTTTTCAACGCAGCTCCTTTCTGTTCTCATTATTAGCGTTTAACCCTTTTGCATCTCACCAGCAGCTAGAGGGTACACAGTTCTCTAAAACCTCTTCAGCATTTATTGTTTGTAGACTTTTTGCCAATGGTCAGTCGACTGGTGTGAGTTGAAAACTTTTTGTAGATTAGATTGCATGAGTCTAATACTTCCTGAGGTGGAGCTTTTATCCATTTTCCTTTCTTTAAAAAGAGAGTGAGTAAAACTTACCTCTTCATACTATCTTCTTGAAAATTTGGCCTGTTTTGAATTTTTTGTATCCATTCCCTACCTCAGCACAATTTTGAGGGCAGGTGTCCTTTACAGCCCTGAGTCCTTGTGAATGGTAAGTGACCATTAGCTGTGGGTTAAAAGCTGCTCTTGCGGGAATCGGCCACAAGGCGGCAGCATTTCTCCTTTACCAAATCTGGTTACTAGGGCAACAGAGCCTTACTGGAAGTGGTGTTCTAGGTTGTAAATTAGAATGGAATGTGCGAGGAAAAAGCCCTTTAAGTTTATGTCTCATTACTTCTTGTTGGTATTTTGAATTTAATTTTTATTTCTTATCACAGCAAACTTGATTACAATGTTTTGTTTGTTCTAGGTGTGCAAGATGTGGTTCTTTCACACACATGCATATATCTATTCTTCTTCGGATCCTTTTCCCATGTAGGTAATGACACAATGTTGAGTAGACTTCTCTTGGTATTGCGTAGGTCTTTGGTGATTATATATTTCACATGTGTTTGTATCTCTCTGTTAACCTCAATATGGTAATGTATCCAATCCTCACACCTTTCCATTTGGTGAACCATAAGTTTTTTTAATGAATCTATGATAGTGTTTCTCTGTGGAAATATCTTTGTTTGTATCATTTTTTAGGTAACACCTATATGTGATATGATAGGATATGTGTCTTTCGCTTTCTCACTTACTCCAAGTTGCGTGATTACTTCTAGACTCATCTATGGTGCTGCAAATGGCATTGTTTCATTTTTTCACTAGCTCCTATTCCATCTGTACAGGTAGCAGTTCTTCTTTGTCCACCCATCTGTCGGTGGACTTTTTGGTTACTTCCATATCTTGGCTATTGTAATACTATGCAATGTAGATTTGCGTGCCTGTGTCCTTCCAATTCTCTCTTCTTCGTTTATAGGTCTAGGCATAGGTCTGCTAGATCATATGGTAGCTCAATGGTTACCTTTTAAAGGCACCTCTATTCTGTTCTCCTTAGTGGCTCTTTCTAGGTAACGTCCCACTTAAAGTGGAGGGTATGTATTTCTTCCCGGCACCTTCAGCATTTATTCTTTGTAGTTTTTGCTGATGGTTATTCTGAGTGGTGTGAGCTGATACCTCTTTGTGGTTGAATTTGCATGTGTCTCATAATGCGTTGAAATTGAGCTTTAAGACATGTCCTTTTAATTTTTCCAGCTGTGATTAGAGCTTATTTCTTCAAAGTGTTTTCTTAAAGTATGTGTCACCATTTGAAATAGTTTGGCCATTATCTCCCTCAAGACATTTTGAGGGCAGGTTTCATTTACAGCCCTGAAGTACTTGTTCATATGAAGTGACCATTAGCTCAGGCTTTAAACCTGCTTTTGCAGGTAATGGCCAGAGAGCGGCAGCCTTTCTACGTTCCCCATGCTGGTACTAGGGAAACAGACCTACCGGCCAATGGTGTTCTTCGGTTATAAATTAGAGTGCAATGTGCCCGGATAAACCCACAAATGTTGATGTCTCCTTGCTTTTGTTTGTTTTTAATTTAATTTATATTTATTATTAGAGTAATATTCCATTGTGTACGTGGACCACTTCTTCTTGGTGCATTCCTCGGTTGATGGACATTTTCATTGCTTCCAAGTGCTGGCTATGGTAAATATTGCTGGTGTACAGGTTTGCCAGCCTGTGATTTTTGATTCTCATTTTCTCAGGTGATAGGCCAAGCAGTGGTTGTGATTGATTGACTGGTAGCTCAATGTTTCCCTTTTCAAAGCACCTACGTTGTGTTTTCATTAGTGGCTCTTTACATGCCCCCCCTTACAACCGAGGGTACGCATTTCTCCACACTCCCTTCACCGTTTAGTTTTGGCAGCATTTTTCCTAATGGCCATTCTGATTGCTGTGAGCTGATAGGTTTTTGTAATATGGGTATGCATGACATTAAAATTTTTAAATTCATCATATTCCTACGCCTTTTTCTTTTCTCTTAAAAGAAAAAACCGTAAGTATAATAGAGCTCTTGAAATTGACTTCTTCGAAGGTTGCCTTCTTTTGAATTTTTTTCGTCGATTTTTGACCCCAGAAATTTTTTGGAGGGCAGGTGTCATTGACAGAACTGCAAGTTGGTGAAAATTTAGTGACCTTTTGCAGTGGGTTCAAAGCTGCTGTTGTGGGAAACGTCCACAAGGAGGTAGCTTTTCTCCATTCCCCAATCTGGGTACTATGGCAGCAGAGCCCTTCTGGAAGTCATTGTCCTAGGTTATAAATTAGAATGGAATTTGCCAGGAGAAATCCCCATAAGTTTATGTCTCATTACTTCTTCTTGGTTTTTAAAATTTTTTTAATCTGGGTAAAGTTTAGAATATTGTTTGTCCTAGGTGTACACCATCTGGTCCATTTGTACATTATGTATATCTATTAATGTACAGATCCTCTTCCCATGTAAAATATTACAGTGTTCCATCGACCTCCCTTGCTATATGTTCGGTCTTTTTGATACATGTATATAATATGTATTTGTATATGTATAGTAACACTAATCCTCATTTCTCAATTTCCCCCCTCCTTTCCTTTTAGATGAGCATAGTTTGTTTTGTTTTCTAAGCCTGTGAGTGTCTTTCTCTTTGGAAATATGTTCATCTGTGTCAGTTATTAGATAAGGCCATAAGTGATTATATCGGCTATAGGTCTTTTGCTTTCCGACCTACTTCATGTTTTGTGATTATCTCCAGGCTCATCTGTGGTGCCTCAAAGAGCAGCACTTCAGTGTTTTCCATGGCTAATATTCCATTGTGTACATGGACCACTTCTTCTTGGTGCACTCCTCTGTTGATGGACATTTTCCTTGCTTCCAAGTGTTGCCTATGGTAAATATTGCTGGAGGGCAGGATTGCCAGCCTGTGATTTGTGATTTTCATTTTCTCAGGTGATAGACCCAGCAGTGGTTATGATTGATTGACTGGTATGGTAGCTCAACGTTTACCTTTTCAAGGCACCTCAATTGTGCTCTCATTAGTGGCTCTTACCACGTCCCCCTTAGAATCGAGGGTATGCACTTCTCCACAATCACGTCAGCATTTCTTGTTTGCAGCATTTTTGTTGATGGCCATTCTGACTGGTGTGAGCTGATAGGTGTTTGTAATTTGGGTTTACATGTCTGTAAAAATTCCTACAATTCATCATTTTTCCACGCCTTTTTCTTTTCTGTTAAAAGAAAAAAGAAAAAAAGTGTGAGTATAATATACCTCTTCAAATTTTCTTTTTGGAAGGTTGCACTCTAGAATTTTTTGGTCGATTTTCGACCTCAGTATTTTTTGGAGGGCAGGTGTCATTTACAGACCTGCAATTGGTGAATATTTAGTGACCTTTTGCAGTGGGTTTAAAGCTGCTGTGGTGGGAAACGGCCACAAGGATGCAGCATTTCTCCATTCCCAAATCTGGGTACTAGGGCAGCAGAGCCGTTCTGGAAGTCGTTTGCCTAGGTTGTAAATTTGAATGGAATGTGCCAGGAAAACCCCCCATAAGTTTATGTCTCATTACTCCTAGTTCGTTGTTTTAATTTTTTCAATTGGGGTAATGGTTAGAATGTTGCTTGTCCAAGGTGTACACACTCTGGTTCATCTACATATTCTATATACCTATTTATGTAGAGATCCTCTTCCCCTGTAAATTATTACAGAGTGTTCCGTAAACCTTCCTTGCTATATGGTCGGTCTTTTTGATATATGTATATAATATGTATTTGTATACATATGGTAACGCTAATCTTCATTTATCCATTCCCCCCACCTTTCCTTTTAGATAAGCATAGTTTTTTTTTAATAAGTCTGTGATTGACTTTCTCTGTGGAAATATGTTCATTTGTGTCAGTTATTAGATAACGCCTATAAGTGATATCATAGGATATAGGACTTTTGCTTTCCGACTTACCTCATGTTCTGTGATTATCTCCAAGATCATCTATGGTGCCTCAAAGAGCAGTGTTTCATTGTTTTCTATGGCTAGTATTCATTGTGTACATGGACCACTTCTTCTTTATCCTTTCATCTGTTGATGGACATTTTGGTTGGTTCACTGTCTTGTCTATGGTGAATAAGGCTGCAGTGCAGCTTTTGCAGCCCGGGTCTTCTTCATTCTGGTCTTCTCAGGTGAGAGGCCCATTGGTGCGTCTGCTGGATTGAATGGTACCTCAATTTTTCCTTTTCAACGCAGCTCCTTTCTGTTCTCATTATTAGCGTTTAACCCTTTTGCATCTCACCAGCAGCTAGAGGGTACACAGTTCTCTAAAACCTCTTCAGCATTTATTGTTTGTAGACTTTTTGCCAATGGTCAGTCGACTGGTGTGAGTTGAAAACTTTTTGTAGATTAGATTGCATGAGTCTAATACTTCCTGAGGTGGAGCTTTTATCCATTTTCCTTTCTTTAAAAAGAGAGTGAGTAAAACTTACCTCTTCATACTATCTTCTTGAAAATTTGGCCTGTTTTGAATTTTTTGTATCCATTCCCTACCTCAGCACAATTTTGAGGGCAGGTGTCCTTTACAGCCCTGAGTCCTTGTGAATGGTAAGTGACCATTAGCTGTGGGTTAAAAGCTGCTCTTGCGGGAATCGGCCACAAGGCGGCAGCATTTCTCCTTTACCAAATCTGGTTACTAGGGCAACAGAGCCTTACTGGAAGTGGTGTTCTAGGTTGTAAATTAGAATGGAATGTGCGAGGAAAAAGCCCTTTAAGTTTATGTCTCATTACTTCTTGTTGGTATTTTGAACTTAATTTTTATTTCTTATCACAGCAAACTTGATTACAATGTTTTGTTTGTTCTAGGTGTGCAAGATGTGGTTCTTTCACACATATGCATATATCTATTCTTCGGATCCTTTTCCCATGTAGGTTATGACACAATGTTGAGTAGTCTTCTCTTGGTATTGCGTAGGTCTTTGGTGATTATATATTTCACATGTGTTTGTATCTCTCTGTTAACCTCAATATGGTAATGTATCCAATCCTCACACCTTTCCATTTGGTGAACCATAAGTTTTTTTAATGAATCTATGATAGTGTTTCTCTGTGGAAATATCTTTGTTTGTATCATTTTTTAGGTAACACCTATATGTGATATGATAGGATATGTGTCTTTCGCTTTCTCACTTACTCCAAGTTGCGTGATTACTTCTAGACTCATCTATGGTGCTGCAAATGGCATTGTTTCATTTTTTCACTAGCTCCTATTCCATTTGTACAGGTAGCAGTTCTTCTTTGTCCACCCATCTGTCGGTGGACTTTTTGGTTACTTCCATATCTTGGCTATTGTAATACTATGCAATGTAGATTTGCGTGCCTGTGTCCTTCCAATTCTCTCTTCTTCGTTTATAGGTCTAGGCATAGGTCTGCTAGATCATATGGTAGCTCAATGGTTACCTTTTAAAGGCACCTCTATTCTGTTCTCCTTAGTGGCTCTTTCTAGGTAACGTCCCACTTAAAGTGGAGGGTATGTATTTCTTCCCGGCACCTTCAGCATTTATTCTTTGTAGTTTTTGCTGATGGTTATTCTGAGTGGTGTGAGCTGATACCTCTTTGTGGTTGAATTTGCATGTGTCTCATAATGCGTTGAAATTGAGCTTTAAGACATGTCCTTTTAATTTTTCCAGCTGTGATTAGAGCTTATTTCTTCAAAGTGTTTTCTTAAAGTATGTGTCACCATTTGAAATAGTTTGGCCATTATCTCCCTCAAGACATTTTGAGGGCAGGTTTCATTTACAGCCCTGAAGTACTTGTTCATATGAAGTGACCATTAGCTCAGGCTTTAAACCTGCTTTTGCAGGTAATGGCCAGAGAGCGGCAGCCTTTCTACGTTCCCCATGCTGGTACTAGGGAAACAGACCTACCGGCCAATGGTGTTCTTCGGTTATAAATTAGAGTGCAATGTGCCCGGATAAACCCACAAATGTTGATGTCTCCTTGCTTTTGTTTGTTTTTAATTTAATTTATATTTATTATTAGAGTAATATTCCATTGTGTACGTGGACCACTTCTTCTTGGTGCATTCCTCGGTTGATGGACATTTTCATTGCTTCCAAGTGCTGGCTATGGTAAATATTGCTGGCGTACAGGTTTGCCAGCCTGTGATTTTTGATTCTCATTTTCTCAGGTGATAGGCCAAGCAGTGGTTGTGATTGATTGACTGGTAGCTCAATGTTTCCCTTTTCAAAGCACCTACGTTGTGTTTTCATTAGTGGCTCTTTACATGCCCCCCCTTACAACCGAGGGTACGCATTTCTCCACACTCCCTTCACCGTTTAGTTTTGGCAGCATTTTTCCTAATGGCCATTCTGATTGCTGTGAGCTGATAGGTTTTTGTAATATGGGTATGCATGACATTAAAATTTTTAAATTCATCATATTCCTACGCCTTTTTCTTTTCTCTTAAAAGAAAAAACCGTAAGTATAATAGAGCTCTTGAAATTGACTTCTTCGAAGGTTGCCCTCTTTTGAATTTTTTTCGTCGATTTTTGACCCCAGAAATTTTTTGGAGGGCAGGTGTCATTGACAGAACTGCAAGTTGGTGAAAATTTAGTGACCTTTTGCAGTGGGTTCAAAGCTGCTGTTGTGGGAAACGTCCACAAGGAGGTAGCTTTTCTCCATTCCCCAATCTGGGTACTAGGGCAGCAGAGCCCTTCTGGAAGTCATTGTCCTAGGTTATAAATTAGAATGGAATTTGCCAGGAGAAATCCCCATAAGTTTATGTCTCATTACTTCTTCTTGGTTTTTAAAATTTTTTTAATCTGGGTAAAGTTTAGAATATTGTTTGTCCTAGGTGTACACCATCTGGTCCATTTGTACGTTATGTATGTCTATTAATGTACAGATCCTCTTCCCATGTAAAATATTACAGTGTTCCATCGACCTCCCTTGCTATATGTTCGGTCTTTTTGATACATGTATATAATATGTATTTGTATATATATAGTAACACTAATCCTCATTTCTCAATTTCCCCCCTCCTTTCCTTTTAGATGAGCATAGTTTGTTTTGTTTTCTAAGCCTGTGAGTGTCTTTCTCTTTGGAAATATATTCATCTGTGTCAGTTATTACATAAGGACATAAGTGATTATATAGGCTATAGGTCTTTTGCTTTCCGACCTACTTCATGTTTTGTGATTATCTCCAGGCTCATCTGTGGTGCCTCAAAGAGCAGCGCTTCAGTGTTTTCCATGGCTAATATTCCATTGTGTACATGGACCACGTCTTCTTGGTGCATTCCTCTGTTGATGGACATTTTCCTTGCTTCCAAGTGTTGCCTATGGTAAATATTGCTGGAGGGCAGGATTGCCAGCCTGTGATTTGTGATTTTCATTTTCTCAGGTGATAGACCCAGCAGTGGTTATGATTGATTGACTGGTATGGTAGCTCAACGTTTACCTTTTCAAGGCACCTCAATTGTGCTTTCATTAGTGGCTCTTACCACGTCCCCCTTAGAATCGAGGGTACGCACTTCTCCACAATCACGTCAGCATTTCTTGTTTGCAGCATTTTTGTTGATGGCCATTCTGACTGGTGTGAGCTGATAGGTGTTTGTAATTTGGGTTTACATGTCTGTAAAAATTCCTACAATTCATCATTTTTCCACGCCTTTTTCTTTTCTGTTAAAAGAAAAAAGAACAAAAGTGTGAGTATAATATACCTCTTCAAATTTTCTTTTTGGAAGGTTGCACTCTAGAATTTTTTGGTCGATTTTCGACCTCAGTATTTTTTGGAGGGCGGGTGTCATTTACAGACCTGCAATTGGTGAATATTTAGGGACCTTTTGCAGTGGGTTTAAAGCTGCTGTGGTGGGAAACGGCCACAAGGATGCAGCATTTCTCCATTCCCAAATCTGGGTACTAGGGCAGCAGAGCCGTTCTGGAAGTCGTTTGCCTAGGTTGTAAATTTGAATGGAATGTGCCAGGAAAACCCCCCATAAGTTTATGTCTCATTACTCCTAGTTCGTTGTTTTAATTTTTTCAATTGGGGTAATGGTTAGAATGTTGCTTGTCCAAGGTGTACACACTCTGGTTCATCTACATATTCTATATACCTATTTATGTAGAGATCCTCTTCCCCTGTAAATTATTACAGAGTGTTCCGTAAACCTTCCTTGCTATATGGTCGGTCTTTTTGATATATGTATATAATATGTATTTGTATACATATGGTAACGCTAATCTTCATTTATCCATTCCCCCCACCTTTCCTTTTAGATAAGCGTAGTTTTTTTTAATAAGTCTGTGATTGACTTTCTCTGTGGAAATATGTTCATTTGTGTCAGTTATTAGATAACGCCTCTAAGTGATATCATAGGATATAGGACTTTTGCTTTCCGACTTACCTCATGTTCTGTGATTATCTCCAAGATCATCTATGGTGCCTCAAAGAGCAGTGTTTCATTGTTTTCCATGGCTAGTATTCATTGTGTACATGGACCACTTCTTCTTTATCCTTTCATCTGTTGATGGACATTTTGGTTGCTTCACTGTCTTGGCTATGGTGAATAAGGCTGCAGTGCAGCTTTTGCAGCCCGGGTCTTCTTCATTCTGGTCTTCTCAGGTGAGAGGCCCATTGGTGCGTCTGCTGGATTGAATGGTACCTCAATTTTTCCTTTTCAACGCAGCTCCTTTCTGTTCTCATTTTTAGCGTTTAATCCTTTTGCATCTCACCAGCAGCTAGAGGGTACACAGTTCTCTAAAACCTCTTCAGCATTTATTGTTTGTAGACTTTTTGCCAATGGTCAGTCGACTGGTGTGAGTTGAAAACTTTTTGTAGATTAGATTGCATGAGTCTAATACTTCCTGAGGTGGAGCTTTTATCCATTTTCCTTTCTTTAAAAAGAGAGTGAGTAAAACTTACCTCTTCATACTATCTTCTTGAAAATTTGGCCTGTTTTGAATTTTTTGTATCCATTCCCTACCTCAGCACAATTTTGAGGGCAGGTGTCCTTTACAGCCCTGAGTCCTTGTGAATGGTAAGTGACCATTAGCTGTGGGTTAAAAGCTGCTCTTGCGGGAATCGGCCACAAGGCGGCAGCATTTCTCCTTTACCAAATCTGGTTACTAGGGCAACAGAGCCTTACTGGAAGTGGTGTTCTAGGTTGTAAATTAGAATGGAATGTGCGAGGAAAAAGCCCTTTAAGTTTATGTCTCATTACTTCTTGTTGGTATTTTGAACTTAATTTTTATTTCTTATCACAGCAAACTTGATTACAATGTTTTGTTTGTTCTAGGTGTGCAAGATGTGGTTCTTTCACACATATGCATATATCTATTCTTCGGATCCTTTTCCCATGTAGGTTATGACACAATGTTGAGTAGTCTTCTCTTGGTATTGCGTAGGTCTTTGGTGATTATATATTTCACATGTGTTTGTATCTCTCTGTTAACCTCAATATGGTAATGTATCCAATCCTCACACCTTTCCATTTGGTGAACCATAAGTTTTTTTAATGAATCTATGATAGTGTTTCTCTGTGGAAATATCTTTGTTTGTATCATTTTTTAGGTAACACCTATATGTGATATGATAGGATATGTGTCTTTCGCTTTCTCACTTACTCCAAGTTGCGTGATTACTTCTAGACTCATCTATGGTGCTGCAAATGGCATTGTTTCATTTTTTCACTAGCTCTTATTCCATCTGTACAGGTAGCAGTACTTCTTTGTCCACCCATCTGTCGGTGGACTTTTTGGTTACTTCCATATCTTGGCTATTGTAATACTATGCAATGTAGATTTGCGTGCCTGTGTCCTTCCAATTCTCTCTTCTTCGTTTATAGGTCTAGGCATAGGTCTGCTAGATCATATGGTAGCTCAATGGTTACCTTTTAAAGGCACCTCTATTCTGTTCTCCTTAGTGGCTCTTTCCAGGTTACGTCCCACTTAAAGTGGAGGGTATGTATTTCTTCCCAGCACCTTCAGCATTTATTCTTTGTAGTTATTGCTGATGGTTATTCTGAGTGGTGTGAGCTGATACCTCTTTGTGGTTGAATTTGCATGTGTCTCATAATGTGTTGAAATTGAGCTTTAAGACATGTCCTTTTAATTTTTCCAGCTGTGATTAGAGCTTATTTCTTCAAAGTGTTTTCTTAAAGTATGTGTCACCATTTGAAATAGTTTGGCCATTATCTCCCTCAAGACATTTTGAGGGCAGGTTTCATTTACAGCCCTGAAGTACTTGTTCATATGAAGTGACCATTAGCTCAGGCTTTAAACCTGCTTTTGCAGGTAATGGCCAGAGAGCGGCAGCCTTTCTACGTTCCCCATGCTGGTACTAGGGAAACAGACCTACCGGCCAGTGGTGTTCTTCGGTTATAAATTAGAGTGCAATGTGCCCGGATAAACCCACAAATGTTGATGTCTCCTTGCTTTTGTTTGTTTTTAATTTAATTTATATTTATTATTAGAGTAATATTCCATTGTGTACGTGGACCACTTCTTCTTGGTGCATTCCTCGGTTGATGGACATTTTCATTGCTTCCAAGTGCTGGCTATGGTAAATATTGCTGGCGTACAGGTTTGCCAGCCTGTGATTTTTGATTCTCATTTTCTCAGGTGATAGGCCAAGCAGTGGTTGTGATTGATTGACTGGTAGCTCAATGTTTCCCTTTTCAAAGCACCTACGTTGTGTTTTCATTAGTGGCTCTTTACATGCCCCCCCTTACAACCGAGGGTACGCATTTCTCCACACTCCCTTCACCGTTTATTTTTGGCAGCATTTTTCCTAATGGCCATTCTGATTGCTGTGAGCTGATAGGTTTTTGTAATATGGGTATGCATGACATTAAAATTATTAAAATTCATCATATTCCTACGCCTTTTTCTTTTCTCTTAATAGAAAAAACCGTAAGTACAATAGAGCTCTTGAAATTGACTTCTTCGAAGGTTGCCCTCTTTTGAATTTTTTGGTCGATTTTTGACCCCAGAAATTTTTTGGAGGGCAGGTGTCATTGACAGAACTGCAAGTTGGTGAAAATTTAGTGACCTTTTGCAGTGGGTTCAAAGCTGCTGTTGTGGGAAACGTCCACAAGGAGGTAGCTTTTCTCCATTCCCCAATCTGGGTACTAGGGCAGCAGAGCCCTTCTGGAAGTCATTGTCCTAGGTTATAAATTAGAATGGAATTTGCCAGGAGAAATCCCCATAAGTTTATGTCTCATTACTTCTTCTTGGTTTTTAAAATTTTTTTAATCTGGGTAAAGTTTAGAATATTGTTTGTCCTAGGTGTACACCATCTGGTCCATTTGTACGTTATGTATGTCTATTAATGTACAGATCCTCTTCCCATGTAAAATATTACAGTGTTCCATCGACCTCCCTTGCTATATGTTCGGTCTTTTTGATACATGTATATAATATGTATTTGTATATATATAGTAACACTAATCCTCATTTCTCAATTTCCAGCATTTCTGGTTTTGACACTTTATTCAGCATGGCCCTTTTGACCGATGGGAAGCGAGACTTCTTTGTAGCGCTGATTTGCCTTTCCAGGTTGCTTGGTTGGCCAAAAAGGGCGTATGCGTTTTTTCCTGAATATATTCAGGAAAAAACGCATACGCCCTTTTTGGCCAAGGGCATCATTGTCGAGGTTTTGCCGCTTTTCCTGTGCTTTAAAGGCGATTCGAATCTACCTCCTGAAATCTGTTTCCTGCAATTCTGCCTTGCTTTCAAATCCTCTTCGTTGCCTTCCCTCAATATATTTGTGGACGAGAGTTATCATTTCTAAGTCTGCAGGTTTGTGAATTGCAGTGCCCCTGAGCTCCATTCTTCAACTCGCTTTCTTGGGAGCTGGCCGCAAAAGCGCAGGATTGCTTCAGGCCGTATTCTGGTTCCTGGCGGCAGGCTGAGCCTGTGGTTAATTCTTCTTCCTGATGGGAAAATAGAATGACCTGTGCCTGCCCCAACACCTAGAGCTAGTCTCTCATTGGTTCCCCCTCTTCCCGTTCATCCTCAGGACAATTAGCAACCTGTACGGAACAGGAGGATAAAGGTGCTGATTCTCCAAGGAGGGAGATTGCTAGTAAAGCGGCTGGAATGGTGAACCGGAGCACAAGGAGATGAGAAATGAGGTGCGTTTTAGAAACCTTTCCCGATCACACGGTGTACCATCTTCGGGGTTTCTCATGCATGTTTTCAATGTAGGACGATGCCCTTGAACCTGGAGATTTGGGACCCATGGGATGGGTACCACGCCGAATTACTTTAAAGGGTCTGCGTTAGCTCAGCCAACCTCACCAAACCTCTCAGCCCCACGAGTGTCCACCCTTATGTCTCAATCAGCTGTGGGTCTAGATATGGTCAATCCAGGTGGCATCACAGCCCCTGAACGAATTTTGTAAGAATTTCTCTCTCTTTCACTGTCTTTGTTTCACGGGTTTTTTAAAGTAATTGATTTTTATAATGGGGTTTAGCTGCTTTTCACTGCTGTGTTTATGCCGCTTTACACCCACTTGACTCACTTACAGAGAGATATCAATACATAGGTTTTAAGATTCTTACTAGTCAGATATATTCTTGGGCGGTGAATAGGGGGTGTTGAGTCCAGTTCACTGAGCAAGGAGTAGGTCTTGTCTATTACATATTGGGTTTCTGGAACGGTATCTGAGCTAATTTGAAACCCTTGTTTTATGCATCACCCCACCTCACCTTTCCCGTTAAGCAGCCATAGTGTGTTTTCTAAACGTGTGACTCTGTTCTGTTTTGTAATTCAGTTCAAGGGTAGCGGTTTTGACATTCCCTCTATAAGTGATATCTCATGATAAGTGTCTTTTTCTGTGTGACTTATTTCACTTAGAATCGTCGTACCTAAATCCACTCATCATGCTGCTACTAGCCTTATGACGTTGATTTCATGGCTGAGTGATATTCCATTGTACATAAGGACCACAACTTCTTTATCCATTCTTCTCTTTCCTGGGATATTTAAGGTGTAACGAAGTGGAGGTTCTTGTCAACAGAGCAGCCCAAAACTTTGGGGTGCCTGTGTCTTGCTGATTTTTAGTTTTCCCAATTTATACGCCCATGAGAGGAAGTGCTGTATGGTCTCTAAGCTGAGTTTTTTAGATGTTTCAGGACACACCGTACACTTCTCCAGTGTGGCTGTTGGCAATTTACATCCCGCCCATCAGTGTAGCAAGGCTCCCATTTCTCCAAGGCCTGTCCAGCATTTCTGCTTTTGACACTTTATTCAGCATGGCCCTTTTGACCGATGGGAAGCGAGACTTCTTTGTAGCGCTGATTTGCCTTTCCAGGTTGCTTGGTTGGCCAAAAAGGGCGTATGCGTTTTTTCCTGAATATATTCAGGAAAAAACGCATACGCCCTTTTTGGCCAAGGGCATCATTGTCGAGGTTTTACCGCTTTTCCTGTGCTTTAAAGGCGATTCGAATCTACCTCCTGAAATCTGTTTCCTGCAATTCTGCCTTGCTTTCAAATCCTCTTCGTTGCCTTCCCTCAATATATTTGTGGACGAGAGTTATCATTTCTAAGTCTGCAGGTTTGTGAATTGCAGTGCCCCTGAGCTCCATTCTTCAACTCGCTTTCTTGGGAGCTGGCCGCAAAAGCGCAGGATTGCTTCAGGCCGTATTCTGGTTCCTGGCGGCAGGCTGAGCCTGTGGTTAATTCTTCTTCCTGATGGGAAAATAGAATGACCTGTGCCTGCCCCAACACCTAGAGCTAGTCTCTCATTGGTTCCCCCTCTTCCCGTTCATCCTCAGGACAATTTGCAACCTGTACGGAACAGGAGGATAAAGGTGCTGATTCTCCAAGGAGGGAGATTGCTAGTAAAGCGGCTGGAATGACGAACCGGAGCACAAGGAGATGAGAAATGAGGTGCGTTTTAGAAACCTTTCCCGATCACACGGTGTACCATCTTCGGGGTTTCTCATGCATGTTTTCAATGTAGGACGATGCCCTTGAACCTGGAGATTTGGGACCCATGGGATGGGTACCACGCCGTATTACTTTAAAGGGTCTGCGTTTTCTCACCCAACCTCACCAAACCTCTCAGCCCCAAGAGTGTCCACCCTTATGTCTCAATCAGCTGTGGGTCTAGATATGGTCAATCCAGGTGGCATCACAGCCCCTGAACGAATTTTGTAAGAATTTCTCTCTCTTTCACTGTCTTTGTTTCACGGGTTTTGAAACGTAATTGATTTTTATAATGGGGTTTAGCTGCTTTTCACTGCTGTGTTTATGCCGCTTTACACCCATTTGACTCACTTACAGAGAGATATCAATACATAGGTTTTAAGATTCTTACTAGTCAGATATATTCTTGGGCGGTGAATAGGGGGTGTTGAGTCCAGTTCACTGAGCAAGGAGTAGGTCTTGTCTCTTACATATTGGGTTTCTGGAACGGTATCTGAGCTAATTTGAAACCCGTGTTTTATGCATCACCCCACCTCACCTTTCCCGTTAAGCAGCCATAGTGTGTTTTCTAAACGTGTGACTCTGTTCTGTTTTGTAATTCAGTTCAAGGGTAGCGGTTTTTACATTCCCTCTATGAGTGATATCTTATGATAAGTGTCTTTTTCTGTGTGACTTATTTCACTTAGAATCGTCATATCTAAATCCACTCATCATGCTGCTACTAGCCTTATGACATTGATTTCATGGCTGAGTGATATTCCATTGTACATAAGGACCGCAACTTCTTTATCCATTCTTCTCTTTCCTGGGATATTTAAGGTGTAGCGAAGTGGAGGTTCTTGTCAACAGAGTAGCCCAAAACTTTGGGGTGCCTGTGGCTTGCTGAGTTTTAGTTTTCCGAATTTATACGCCCATGAGTGGAAGTGCGCTATGCTCTCTAAGCTGAGTTTTTTAGATGTTTCAGGACACACTGTACACTTCTCCAGAGTGGCTGTTGGCAATTTACATCCCGCCCATCAGCGTAGCAAGGCTCCCATTTCTCCATGGCCTGTCCTGCATTTCTGGTTTTGACACTTTATTCAGCATGGCCCTTTTGACCGATGGGAAGCGAGACTTCTTTGTAGCGCTGATTCGCCTTTCCAGGTTGCTTGGTTGGCCAAAAAGGGCGTATGCGTTTTTTCCTGAATATATTCAGGAAAAAACGCATACGCCCTTTTTGGCCAAGGGCATCATTGTCGAGGTTTTGCCGCTTTTCCTGTGCTTTAAAGGCGATTCGAATCTACCTCCTGAAATCTGTTTCCTGCAATTCTGCCTTGCTTTCAAATCCTCTTCGTTGCCTTCCCTCAATATATTTGTGGACGAGAGTTATCATTTCTAAGACTGCAGGTTTGTGAATTGCCGTGCCCCTGAGCTCCATTCTTCAACTCGCTTTCTTGGGAGCTGGCCGCAAAAGCGCAGGATTGCTTCAGGCCGTATTCTGGTTCCTGGCGGCAGGCTGAGCCTGTGGTTAATTCTTCTTCCTGATGGGAAAATAGAATGACCTGTGCCTGCCCCAACACCTAGAGCTAGTCTCTCATTGGTTCCCCCTCTTCCCGTTCATCCTCAGGACAATTAGCAACCTGTACGGAACAGGAGGATAAAGGTGCTGATTCTCCAAGGAGGGAGATTGCTAGTAAAGCGGCTGGAATGGCGAACCGGAGCACAAGGAGATGAGAAATGAGGTGCGTTTTAGAAACCTTTCCCGATCACACGGTGTACCATCTTCGGGGTTTCTCATGCATGTTTTCAATGTAGGACGATGCCCTTGAACCTGGAGATTTGGGACCCATGGGATGAGTACCACGCCGTATTACTTTAAAGGGTCTGCGTTAGCTCAGCCAACCTCACCAAACCTCTCAGCCCCACGAGTGTCCACCCTTATGTCTCAATCAGCTGTGGGTCTAGATATGGTCAATCCAGGTGGCATCACAGCCCCTGAACGAATTTTGTAAGAATTTCTCTCTCTTTCACTGTCTTTGTTTCACGGGTTTTTTAAAGTAATTGATTTTTATAATGGGGTTTAGCTGCTTTTCACTGCTGTGTTTATGCCGCTTTACACCCACTTGACTCACTTACAGAGAGATATCAATACATATGTTTTAAGATTCTTACTAGTCAGATATATTCTTGGGCGGTGAATAGGGGGTGTTGAGTCCAGTTCACTGAGCAAGGAGTAGGTCTTGTCTATTACATATTGGGTTTCTGGAACGGTATCTGAGCTAATTTGAAACCCTTGTTTTATGCATCACCCCACCTCACCTTTCCCGTTAAGCAGCCATAGTGTGTTTTCTAAACGTGTGACTCTGTTCTGTTTTGTAATTCAGTTCAAGGGTAGCGGTTTTGACATTCCCTCTATGAGTGATATCTCATGATAAGTGTCTTTTTCTGTGTGACTTATTTCACTTAGAATCGTCGTACCTAAATCCACTCATCATGCTGCTACTAGCCTTATGACGTTGATTTCATGGCTGAGTGATATTCCATTGTACGTAAGGACCACAACTTCTTTATCCATTCTTCTCTTTCCTGGGATATTTAAGGTGTAACGAAGTGGAGGTTCTTGTCAACAGAGCAGCCCAAAACTTTGGGGTGCCTGTGTCTTGCTGATTTTTAGTTTTCCCAATTTATACGCCCATGAGAGGAAGTGCCCTATGGTCTCTAAGCTGAGTTTTTTAGATGTTTCAGGACACACCGTACACTTCTCCAGTGTGGCTGTTGGCAATTTACATCCCGCCCATCAGCGTAGCAAGGCTCCCATTTCTCCAAGGCCTGTCCAGCATTTCTGCTTTTGACACTTTATTCAGCATGGCCCTTTTGACCGATGGGAAGCGAGACTTCTTTGTAGCGCTGATTTGCCTTTCCAGGTTGCTTGGTTGGCCAAAAAGGGCGTATGCGTTTTTTCCTGAATATATTCAGGAAAAAACGCATACGCCCTTTTTGGCCAAGGGCATCATTGTCGAGGTTTTGCCGCTTTTCCTGTGCTTTAAAGGCGATTCGAATCTACCTCCTGAAATCTGTTTCCTGCAATTCTGCCTTGCTTTCAAATCCTCTTCGTTGCCTTCCCTCAATATATTTGTGGACGAGAGTTATCATTTCTAAGTCTGCAGGTTTGTGAATTGCAGTGCCCCTGAGCTCCATTCTTCAACTCGCTTTCTTGGGAGCTGGCCGCAAAAGCGCAGGATTGCTTCAGGCCGTATTCTGGTTCCTGGCGGCAGGCTGAGCCTGTGGTTAATTCTTCTTCCTGATGGGAAAATAGAATGACCTGTGCCTGCCCCAACACCTAGAGCTAGTCTCTCATTGGTTCCCCCTCTTCCCGTTCATCCTCAGGACAATTAGCAACCTCTACGGAACAGGAGGATAAAGGTGCTGATTCTCCAAGGAGGGAGATTGCTAGTAAAGCGGCTGGAATGGCGAACCGGAGCACAAGGAGATGAGAAATGAGGTGCGTTTTAGAAACCTTTCCCGATCACACGGTGTACCATCTTCGGGGTTTCTCATGCATGTTTTCAATGTAGGACGATGCCCTTGAACCTGGAGATTTGGGACCCATGGGATGGGTACCACGCCGTATTACTTTAAAGGGTCTGCGTTTTCTCACCCAACCTCACCAAACCTCTCAGCCTCAAGAGTGTCCACCCTTATGTCTCAATCAGCTGTGGGTCTAGATATGGTCAATCCAGGTGGCATCACAGCCCCTGAACGAATTTTGTAAGAATTTCTCTCTCTTTCACTGTCTTTGTTTCACGGGTTTTGAAACGTAATTGATTTTTATAATGGGGTTTAGCTGCTTTTCACTGCTGTGTTTATGCCGCTTTACACCCATTTGACTCACTTACAGAGAGATATCAATACATAGGTTTTAAGATTCTTACTAGTCAGATATATTCTTGGGCGGTGAATAGGGGGTGTTGAGTCCAGTTCACTGAGCAAGGAGTAGGTCTTGTCTATTACATATTGGGTTTCTGGAACGGTATCTGAGCTAATTTGAAACCCGTGTTTTATGCATCACCCCACCTCACCTTTCCCGTTAAGCAGCCATAGTGTGTTTTCTAAACGTGTGACTCTGTTCTGTTTTGTAATTCAGTTCAAGGGTAGCGGTTTTTACATTCCCTCTATGAGTGATATCTTATGATAAGTGTCTTTTTCTGTGTGACTTATTTCACTTAGAATCGTCATATCTAAATCCACTCATCATGCTGCTACTAGCCTTATGACATTGATTTCATGGCTGAGTGATATTCCATTGTACATAAGGACCGCAACTTCTTTATCCATTCTTCTCTTTCCTGGGATATTTAAGGTGTAGCGAAGTGGAGGTTCTTGTCAACAGAGTAGCCCAAAACTTTGGGGTGCCTGTGGCTTGCTGAGTTTTAGTTTTCCGAATTTATACGCCCATGAGTGGAAGTGCGCTATGCTCTCTAAGCTGAGTTTTTTAGATGTTTCAGGACACACTGTACACTTCTCCAGAGTGGCTGTTGGCAATTTACATCCCGCCCATCAGCGTAGCAAGGCTCCCATTTCTCCATGGCCTGTCCTGCATTTCTGGTTTTGACACTTTATTCAGCATGGCCCTTTTGACCGATGGGAAGCGAGACTTCTTTGTAGCGCTGATTCGCCTTTCCAGGTTGCTTGGTTGGCCAAAAAGGGCGTATGCGTTTTTTCCTGAATATATTCAGGAAAAAACGCATACGCCCTTTTTGGCCAAGGGCATCATTGTCGAGGTTTTGCCGCTTTTCCTGTGCTTTAAAGGCGATTCGAATCTACCTCCTGAAATCTGTTTCCTGCAATTCTGCCTTGCTTTCAAATCCTCTTCGTTGCCTTCCCTCAATATATTTGTGGACGAGAGTTATCATTTCTAAGTCTGCAGGTTTGTGAATTGCAGTGCCCCTGAGCTCCATTCTTCAACTCGCTTTCTTGGGAGCTGGCCGCAAAAGCGCAGGATTGCTTCAGGCCGTATTCTGGTTCCTGGCGGCAGGCTGAGCCTGTGGTTAATTCTTCTTCCTGATGGGAAAATAGAATGACCTGTGCCTGCCCCAACACCTAGAGCTAGTCTCTCATTGGTTCCCCCTCTTCCCGTTCATCCTCAGGACAATTAGCAACCTGTACGGAACAGGAGGATAAAGGTGCTGATTCTCCAAGGAGGGAGATTGCTAGTAAAGCGGCTGGAATGGCGAACCGGAGCACAAGGAGATGAGAAATGAGGTGCGTTTTAGAAACCTTTCCCGATCACACGGTGTACCATCTTCGGGGTTTCTCATGCATGTTTTCAATGTAGGACGATGCCCTTGAACCTGGAGATTTGGGACCCATGGGATGGGTACCACGCCGTATTACTTTAAAGGGTCTGCGTTAGCTCAGCCAACCTCACCAAACCTCTCAGCCCCACGAGTGTCCACCCTTATGTCTCAATCAGCTGTGGGTCTAGATATGGTCAATCCAGGTGGCATCACAGCCCCTGAACGAATTTTGTAAGAATTTCTCTCTCTTTCACTGTCTTTGTTTCACGGGTTTCTTAAAGTAATTGATTTTTATAATGGGGTTTAGCTGCTTTTCACTGCTGTGTTTATGCCGCTTTACACCCACTTGACTCACTTACAGAGAGATATCAATACATAGGTTTTAAGATTCTTACTAGTCAGATATATTCTTGGGCGGTGAATAGGGGGTGTTGAGTCCAGTTCACTGAGCAAGGAGTAGGTCTTGTCTATTACATATTGGGTTTCTGGAACGGTATCTGAGCTAATTTGAAACCCTTGTTTTATGCATCACCCCACCTCACCTTTCCCGTTAAGCAGCCATAGTGTGTTTTCTAAACGTGTGACTCTGTTCTGTTTTGTAATTCAGTTCAAGGGTAGCGGTTTTGACATTCCCTCTATAAGTGATATCTCATGATAAGTGTCTTTTTCTGTGTGACTTATTTCACTTAGAATCGTCGTACCTAAATCCACTCATCATGCTGCTACTAGCCTTATGACGTTGATTTCATGGCTGAGTGATATTCCATTGTACATAAGGACCACAACTTCTTTATCCATTCTTCTCTTTCCTGGGATATTTAAGGTGTAACGAAGTGGAGGTTCTTGTCAACAGAGCAGCCCAAAACTTTGGGGTGCCTGTGTCTTGCTGATTTTTAGTTTTCCCAATTTATACGCCCATGAGAGGAAGTGCCCTATGGTCTCTAAGCTGAGTTTTTTAGATGTTTCAGGACACACCGTACACTTCTCCAGTGTGGCTGTTGGCAATTTACATCCCGCCCATCAGCGTAGCAAGGCTCCCATTTCTCCAAGGCCTGTCCAGCATTTCTGCTTTTGACACTTTATTCAGCATGGCCCTTTTGACCGATGGGAAGCGAGACTTCTTTGTAGCGCTGATTTGCCTTTCCAGGTTGCTTGGTTGGCCAAAAAGGGCGTATGCGTTTTTTCCTGAATATATTCAGGAAAAAACGCATACGCCCTTTTTGGCCAAGGGCATCATTGTCGAGGTTTTGCCGCTTTTCCTCTGCTTTAAAGGCGATTCGAATCTACCTCCTGAAATCTGTTTCCTGCAATTCTGCCTTGCTTTCAAATCCTCTTCGTTGCCTTCCCTCAATATATTTGTGGACGAGAGTTATCATTTCTAAGTCTGCAGGTTTGTGAATTGCAGTGCCCCTGAGCTCCATTCTTCAACTCGCTTTCTTGGGAGCTGGCCGCAAAAGCGCAGGATTGCTTCAGGCCGTATTCTGGTTCCTGGCGGCAGGCTGAGCCTGTGGTTAATTCTTCTTCCTGATGGGAAAATAGAATGACCTGTGCCTGCCCCAACACCTAGAGCTAGTCTCTCATTGGTTCCCCCTCTTCCCGTTCATCCTCAGGACAATTAGCAACCTGTACGGAACAGGAGGATAAAGGTGCTGATTCTCCAAGGAGGGAGATTGCTAGTAAAGCGGCTGGAATGGTGAACCGGAGCACAAGGAGATGAGAAATGAGGTGCGTTTTAGAAACCTTTCCCGATCACACGGTGTACCATCTTCGGGGTTTCTCATGCATGTTTTCAATGTAGGACGATGCCCTTGAACCTGGAGATTTGGGACCCATGGGATGGGTACCACGCCGTATTACTTTAAAGGGTCTGCGTTTTCTCACCCAACCTCACCAAACCTCTCAGCCCCAAGAGTGTCCACCCTTATGTCTCAATCAGCTGTGGGTCTAGATATGGTCAATCCAGGTGGCATCACAGCCCCTGAACGAATTTTGTAAGAATTTCTCTCTCTTTCACTGTCTTTGTTTCACGGGTTTTGAAACGTAATTGATTTTTATAATGGGGTTTAGCTGCTTTTCACTGCTGTGTTTATGCCGCTTTACACCCATTTGACTCACTTACAGAGAGATATCAATACATAGGTTTTAAGATTCTTACTAGTCAGATATATTCTTGGGCGGTGAATAGGGGGTGTTGAGTCCAGTTCACTGAGCAAGGAGTAGGTCTTGTCTCTTACATATTGGGTTTCTGGAACGGTATCTGAGCTAATTTGAAACCCGTGTTTTATGCATCACCCCACCTCACCTTTCCCGTTAAGCAGCCATAGTGTGTTTTCTAAACGTGTGACTCTGTTCTGTTTTGTAATTCAGTTCAAGGGTAGCGGTTTTTACATTCCCTCTATGAGTGATATCTTATGATAAGTGTCTTTTTCTGTGTGACTTATTTCACTTAGAATCGTCATATCTAAATCCACTCATCATGCTGCTACTAGCCTTATGACATTGATTTCATGGCTGAGTGATATTCCATTGTACATAAGGACCGCAACTTCTTTATCCATTCTTCTCTTTCCTGGGATATTTAAGGTGTAGCGAAGTGGAGGTTCTTGTCAACAGAGTAGCCCAAAACTTTGGGGTGCCTGTGGCTTGCTGAGTTTTAGTTTTCCGAATTTATACGCCCATGAGTGGAAGTGCGCTATGCTCTCTAAGCTGAGTTTTTTAGATGTTTCAGGACACACTGTACACTTCTCCAGAGTGGCTGTTGGCAATTTACATCCCGCCCATCAGCGTAGCAAGGCTCCCATTTCTCCATGGCCTGTCCTGCATTTCTGGTTTTGACACTTTATTCAGCATGGCCCTTTTGACCGATGGGAAGCGAGACTTCTTTGTAGCGCTGATTCGCCTTTCCAGGTTGCTTGGTTGGCCAAAAAGGGCGTATGCGTTTTTTCCTGAATATATTCAGGAAAAAACGCATACGCCCTTTTTGGCCAAGGGCATCATTGTCGAGGTTTTGCCGCTTTTCCTGTGCTTTAAAGGCGATTCGAATCTACCTCCTGAAATCTGTTTCCTGCAATTCTGCCTTGCTTTCAAATCCTCTTCGTTGCCTTCCCTCAATATATTTGTGGACGAGAGTTATCATTTCTAAGACTGCAGGTTTGTGAATTGCCGTGCCCCTGAGCTCCATTCTTCAACTCGCTTTCTTGGGAGCTGGCCGCAAAAGCGCAGGATTGCTTCAGGCCGTATTCTGGTTCCTGGCGGCAGGCTGAGCCTGTGGTTAATTCTTCTTCCTGATGGGAAAATAGAATGACCTGTGCCTGCCCCAACACCTAGAGCTAGTCTCTCATTGGTTCCCCCTCTTCCCGTTCATCCTCAGGACAATTAGCAACCTGTACGGAACAGGAGGATAAAGGTGCTGATTCTCCAAGGAGGGAGATTGCTAGTAAAGCGGCTGGAATGGCGAACCGGAGCACAAGGAGATGAGAAATGAGGTGCGTTTTAGAAACCTTTCCCGATCACACGGTGTACCATCTTCGGGGTTTCTCATGCATGTTTTCAATGTAGGACGATGCCCTTGAACCTGGAGATTTGGGACCCATGGGATGAGTACCACGCCGTATTACTTTAAAGGGTCTGCGTTAGCTCAGCCAACCTCACCAAACCTCTCAGCCCCACGAGTGTCCACCCTTATGTCTCAATCAGCTGTGGGTCTAGATATGGTCAATCCAGGTGGCATCACAGCCCCTGAACGAATTTTGTAAGAATTTCTCTCTCTTTCACTGTCTTTGTTTCACGGGTTTTTTAAAGTAATTGATTTTTATAATGGGGTTTAGCTGCTTTTCACTGCTGTGTTTATGCCGCTTTACACCCACTTGACTCACTTACAGAGAGATATCAATACATATGTTTTAAGATTCTTACTAGTCAGATATATTCTTGGGCGGTGAATAGGGGGTGTTGAGTCCAGTTCACTGAGCAAGGAGTAGGTCTTGTCTATTACATATTGGGTTTCTGGAACGGTATCTGAGCTAATTTGAAACCCTTGTTTTATGCATCACCCCACCTCACCTTTCCCGTTAAGCAGCCATAGTGTGTTTTCTAAACGTGTGACTCTGTTCTGTTTTGTAATTCAGTTCAAGGGTAGCGGTTTTGACATTCCCTCTATGAGTGATATCTCATGATAAGTGTCTTTTTCTGTGTGACTTATTTCACTTAGAATCGTCGTACCTAAATCCACTCATCATGCTGCTACTAGCCTTATGACGTTGATTTCATGGCTGAGTGATATTCCATTGTACATAAGGACCACAACTTCTTTATCCATTCTTCTCTTTCCTGGGATATTTAAGGTGTAACGAAGTGGAGGTTCTTGTCAACAGAGCAGCCCAAAACTTTGGGGTGCCTGTGTCTTGCTGATTTTTAGTTTTCCCAATTTATACGCCCATGAGAGGAAGTGCCCTATGGTCTCTAAGCTGAGTTTTTTAGATGTTTCAGGACACACCGTACACTTCTCCAGTGTGGCTGTTGGCAATTTACATCCCGCCCATCAGCGTAGCAAGGCTCCCATTTCTCCAAGGCCTGTCCAGCATTTCTGCTTTTGACACTTTATTCAGCATGGCCCTTTTGACCGATGGGAAGCGAGACTTCTTTGTAGCGCTGATTTGCCTTTCCAGGTTGCTTGGTTGGCCAAAAAGGGCGTATGCGTTTTTTCCTGAATATATTCAGGAAAAAACGCATACGCCCTTTTTGGCCAAGGGCATCATTGTCGAGGTTTTGCCGCTTTTCCTGTGCTTTAAAGGCGATTCGAATCTACCTCCTGAAATCTGTTTCCTGCAATTCTGCCTTGCTTTCAAATCCTCTTCGTTGCCTTCCCTCAATATATTTGTGGACGAGAGTTATCATTTCTAAGTCTGCAGGTTTGTGAATTGCAGTGCCCCTGAGCTCCATTCTTCAACTCGCTTTCTTGGGAGCTGGCCGCAAAAGCGCAGGATTGCTTCAGGCCGTATTCTGGTTCCTGGCGGCAGGCTGAGCCTGTGGTTAATTCTTCTTCCTGATGGGAAAATAGAATGACCTGTGCCTGCCCCAACACCTAGAGCTAGTCTCTCATTGGTTCCCCCTCTTCCCGTTCATCCTCAGGACAATTAGCAACCTGTACGGAACAGGAGGATAAAGGTGCTGATTCTCCAAGGAGGGAGATTGCTAGTAAAGCGGCTGGAATGGCGAACCGGAGCACAAGGAGATGAGAAATGAGGTGCGTTTTAGAAACCTTTCCCGATCACACGGTGTACCATCTTCGGGGTTTCTCATGCATGTTTTCAATGTAGGACGATGCCCTTGAACCTGGAGATTTGGGACCCATGGGATGGGTACCACGCCGTATTACTTTAAAGGGTCTGCGTTTTCTCACCCAACCTCACCAAACCTCTCAGCCTCAAGAGTGTCCACCCTTATGTCTCAATCAGCTGTGGGTCTAGATATGGTCAATCCAGGTGGCATCACAGCCCCTGAACGAATTTTGTAAGAATTTCTCTCTCTTTCACTGTCTTTGTTTCACGGGTTTTGAAACGTAATTGATTTTTATAATGGGGTTTAGCTGCTTTTCACTGCTGTGTTTATGCCGCTTTACACCCATTTGACTCACTTACAGAGAGATATCAATACATAGGTTTTAAGATTCTTACTAGTCAGATATATTCTTGGGCGGTGAATAGGGGGTGTTGAGTCCAGTTCACTGAGCAAGGAGTAGGTCTTGTCTATTACATATTGGGTTTCTGGAACGGTATCTGAGCTAATTTGAAACCCGTGTTTTATGCATCACCCCACCTCACCTTTCCCGTTAAGCAGCCATAGTGTGTTTTCTAAACGTGTGACTCTGTTCTGTTTTGTAATTCAGTTCAAGGGTAGCGGTTTTTACATTCCCTCTATGAGTGATATCTTATGATAAGTGTCTTTTTCTGTGTGACTTATTTCACTTAGAATCGTCATATCTAAATCCACTCATCATGCTGCTACTAGCCTTATGACATTGATTTCATGGCTGAGTGATATTCCATTGTACATAAGGACCGCAACTTCTTTATCCATTCTTCTCTTTCCTGGGATATTTAAGGTGTAGCGAAGTGGAGGTTCTTGTCAACAGAGTAGCCCAAAACTTTGGGGTGCCTGTGGCTTGCTGAGTTTTAGTTTTCCGAATTTATACGCCCATGAGTGGAAGTGCGCTATGCTCTCTAAGCTGAGTTTTTTAGATGTTTCAGGACACACTGTACACTTCTCCAGAGTGGCTGTTGGCAATTTACATCCCGCCCATCAGCGTAGCAAGGCTCCCATTTCTCCATGGCCTGTCCTGCATTTCTGGTTTTGACACTTTATTCAGCATGGCCCTTTTGACCGATGGGAAGCGAGACTTCTTTGTAGCGCTGATTCGCCTTTCCAGGTTGCTTGGTTGGCCAAAAAGGGCGTATGCGTTTTTTCCTGAATATATTCAGGAAAAAACGCATACGCCCTTTTTGGCCAAGGGCATCATTGTCGAGGTTTTGCCGCTTTTCCTGTGCTTTAAAGGCGATTCGAATCTACCTCCTGAAATCTGTTTCCTGCAATTCTGCCTTGCTTTCAAATCCTCTTCGTTGCCTTCCCTCAATATATTTGTGGACGAGAGTTATCATTTCTAAGTCTGCAGGTTTGTGAATTGCAGTGCCCCTGAGCTCCATTCTTCAACTCGCTTTCTTGGGAGCTGGCCGCAAAAGCGCAGGATTGCTTCAGGCCGTATTCTGGTTCCTGGCGGCAGGCTGAGCCTGTGGTTAATTCTTCTTCCTGATGGGAAAATAGAATGACCTGTGCCTGCCCCAACACCTAGAGCTAGTCTCTCATTGGTTCCCCCTCTTCCCGTTCATCCTCAGGACAATTAGCAACCTGTACGGAACAGGAGGATAAAGGTGCTGATTCTCCAAGGAGGGAGATTGCTAGTAAAGCGGCTGGAATGGCGAACCGGAGCACAAGGAGATGAGAAATGAGGTGCGTTTTAGAAACCTTTCCCGATCACACGGTGTACCATCTTCGGGGTTTCTCATGCATGTTTTCAATGTAGGACGATGCCCTTGAACCTGGAGATTTGGGACCCATGGGATGGGTACCACGCCGTATTACTTTAAAGGGTCTGCGTTAGCTCAGCCAACCTCACCAAACCTCTCAGCCCCACGAGTGTCCACCCTTATGTCTCAATCAGCTGTGGGTCTAGATATGGTCAATCCAGGTGGCATCACAGCCCCTGAACGAATTTTGTAAGAATTTCTCTCTCTTTCACTGTCTTTGTTTCACGGGTTTTGAAACGTAATTGATTTTTATAATGGGGTTTAGCTGCTTTTCACTGCTGTGTTTATGCCGCTTTACACCCATTTGACTCACTTACAGAGAGATATCAATACATAGGTTTTAAGATTCTTACTAGTCAGATATATTCTTGGGCGGTGAATAGGGGGTGTTGAGTCCAGTTCACTGAGCAAGGAGTAGGTCTTGTCTCTTACATATTGGGTTTCTGGAACGGTATCTGAGCTAATTTGAAACCCGTGTTTTATGCATCACCCCACCTCACCTTTCCCGTTAAGCAGCCATAGTGTGTTTTCTAAACGTGTGACTCTGTTCTGTTTTGTAATTCAGTTCAAGGGTAGCGGTTTTTACATTCCCTCTATGAGTGATATCTTATGATAAGTGTCTTTTTCTGTGTGACTTATTTCACTTAGAATCGTCATATCTAAATCCACTCATCATGCTGCTACTAGCCTTATGACATTGATTTCATGGCTGAGTGATATTCCATTGTACATAAGGACCGCAACTTCTTTATCCATTCTTCTCTTTCCTGGGATATTTAAGGTGTAGCGAAGTGGAGGTTCTTGTCAACAGAGTAGCCCAAAACTTTGGGGTGCCTGTGGCTTGCTGAGTTTTAGTTTTCCGAATTTATACGCCCATGAGTGGAAGTGCGCTATGCTCTCTAAGCTGAGTTTTTTAGATGTTTCAGGACACACTGTACACTTCTCCAGAGTGGCTGTTGGCAATTTACATCCCGCCCATCAGCGTAGCAAGGCTCCCATTTCTCCATGGCCTGTCCTGCATTTCTGGTTTTGACACTTTATTCAGCATGGCCCTTTTGACCGATGGGAAGCGAGACTTCTTTGTAGCGCTGATTCGCCTTTCCAGGTTGCTTGGTTGGCCAAAAAGGGCGTATGCGTTTTTTCCTGAATATATTCAGGAAAAAACGCATACGCCCTTTTTGGCCAAGGGCATCATTGTCGAGGTTTTGCCGCTTTTCCTGTGCTTTAAAGGCGATTCGAATCTACCTCCTGAAATCTGTTTCCTGCAATTCTGCCTTGCTTTCAAATCCTCTTCGTTGCCTTCCCTCAATATATTTGTGGACGAGAGTTATCATTTCTAAGACTGCAGGTTTGTGAATTGCCGTGCCCCTGAGCTCCATTCTTCAACTCGCTTTCTTGGGAGCTGGCCGCAAAAGCGCAGGATTGCTTCAGGCCGTATTCTGGTTCCTGGCGGCAGGCTGAGCCTGTGGTTAATTCTTCTTCCTGATGGGAAAATAGAATGACCTGTGCCTGCCCCAACACCTAGAGCTAGTCTCTCATTGGTTCCCCCTCTTCCCGTTCATCCTCAGGACAATTAGCAACCTGTACGGAACAGGAGGATAAAGGTGCTGATTCTCCAAGGAGGGAGATTGCTAGTAAAGCGGCTGGAATGGCGAACCGGAGCACAAGGAGATGAGAAATGAGGTGCGTTTTAGAAACCTTTCCCGATCACACGGTGTACCATCTTCGGGGTTTCTCATGCATGTTTTCAATGTAGGACGATGCCCTTGAACCTGGAGATTTGGGACCCATGGGATGAGTACCACGCCGTATTACTTTAAAGGGTCTGCGTTAGCTCAGCCAACCTCACCAAACCTCTCAGCCCCACGAGTGTCCACCCTTATGTCTCAATCAGCTGTGGGTCTAGATATGGTCAATCCAGGTGGCATCACAGCCCCTGAACGAATTTTGTAAGAATTTCTCTCTCTTTCACTGTCTTTGTTTCACGGGTTTTTTAAAGTAATTGATTTTTATAATGGGGTTTAGCTGCTTTTCACTGCTGTGTTTATGCCGCTTTACACCCACTTGACTCACTTACAGAGAGATATCAATACATATGTTTTAAGATTCTTACTAGTCAGATATATTCTTGGGCGGTGAATAGGGGGTGTTGAGTCCAGTTCACTGAGCAAGGAGTAGGTCTTGTCTATTACATATTGGGTTTCTGGAACGGTATCTGAGCTAATTTGAAACCCTTGTTTTATGCATCACCCCACCTCACCTTTCCCGTTAAGCAGCCATAGTGTGTTTTCTAAACGTGTGACTCTGTTCTGTTTTGTAATTCAGTTCAAGGGTAGCGGTTTTGACATTCCCTCTATGAGTGATATCTCATGATAAGTGTCTTTTTCTGTGTGACTTATTTCACTTAGAATCATCGTACCTAAATCCACTCATCATGCTGCTACTAGCCTTATGACGTTGATTTCATGGCTGAGTGATATTCCATTGTACATAAGGACCACAACTTCTTTATCCATTCTTCTCTTTCCTGGGATATTTAAGGTGTAACGAAGTGGAGGTTCTTGTCAACAGAGCAGCCCAAAACTTTGGGGTGCCTGTGTCTTGCTGATTTTTAGTTTTCCCAATTTATACGCCCATGAGAGGAAGTGCCCTATGGTCTCTAAGCTGAGTTTTTTAGATGTTTCAGGACACACCGTACACTTCTCCAGTGTGGCTGTTGGCAATTTACATCCCGCCCATCAGCGTAGCAAGGCTCCCATTTCTCCAAGGCCTGTCCAGCATTTCTGCTTTTGACACTTTATTCAGCATGGCCCTTTTGACCGATGGGAAGCGAGACTTCTTTGTAGCGCTGATTTGCCTTTCCAGGTTGCTTGGTTGGCCAAAAAGGGCGTATGCGTTTTTTCCTGAATATATTCAGGAAAAAACGCATACGCCCTTTTTGGCCAAGGGCATCATTGTCGAGGTTTTGCCGCTTTTCCTGTGCTTTAAAGGCGATTCGAATCTACCTCCTGAAATCTGTTTCCTGCAATTCTGCCTTGCTTTCAAATCCTCTTCGTTGCCTTCCCTCAATATATTTGTGGACGAGAGTTATCATTTCTAAGTCTGCAGGTTTGTGAATTGCAGTGCCCCTGAGCTCCATTCTTCAACTCGCTTTCTTGGGAGCTGGCCGCAAAAGCGCAGGATTGCTTCAGGCCGTATTCTGGTTCCTGGCGGCAGGCTGAGCCTGTGGTTAATTCTTCTTCCTGATGGGAAAATAGAATGACCTGTGCCTGCCCCAACACCTAGAGCTAGTCTCTCATTGGTTCCCCCTCTTCCCGTTCATCCTCAGGACAATTAGCAACCTGTACGGAACAGGAGGATAAAGGTGCTGATTCTCCAAGGAGGGAGATTGCTAGTAAAGCGGCTGGAATGGCGAACCGGAGCACAAGGAGATGAGAAATGAGGTGCGTTTTAGAAACCTTTCCCGATCACACGGTGTACCATCTTCGGGGTTTCTCATGCATGTTTTCAATGTAGGACGATGCCCTTGAACCTGGAGATTTGGGACCCATGGGATGGGTACCACGCCGTATTACTTTAAAGGGTCTGCGTTTTCTCACCCAACCTCACCAAACCTCTCAGCCTCAAGAGTGTCCACCCTTATGTCTCAATCAGCTGTGGGTCTAGATATGGTCAATCCAGGTGGCATCACAGCCCCTGAACGAATTTTGTAAGAATTTCTCTCTCTTTCACTGTCTTTGTTTCACGGGTTTTGAAACGTAATTGATTTTTATAATGGGGTTTAGCTGCTTTTCACTGCTGTGTTTATGCCGCTTTACACCCATTTGACTCACTTACAGAGAGATATCAATACATAGGTTTTAAGATTCTTACTAGTCAGATATATTCTTGGGCGGTGAATAGGGGGTGTTGAGTCCAGTTCACTGAGCAAGGAGTAGGTCTTGTCTATTACATATTGGGTTTCTGGAACGGTATCTGAGCTAATTTGAAACCCGTGTTTTATGCATCACCCCACCTCACCTTTCCCGTTAAGCAGCCATAGTGTGTTTTCTAAACGTGTGACTCTGTTCTGTTTTGTAATTCAGTTCAAGGGTAGCGGTTTTTACATTCCCTCTATGAGTGATATCTTATGATAAGTGTCTTTTTCTGTGTGACTTATTTCACTTAGAATCGTCATATCTAAATCCACTCATCATGCTGCTACTAGCCTTATGACATTGATTTCATGGCTGAGTGATATTCCATTGTACATAAGGACCGCAACTTCTTTATCCATTCTTCTCTTTCCTGGGATATTTAAGGTGTAGCGAAGTGGAGGTTCTTGTCAACAGAGTAGCCCAAAACTTTGGGGTGCCTGTGGCTTGCTGAGTTTTAGTTTTCCGAATTTATACGCCCATGAGTGGAAGTGCGCTATGCTCTCTAAGCTGAGTTTTTTAGATGTTTCAGGACACACTGTACACTTCTCCAGAGTGGCTGTTGGCAATTTACATCCCGCCCATCAGCGTAGCAAGGCTCCCATTTCTCCATGGCCTGTCCTGCATTTCTGGTTTTGACACTTTATTCAGCATGGCCCTTTTGACCGATGGGAAGCGAGACTTCTTTGTAGCGCTGATTCGCCTTTCCAGGTTGCTTGGTTGGCCAAAAAGGGCGTATGCGTTTTTTCCTGAATATATTCAGGAAAAAACGCATACGCCCTTTTTGGCCAAGGGCATCATTGTCGAGGTTTTGCCGCTTTTCCTGTGCTTTAAAGGCGATTCGAATCTACCTCCTGAAATCTGTTTCCTGCAATTCTGCCTTGCTTTCAAATCCTCTTCGTTGCCTTCCCTCAATATATTTGTGGACGAGAGTTATCATTTCTAAGTCTGCAGGTTTGTGAATTGCAGTGCCCCTGAGCTCCATTCTTCAACTCGCTTTCTTGGGAGCTGGCCGCAAAAGCGCAGGATTGCTTCAGGCCGTATTCTGGTTCCTGGCGGCAGGCTGAGCCTGTGGTTAATTCTTCTTCCTGATGGGAAAATAGAATGACCTGTGCCTGCCCCAACACCTAGAGCTAGTCTCTCATTGGTTCCCCCTCTTCCCGTTCATCCTCAGGACAATTAGCAACCTGTACGGAACAGGAGGATAAAGGTGCTGATTCTCCAAGGAGGGAGATTGCTAGTAAAGCGGCTGGAATGGCGAACCGGAGCACAAGGAGATGAGAAATGAGGTGCGTTTTAGAAACCTTTCCCGATCACACGGTGTACCATCTTCGGGGTTTCTCATGCATGTTTTCAATGTAGGACGATGCCCTTGAACCTGGAGATTTGGGACCCATGGGATGGGTACCACGCCGTATTACTTTAAAGGGTCTGCGTTAGCTCAGCCAACCTCACCAAACCTCTCAGCCCCACGAGTGTCCACCCTTATGTCTCAATCAGCTGTGGGTCTAGATATGGTCAATCCAGGTGGCATCACAGCCCCTGAACGAATTTTGTAAGAATTTCTCTCTCTTTCACTGTCTTTGTTTCACGGGTTTCTTAAAGTAATTGATTTTTATAATGGGGTTTAGCTGCTTTTCACTGCTGTGTTTATGCCGCTTTACACCCACTTGACTCACTTACAGAGAGATATCAATACATAGGTTTTAAGATTCTTACTAGTCAGATATATTCTTGGGCGGTGAATAGGGGGTGTTGAGTCCAGTTCACTGAGCAAGGAGTAGGTCTTGTCTATTACATATTGGGTTTCTGGAACGGTATCTGAGCTAATTTGAAACCCTTGTTTTATGCATCACCCCACCTCACCTTTCCCGTTAAGCAGCCATAGTGTGTTTTCTAAACGTGTGACTCTGTTCTGTTTTGTAATTCAGTTCAAGGGTAGCGGTTTTGACATTCCCTCTATAAGTGATATCTCATGATAAGTGTCTTTTTCTGTGTGACTTATTTCACTTAGAATCGTCGTACCTAAATCCACTCATCATGCTGCTACTAGCCTTATGACGTTGATTTCATGGCTGAGTGATATTCCATTGTACATAAGGACCACAACTTCTTTATCCATTCTTCTCTTTCCTGGGATATTTAAGGTGTAACGAAGTGGAGGTTCTTGTCAACAGAGCAGCCCAAAACTTTGGGGTGCCTGTGTCTTGCTGATTTTTAGTTTTCCCAATTTATACGCCCATGAGAGGAAGTGCCCTATGGTCTCTAAGCTGAGTTTTTTAGATGTTTCAGGACACACCGTACACTTCTCCAGTGTGGCTGTTGGCAATTTACATCCCGCCCATCAGCGTAGCAAGGCTCCCATTTCTCCAAGGCCTGTCCAGCATTTCTGCTTTTGACACTTTATTCAGCATGGCCCTTTTGACCGATGGGAAGCGAGACTTCTTTGTAGCGCTGATTTGCCTTTCCAGGTTGCTTGGTTGGCCAAAAAGGGCGTATGCGTTTTTTCCTGAATATATTCAGGAAAAAACGCATACGCCCTTTTTGGCCAAGGGCATCATTGTCGAGGTTTTGCCGCTTTTCCTCTGCTTTAAAGGCGATTCGAATCTACCTCCTGAAATCTGTTTCCTGCAATTCTGCCTTGCTTTCAAATCCTCTTCGTTGCCTTCCCTCAATATATTTGTGGACGAGAGTTATCATTTCTAAGTCTGCAGGTTTGTGAATTGCAGTGCCCCTGAGCTCCATTCTTCAACTCGCTTTCTTGGGAGCTGGCCGCAAAAGCGCAGGATTGCTTCAGGCCGTATTCTGGTTCCTGGCGGCAGGCTGAGCCTGTGGTTAATTCTTCTTCCTGATGGGAAAATAGAATGACCTGTGCCTGCCCCAACACCTAGAGCTAGTCTCTCATTGGTTCCCCCTCTTCCCGTTCATCCTCAGGACAATTAGCAACCTCTACGGAACAGGAGGATAAAGGTGCTGATTCTCCAAGGAGGGAGATTGCTAGTAAAGCGGCTGGAATGGTGAACCGGAGCACAAGGAGATGAGAAATGAGGTGCGTTTTAGAAACCTTTCCCGATCACACGGTGTACCATCTTCGGGGTTTCTCATGCATGTTTTCAATGTAGGACGATGCCCTTGAACCTGGAGATTTGGGACCCATGGGATGGGTACCACGCCGTATTACTTTAAAGGGTCTGCGTTTTCTCACCCAACCTCACCAAACCTCTCAGCCCCAAGAGTGTCCACCCTTATGTCTCAATCAGCTGTGGGTCTAGATATGGTCAATCCAGGTGGCATCACAGCCCCTGAACGAATTTTGTAAGAATTTCTCTCTCTTTCACTGTCTTTGTTTCACGGGTTTTGAAACGTAATTGATTTTTATAATGGGGTTTAGCTGCTTTTCACTGCTGTGTTTATGCCGCTTTACACCCATTTGACTCACTTACAGAGAGATATCAATACATAGGTTTTAAGATTCTTACTAGTCAGATATATTCTTGGGCGGTGAATAGGGGGTGTTGAGTCCAGTTCACTGAGCAAGGAGTAGGTCTTGTCTATTACATATTGGGTTTCTGGAACGGTATCTGAGCTAATTTGAAACCCGTGTTTTATGCATCACCCCACCTCACCTTTCCCGTTAAGCAGCCATAGTGTGTTTTCTAAACGTGTGACTCTGTTCTGTTTTGTAATTCAGTTCAAGGGTAGCGGTTTTTACATTCCCTCTATGAGTGATATCTTATGATAAGTGTCTTTTTCTGTGTGACTTATTTCACTTAGAATCGTCATATCTAAATCCACTCATCATGCTGCTACTAGCCTTATGACATTGATTTCATGGCTGAGTGATATTCCATTGTACATAAGGACCGCAACTTCTTTATCCATTCTTCTCTTTCCTGGGATATTTAAGGTGTAGCGAAGTGGAGGTTCTTGTCAACAGAGTAGCCCAAAACTTTGGGGTGCCTGTGGCTTGCTGAGTTTTAGTTTTCCGAATTTATACGCCCATGAGTGGAAGTGCGCTATGCTCTCTAAGCTGAGTTTTTTAGATGTTTCAGGACACACTGTACACTTCTCCAGAGTGGCTGTTGGCAATTTACATCCCGCCCATCAGCGTAGCAAGGCTCCCATTTCTCCATGGCCTGTCCTGCATTTCTGGTTTTGACACTTTATTCAGCATGGCCCTTTTGACCGATGGGAAGCGAGACTTCTTTGTAGCGCTGATTCGCCTTTCCAGGTTGCTTGGTTGGCCAAAAAGGGCGTATGCGTTTTTTCCTGAATATATTCAGGAAAAAACGCATACGCCCTTTTTGGCCAAGGGCATCATTGTCGAGGTTTTGCCGCTTTTCCTGTGCTTTAAAGGCGATTCGAATCTACCTCCTGAAATCTGTTTCCTGCAATTCTGCCTTGCTTTCAAATCCTCTTCGTTGCCTTCCCTCAATATATTTGTGGACGAGAGTTAT